>NC_134982.1:25372387-26013101 GCF_965638725.1 Aptenodytes patagonicus
AACAACCATGCTGTTAATGGTAACTGCTCTTATATGGAAACTGCTTGTGGTATCAAGCCTGTATGTTGTTGAATTAGCTACCAGCCTATGCAGCCAAAAACATGTTTTCTCCTCACAACTGCTTTCAGGTTTCTGTGCCTTCAGAAATAAACTATGTAACATGTTCAATACCTGATGCCCATTATATGTGTGTTGTTGTTGGGGTTTTTTTGGGTTTTTTTTCCCCTTCTTCTAGAGATGTCTGTTTTCCACAGAGTTGTTTCTTGGACTACTCACCCGGGAAATGAAATAAGTATGACTCTTTCTGCTTCCTGGCCAGCTTTATGCATGCCATCTACCTAAAATACCTTGCCATAGATGGGAATTATTCAGGGTCCTTCTGTTTTTCCTTCAGCTGTCCTTGTTGATGTGAATCATGTTGGCCTTTGCAAGGAGCTAGTTTTCTGGCTGTTGCTTTATTATGTGAACTGATAATTGCAGCTGACCTATTCCTCTGGAAAGGACATTCACCCTGTGAGGGTATCATGGATCCACTGCATGTGCTTTGCTGGTAATAACTGCAGTTTCTCTGAATGCATAGCCTTTTCAGTGTGTAGACCTTTTTTTTTTTTTCCTTTTTTCTCTTTAAATGAAAGATAGCTCTGCCTCTGAGACACTGACCCTGATCCTAGCCTTTTCTTTTTCTGTGGTTTGTCTGCCCTTATTAGACAGTCCTGTCTGGAGGAGTACATACAGCTGATGTTTGCAGAAGGTTCGGGTTTTTTTATCAGCTGGAATGTAATACTAAGGGGCATGAGGTTATAATGTAATGAAAAACCTGTATGCATACAGTCTCTCTGCATACTTCAAATGCTCTATATTGAATTCTTCCATAGTGAAAGAACGGGCTTCTCTTTATTCTCATCTTTATTCTTTTCTCTAATTCCAGTTATGTTTTTTGCATGCACTGTCCCAGCAGCTTTTGTTAATCTCTTGCTGATCTCAGTCATACCTTCAGGGTAGCTCTCTTCATATGTTAACATGTCCCAGTGATAAACTTTCATCCCTACTTGGATTTGCCTACTAGACTTTGCTGGCAGTTCCATTGTAAAGAGCTTTAGCAGCAGAGTGGCATACAGAGTTCCCAGTCCAGCTGTTCTTTTCAGTGATCCATTTCACAGCAGCCCAGCTCTGGGTTCATCAGAAAGGCTGACAGTAGACTGGCTATGATCCTTCTGCTCCCACAGGAGCTATGTTTAACCTGGATCTAGACTTGTTCCTTGTCCAAGCAAGGAGGTGAAGCCTCTGGTACCAAGTGACTAGCAGCACAGAAGTGAGTGGAATGTATTCCTGATTAAAACCAGAACTGAAATATCATTTGTTGTTCACACAGGGGATAATGAATGTGGTAGCAGTCTTGAGTTTTACTACCTGTTAGTATCAAAACTACTATGTGTTCTCTGCAATCCAGCAGTGTATCATCTATCTGCTCATGTTAACCCTGCCTATTAACTATTGCATCAAGTCTACCCATCTGATTATTTTGTGCTAATAAAATGAACTGTTAATACATTCTGAATCAGAATGTTGTACTGGTGTACCAACATGGCTGGTGTCATTGGAGGCACTGCGCATGTAAGCGTTTTAATAGTCTGAAGACTCTTTCCTTTGTCACAGGAATAATCACATAAATGTAGGTATACTTTTATGCTTCTGAAATGGTATCTGTGTTGTATTGGGACTTTTCCAGGTGTAAACTGTGTCTATCGCAGCTCTTAACTGCTCCTGAAATACATTCTGGAGGGGATACAGGAAGGAAAAAAAATATTGCCAATAGCAGAGAAGAATTCCCAGCTTCTCAGTTTGGTACAGGATCTCATGTGACATGGGTTAATAACCTTAATAAGAGAGAACATAGGGGCTCTGAGTATCAGCACTCTTGCTAGCTAATGTCAAGATTAAGTTGACCCTACCATGGTTCCAAGCTGTGATAGAAAGGAGACCTTTTTCAAGCATCCATTTTTAAACTATATTAAAATTTGTTAAATGATAATGGGAAGGGCATTGAGAAATCTAAAAAGAAATTATTAAAGTTTTTAAGAGTATATCCCAAAAGTAGAAGTGATAAGGTCACCTAGCCCTAGTACTTACTGCTAATTTTAGTCAGTTATACCAGTAATTTAATAGGGTGTTATCAAAAGACATTACCATCATCAGAAAAGCCTTCTGCAGTTGTAATCAAATGTTTATGCAAGTGTTAGATAACTTTTTCTGTAATGCTGATGCTATTATTTAGGGTTAGTTTGCACTATTCCTAATGTCTTTGATTTGGTGAATATGATGTAATCTTCCCAAGGTGGCTATAATCTTTTATTTCCACTAGATCTTTTTGAGTTGCAGAGCTGGCTCTGTGTGGTGTCCTGAGTGGAAGCCTTCTTGTTAAGGAGGGGTAAAAACTATTTTTTGAAAAGCAGAGTCTTGAGATCTTGAGAAATACTTGCCAAGTTGAATAGAATTGTATTTTCAGTTAAAGAACCCTGTGGATATCTTTTCAGAAGTTTGAGCAAGACTATCATGCATTTGTAAAACATTCTGATTTTTTTCAGAGAAGACTCCTAGAATGAATTGTGTACTGGTTCTGAAAGTGAGAAAAAAAGGGAGTCTCATGAATTTTCATCCTTTGCCTCATGTGATTTGGAGCAGGTGCTTGAACCGTATCTTCTGCCCATCAGATGCATACCTTGAATAGCAGACTGTAGAGTTCATACAGTTCATAGAGTTCGCTACAACAATGAGGGGCTGTACAAATTGGAATGTTTGTGGAGAGATTGAGACGGAACATTTAAAGTATCTTGGGGAAGAAATTAAGTGTAGGTCTTCTGTCTCCTTGGATGTTCAGCAGGTAGAGGATTTTGAACCAGTATCTCTCATATCCTGGAAAAATCTTTAACTGTCGTGCTGTGTGGGATACGGACAGCATTGGGTAAATACCTTTTGTCGTCTTTTCTTCCTGATTTCAGTAACAGTGCTCATGTTCCATATTAATTAAAACTTTGCTTTCCCCTGTACATACGTAAAAAATTGTGAAGAGAGCACAAAGCCAAAAAAGAAGCTCTTCAGGTTAATTCCTGTGCTTTGACAAGAAACAGCACTGTATTTTAAAACTAGCTTAAAAAAATGCAGTTACAGGCAAACCTAAGATTTACTCCAGATTTGGCTGGTTGGCACAATTATTCAGACAGTTTAGTGTTTTGAGACTTCTTCCTGCATTATCTTAGTTTTTTGTGTGTGTATGTTAGTAGAAAATGCTCTCATTGAATTCTAGCAGAAGCAGTGGTGTGTAGAAGTGTTCCTATTTATCTAGTTATCACCTGTTAAAGTATAAGTCATTCTTAAGATTTTATGGCACTGATGAAAGAATTGGAGTTTTTTCTTCTGGTGTGTTTTATTTTTTGCTCTGACATATTTTTATAGTAGTTATTTGTGGTCTCCCTTCCTCCTAAGACTTTTAACAATCTGCTTAAACCATCCTTGTTTCCTGTCTTATTAGTACTTCTGTACTACTGTCCAGAAGTAACACTGGCAAAAATAACGCATCTAAGCGATTAGTTCTGTGATTTGATAGTCTTTCGTGATCTGAGAAATAAACAATATATTCAAGGTGTCTGTTATTCCACATTCTATGCAAGTAAACATGCATATTTGGTCACAGGCCAGTTTAATTTTTATTCAACACGTATCATTACATTTGGTAGAGTGAGTATGCTGGAAGAAATGATCAAGTAGTTCAGTAGCAGAATATTTGACTTTCAGTACAGACCATAATTTTTATACATCTATGTAAATTAATGTAATTTCTGTAAAATATTTTTCTACAAAAGCTGTTAATGAAGAATTTAAATGCTAAAGACTCCATGTTTCAATCTGTGCATTTGAAGTCAGCTTTTAAAAATGGGCCCTTTAGCTGAAGAAAGGAAAGTGTTCACTCTTTAAGGCTTTTCACAGGCAGTGAAAAGCCTTAGTTGGGAAGTACTTGTCTATGTATGTTGAAGTCAGCAGAGCTGTGTGCATAGTTTTGCATGTGCTTAATTGGCTTGCGTAACTGTGGCTGTTCTGTATGACTTCTTCTGGATATGTTTATTCTCCAGGAGAGTTAATTTTTTTGACATGGTTCTTTCTCCAGGGGCTGCCTCAGGGCGTTCCATAGGTTGAGTACAGTGGTCTCATTCCTTTCCAGGAACAGGAAAAAGGCCCATCACCATCACTTAGAGGCTTTGTAAAGAGAGGCAAGTTGCTGGAAAAATCTAACGGATGCAATGATCTATGAATAGAAGACTGCCTTCAGGAGATATATTTTAGTATGTTAAAGTTAATTTCAGAAAGCAATTTGTCAGTAAGCAGGCTAAGATGAGGTATTCACATGATTAATTTGCACAGGTCTGTTGCTATAAGACAGCCTCATGAGGTAAAGTTACTCATAGCAAGCATGATGGAGGAGTACTTTATGGTTATTGCCAAAGACACCGTAATAGTTACGGTTGGACACTGAGTGCGCAGATATGATTCATTCAAACCTAGAAAACTCTGTCAGTATCTCTTATCCTCTTTTCTTGATTTTGTTTTTGTTTCCTTACTGTTGCTCAGCAAAACCAGTTATGCTCTCATATCCACCTGCATTTCTATTAGAACGTTGGTAGGAACTGCAGCTAATGGTTTGAGTGTATAGGATTGAGTATCTAGAAACTGATGACAGAAAAAGCAAAGCATTTCTTGACTGGCAGCCCTCCTCGTCGGCGTTCTGACTGATTCACTGCTTGGTTCTTGCTGCTTCTTCACTTAGTGGCTTGCAATGTTCTTGCTCCTTTTTTTTCCTGCTATATACAGCTGGTTATTCACATGGAAAAATGTATCTCCTGGAGACAGTCTTCTACTCATAGTTCATTGCATCCAATAGATTTTTCCAGCAACCTGCCTCTCTTTACAAAGCCTCTAAGTGATGGTGATGGGCCTTTTTCCTGTTGCTGGAAAGGAATGAATCCACCAGTCAAATTCCAGCAACACTGCTGATGGTAAAGAAGCAGATTAAAGTAGTTCCTGGGCATTTTGTTATTGTTTTTTGCATATCAAGATACTAAAGTTTTATAATGCCGAAAGTTTGGTAAGGTCAGATAATGATTTGTGTTTAGGCTGAATTTTGAAACATAGTGGAGGGTTCATTGTAGAGGTTGTTTATTTTTGATAAAAGTAATGTTTGTGAAGTTAATGAGCATGTTAATTCTAGTGGTTGCCCCAGAGTTTCTAGAAATGACAGAGTAGATGCTTAATCTTCAGTCCTGCTTGTGACAAATTATCTCCTGAAAATTCAGATGCCGTATTTGGTAGAATTCATACAGAAAATTAACTTAGAAGTTTTCTTAATTTTGACAGCAAACAGAGCAAGTGCTGTTGTTTCAGGTGGTTAAAACATTGCAAGGCTGTTTAATTGAAAGTATGTATTTAGGCTGTCAAGAAGTAGGGAATAAATTGAATCAGTTTCCAGAAAAGCTGTTCATCCTAATACCTTAATTCAGAATTTTTCTTAGATGTGTTAGAGTAGCACCTCTTCAATGTGGCTTTATGATGTCTGAAGAGTATCAAGATAATTTCAGTAAAGGGGAAGGTATGAATATGAAATCTCCAATAATCTGATCTGCTGAAAGCCTGAGAGGCAGGAAGACCAGCAAAAGAAATTGAAATCTATAGTATTTTTTCCTTTCATTGTAGGAAAAGGAGATGCAAGTACTAAGTTTTACCTTTGTAAAATTTCAGATTATACACTATAGATATTCAAAATACATACTTTTGCTCAAACTTCATATTTGTTTCTAGTTTCAATTTTTTGGTACTTAAGCAGTTTGAGTATGTGGATGTAATTTTTTTTTTCTTGAAAGATGAGCAGCTCCATCCATGTAGGAGAAGTTTAGGGACAGACTGGTCTGTGTTCTAGAGGTTGTTCGGTACCAAATTTGATTGGTAAGAGGGAATCACAAGAAATAGCAAGAATAGACAACCAAGTGGTGCACTGTTCGAAGCCTAGGAGGCAGTCCTCCTTTTGCAGCTCCAGCAAATCCAGGTAGTTTTAAGACTGGCTGTAGCTGAGGTATTACCCTAAATAATTTTGCGCAGGTGATGAAGACTGTTGTGCTTCTATTTTTTCAGTTGAATGCTCTTTCAAATTTCTCTTTCTAAGAGAAAATGCTTATCCTTTACATGTGTGAGCCTGCTATTTCTCAGGTTTTCTCAGGAAAAGATATTAATCGCTGCTAGGTAAAAATCTCTAAAACATAAGGTAGTTGATAGTCTGTTGAAGCTCTGGATGGAGAATGTGAATCTAAAAAGTTGTATCTTACTAGAAGAGTTGCTAGTCTTTGGGTTAGAGTGTGGATCCCTCTGGGTGGGATGGCTAGTGTGTTGGGTTCTTTTGTGTGTAACTTCTTAAATTGATACAGAAAATGTAAGATAATGTATATACTCGGGAAGAATGAAATTAATGGTTTTTCAACTTTAATGTGTGTATCTAGAAATGAAGTAGGCATGTGTATGTGTGTATATATGTGTATTTATAGTAGACAGCGTCATTAAATGATTATGAATAATACATAATAAAAGCCTCATGAGGCTGCTTCTGGCAAAAGCTTCATTTTTCTTTGATATTTGTATGGTGGTGTTATTGAAATTGATTTAATAAAGCTCTTGCAAAGTTAGTGAAAATACAGTTCAGTTAAATACTCTCCCTCTCCCTTCCCCAACATCCTCCATTCCAACCCCTCCACGATCCATTTCCCCCCTTTTCTCTGTTCTTCTTCCTCCCCTTTCTCCGTTCACTGTCAGGAAGGGGCGCCTCAGAAGAGTCATTTCAGCTCAGCACGCCACCGTCAGAGACTAGTGGAACCAGCAGCTACAAAAGTGAGTGCCTTTATTGAAGGACCATTTTTAAAATGGAATGTTGTGTCAGCAGAATATTTGTTACTAAAGAGAAGCTCTTCTGTGTGCTTGGTGGGAGATTTAGTTACTATTACTCGTCTGCAAGTGATACAATCACTGTCTCTAAAGGTGAACTTCAGCACTAGAGAGATTCATATTCAAGTGCAGCTGTTGTACTTTCTTGAAAAAGTTGGGGTGAGATTTCTTTTTGTATCTGCAAAGTGAAATAGAAACTGTATGAAGTGTTCTACTTTGTTTTTATTACTTTGTGTGATGTCTGTTTTCTTAAACGTGTGCAATTCATTTGTCTCATTCTTAAACAAAAGGCTTTCATTGAATTAAAAAAATGGCAAGGATATGGAAAATAATCAAATAGTCTATTACCAAGCTGTGATACAAAGCTTCAGAGTTTAAAAAAAAAAAAAAAAAAAGACTTTGGCATCGAAAGATTATATTAGCAGATATAATAGCTGTACCAGTTAGTTTGTAAGATTGTTCCACCTTTTTAGAGACATGCTTTTTGTTAACTGTACACAAAACAGTTTGAGATATTCAGTGAGCGTGATGTTACTATGGAACTTTCGTTCTCTAGGCTAATAAAATGTACTATAATGCATATTTTAGAGCATCAGTAACCGTTCAACTGTGTCTATTTTTTGCTCCTTTTTGTAAGAGTCCAGCAAAAATGAAACTGTGTATCCATTACTACCACCTCCCAGAAATCCCATTTTCTGCTTTCCTTTAGATTTAGGTTACTTGCAGAATTGATCGCAATATTTACGTACAACCTTTGATACAGGTTGAAGTAGATCAATGGTAGTAGTCCTGGTCTTGAAAGAAAGGCCCTGGTTTTAAGAAAGAGAAAAAAAAAGTGGACACACATTGTCTTGTCTTGCATTCTAAGTTATTAGTCCAATCACTGTTGTTGGACCGATTCTTTCTGTTGCTAAATGTGTTGACTCATTAAGTATTAGTTGTGTTGACTTTTGCTGTTGCCAGCTTGTATTTATTCCTTTTGGCCTGTAACAACGTTGTCAATACTAAGCTATCCTTTTGGGGGGCTGGGGAAGGACATTTCGGGGGTTACAGATGCAAAAGTTGAGTGAAGTATATGTTGTTTTTTTTAAAAAGGATTAGTTAAGTAAGAGCAGAAATTAATTTTGAGTGAGTCTGTACTGTCTCTTAAGGAGCCCGTTCTCTTGACGAGCCACTTTCTGTGTGCATTAATGTACACTAGAATCACTCCAGGTAATTCCCTGAATCACAGAATCATAGAATCATTAAGGTTGGAAAAGACTTCTGAGATCATCGAGTCTAACCGTCGACCCAACACCACCATGCCCCCTAAACCATGTCCCTAATGTGGAAAGCCAAAGGAAAAATGTATACCGAAGTGTAGTTCTGTGGACATTAGCTGTGCTAGCTTTTGCTCCCTCCTCTTACCTAGTTTTCCAGCAGTTTTCCACCATACCCCAGTGCCCTACTGTACCCTTGGATGCACCTTGTCGAAGGTAGGTGTGCTGTCAAAAGCTCGATCTGGTATCTGCAGAGCAACCTTTGCAGTAGTTACACTTCTGTCTTGTTTGGGACAGAAGGACCAGAAAGGGTCTTGACTGGTGTTTCCAGGGCCCTTAGCCACTGCCCTTTAGTCAGTGTCTTTGCTGCTGGGAGGACATCCTGATGCACTGGGAGCAAGTCAGTTGGCAGCTCAGCGCTGCTGGATACCAGCCCAGTGTCCAGAGGGGGGCTGTTATCCCACACCACATCATCCTCCTCTTCTCCCCCTACAGCCATTATCAGCAGCTTCAGAATGACTATCTGCCTGGAAAAGATTCTTCAACACACAGTAGGAACATAGCTCTGGTTGAGTGTTCTGTTTTGATTAAAATGTGGCGGTAGGAAGGAGAAAGGAGGCAAACAAGAAGCACTGCTTCATAGCCAATACTGTATGACGGAAGAGAAAAACTGCAAGTTCATAGTTCCCAGGGGCATGGACCAGCCTGCAGATCACCCACCTGATCTCGTTGCTCGCTGTCCATGCAAAACAATGATGAAATCCCGGAACAGTAGTCTTCTGAGTCCTGTTCTTTGAGAACCTTTCACTAGGTGGGTAGTATTTCCACATGGCAATCCAATAAAACTGCTTGACAGGTACCTGCACCCATCTGTGCTGACAGCCACCCCTTTCCTTCCTTCTCTCCCATATACATTTCTCAGTGAAAAATAGCTGCTGTGCTTTATGTCCTAGATATATGCCTTTTTTTCTCACCCACCACCCTTGCTATGTTCTTGGAATCAACTGCTACAGCTGAGAGGACTGTACTTTCCTGGTCTGATTGAGGTAACTTGAGGTAATTTCTGCATGTTTCCCACTCCTTCCTACATGCCTTTCCCTTCTTTTGTGCCTGAATCAAACTCAGGGGCTTTGATTAAGTGCTTTTGCCTCATACTTCTCTAGGTCTCAAGTCTGGGAAACATCATGCTCGCCCATGATTGGACCACACTGAGGCTGATTCAGCTGATGGAAGGAAGGATCTGGAATAGGCCTTGGCAGCTCAACAGCTGCCCTTCAGCAGGAAGTTTTGGAGTAGGGATATTGGCTTGTGATACTGGGACAAGGTGGGCATGGTTTGCTGCTTTGCATGGGACAGGCCCTGGTAGTGGACATGAGAGCAGTGAGAGGGCTGTGTTCAACACCTTTGCTCAGGACTGTTGGGGCTATACTGGACTACTATTCCATGGACTGAGACTACTCATGAGGAGGGATGAACACAAACCTGTCCTGCAGCAGGTGCCTCAGCTAGTTGTGTGCTGGTGGGAGCAGTAGCCCCAGATTACCTGAGCAGATTTGGCTGGAGTGAAGTGTAGCACATGGCGCTGCGTAACAAGCAAGGGTGATGTACTGTCTTCAAAGGCCCATCTATGTTCCAAGGGCATGCTTCAGGCAGTGTGAGATTCTCAGTATTTGCCATTCAGATTACTATGAAAGCAGAGTAGGGAAGTGGTCCTAGCACAGAGCCTCTGAGAGACAAACTGTCTTTCCCTTGTACTCCTGCTTGCACTTCCTGAACTGCCGTTTTCTGGCAGACTCACCTGCAGACTGCTGCAAGTCAGTAGGAGTGTCATCAGAGTCCTGTCACCTTTCTTCCTTCCTGTTGTGTGGCATTAGGGACCCTTACCAGTAGTTACTGTGACAACCTGACCAGCCACTCTGCTTGAAGAAATCCATTTGCAACGCAGCTGATGAAGGAAGCCCACAACTTTCTCTTACAAAGTTGTGAATCCAGCTGGGAAAGTTGGACTCCAGTCATCTCAAAAGGCAACAGCAGTGCAGCCTGTTTCCAAGCCGTACCAAAGACTTAACCTGCTTACTCAGTGTACCTCTGCAGACTCACCTGCTGCAGTGTCCTCTTGGCAGCCCCCTTCAACACTTGGGTGCGCAGGGCATCGGTCATCCATTCTTCGGGCTTTGAGGACCAGAGAATCTCTCCTGATGGAGAGTAGGAGGACAGGGCTGAGTGTCAGCTGTGCAGGTAATTCCAGAAGTAGGAAGGTGTAGAAAGGCAACAGGACTGGCAGAGCTTCCCTAGCAGCTTGTTGTATCACATTCCTCGGTCTGAATTTATTGCCCCAGGAAGAGCGGCCAGTTGCTCCTGGTGGCAGGTGCACAGAAGCCAGCAGTCTCATGGTCTTGTTGCCATCCTAAAGCACGAGTTACTTTGCCTCCTGCTTTTAGACTGAAGATGGCAAATTGCCATCAACAAAGCTGACATGCCTTTCTTTAAGCTTGTTGATTCAGCTCTTTCTAGTTTAAAAAAAACACAACACAACAAAACAAAAAAAACCCAAACAAAAAACCCAACCAACCAAACTTGTTACTTTGAAATAGTATGTTGTCTCTTGGCTGTGTAAAGGCTGGTGGGATTGCTTTTATTCATTTTGCCTTCCTGTGTAGCAGCTGTTTGCCCAGGTGGCAGGATGTTATGGAAGCCCAGGCCACACAGCTTGCAGAGACTGTTGCCTGTATTAGGGACACTGTTTAGGGGTGGGACAAGATGACCATCAAAGACTGGTAAAGGGGTACTGGTTTTGTGCCTAGGAAAGCATCATGGTGGGCTTGTAGGGGTGTTTTGTTCTGCATGTCTGGTCCCTGCCTTTCTGGCATCTGGCTCCTAACCTCATGGGTATGGGAGAACAACTCTAACTGGGAGACTTGGAAGCAAGGCAGTGTATCTCATGAAAGCAGCAGCAGTGATTCAGAGGATGCTGAGGTACATCTTGCCCAGAAGATCCTCTACCTGTGGTCTGAATCACCAGCTGACTACAGGTGATTCACCTGCATCTTGGCACACATTCTGCAGATTGTCCTGGACCTGGATGGAAGTCCATTTGTGGGTTAGTGATTTGTGTGACCCAAAGCAGCAAGGGACACGCTGTGTTGACTTCTGATGTGGAGACTAATGTTTCCTGAGGGGAGAGGATCTTGGCCTGTCCTGGCAAAAGATAGTAGAGTTGTAAAGATACAGTGCTGTGAACTTGGCCAACTATGAGCTTGTGTCCAACCTTATGATTGGTTGATTGATTAGATGCAAGTTGCGGAAAGCTGGGTTTCAAACAATGATGATGAGCCCCTTCTCTAAAGATTTTCTCTTGTATCTCAATTTTAGGGCCTATAGCTGGTGGTGGTTCTAGGTTCCTAGGTTACTCCCATCTGTTTAACCTCGTATCTTCAGTCTTTTTTGGGTCAAGCTTGGAAGTGGTTGAGACTGATACCTGCATCTGAGAGAGGAAGTAATAAAAATGTTTTGAGAGTGAGGACTCTGTTTTCTCCAGGTATTGAAGGAAGTACTTCCTTCATCCATTCAGTACTTATTTGCCTCGTGTCATGTTTTGGGTGTGAAAGTGACCATTTGACAGCAGAATGAGCAGCAACACACAGTGGCGGGAGTATTTAGTATGCTTACCTAACTAGTGCTAAACAGCTGCTGAAGGTATGAATAGGACCTTTATATATTTGTTGGCGTAATCACAGGGCATGCAGAAAGTAGGTAAAATCAAAGAGCATAGCCAGTAGGTTGGGGGAGGTGATTATTCCCCTCTAATTGACACATAAGAGATGCATCTGAAATAACTGCATCCAGATTTGGGCCCCTGGTACAAGAAGGATGCTGGGGTTCATGATGTACAGGGAAGAGCTGAGGAGCTAGGTTTGTTCAGCATTGTGAAGATTGAGATGGGATTTAATGGCTGTCTTTCACTACCTAATAGACGGATATAGAGGGGGAGAGATAGAGTCACTTATGGAGGTGCACTGCAGAAAGATGAGAGGAAACACTCACAGGTTGCCAGAAGGGAAAATCTGAATAGACAGAATAAATTCTTCTCAATTAAGGTGTTTAAGTATTGGAACAAGTTACCCAGAGGGCTCCATCCTTGAAGGTATTCAAAACTTGACCGGCAAAGGCCTTGGAGCAACCTCACCTCACTTTTGAAGTTAGCCTTGCTTTGAGTAGACAGTTGAACCAGATGGCCTCCAGAGGTTCTTTCCAGCCTGAGTTACCCTGTGATTGAAGGGCGTGGTACTCGCTGCATGCTAGCCTCTGCCTCCTCTAGTAATGTGAAGCTCTCAAGTGGCCTTTTCAGCATAGCATCTTCTAGCTGATAAGCAGTATAGATGGTACAAAAGATGCTGAAACATTGTGGCTTCTAACTAGTCTGCTTTGACCCACAGAGCAGGGTTTGTTCTCAGACGTACATAAAACCAGTATAGATGTAGTCTCTACATATCTTTTGCTGTATATATTATATTACTTGGTGGTGCCTTGAAACAGAAGCTTGATTTAAAAGGTTGCTGGGTAATTTGCTTGCTAGAACTTCTTTGTGGGTAACAAATATGAACACAGGTAAACAACGTTAAAGAAAGTGCTGCAGGAGTAATGATCTGAAGGATGAAATACAACATTTATAAAGCTGGGAAAGGTAACAGTCAAATAAAAACCAGTTTGATATGGGAGCATGGAGGTTGAGAAGGAGTTATAAGGGAAAGCATTCAGACAATTTTCAAACTCTTACTGTGTTTCAATACATAATAAGGCTAAGGCTGTATTCCAGATAGGCCGCCGGTATAAGTTGGGAACACTTGTAGGTAACAGTTACAAAGATTACTTTGATTTTGTTACCTTGAAAAAAACACTGACAGTGTGTAGACACATTGTGTCGACAGTAGAACGAATCAAATGAAAAACTCCAAGCCGGTTGTGAAGAAAGGGGACATTTCAGCAGAGAGAGAGTGAGTTTGTTTAAGTCATTCTGGTGTTGAGTACCTTATCAATTAGTTACAGAGCATGGTAATCTTACCTCAACTTATACTGAACGATTTCTGCAGCATCTGTAAATAAAGATTTTAAAAAACAGACTTTCTTGCTTATGAAGTCACTTCTGGAGTTACAGTAGTCACTATTGCATATACTCTGCTTTCTAAGATGATAAAAGTTTTCTAGAACTGTTTTCTTCTCTGCCTACCTCAGTGACTCATGACTTGTAAAGAAATAGTTTACTGTTGAGAACCATGTCTCCACCTGTTAAACTTAGATTGAAGGTCTTAAATAGGGGAAAACCTCAGTAAAAATAACCATTTACTTATGGCTATCAATAATTGATGGCTAGGTGGATCAGATGCTATTGTATATCTTGCTAGGCCACATCTTAAGTATGTTTTAAACCCACATGCACTCTTAGAATTTTACTGCTTTTTGTTGTAAACTCAGCACAAATTGAAGAGTCTACTCCAAGAGTAGGATATTACTGTAACTTGTTCATCACAGGAGCTGCTCATTTAAAAAAAAACATCCAGTAGGCAGGGGAGTGCAGAGAAATACTATTCCCTAGCACTCCTCTCTGGCAACAGCTGATAGCAGTTTGATTTGATGGCCAATTGATTGCTGGAAAGTTATGTTTACCAAAGGTTAGAGAGACTGGCAGATGTATAAATAGAAGAAGAAGATAGTCTGCAGTCAGATATTACAAATGGATCCTCTCTTTGGCAAGTTAAGGTTGTCTTCCTTATAAAATTAATCTCCTGAACAAGTCAGTCTGTCAGTAGTGGAATATTCATTGTATTAGATAGGTTTTATAACCTGCTACCCCAAAACGGAAACAAAATAAATCCACAGTACTACTTTTTCTCCTTACTAAAACTTCAGTTTTCTAGAAGGTAATACCAAGTTATAATTAGATGTTTGCAGCTGTTACTTCAAATGTGTGGCTTCCATCCCAATGGTGCTGCATGCCTCCGAATTGATTAAAAATAGAAATAGCTGTGGTAGAAATAGTATTAGAAGTTGCTTGGCTAGCATAAATGCTAGTATGTATGCAAAAGAATATTACAGAAATGTAAAGTTAGTCTTAAGATATGGTTAAATTAGTGGACAGACATCCTCCTTTAGGTGTGGAATGTCTGCATAGTGTGGGCACAAAAAAAAGGGATGGAGTGGGACCAAATTGTGGGCTAGAATTTGAAATGTTTACCAAGAACTGGGATGGGGAGGAAACCAGTGTTGGGAGATACTCCAACCATACTGAGATAAGATTTGTGTCATCAAAAAGACAGGGTTTTTTTCTGCTCCAGAGAACTATTTTATTCTGCATGTACTTATCTTCATAGAAAATACGCTGGTGCTTTCCTTTACTTGAGTATCTTGGTGGCATGACTGCAGGAAAGGTGAAAGCTGCTGGACTTAGCCTGCCAGTTGACTCATATAAATCAGTATAGGAACTAGGAGGAATTTTTTTATACTATTCCCTACTGCAGACTCTGTTGAGGATTGGGTTGCTTCCTGCTGGCTTAGAAACAGCTAGAAAGTGTAGAGAAGAAACTGTGGTTGGCTACTCTTTAACTTTTGTTTCATGTCGAATAGACGCGTAACTGAAGGTGTTTGTCCTAATCCTTTTTCATCTTTTTGGGGGGGGGGGGGGAGGAGGGTCTTTGAGACTAGTCACACAAGAAATTGCTGAGCCTTTGGAAAGTTCTTCCAATTAATTAGTAGATATTTCATGACAAACTTGCAGACAAACATACTAGATAGAGGTATAAATTCGAATAACCTTCACTTATCCTGTTAGACCTTATTAAGACAGTATAAATAGGATTATCAGTCAAAGGTAAAAGGGAATTTAAAAAAATGTAATGCTTGCACAAACTTAATACAGTTGCTGATATGATTTACTGTAGTTTGACTTGGAACAATCCATCTGCCATATTGGACAAGGAGGGGGATGAAATTGGCTATAAAATGGCAATAAACAAAAAGATTATCTGGGTCCTAATCTCAATTTACCTAGAATGTTAGTAGTCCAAACAAAAACTGTAAAATATACCTGACTTTATTGCTAGCAGATGCAGAGAGACCAAGTAATGATATAAATTGTGGAAAAGGATTTATCACTGTTACATTTTTGCCTTCTGTAAGTAAGAGGGATTGTCTGTCCACTGTGGTTTTTAGCTGAAAACCTTGCGTAGGCTGAAACAGTGATTTATTTCATGTCAAGAGTTTACAAATTCTTATACACAGTGGTCCAGCACTGGTCTAGTAATTTGCATTGTTTTGTCAAGGATTTTTCCAGTGAAATTGTCAGTATTAAGAAACTGAGGTTGTGCCTCAAGGTGGTCTTTGCTAGAGGTCAGCTTCCTGCCTGCATCAGAGTTTTTAGACCAGTGATTGATGCAACAGATATATCTGTTGTTGCACACATTTTGAGACTTTCAGATGAAAATAAAAATAGCAGACTGCTAATGCTTGTGTTATGATCCCTTTCTGATAAGGAAAGGAATACTTAAAAAGAGCATTCAAATGCCCAAAGAAAAATTACCTTTGTCCTCCTTGTCTTCCCTGCAGTGGATGCTCAAAATTGAGATTGCAGCTAATTAGAGAAACTGGGTGACAGCAGCAGGGAGAGCAGTGTAATATCAATAAGGATCATGGGATTTTTGCCTTATTGTCTTTGGAGAGGTTGAAATAAATTTTTCTTTTTTTGGAATGTTGACTAGTAATTGAAGATTCATGCAACAGCTGGTGGTGGGGATGTTCTCTTTCCTACCATATAGGAAGAGGAGTAGTGTCAGTAGCCTTCTGCAGTTCAGCAGCAAGTGTGGCAAACACGCAGGAGACAAGGTAGGAAACATGTATGGAGAAGCCCCATGAAGAGCAATGTTTAGGTTTGTAATACTGGCAAAGACAAAAGATCATGAGAATGTGGCTTCCTAAGCTAGAAGGGGCTCTCCTTTGGGAGGAGAGGGCATATAAAACCCTGTAGGAAATAATTGAATTTCAGCTTGTTGAGAGAAATATGCAACTACAGTTTTGAAGTGAAAAAATAAAGCGTTCATTTTGACTAAGCTGTTGTCACAAATGGGGTTAATGTTTACCTTGCTGGTCTCCAGACAGTCTCAATTTTTCTAGTGTGGCCCTTGCCCTAGAACTTGAACCTTTCTTCCACATCAGTGGAGTATATTACCAGTAAGCTGTGGGGTCAGCTGAACCGATCAAATTTGAATTTATAAATACTGATTAAAATGTCAACATTAAGCAAAATCTCTAACTTTGAGACCTTTAATTGCATAAGGGGCAGAAGATCTGGAATGATTAACAGAGCAAATATAAATTAGCCTTTTTCTGCGAAAGAGGTATTTCTGTTGTCTGCTGAAAGCAAGAAAGTAGTGTTTTGCCACTGCTGTTCCATGTGATTTTTTTGGGGGAAAAGTGAGTTATTTGTGCCCTTTGTTCCTGGCCTGCCCAAAATCTTCTCTTTACCCTTGTGTGTGAAGAGCAGCTGCAGAGCTCATCTCTGTGGGTCCTAGAGTGGGCACTACGGGCACCAGAGTGCCTTGGCAAGACTTCCGTGTCTCAATTCCTCTGATTAACATGGCTTAAAACTTACTTCCGGTGTACTTTTCCCTTTCAGTATACATGGTCTCTTCCAGCTGATGATTGTAAATGTGTCAAGGTAGAGCAAGGCCTGTGTTTTGCTAGTGGTAATCAGTCCCGGAAAAAAGAATAAACGTGTTTGGGCTTTTTTTAGCCCCTTCTATCCTGTGCAAAATGACTAACAAAAACTTGCGATCAAAGCCTAAATGAAGGCAAGTCTCTTTCATGCTGAAGGCAGGCTTAATCATTTTGTCTTCTAGTTACTGATTTCAACAGCAGTTTAGCAACAGCTGCTGAACATACCCATTGTATAATACAAAACATTGTATAGTACAAAATGTGATCCACAGCTGGGGAAAGGAAGGCAACTAGATTCCTGTGGGCATAATGGTCTCCAGCAACTGTATTGTCAAGAAGTGCCAAAGCTGTCTGCTGCATGCTGTGGTGTGCTTTTTTCTTTTGCTTTTTAATAGTAGGCAAAATCCTATGTAGGTATACCCATATAAAACCTACTGCTTTCTGTTTGATGAAAGAACCTAGAGAATCAAACAGAACCTAGAGAAGTCCTTGGCTTTAGTCAAAGTGGATTCAGGGTCTTCCAGTTCTGGTAAACTGCATCATTGTTTATTTTTGTTCAACTGAACAGTTGTGCCAGCAGCTGGCATTTATGTCTTGTGTGATTTTTTTTTTTCTTCTCCTTTTCCCTTAATATATGATAGCACTCTTAAACTCTGAAGATGGAAATATTTGTGTGAACTTGGTAGCTGGAATCTGTTTAGTTGTTGGTGTTTCAAACACTTTGCAGGCCATGCGTTTTCTCCATTAGTCATGTGGTGCTGTGGTACATTGCCAAGGGGTGAAATAGACTGTACGACAGCTGGTTAGAATGGAGCATGGATTTTCTAACACTGTGTTAAATGAAATTATTTTGTATACTTTGAGGTGGATTTTCACACTTTTTTGTTAAAAAAAACATGGTTATTTATTGATTTTTAAAAAGTTGAGCTAAGAATGCAACATGGTAGGCAACAAACAAAACCTAAAGTAATATTTTTCTACTACATTTTACTAGGAAGTATTTGAAAGAAGTAAAGATCAGACCACTAGAAAATGAATACAAAGATTTACTGAGTTAATATTGGCAACAGTCAAATTGCTCTCTTTCAAAAGGTTTTGTGCTTCTTATTAAAAGGAGTTTTCACCTTTTAATAATTGCAGTAGCTACTATCCAAATAAGCTACGCTGCATTATTGTTGTAAGGAAGTAGAATTGATGTGTTCTGCCACTGCTGCTTTTGGCTGAAAACTTGAGATACAGCAGAGATAATGTTATTAAGTATGGTCTGAATAATTCTTAACTGCATTACTGTTTCTCATTTGACCAGTAGGTTACTGATACAGTGTTAGGGATTTTTTTTTTTTTGGTTGATTCGGTATGTCCCTGAAGCATTGAGTATTTATGGATTCAGTTGGTGTAAACTGAATTATGCAGACATGCCAATAAGCACGTTTTTGTTGTTTCTGGGTTTTTTTAAAATGGCATTTCTCCCCCTCATTTTCTGTGTTGATGAATTTTATTCCCATAAAAGGTATGTTTGTAGCACTTTTGATTTTTTTTTTCTCTTTCTTTTTTCTGGCCAAGTCAATCTGGTTATTATTTTTTCTCTTTCTGAGGTAAATAACAAAATTATACTCAAAACTTCTTCCAGTGACTGACTCCTGTACTATCCTCTCTTTTCAGAGAATATCTTTGACTACCAGTCATTAATTTATATTCTTGTCTCTGAAGAAACTGTTGTGGTACTTTGTCTACATGTGTTAAAAAAAAAAAAAAGCTAGTTAAAGCCTATGCATTCTAGTGTAGGAGTTGTTCTTTGATTTCTGTTAATTTATTTCAAAATTTAGTTGAGAGTGTCATTTGTATTGTATCTCTTAATGTAATTCTTTCTGAGCAAGTTCTTTTGGTTGCTAAATGTTATTACCGATCCCATAATTGGGAAGACTTCAGACTATAGTGTGGTTCTAGGAAAATAGGAATTTTTTTTTCTATAGGAAAATCCTTACTGTTAACACATGGAATCATTCTGAAATGTTTCACCTTCTTCCATAGGGATCAGCATTTTTTTAATGCTGTAAGAGAGTTTGTAGAAGAATACCAAGCAAAGCAAAACATGTTTAACTGCAGTTTACATTTAAATTGCTTCTGTATTGTACATGATAAAGCAATTGATTTCTTTTTATTGTATGTTTTCTGTATGTGGCCTGTTTGGTGTTCTTTTTGATCCACTTAATTTGCATTTAAATTGATAATACCTAGCTTTAAGTAGGCACCTGGGTATTCCTTTTGCATCACGTTTCAGAACCCATAGAGCTGATGCAAAGACATGTTTCTGCTTTGAAAGATACAGTCAGCAGTGCCTGTAACAAAAGCAGGGAAGTTAACTGAGGAGATAAAAATGAATTGTGTAGAACACAGAATGTTGAATTAGACAAAATGTGACCTTTTCTAGTTAAATCTGAGCTTAAGTGCCTCTTTACTTTTACAGTATATCCCCTGTTAAAATCTGTGGGAGTTGTTGCTAATATGTGACTTCAAGTTCATTATTTACCAGTTTTTTTTAGTGTTTGGGGATGTAAGGGGCATAAGTTACCTTGCAGAATAACATCTTTGTATGTTGAAATGCACAGTTAAAAACATTTAAAAGAAGCCTTGTGTTCTGTGCCGAGGAGCGTTCTGCAGGTGACACGGGAGAACTGAGTGGAGTCTTCCCTGAGTAGCAGTAACTATCTTCCAGAGGTTGCCAATGCAGAAGTGGCAATTTTTCCTCATGAAAATGCTTGTGAAGAAATTACTTCTGATTTATTTGGTGAGGGTACACACTAAGCAAAAACCCTGGTAAACTGGCGGCTGCATCTGGATGACTAGAAAGAATATGAAAGCCTTCAGCTGAAAGGCAGACATCAGACTTTACCATAAGACATTAATAATGCCTAGCTCCTTGGCAGCCAATGTGGAAAGGGAAAGACAGTGATCTTGACAGGGACTTACGTTACCAGTGAAGAAGGTATCAGTACTGTTTTCCTGAGAAGTGTGAATATAGAATTGCATCTCGGACAAGCCAGTTCAGACTAGGATTGCTGAGAAAAAGGTAGTCCAAACACAAACTCACTTGGGTCGCCTGGAAGGGAGAACAATTTTATAGTTATACCTGTTTTGTAGGAAGTCAGGTCTGAGTGAGAACACCTTGACTGACAAAGGAATAGCTGAACACCTTTCTGCACCTTTTTGAAAATTGGTTAATCCTGTCTTGAACTGGAAATTTTAAAGTCAATAGCCACTCTTAAAATTCAACCCTAGTGTTAATAGAAAACCATTTCTGAGGCAGAGGCTGCCTGTTCTTGGAACCAGGAAACATTATAAGTTGTCATAAGAACAAAGGACAGTTTTGACAGAGAAACAAAATTACAGCAGGAGAGACACATTTGGCATGAGACACTAGCACTTGGTGCATTTGAGGTGGTTGATCTGTCTCCACACTGAGCCCCTTGGGTAATGTGCTCTGTGAAACCGAAGACCTGAATGTTGGCAAAGTTGGAAGCAATCAAATAAAAAGCATAACCCGCCACTGCCTCGCTTAGAAGGTATTTAGAATGGATTAATATAATGGCTCGATACATTAATCTTACAAAGAGGTCAAGATTAGCTTGTAAAAAGCCCTTGCACAGTGCAACCCCTTTCCCTGATAGATCAAAACAATCCCATACTATGTTGCTTGTCCTGTTTTTTTCATTATTCCCACATCCAAATGCAAGATCCTCTGTCATCCCCCAACTTTTCTTCAGCAAAAACATAGTAATGGCTTAAAAAGAAAATCCTTCAAATTCATCCCTCAAAGCAGTAACTCTTGCTGTCAGTGATTATAAGAAGGTGAATTGTGTGCCCTTGCTGATTTTTTTTTTCCTTCCTACTGTTATTAATGCAGTGTTAATGTTACAATGTTAACCTGTTCTTAATACAGTGTATTAAGATCTAACACACGTTACCAGAAAGCCCTCAGATGCTTACAGCCTGTGATGGATGTGTAGAGCAAGAGTGTAAAAAAACCCCTCATATTAATCTTATCATACTTAACACCTCCCCAGCTGAAGAATGCATTGCTGAAATTTGTCTTGAAAAGGTTCATTTTTTTCAGACTACTACATGCACAACTGAAAACTCTGCAAGATAAGACTTTTTGAATATTTGAACATTACAATAGTTGTTGGAAGATGAAGCAAATTTACTGTGGTTCTAAAACCAACCTGTATTGACAACATTAGCTGTGTCTTTAGCAGCTTGTAAATGTGTCAGCTTTTTATTGATTCTTTAAAATTGAACCCAGCAATAAGTTAATGGCATCTTTTCTTCCTCCTGTATAGGGGAGGAAATTCAATATTTTAAATTTTCTGTAATTTGCTGGTAATATTTACAAGAAATGAGATGAAGTTAGTGTTTTCTAAGTCACCTCTGTCATTTAAACCTTTTTATTTAAATAACTTTCTGTTATTTAAACTGTGTTTCTCGTTAGTGGGGTGAAGACTTTGACCCAGAATAAAAGTTCAATGTGCTTTATTCAGTCAGTGTGGTTTTTTTATAAGGCTGGATACCTGCACGCTGGTGCATTGACTAAACTTGTCCATGCTCAAGTGTCTTATAGATATGTAGGACCAGAAGAAGAATCATAACTACTGAAATACTCAAAAAGCATCTGTGCTTGTAAAACCATGTTATTGATAGTAAAATGCACAGAGTATGGAGTTTGAACTGATTAATGATAGCTGCAATTAAATTCAGTACACATGGGTCTTAATGCAACATCACAGCAATTTGGCACAGACTTGCACAGATCTCTTAAACCTGAGGCAAGGTCTGTTGTGTTTTCAGACTGCAGTTTTTGAGACACAGAGGGCCTCAAGGGCAAGAGTCTCTGGTCCATTAAGTCTGCTTTGTGTTATTGCGGTGGAATGAAACAGCCTTAAAACCAGCCCAAGTCGAACTGGCCAGAGGAGGATTCCACGTCGGGCAAGGGCAAGAGAGCATAGTGTTGTCCTCTGGGGCAGAGCTGGTGCCCGAGAACCATGCAGAGTGGTAGTGAAGGCATCTTTTTCTCTTTAATAATCCAGGGGCTTGCCTGCTAAGTACATGATCTGAAGGTCTTGACACCACTAATTTTTTTACCTTCAGCAGTCTATATGTGTTGGGTGCTCTGCAGCAGAACCAGGACAGCCTGTCTTTTGAGTCTGTTTTATTAAGACTTTCAGAAAGGAAACAGCGTAATGCTAGAAAACTGTGAAGCCATTATAGGTCATTTGCAGTGTAACTGAGTTCTGAGCTGGAGCGTTGCAAGCCTGAAGAACTGAGTGTTTTTTGGTATGGTATACCATTCAGTGCTTCCCTGTTTTCAGTGGCTGTGAGTAAAACAGCTGGGAGAAACGGAGTAGAAATGGTATCTTTAGTTTTTGAATGGTACGGATGGTTTTTATGTACCTAGGAAATAAATAATTTCTCTAATCTAAGCTATAGGCTAGCCCCATGTAGAGCATGTTTACACTTTTCCTAGCTGCTTTCTGTAGACCCAGCTGTGGAGCTCTGCTGTAGTACTACAAAGCTAGCATAATGTTGGTGAGCCTTGTCTGGAGTAAGAAAGTCTGTACTGACACAGCTGATAATCTGACAATTTTTTCAGGCTGTGCAAAAATCTTTGGGGCAGGTGAGTCCTAAGTGACACTAAAAAACCATGTAGGAGCTGTAAAAATTCAGCCTGATCTGAGACAGAAAAACAAGCTTCAGTTTACTACATTTTTGGCATTTTTTTTGTCTTGGGAGTACTCAAGCTGGAGAAGCATGAGAGAAGTAACTTTGCATTTTAACATCAATGCTGTGATATATAGGAAAAATGAGGCTATGGATATTACCCAGAATGGATATTTATTTCATTCCTTGTTTTGTTTGTTTGTGTGTATACTGTATTAAAATCCAGCCTTACAAATGCTTTATTTGCAATGTTTTGTAAATATTCCTGTATGAATTACATACCTGATATTTTGTTTCATTTTTTACTTCACTTTTACTTTTCTACAAAGTAAAAAATGCCATATTAAGATCTTGGCAGTTCTTAACATCTTTACCAGCAAGTTGTTACAGTGAATCATCTCTTATGGAACCTTATTCTGTAATCAAAAGTGGTGCTTCAGGATGGCATGTGTGAGAGTGAGCCAAAAGATTAATCTGACTTCAGGTGTCTACAGAAGGCAGTGTCTGTCATTTGCTGTGCTGTTATAATGATAAACTGTAACCAAAACACTCTGATTTAAAAAAAAAAAAAAAAAAAAAAAAAGACTTGAATTACAAGAAACAAATTTAAAGTATGTGTTACAACTCTGTTAAATGGGATACAAAACCAAGTACGATTTTTTGCTCATACTTTTTGGCCATTTTTCCGCAATCATTGTCTGTTACAGTATGACAGTGCCTAGAATTACAAGTAAAGTTTTACGTTAGAAAGAGAACACAATGGCATTGTAAATATTAAAGAAAAAAAACATACAAAGGGAAGTACGTGGGTTCTAAATTGCAGTTACATTTTGTTCATGATGAATGTGACGTTTTAAATTTAGGGGAATTACTCAGCTTCATAATGCAATATTGTATGCAGGTGTAACTGTTCTTTTGTACGTAAGCATGTTATGCTAAAAGATGTTGTTTTAAATTGCAAATTCTGAACAGTTGCTGGAACTTCCTAGGAAGTGCCAGAATTTGTTACCAAGGCCCCTAATTCTGCTCTCCTATGCCTTTGCGTTATGATCTCTAATTACATTGTTTCACACTATTTTTTCCTGCCTCATTCAGTGAACAGGATGGGCGGTGCTCAGGAATTGAGCAGCTACTTGATATTTTAATCCTTATCATTCAGTTAGCAGCCTGGGTTTTATTTACTGCACACCATTTAAAGTCTCTAAAGAATACATAATTATTCATTCCCTTATGGCCTTTTCTAAGGTGCCTGGCTGAACTATTTTTATCCATTCAATTGTATTTTCATGTGTATTTTCTGGTCAATACCTATAACTTTACTTCATGTGATATGTGAAATAAACGTGCATGCATACACAGCATGCATAAATAGATACATTTACTTTTGAAAGAGAATTTTGTGATTATTCCCTTTGATAACTTCTAGAATGGAAACTGAGTGTCTGTTACATACTTTAAAACAGCCTTTCATGAAGATATTGAAAGTAAACATAAAATAATGCAACTGAGTGACTAAAGACATCCGTCCACATAACTTGAATCATTCTGATATGCAACTTTGTCTTTCGTGATGCTTTTCAGCTTTAAATGTATCTGTCTGTGTATCTTCTAGGTCAGACAAGTTGTCCCTTTGTTTAAACGCAGGTGGTATTCCCTGCTGGACATGATTGCAAAGAAGACTTAACTAATGAAGCATTCAAAATTTAAGTTTATGTGAGAAATGGAAAAAAGTGAGGGTAGTTGAGCACTGGAAAGGATTGTCCAGAGAGGTTGTGGAGTCTCCATCTTTGCAGATGTTCAAAACCCAACTGGATGCGGCCTTGAGTAACCTGCTGTAATTGGCCCTGCTTTGAGCAGGTTGGACCAGAGGATCTCCAGAGGTCCCTTCCAGCCTCAGCTATTCTGTGATTTATACAATAAGATAAGCTACTGTCATGGAGGCTCATGAAATCAAATTAGGCATGTGATAGATTAAAAAATGAACTTTATTTAAACCAAAACTGTTTAGCAGAAAACTAACTAGAAACGAGGCTTCAACACTCTGACGACATCAGTAAAACACAGGTTCAGGATGGTGTATGAGGAATTAATATTGCATAACTGGCTTTAGAAATGAGGATCCAAAATGTGCACAATCACTCACCTATATGATGAGGGCTCTCAACCTCAAGGAGTTTCCTTGGGTGGCGTCTTGACCCGAGGGGAGAGTCCCCGACTGCAGACCTGCTGCTCCGAGGAGGACAGACTCCACTTGCCCTCTGGCGGGGCTCCATTTATACCCTAGTCAAATCTGATCTGTGGTCAATTCTAATTGACTGAGGGCCTTGGCTTTCTTACCCCTCACCTGAGGTGTATACGTGACCATAATTACTGGCCCAAAGTGTGTACGTGACAGTCAGCACTTGCTGCTGTAAAAGTGTGAAAGTAAGGGTGCGAAAAGTAAGGATGCAGCAGTCTTAAAGCCCCCAGTCTTTATCAGGGTGGGTGCACCTACCACATCTACTTGTGGGTATATATATTACGCTTATTTCTGATGGGCAGACTTCATGGATCTTGTGGCTTTCTTTTACACTATAATGGTAGTAAAATGTTTGTCTGCAATTTCCATTTGGCTAGCAGGCTATCTTGTCAGTCCCGTAAACAGTAGTTTAACTGTTGTCAGCAAAAGTTGTAGAAATGTTTGTACAACAGTGATTCTGTTATGCTCGTACTTTGCAGAAGATTGTAATAAATTATAATGATTTATAATTGACCAAACTGTTATGTACTTCATCTTTTTTGGGTTAAAGAACACAGTGTAGAAACCTTGGTGGTGATGGTCACCTATTTAGGTCTTGATCCTGTTGTTAACAACTTTTGCAAATGATGGAAGCTGGAAAGAATTTAGTATATCTTTGTCGTTGACTCTTGCAAATTTTAATACTGTTACCAATGCATCATAGCTCTGACTGTAAGGCTTTTCTATAGCATCCATCTATTGTTTGAAATATTCTAATACTGCTGCTACAAAAAGGCCTAGACTTTTCCCATTGCTAATGTTAATATTTCAAATAAGAATGGAAGGCAACAAGTGAAAGATGGTGCATATAAAATCTGTATCATCCTTTATTGTAGTCCAAATACACCACTTCTATCTGTATGCTACTGGTGGATGGGAGGATTACAGTACTTGTCTTAAAAAGGCCGCTTCCAATTAAAATAAAATAATACAGTGTAACTTTTTTCTGTTGCAGAAGGAGTTGAGCCTTCCAAGAAGAGGAAGTTTGTAAGTACATGCAGTTTTTTTTCTCTTGTGCTCACAGTATAGTATGTAGTTTTGACAGTTTTTGAGTAGGCTAGTCTTCTTTTCAGGGCAGTTAAAATGAAGGTTAAATGTGGCAGTTGATCTGCCTTAAAACACATACAAAGAAATTAAGATTGTAAATGAAAACATATGGGTTGTGCAGTGACCTTTTTTATGCTCATCCCCCCCTTCTAGAGGAGCTATTGTGAGGGATTTCCAAAGTGACAAAAAGTTCTTATGTTGAAGCTTTTGTTTTGTATTGAAGATTTCTCTTGCTAAAAATCAAAGAAATTTGGTTTCTTCATGAGTTATATAAATGAAATTTGACATGTAAGTAAAACTGTTTCCTTAAGAAATTCTGTGACCAGAACTGTGAATGAAAAGGTAGGAACAAAGAATAGATGAGTTTTACTACATGTATAGGGTCGTTAAGCTACTATTTTGATTAGTGGAAGTAAAGACTTCATATTCTTTTATAAATTGTTACTGAGTTAGAATAATATGAACTCAAGATACTGTAGTTTAGTTGTGCTTTGCTCAGATTTCTGTACCTTGGCTTTGTTTTTCTAGTGTGTTTGAGCTGTTTGGTTTTAAAGCTTTTATTTTTATTTGTATGTTTTATTTCTTGTTCGTTATTAGTAATTTATTGAGGAAGTATTGGGATAAGAACATAGCAAAATGTCTTAAGAAACAAACTCTGTTCACTTACTACTTCCTTTCAAAAAATACCTTAGGACTATAAGGTTATCACTGTACTTGTATAAGCTTGTGTTAATGTGACAACACGTGAGTAGAACCCTAAGCTCTTGCACAGAAGACCAGTTATTTGGTTTTATTTTTCTGTATTTGTTTTCAACTTGATAGTGCTGTCTAGCTTTTGGTGATAGTAAGGTTAGGTATGTGAATAACTGAAACTAATTGCTGGGAAAGTGCAGTTAAGTGCTCAGTTGTTCTGACTTAAATGGCATTCCAGAAGTCTGTACTTCGTAGGACATCTGCTGACTTGGTAAAGACTTTGTTGTTTTAGGTTCTGACACATGAAAAGTCTTATACTAAATAGTAAGCAAATGCAGTATTTAAGAAAAGTCAAGAAAATATAGAACTATTCCACATCAAGTATTTGATTATTGCAGTGATAGAAAAACAGTTAAGGAAAATTATTTTTGGTGCCTTCTTTTGGTGCTCTTGGTACTTTATATTAACCTGATGCTGTTGTGTGGGTGAAAGACTGCCTCTGTTGAAGTTAATGGCTAAACTCCTGTTGACTTCAGCCAGAGCAGAAAGTGGCTCTTGGGGCTCTTTTTTTTATCCGTAGCCATGACCTTGCTTACTCTTGCTATGATGTTTGACATTGAACGTTATTAGATACTTTTCTCCAAGTTTGAAAAACAGCTGCAAAGCAATCACCTCAATTGCATTCATACGCATATTTTTATAGCTGATCACTGAGATGTAAGTGCGCATTCTGTAATGTTGCTGAGACTTTAATAAAGTACAGTAAAGGAATAGGCCCTTATCAGCATTATGACATCTAGTTATTAAAGCGCTTAGGATTCTGCAGATGGTATTTTAAAATATCTTTAATACTGCTATCTTAGTTAACAGGCTCATAGTGCTGAGGTTAGCAAGGGCTGTAGCATCAGGGGTTGTGTGTGTGAGCTGGTCTATTTGCATGTCATATGCATGTTGACATGAAGACTGAATTTCAGAATGTGAAAGGTCCTATGTTTTTATTGCCACAAACATCTAGAGGTCCTGAATGGCTCCAGGTAGGCATATGACTTTGCTTCCTGGAGCTTCAGAGTCAATGGCCCGCCAAGGATGCAGCTTTAAGCAGGATAGGGAGAGCTGTTTCAGGGATGATCAAGTAGAGAAGCTTGGAAAGTGAGGTTTGGGTTGATGAATGACTGGTACTGATTTCTGCCATTCCCCCCACCCTTTGCAATGACCTCTTATCCTCTTATATGATACAATGAGAGGAGGAAAAGAAGGAGGGATGTATGAGGAAAGGTGTCTTGCTTATGGCTCACCATGTGTATGTTTCAAAGAGCTAGTATGCAAAATATTTAAGCTTTCTTTTCTATCTGCTGCATTATTTTTTTATACCTATTTTAGACTGGCTACTGGCTGGACCATACAGAGTGTTTTCCATATATATGCAGATAATTTTAAAATACATTTTCTATGACAACATAAAGGAGGCTGCTGATTCTAAGTCTCAATAAGATGGGATATGGTATATATAACATGATTATATGGAAAGGTGGGTATTTGGCAGGAAGCATACTGAGTAACAGATAATTTGAAAAGAAGTGGTATTTGACTGATGCGGACTACTAGCCTTTCTCTACCTATTCTGCTGAGCCAACCAGAGCTCTTGGACATATTTAGCTATGTGCTCAACTTGATGCCAGAAGCGGTACTTGGGTTTCTTTTATTAAGTTGATCAGATACGCAGTGAAAGAGGACAATGCTGACCTACTGCCAGCAAAACCATAAGCAGAGGAGTCTACCTGTGCAGTAGCTGTTATTCTGAGTTCATTAGCTGTGGCATTCATTCCAACACATTGTGTTACCTGCTGCAAGTTGGCAATGCTTGTTTACTTGTTGAACCTCATCTGCCGTTTGTGTGCCAGGGATACCCTGCTTGTGCCATTGGGCACATACATTCTTGCCGTGTGTGGAGGTACTCCACCTAGTAGCTGATCTAGCTCCGTGGCTGTCAACCTACAAGCCCAACTGGCTTCAGTTAAAAAACATGCCCTCTGTTTTCACCAACGTATTTATGTTACCATTGCTCAGTCCAAGTACAGAGACTTCTCTGGAAACCAACAGCTTACCTGCTTCTTGCTACACAAGATTCAGCTGATGTAAGGGCAAGGTAGTATAAAATTCTGTTTCCTGGTTTTGAAATAGAAGACTAAGCGTTAAGGGCATAGTGGTGGCAGAAGTCAAGAAAGAATCTAGAGGGGTTGGAAAAGGAGTCATGGGAAATGTAATGTGTTTTAGGGGGATCTGTGGGAGGGGATTGAGGACATAAAGTGAAGGATACTTGGAGAAGGGAGAGGCTTAGCTTTTCTACTCTCCCCCAGATTGTCTGTGGCTGTGGGGCCTCATTTTGGATCTCGTGAAATAAGTTAAGCTTTCTGTGGGCCTCCTACAATTAAACCGAATTCTGATTTTACATAGTTGTTACACAGCAACTCCTAAAGAAAGATTTGGAGACAAAAACACATTAAAAGGTTAAAGTTAACTTTAGCATAGTTGGCATAAACTGAGATAAGAGGTGCTGGTTGAGAAAGAAGTGAGCTTTTCCATCCTCAGAGCATCCTCTGGCTCTGCTGGCACAAATGCTTGTGTGGACACAGGCAGAACTGATCCAGTTTGCAACTAGCTTCATGCAGGTTCTTCAGGGTGTTTGACAGCTGCACAAATGCCTTGCTGGCAGTAGGGTATGGTGGCATGGAGACAGAATGAATGCCTGGGAGCTTTCTCTAAGGCTATCTCTGGCAGCAAAACTGACTTTATGTAAGCTTAACATGATTGTAAACCTGCATGGCTGTTACTATCCCACTTTGCAACTCTGTCAGAAAATTATATCGAAGTGTATTTCTGCACCCTGCCACTACAGGGATGGATTATTTATATGTTGTCACAATATTTTTATTTATTTTTTTATTTTCACCAAACATTTCCAAATACCAAGGGAGACGTTTGTGCTTAATGTTAAGCCAGACCCAGAAATACAGATTTAATTTGAGCAGAGTTAAGTGTTGCTAACATCTGTGTATGAAGCATGCAGATCCTCTGATGAACCAGAGAATGCCTGATTGCATCTAAAAATCCCTATCCTTTACACATTTGCAGTGTATCCAGCTGTAGTAGGTAGCCAGAGAAGATCTGTCAGTGTATGTTGTGTGTTAACCAGGTGAGTTTCCATCACTAAATTTAAGTCATCAGTGTCCTTATCCTCTTTTGTTTCCTTCCCATACCCACAGAGTACAGCAAAATGAAAACTACAGGGAGACAGGGCATGAAAGGTTGTGGCACAAAAATTACCCTCAGCTTTAAGTAGGTACATTCTGGTTTAAAATGGCCTTCTCCTAAAAATGAATTAACAACGGGCTTCTGTGAGGTGGAGAGGAGCCTTCAGAAAGAGTAATACTTAAAAAGAAGTAAGCGGGTAGGTAGAGGAGGTTCCTCCTTTCCTTAGCGCTTCAGTGGTTAAAGCACCTGCCCTAGAAGTAAAATACCTGACTTTTCCAGACTAACTCAGTTCTCTTTCATTTTTCTTTTGTTTAATCTGTCAATTTCAGTTTAATTCAGAGCTAGATGACTTTTATGTATTTATTTTTGCTGCATCTGTCCTTCTCTTGACATTTCTGAAACTAATTTCAGTAATTATAAAATGTGGACTCTAGTTCAGTAGCAGCGATTATATAATCTACTTGCACCTGTGGAAATGTCAAAGTTGGTCACAGAATTTTCATAGAATTAATTTATGCATTACAGTGAAGCAGCTTATATCCTTGGATAACAGCAACATAAGAGTGTGACCAGCCAAGAATTCAAGAGAAACACTAGTTAAAACCACTGCTTGCTTACGGGCTTAATTAAATAAGTTTCAAGAAAGTTAATAGTTTTGTAAGAAAGTTTTCATCAATCAGAAATATGGACTATCGGTTAACCTCAGGAAAAAAGTGGGAATGAGAAATTTAGTGGAATGGAATTATAAAATCATGCCAACCGTACTTCCCCCAAAAAATAAAGCTCTGAGGCCAGTATTGTGTAGGTGGACAAAACTGGAATTTGATTGGCAGTTTCTGTGTGCACATATATATGTATGCTTACAGATAAATATATCTATAAAAAAATTGTTCATGTATATAGGTGACCTGTGATAAGGAAAAGTGTCTAGCTCGGATGCCAGAGCACCTAAAGGAAACGTCAAAAGTGAAATACATTGATTGTACAAGCCTAACTCCCAACAGCCACTTCTGAGTTTTATCTCCCTAATTGCATAGGCTTCTTTGTGGCTTGAAGGGCACAACTGTCAAAGACAGTCAAGAAAATGAGTTTTGAGTAACTGTGAAGAGTTGAAAAATAACACAAACAAAAGCCTTCAAGCACCCCAAAACATGTAAGAAAGATTGCTACTTCCTTTGTCTTATGTATGTATGTTTCAGGACCTGTGTGTATGCTTATGCATGCAGCTTTGCAGCTTTTTTCATTGAATGTATTTTTGCAGAAGGGCACTATTGTGCTGAAAGTGCTCATGTCATAGTACATCATTTGCGAAGTGCAGAAATTTAGATTTGATTCATTATAGCTGAAGACGGAAACTTCACTTAAGTTCTGGAAAATAGTGACTAGTTTTGGAAAATATTATCTAAACAATTTTAGACAGATCACTATAAAAAATACTAGATTTTGGAGAAAGAAAATATTTTCCATGTTAATTATAAAAGCTATTCAAAATGCAGTCTTGAGATACTCAAGTTACAGAAAATTTCTATTCCTAGTTAAAATAAAAACTCTCTATTTCTCTATTTATGAACGTTTTAGAGCTTATTTGGATTTTTTCTCTGAAAGTGCACAGTCTCTGCAATCTAATGTTCACTGAGAGAAATTGAGTGCCTTAAGTTACAATAATGTGCAATATCCCATTAAAATTATTACAGGAGAAAAACTTAATGCTTTGAGAGAACTTTCTGCAGAGCACGTATCAAGAGTTACACCTAAAACAGCAATGAGTTCCTCATGCTGTGGAATTTTATGTTGCTGTAGCTCTCTTCTGTATATGCTTTGCTGCTACTGCTGTTTATATTTGTGTAGAGATGAAGTAAACAAGTTGACCTGAGGTCAGTATTTTGGTAAGTACCATTTTTACACTGAAATTATAGAGATTTAGATCAGTTTGTTCTTTAGAGTATCTGCCTCCATAGCTGTGGCTCACATAACTTCTGTTGGCAGGAGTTTTTACTGCAAATTAGTGTGTGCTGATAGAAGACTCTGTCTGATGGCAGCTTAAGGAATTCGATGTGCCTGGACAAGTGATGTGAGGCAAAGGTTGCCCCCAGGAAAGTCCTTGTTGCATGTCTCTGCAGTGTGCTGACCTTTGGCAGGAAGTGGAGGGGACAGAAGAAGTGAGCAAGAAGGCTTGTGAGCCAGGACTGGCAGGAGCTATTCCTTTTTGTCTCCAGACTTGGATAGCTTGGGTGGTGCAGTCTGTACTGTGGGTACAGCTTATGCTTAGCTAAGAATCCACCTATTCATAAAGTTCCATTTCTATTACATATGCATCGGATGCTTTTATCACTCTTTGTCTGTGCGCTAGAGCAATAGACTTAGTTTGCTGGTGTAAATTATATCTAAAAAAGAGTAACTTTCTTCTGTTGTGTTAGTTGCATCCATGTTTAGGGTTTTTCAGGCATAGTAGCAAAAAAAAAAAAGGCTTTTTTGGTATCGCAGTCAAGAATAACTGTTCTGATATCAGCAAATAACACAGTACTGTTAAACTGTATGTCAAACACAGAGGGCTTTTTTGGAAGGTGTGGAAGCTGTGGTAGAGTTGAGAAGGTCTTACACTTTAGAGCCTTGAAAGTAGAACCAGCTATTTTTTTCTTCCATTTAATTTTCATTTCCATTTTATCCGCTCGTTTTCTTCAGCTTCATCTGAGTTTAAAGTAAGCTGAAACTCTGCTTTGGACTTTCAAATGATTGTGTCCAATATATTCATCTTGTACGTTTGTAATAAACAACAAAGCGTTAATCATGAAAAGAAAACTAGTCACTTTTTCGTCTTAAACTATTTGGGAGATTACCATTATCTTAAATTTGGAAAGCGGAGTAGGTTAATTATTGTTGCCAGGTAATGAATCTCTCAATTCTAATATGGATGGATTGTGCTCAGATGGATATTCTCCATAGCCCATGTTTGATTCTTAAGGTGCGTATGCTTTAGTGTTAAGTGTTACTAGCACTATTTCTGTATGCGCTTCTGTGTTAAACGAGAACATGCTCGTTTAGCTGTTTTTTTTCCCTGGTGGCAGTATACTGTAGTCGGTATACTGTATGGTGCTCAATAACCAAATTTCTGTCTTTCTGACAAACTAAGTAGATTCAAGTCCTTAACTTTCAGGGTTTTTCTACTACTGTCATTGAGGGTATTTTTTTTTTCCCTGCAAGTCTAATTTTGTGATGTTTTGCTCATGCTACAGGTAGATATAAAAATCCTATCTTCCTTTTATAGCTCTGTGTTACTGTTTCCATCAGCACCGTTTGTCACAGCAACACACTGGGAGAACAATGTCTTCTAAGCACCCCTATGTTATTTTTCTTAGTGGCAGCTTCCTAAGTGCAGCGGACACTCTTAAGTTTCTAGATGATTAACATTGCATTTGTCATTAAAATGCATTTTTGTTTAAAGGAGCACAGATTACCCAGAGATCCAGATTGCTACATATGCAACAACCTTCTGCCCTCAATATTTATCACTTCTTCAATGTTTCACCTTTGAACTTTCAGCAGTGGCTTTAAATCTAATTTCCTTATCACTGATGAAAATGCTAAGTAGCATCAGGCCAGACAATAAAATTTTATGAACTCGTAAAAAAAAAAAAAAAATCTCCTTTGAAGAAAGGAGATTCCCCCACTGGCAACTTTTTTGAGATCTGTTAACGAACTCTAAATCTATTTAATGTATGTTTTATTGAGATTTTGATGCAAATTCTGAACAAGGAATTCAAATACTTCACAAAGTCTATGTGACTGGGCAGGTCACTTGCATATGACATGGGGGACAAGGACCACCAGCTGTTGTATCCTCATCACATCTCTTGGGTTCCTTGTGATTGACAATGAAAAACTTCTTTTTGGACACGTTTTTTGTATGCTTTAGGAGCCAACAGTTACCGTAGCATGATCCTTTTCCCTCACAATCTTGCTTACTCAGCCTCCATAAATTTTATGCAAGTCTGCTGCCCATTGTCTGTGTTTCCTTGTTTTAAAGTTGTGTTGGGCTAATGGGAAGAGTAATGGCACGTGCAGTGTGCTGTGTAGCCTTGTTGTCATCTTCCTGTTGTCAGTGCAGGGTCTTCAGCAGATGAGTCCTTTGTGCAGTGGAGAGCACAGGCCTGATTTTGATGTAAACCACACATCCCTTGGTATTTTATTGCTGTTAGTTGTGTCCTTGGGTATCAGTGTAGGCCATTCTGTTTAATCTTGTTCTGTTGTTTCTTTTGGTGCTTTCACAGGCCCATTTGCATTTGTACCGACATTAGTACTATTACATATCTCTGCATATTGTCTCTTGACTCACGTTTTAGTAGTACATGTGTGGGTTTTACACAGTGATGTCCTCTCTTCACAATTTATCACATCACGTTAGAGAAAGGAGCCATCTGTTTTAATGTAATTCATCATGTCCGTTTTCAGTGAAAGATGTGTACACTGCCTGAGAATATTTTAAAGCTTTGTGAAACCTTGTTGCTGGTAAATTCATGCTCATCTGTTTGTGTGCGTGCATCACACAATCTTTGTGTATACATACAAAAACAAGTCAGGTAGTGATGACTTTTTTTGTGTATTTTAAAACTATTCTTTGTTGTAGTAATGGGACATAGGTTCATCCGGTGTTGTCCATTATATTCTTTAATCACATAGATATGTTTACAAGGCCCAGAACATCGCAAAATTTATTGAAATAACATGGTTACCTGGAGGATTGGTGTCTAGAAAATGAGGCGTTCAGGTTTTAAAGCTTAATTGTGTAACGTGATATTTATCTACTGTTGTTCTGAGTGCTGTGGTGTCTAAGTAATGTAAATTATCACCTGACCCATGCTTGACCATGGTACCATGCCTCTCCACAGTGCTCTGGGTGTGCTATGCCCTGTTGGAATTTTGTTTTGGCTACTTAGGCAAGGACAGGTCAGGGTCAAGAATGAAAAATAATTTTAAGTAATTCTTTATCAAAATTGTGATCAGATTAAGCCACGGGGAAAAAGCAAAATGAAATCAGCCTCTAGAGTCAAGTCGTGGTCCTGTAGGAATGTTGCAGAATTTCAGGATGGGGGAACCACATGGTTCTTGGAGGGAGTAAAGAAAATCAAGTATCTGGGTGCCTCCACGCTTTGCCTAAATTAAAAAATGTTTTTGCAGTAGAACAGTTTATATGAAATTTTAAATATTTTAAATAATTGTATACATGCAAATAATTATTCTGTAGTGCATGAGGTTCAGCCTAGATGTTTGAGGGCCAGATCTCATGGCTAATGGATTGCTGGCGATGTGAAGGCAGGTGCCAAGGTCCTAAAATAATTAAATCTCTACAAAGAAATAGCAGTAGAAAAGACCTCATCAGTTCACTACTAAAACTTGAATAGTGAACCTGACAAAATGAGGCAAAAAAGAGTAATGGGATGGAGGTCTGACAAATTGGCTAACCTACTGTTCTTGCTCTTCCCTGTGACAGTCAGCTCCCCTGAGCAGCCTTTTCAGCTTGCGGCCTTTTTCACTGAACTACTCTTTCTGTTGGTTCTGCCTTTGTACCCTGCATTACCTGTTCAACCGGCAGTTTGTGGTGTTTGCAGTGTTTCTGTGTGCATAGAAGCAGCAAAGCATATAGCAAGAGCAGAGGGAAAATGCTAGGGGAATTTAATGGCTGGAAATGTGACCTGCTGAGGCAAGGGAGTAGTGATCTGAGCGGCAGGTTGTGGTCTAGGGGTGACTTAGTTTGTGCGCGCAGTAATTATGTGATTAAATTCTGACTTTCAGTGGCAAATGTGATAGATGCATGTTGAATAACAAATATTTTGGAAAGATACTTGCTGTAAGTATTTTTAAATTAGCATTGGCTGTGTCCTCTCGTTCGTTCTGTGAACAGAAGTTGCACTGTGAGTGAGTAAAATTGTTTCTCTTTGATATTTGTTGTAGTAAAACTTCAAAATTGTATGACGTACACAAAAAGGACAAATGACTATATAACCACCTCTTTTATTCTGCTGTCTGAGAAAGTACTTACCCAGTGAGAAAACTGGCAGAAGAACATCATGTGGGTAATCACTGCTAGCCAGCACAGCTTGAATTTCAAATAGTAAACCTTGAAAGTCTGACATACTGAAACAGCTTCTTGTTCATTGTTTGTTTTTTCCCAGTGGCATTAATTTTGGGAAGTCCAGTTTTCATCAGTTAAGGAAAACTTGAAGTTTGTCAAAAAGAATTTTTTGTCACAAAGGAGTTGTAATGTCCTCATGAATTGCATGATCCAGGCTGCCCTATGCTGTATTGATGAATTGATTTTTTTTTTTTTGGCTCTGATGCTACAAAGGTTTGAATAATCTCTTAATCTACAGAGGGAGCTCTCTGAGGCCGTGCAATTTCTAGCTTGCACATATTTAGCCTCTGTAGGATTGGGGTCATGGTGGGGCTCTAGGGAGATTACATGATTGATTGATGAACCTGTGCTCTGCTTAAAGAATTCTAATGATACATTTTTCTTTCTTTTTTTTTGGTGGAGATTAAAGGTGAGGTATAACCTACCAATATTTGGTTTTATTTTAAGGAAAGAAGCACTCAGGTTTCTGCACAATGTATTTGTTCCTCTGGTAGCAATATCATCACCTGTATTCTAAATATCTGCTCTGGGGTAAAAGAGGCAGTTGCTGAACATCAGGGATCTGCCTGCCTTGTGTCTTCGGCAGGCATTCTGGCATTACAGATTTTCCCCTTGAAATTTTCAGTATTATTGCCATTCCATTATGTAAAGTATAGGCTGACTTCCTAGAGATGTTAGGGTCATGAAATCCCAATGAGACGCTTCTGTTTTGTCTTAGAGGAGAAGACTTCTTCCTCTTTCCTATGAAATGCAAATTTGAACATTTTTTTATTACTGTCAGTATTCTAAACCAGTACTGTTGCTTATCATAAAGGATATTAATCTATTTGTTATCTGCAGTTTCTTTGTCATTTGGCTGGACTACCACAATGCTATATGCCTTGCCGTAAAGCATCTGGGAAACTCCTGTTTATGCAGAATGCTTCAGTATCTTCTGAGGAGCAAATGAAACCTCCTGCCACGTGCTGGCTTCCTCCAGAACTCCAAGTCAAGATCTTCATCCTAGTTGCTGCATAGCTTGGGATAAAAATGTTGGAAAGACCACTTGAAAAAGTAGCTGTGTAGAAACTTTGTAATATTAGCCTCTTAGTTTGCAGTAGTGTACTACTACATTTTTTCATACTGTACTGTTTATTACATGCACCCTAGAGATTTATTTTGGATGAAGCCAAAGGGGAAGATCCTCTGGAGGCTGTTAATCTGATGTACTCCTACCCCTGATGAGGAAATAAGAGACCAAACAATGAGTGTGTACAGAGGACGTGTACTAGGAAAATGCTCTTGGACCACTGAGTTTGTGTAATGTCCTCATGTGCTTCCTTTGCTATGTCAAGAGCTGGATGGTATCTGTGCCTTTATATTGGCTGTTGTCCATGACCCACAATCCTTCTTGGCTCTCACCTTCCTCTTTCACTAAGCTTTCATATCCGCTAGTCTTTTTTTATACCCACCCTACCTTCTGTGTCAGTCTCCCCATGATGGGCCCCTTTCTGAACCTTTTAGCTCTTCATGATTGTCTCCCTTTCTTTCCCCTTTTTACAACTTATCCTTTCAGCAATCCTTTGCTCTCCTAAAAATGCCAGCCTGGAGCCCTGAGGAATGGATTCTGCTTGTTAACCTGTGCCATAAGAAGAGTAAAAGCTACTTCAGTGTCAGTATCAGGAGGTTGCTGCTGCATGTGAGAGGGACTGTCAGTCAGACAAAATTTCAGAAGATGAATGCTTTCTTCTGGAGGACCAGGGACAACAGTTGCATCTCGGAGGAGCAGCAAAGCAGTCATGTCCTCACTGGCAGAGGTCTTAACGAACTGGGAGATGCTAACAATCCTGATGCATCTTCCTCTGAAGGCTTTACACTATAGTCCTGAGGAGCAACAGGTGAGACAGCTGCAGGAAGAGTTGGAGTAGGAGGAAGGCTGGTTTGATCTTGGGGAGGAATGTGTCCATGGTCCATAGACAAACTTAAAAGTTTTAAAGCAGCCGGAGTACAGTGTGGTAGCAGGAGGCACCGTGTGCTCCCTGTCAGGGCCTCGGTTGTCCATGGTGGGGAGTGGTGCCTGCTCTATAGTTAGGTCACATTGGCTGTTTCTTGTTCGTTAGTTCCTTGTGAACGTACTGCATAATGTTTGTGGCTGTGGCCATTTTTGCCTCTACCACCACTTCTGTCTCTGCCTAAAATTTCTAGGCCCTGTTGACTTTCTCCCTCTCCCCATGGGAGTTAAGGGTCTTGTTTACCCTCTTAATGAAGTTTTGTTGACTGAATGCAGTTATTGTCACACTTCTGTTTTACTGGAGGTTTTCCATCCATTTGTATTTTCAGCCTTTGCCTAAAGCCAAGCACCTTCTTTGCAGGTATGTTCTCTGGGATAGAGTAGTGGAGAGCTGAGGCAGGGATCCTGAGCCAGGTTTAGGCTTGCAGGACTCGCTCAGTGAATGTAGTTTTCATATGGGGATAGGCATGCCAAGAACCTGGTTGCCAAGTGCTTTGTGTATGGGAGGATGGGTGATGGCTCCTGAGATTAAAATGAAGGGCAAGGTGCATGAGCAGTGCTTGGGGAGGGGTTGATGGCTCACTGTGAGACGAGGTTGCAGAAACAAATAGGTTACTTCAGCCAAAAACGTGGCAGCAGGAAGGTGTGTGGCTTCTGTGACAGGCTGAAAAGGAAAGGCGGGGTGGGGAATGGATGGCAGCAGGACAGAGCTCTTCTAGGTTTGGAGAAAGAAAATGCTGCTTTGGAAGGATACCTTTCTGTTCTGCAAGGGCTAACCAGCCAGTTCTGCCTCTTTAGTCTTTAACAAGATTTTACTCCCTGAGTCATGGCAGCAGCTAACCCGGCATTAGCATACTTTCCTGACATCCATGTGCTCTTCTTCTCTGCCATCTCTGTCCTCTTGTCCTTTCTGCCAAATATTGCAGTGTTTCTGCTTCTCTGTCGTGTTTTTTCCTAGTAAGCCGGTCAAGCTTAGACCTGTGAGGTTTACTGAGGTGTGTTGTGACGGCTCTCACAGGCATGTGAAAAGGTCAGAAAGAGTACTGGGGTAAGTGGATCCATAATATTGCCATGCTTGCCTGAAAGGGATGGTAGATAACTGCCACAGGGAGAGCGAGTGACAGTCTAAAAGGCTGACATGCATTTTGGGAGTCTCTTTATATTAATTGTATGTTGGTTGCCACAGTGCAAAAGACAGTGTAATTGCATATAAGCACATTTCCTCTTATCCCAGTGGTTTCACTCATGAATGTTTAGCGTGATCATGCCACTAGACAGTGAAGGCAAGCATAGCATTTGAGACAAACATGCTATCCCAGGTGTCCCTAACATGGGGCTGAGCATGCCGCTGGAAACAAACAAGTTCTTGCTGTTCTAGCCTGAATGGAAAAGCTCAACTGTGCCTTTGTAAAGGTTGTGCAGGGAACATAAACGTTGGGAATGCTTTTTTCCACTCTGCTACATGGTACTATTTTGCAGTCAGGCAACTAGACACACATCCTACTTCAACACAGCATGTGATGGAAATGGGATTAAATGAGGCATGTTCTACATCCATGTGTGGGTATGGCCTTAAGACCCAGCTTCAACTATTCTGTGATTCTTCTTGGTATCATTGAGATGCTGCTGAAGATGACTTTTTATAGATCTTTGTCATACTTTGTGGATGCTTCTCTCCTAGATTCTGCTAAGAGACACTTAAAATGTTTTCATTTACATTTAAAAATACGTCTGTTTTTATGGTTGAAATGAGGCTGGCAGAAGTACCAAGAATGTATCTATATATATCTAAATCAGAAAGCTTTTAGATTACTACTCTATAAATCTGAACTTTGTTTTGGTTTTTTTAGCCAAGTTTTACCAGTAAGGCATCCAGCAAATCTGTCTTGGTGGGTGGAGGGTGTGGGTTATTGTCACTTTTGAGAACCTTTTGCTGTATTGCATGTCGGCTAGACACTAAGCAGGAAATTACACTGGGCTGCAGGTGTAAGAAACCTGGATGACTGGCTTTAGTCATTATTTTTCATTAGTGACCTAGATGATGGAATAGATGGTATTTATTAAGTTTGCAGCAGACAATAAGCTGGGAAGAATGTAAGTATATTGAGGAACAGTATGGGGTTTCAAAATCATTCTGACAACCTGGTGAAAATACACCAAGTAAAATAGGACAAGCTGGAGACTTCTTACTTCAGCAGAAAATACTCAGCTTTTCAGATGCAAGATAGTTGGATAGGTGTCAGTTTGCAGAAGAGGATCTGAGAGGTATAATGGTTCCACAATGTGATGCTGTTGGGGGGAAAAACGATGCGGGGAGAGGGTACATCATGCTGGGAAGCTGATGTTTTGAGCTGCAAGGCATGCAGCATTATTCTACCCCACACAGAACTTACAAGACCTTATGCTGGAGTGCTGCATTTAGATTTGACTGCTGTGTGTTGAGATGGATCAGCTGGAGAACAAATGACAACTGTCAGCTGCTTTGAAAACTTGGAATGATCTATGGAAAAATACTTACTAAGCTGGAGTTATTTACTCTAGAGAAGGGAAGGCTGAGGGGTGATCGTGAAAGTCTTCAAGTGTGTGGAACATCTGCCATGAGTAGGAAATAAAAGTTTGTTTTCTATGTTACTGGGGCGTAAAGCAAGACATAATGTGTTTAAATTGGAACAAGGGGGATTCAGCTTAGACACCATTGAAACATTTACTGTCTCTGTATAACGAAGCAGAGGAGTGGAGTACCTGGGAGTGTTGTGGAATCACTATCAGCTTTTAAGAACAGATGAGACAAACAGCTGGCTGGAGTGATAGGGGTAATATAGGTATAATGGACCTCTCTTGGGGAAGGAGAAGATGATCTCTTGAATTCCTTCTAGCTCTCTTTATAATGTATCATTACTTTCATGGGGTTAATTGGCAAAACTTTCTGCTGAAACTTGATGCCATATTTTAAGATTCTGCTTTCATGGAAGAAAATACTGTCTCATAACAGACCAGATTATTCATTTGTGCTTGTCTGTAATGACAGAATTCCCTGTGGAAATGTGTATACGGCTTTATGTAAGTGTAAGATTAAAAAATGACAACAAACTTCAAACTTTTTGTGTGTTTTTTGTGAAACACTGGCTGCTCTATTTCTGCTGCTCACCTCTGTTCAGAGCGTTTGCCTACCCCTGTTTGTCTAATGACTATCTAGAGAGACCAGGAGGTGTATTTTTAAAAAAAATTCAGGCATACATGTGGTAGCCTTACAAAGCTGTTGGGGAGAAGCTTCTACAGGCATATATGTATTTGTGTGCATGATGGGGCCTTAATAAGGAATCAGTTATCAATCAACCAGCCAAAACAGAGCTTAGTAACTCTCTAGGTACATATTAGTTGTTGATAGGCAGGTGTAGGGTGTTGGGAGAGGGGCTGCAGGCTGGATTATAGAATAATGAAATTTCTTATTTGTGCTTTAACTTTTTGAAGAAGATACTCAGATACCATCATGATCTTACAAAACTATTCAATAGAAGATTTTTTTTGTTTTCAATGTATTTCTTTTGATGGAAAAATAAATACAGGAAAGTTAAATGGCATCAGTTAGCACTGAAATACAGCTTAAATAAAGACCAGATAAACAAATGCTCATTAAGAGCCTGGGTTTGGATTATCCCTGTGTAACAAGGCTCTTGAATTTAAAAAAAACGCAACTGTTTAAACTCTCTGTAATGTAGAACTCTTCAAGAAGTAGATCTATTTTTGCCTCTAATTTTTTTAGGGCTGTTTCTTTTGTATTGAAAGGCAGTGCTGATTGAGACCATAATTATTATTAAAGCCTGATTTCTCAAGCTTTTTACAGTTTTGATACTAGCCTCATGTCTGTTGACAATAGACTTTGTTAGTTGAGCTACTTTTATTGTTCTAATTTCAGATTAGGATTTTTTTTAAGTTCTTATAGTATGTGAAATATGGTAGGAGGTTGTTTCAACCTGAAGTAGCTATTCTGGGAGTTTTCCAGAAGAAAAAAATTTTACAAAAGGTGTGCCATTGTATTGGTTGAGCTTTCGATTTTGTATGGAATGTTAATTTGGAGCTTTCACAGGCAGGTGCAAAAATGATGCTGCCTAATAAAGGGAGATGGGAGACTGTGATGAAATATGAGGAAGGCTACATAAATGCATTGCATTAGATGGCACCTCTTGCTGGTTTTTTTCTGTCATCTCTAATAACGATCCAAATGATATTTAGACAAAGAATAGAGAGCTTCTCTCTTTCACTTTTCGGCCAGATACCTTCATTATTTTTATCTGTCTTCTGAGCTCTCAATGTTGCAAGACCAGCCAGCAGCAGTCCCACTTTAACTTATAATCATCTGCTCCTGCATATGAGGCGGCTATTCTGGCTGCAGGGAAAATTTCAGAACTATCTGTTGAAACTCACTGTGGAGGAGTGGAGTGAGCGAGGTTGCAGAGAGATTTTGCCAGATCTTGGCTGGTGCACATTATTGATTCCTTTTGTCTGCAGTGTTTTAGGATCAGTGGTTTTAGTTAAGATGTTTAATGTGACAACCAGTTGCTGGGTTTACTTGCCAGAGGTCTACACAGCAGTTCTGGTTTTTTAATGGCTAATTAACATTGCTAATAAACATGTTCTTTTGATCTATTCCTTTGTTTAGTAATATAAACAATACCATAGAGCTATCAGCAGAATATGCAACTCATTTATAAAAAATTATTAAAAATACATTTGAATTTAATAGAGTGCTTTTTAAAACTATAATTTAAAAGCAAATCCCTTTCAGAATAGTAAGAATTACAGCTCTGAATAGGTTCTGGCAAAGTGTTTTGTAAGACCGCCTGGGCTTTTACCATGTATTCCAGTGACACATTAATAAAATGCATTATTGTAAATTGCTTACCAGGGTCAGATTTATGGGTATGCCTGTAAATGTCAATAGATCCATGATGTTGAGACTTGCAGAACTTAACACTGGAAGGGGTCATCTAGTATGTCTTTCTGTCATGGGGTACCAAACAGTCATCCCCCTGCCCTGTGACTTTATAGTGCTATGGGCTGACGTATATTGAACACATATAATGAAAGAACATGCTGATTCTACCAAAGTCTAACCATTGCCCTGCAGTGACGAGGCATTTATTTTGGCATGTCACGCTGAGCCCGTTGTGCAAACTGAGCTCCCAGGTATGGGCAAATGCAAACACTTTCCATCATCCTCACCCACTTCTCCTCCCTTCCCCAGGGAAACAAATGGAAGACAGCCACTCTCCTCTCCCTCATATAATCTGACCAAGATGAAAAATTCCTTGCCATTGCAAATTGGGCAATTATTTTGAGTCTGAGCATATGAGTGAGACATACCAGGCAGGCATCTAAGAAAAAGGATTCCTTTCACCATCTGGTATTGCTTCCTTAGCTGTGGCCTATCTCAAAGACTTCTGGAGAAAGTATGCAGTAAATAACAGAACAACCCAGAATAAACTGGCTAGTTACACATCAATAAAAAGAATACTTCTTGACCCTTTCTGGCAGATGGCTGAAGCACGAGATTTGTTTTACACACGTTGCGTTGGTCAGTCTGACTTCAGCCAGAGGTAACAAACTGGTATATTCATATTTCAGGCTTTTGTGGCTACTTAATAATGTGCCCAGACATCCTGTGTTGGAAAGAATGCAAAAAAGAGATTCAGCTTAGTTTTTTACCCCATTTCTTTAGTGCTATGTTTTGCATCTCACTGATGCCAAGAAGCAGTGTTGTATTCAACTGCTTCTGCATCGTTCCTGCTAGAACTTCTTTAGAAACTAGCGTTACCGATGAAGCAGCTGTTAGGATCCTGAATGTTCTCAGATTTGTAACTTCGCTTTCCACCTGCTAGAGAATTCTGCAGTGTCTCAGGTTTGAACATTCAATCAGATGGTAAAATTACTTACCTGCTCATCTGAGAGAATTTCATAAAGCTAAGTTTTGAATATAGCAGGAAAAGAAGGCAGACAGTTAAACAAGCAGGGGTACTAGAAGCTGATCCATTGAGAGAGCTGCTGTGGTGTCATGGTGTACTGCTGTTTATTTAACACTAGGTCCTGAGATCTTAAGTTTTCCCATTGACATGAGAGGATGCAAAGTTATCACATGTTGGAGACAGTGCTGTATAGATGCATGTTATATATATGCATGTAAATACATATGTGTATATATACACAAACATTGCTAATGTTTTCTCATCCTTTTACAGGTTGTGCAGTACAAGACTAAACTGAGGAAAAAATTGTCCCTTCTCAGTTAGAAATCTGTAATTCTCATGCAGTGACTGGAATACCTATCCACTTAGTGTATACAGCTGACTTTCACAGATGAGTGTTGCTAGTAACTGTGACATAGGTGCATTTCACTTAGAGATTACTTTATAGGGACTATGATTACACTTCAGAACTACTAATCACAAGCGCTTGTCTGATAGACCCTCTGGGAGGATGCAGACTGGATAGATGGTCATGGGGATGGAATTCAGTGTGCTCCTGAAAACTGGCAAATAGAAGTTTCAACTTTTCTTTTTAAGCGCAAGAACAGCAACTTGACTTACATAGAAAATGTGGACAAAAGCATTTCTTTCTGTCATTGTGACTTTTTGAAGCTATTCTTAGGCCTCTCAATCACTTGTGGAAGTACAGATTGCAGTATGAAGGCTGCAGTGAACAAAATTAATTCTATCCCTAAGGTGTACTCATTTTTCTCCTCATGAGGAAGAAGGGACCAGAGACCAAATAGTAACTGAGTGCCAGGATGATGAAGGCATTATGATTTCCATTTTCAAAACCATGTTGTAAGAGTTTTACAATCTAATAATTGGAAAAATAAGTCAAGATAAAATATACTAAATAAATTGTCATTCTGAAATTGTTTAGCCCATGCTAAAATTTGAAATCTGTTAAAGTATTGGTAAATTCAGGCCTTTTCACTGCTGCTTATCTCCAAAGCATGGTATACAGCTAAATCTCACAACGTCCCCATAAGATAGGTAGGTGTTGTCCTTAACTTGCAGGTTGAGAAACCTGACCAACAGAAAATCAGGGACAAATCATAAGTCGCTTTATGCTGATACTACAATTTTGGTATTCTTTAGTCTTGTATTCAGTAGATTCTGATGACTGTTTTTAAAGCAAGGAACACTTTTTTGTGTTATGATTTCAAAACAATTCCTGTTTGAAAGGAAAAAAAATGAATGCTGTATGTTTACATAAGCATTGCTAAACAGATGGTGTTTACTGGAAAAGCATAAATGTCTGAACTGGTGTGCTAAGCAGATTAGATGATAGAAATTCAGATTAAATGATCTTTGCTTTAAGGACTGTCACAGAAAGAAGGTGTCCGTTGTTGTCGTTCTTTGAGCGTTGATAACTAACTTGAGTACCTTTGGGAAATATTAGCCAATAGTGTATGCAGAACCAAAGGATGCACTGACTTGCTTATTATCTCAGTGTAATTGCTATTAAATGTTAAAGACTAATGAAAGCCAGAGGCATGTGTACTGTTAATGGTATTATTGTGTGTTACCATCATTTAAGGGAAAAGCAAGCATAGTCAACAACTGCAGAAGAAGGGGGCCTTGAAAGCATCGAATATTAAACTGCTTAACTGATATGGAAGAGAAGTCTTTCATAGAATCATAGAATCATAGAATCATTGAGGTTGGAAAAGACCTCTAAGATCATCGAGTCCAACCGTCGACCCAACACCACCATGTCCACTAAACCATGTCCCTAAGTGCCTCATCTACTCGTCTTTTAAATGCCTCCAGGGATGGGGACTCCACCACTTCCCTGGGCAGCCTGTTCCAATGTTTAACCACTCTTTCAGGAAAGAAATTTTTCCTCATGTCCAATCTAAACCTCCCCTGGCACAACTTGAGGCCATTTCCTCTCATCCTATCGCTAGTTACTTGGGAGAAGAGACCAACACCCACCTCGCTACAACCTCCTTTCAGGTAGTTGTAGAGAGCGATGAGGTCTCCCCCGAGCCTCCTTTTCTCCAGGCTAAACAACCCCAGTTCCCTCAGCCGCTCCTCATAAGACTTGTTCTCCAGACCCCTCACCAGCCTTGTTGCCCTTCTCTGGACACACTCCAGCACCTCGACATCCTTCTTGTAGTGAGGGGCCCAAAACTGAACACAGTATTTGAGGTGCAGCCTCACCAGTGCCGAGTACAGGGGCACGATCACTTCCCTACTCCTGCTGGCCACACTATTTCTGATACAGGCCAGGATGCCACTGGCCTTCTTGGCCGCCTGGGCACACTGCCGGCTCCTGTTCAGCCGGCTGTCAACCGGCACCCCCAGGTCCTTTTCCGACAGGCAGCTTTCCAGCCACTCTCCCCCAAGCCTGTAGCGCTGCATGGGGTTGTGGCCGAAGTGCAGGACCCGGCACTTGGCCTTGTTGAACCTCATACAGTTGGCCTCGGCCCATCGATCCAGCCTGTCCAGGTCCCTCTGCAGAGCCTTCCTACCCTCAAGCAGATCAACGCTCCCACCCAACTTGGTGTCGTCTGCAAACTGACTGAGGGTGCACTCAATCCCCTCATCCAGGTCATCGATAAAGATATTGAACAATACCGGCCCCAAAACTGAGCCCTGGGGAACACCGCTCGTGACTGGCTGCCAACTGGATGTAACTCCATTCACCACAACTCTCTGGGCCCGGCTGTCCAGCCAGTTTTTGACCCAGCGCAGAGTACACCTGTCTAAGCCGTGAGCCGCCAGCTTCTCTAGGAGAATGCTGTGGGAGACAGTGTCAAAGGCCTTGCTGAAGTCCAGGTAGACCACATCTACAGCCTTTCCCTCATCCACTAGGCGGGTCACCTGGTCATAGAAGGAGATCAGGTTGGTCAAGCAGGACCTGCCTCTCATGAACCTGTGCTGGCTGGGCCTGATCCCCTGGTTGTCCCGCTCATGCCTTGTGAGCGCCCTCAAGATGAACCGCTCCATAATCTTCCCTGGCACCGAGGTCAGGCTGACAGGTCTGTAGTTCCCTGGATCCTCCTTCCGGCCCTTCTTGTAGATGGGTGTCACGTTGGCAAGCCTCCAGTTGTCCGGGACCTCCCCCGTTAACCAGGACTGCTGATAAATGATGGAGAGCAGCTTGGTGAGCACCTCCGCCAGCTCCCTCAGCACTCTCAGGTGGATCCCATCCGGCCCCATAGACTTGTGAGCATCCAGGTGGCATAGCAGGTCATTGACTGCTTCCTCTTGGGTTATGGGGGGTTCATCCTGCTCGCCATCCCTGTCTTCCAGCTCGGGGGGGCCGAGTACCCTGAGGATAACTGGTCTGCCTGTTAAAGACTGAGGCAAAGAAGGCATTGAGTACCTCAGCCTTTTCCTCATCCTCACTGACAATGTTCCCCCCCGCATCCAATAAGGGATGGAGATTTTCCTTGGCTCTCTTCTTGTCATTAATATATTTGTAAAAGCTTTTTTTGTTGTCTTTAACGACAGTGGCCAGATTGCGTTCTAGCTGGGCTTTTGCCTTTCTCATTTCCTCTCTGCACGACCTAACGAGATCCCTGTACTCTTCTTGAGTCGCCTGCCCCTTCTTCCACAAGCGGTAAACTCTCCTTTTTTTCCTGAGTCCCAGCAAGAGCTCCCCGTTCAGCCAGGCCGGTCGTCTTCCCTGCCTGTTCTTCTTATGGCGTACGGGGACAGCCTGCTCCTGTGCCTTTAAGACTTCCTTCTTGAAGAACATCCAGCCTTCCTGGACCCCTTTGCCCTTCAGGACCGTCTCCCAAGGGACTCTCTCAACCAGCGTCCTGAACAGGCCAAAGTCCGCCCTCCGGAAGTCCATGGTTGCAGTTTTGCTGCCCCCCCTCCTTAGTTCTCCAAGAATGGAGAATTCTATCATTTCATGGTCGCTAAGCCCAAGACGGCCTCCGACCACCACATCTCCCACCAGTCCTTCTCTGTTAGTAAACAGCAGGTCGAGCGCAGCACCTCCCCTGGTAGGCTCCCTTACCAGCTGTGTCAGGAAGTTGTCTTCCACACGCTCCAGGAACCTCCTAGACTGCTTCCTCTCTGCCGTGTTGTATTTCCAGCAAACATCCGGGAAGTTGAAGTCCCCCACGAGAACAAGGGCTAGCGATTGAGAGACTCCTGCCAGCCACTTATAGAACGCTTCATCTGCCCCTTCATCCTGGTTGGGTGGCTTATAACAGACTCCCAGCAGGATATCTGCCTCGTTGGCCTTCCCCCTCATCCTTACCCATAAACACTCAACCATATCATCATCACAATCATTGAGCTCTATACAATCGAAACACTCCCTAACATACAGGGCCACCCCACCGCCTCTCCTTCCTCGCCTGTCCCTTCTGAAGAGTCTATAGCCATCCATTGCAGCACTCCAGTGCACTGCTTCAAGAACAGTGGGAAAAAACCCACCTTGACTGTGGACTTGTCTCTTCAGTTCACCCCAGTATGAAAACTGGCCTTATGGGAGTAACGTGTAAAATTTGTATTGCGCTTTCAAAGGAAGCACACCTTCTCCCTCCGAGCTAGTCTTTTTGCTGGTTTGTGTGTGGAAACAGTTGTGGTACTGTCCTGATTGAGCAAAGCTGGCTGCCTTCCTAGCGGTTTTACTCTGTCTCCTACTCTGTGCCTTCAGTGAAAATTTAACAGCTTTATACAATGAAAATTAAGTACTTTGGTGTTATATGTGTGTGCATGTACATACATAGATAAGGGGATGAAGTACCTAACTAAATGTTAATATGCACAAAGTTAAGCCTTTTGGACATATATAAGGCTTACATAAATGTGTATGCGTGTGGTGTGCACACAGTCACAATTTACCTGTCGAAATTTTCTGTCTCCATCAGAAACAGGACTTTTCAGCAACTGAAGAATTATTATGTACAAAATACTCTGATTTTATCAGAGGAATTTTAAGGGAACAGAGCTTGGTTTGAGAGGTGCTGAGCAATGGGAATAGGGAGCTGCCTGTTCTTGGCAGCTAGGGGAGAGCCGGGACCTGTGACTGTAGTCGTACCTCACGCTCTGCTTCTCTCTTGTTAAATCTCTATTCCTAAATGGTTGTCTCCAAACTCAATCATGAAAAAACCTGTAGGCATGGACAGCTTCACCTGATAGTTTCAGTGTCGGAGCTGTTTGACAGCCAGTTGACTCTTGTACTTTTTTTTTTTTGTTTGAGAATATCTTTAAAAAATTGATGTTTTGCGGTGTTCTGAGTAAAATTTGAAGAACACGTTTGGAAAGTACCGATCAGAGTTGGGCACCTAACTGATCTGTGTGCCCTTGCAAATGTGAATTCATGGGTGTGGATTCACCCATTGCGGTTTGTGATCTTGAATTTAACCCCTGATCTAGTCCTTTCTCTTTCTTTCAAGAGGTATGAGAATTTAAAACTTCCTTAGAAAGATTACTTATAGGATGCTTGGCTTAGTAATACTTGCTGGGGCCTCGGCTTAGTCATCAGAATTCAGATGTCTGTTATGTTTTAGAAATTCAAATGCATAGTTCTGTGTATCCTTCAGTTTTGTTTTCAATATCTGTAAATGAATGTTTTAGGTAATACATAAATTTAGAATACTTTCCAATAGAAATATGTAGGAGAAAGAAAAGAGATAACTTAATGATTATTTTCTACTGTGTGGTTGAAAGAGCAATCTAGTTGACCAAATCCAGTTCAGCAGTTACCATAACCAGGAGATTTTCCTCTGTGTCTGAAACCCATGGCTCTGTACCTGTGAACTCACTAATTTCTTCCAAAAATGAGCCAGGGACCCAAAGAGCAGCAGCTTCATTTGGTCCTGTGCTTTGAATAGCCTGTAGAAGTTGTCTGTGGCCAGAGCAGGGCCAGAGCTCTGGCAAAAAATAAAATCATGTGGTTGACATTATTATATTGTGCAAGAGGTACAAATTAAGAATCGCACAGGAAAACAACACGAGTGAGATAAAATATTCTAGCTTTTAAATTACTAAAAATAAGTACTTGCACAGTGCCTTTACTTTTCATTGTGTTTTATAGAGCATTAAAAAAAAAAAAGCTAGTCCTCATGGAACAATTCACAATATTTATTTATTGAAAGGATAACCTCAGACTAAGAGAGGGTACATTAAAAAAAGGAACATAATTAAATTAAAACCAGCATCCTACACAGCGGTACTGATCTAAAACTGTCTTTATAAACTGTTGTATATTGGTTTGCTTTTAAGTGAAGTTACCTTTAAACTCATATTGATATACTTTTCTGCAATTTCTAGGTCTGGCTCTCACCTTTAATAAAAATTCTAGATTATTTCCCTTTAAAATTCAAGTGCAATCATGACAGAACAGAATGATAACTTTTCCTTTTGTATTAACCTCAGTGTTACAAGAATATATTTGTTCTTCAAATGCCTTGGCAATTAATTTTCCCTGTTAAAGGAGAAGAGCCTGTTTTTCATTCAGCAGTTTGCTGTTCTATTACTGCAGAAACTGCCTGTCTATTTACCAAGGAAAGGGATAATGTGACTTGAACAAGATGGCTAAATCCTATTCTGCAGGATCAGAGGGGGTGGTGAATGTTTGACATTTGCTGAGGGAAACTGTCTTAAGCATAGAGGCTTTTTTTGCGCTGTGGGCTGGCGTAGTGAGGGGGACCTCTCCTTCCTCCGAGGTGCAACGTGTGTGTGCGTGTGTGTGTCGGCGCAGCGGCTGCTGCTGCAGAATACCGGGGATTAATTACTTGACGTGCACAACTGAAGGCACCGTTCACTTCACAAAATCGGCACGGCGTGTGCTGCTGCTAACCTGAGAGAGGCAGCCGGCAGCTCTTCGTGACAGCTAGAGGTGGAAGGACCCAAACTTGCGGTCCTCCCCCCGCCCCCAAGAGATCGTTAGTCCATTCCTTTATAGTGGTTCATTTTGGCTTTCTGTCATCGCCAGAATGCTGCCAGTGAATGTGTGTCATGGTTACAATAGAGTGTGGTAACACATAACAGCAATGAAAGCCCAGCGGGAAAGGCTACAAATTCCAGGGCTGACCTTGGAGTAAGTATTGTCTGTCTTTAATATTTTAATGGTTTCTGCATGATGCCAGCTTTCGTGCAACCAGGAGCTGTTTAACATACGTTTGTGCTGACAGTCTGGGAGCACTGCAGCTCCAGGTTGAAGGAACACGTTTTAAATGCATTGCAGTTGGTTTCAGCAAACGTGCAAGCCTGGAGCTGGGATACTGCAGTACATTTGGAAAGAAAGCATTTCTGCGTATTTAAAGTTACTGAATCTCAGTGCATGGAGCATCCTGTGAGCTCGTAGGGGAAGAATCTGTCAGTAGGCCATGGTGTCTGTCTTTCTCTCTAGCTCTCTGTTACTGTTTGTTTATCCCAGTGCTGCCTCTTAGAAAGGCCTCTGTCTCTGCTGAATAATAGAGCACTGTGAGAGATTAAAGCATTATAGAAATGCTGTTCGTGAAAATCCATCAGGAACGAGCCATATTTTACATACGTAACTACACTAATGAACTGTATTGACATTCTGGAGGATTCCTGATAGTCTCTGCAGTAAGTACGTTTACCTAATTTAGCAGTATGTTTACTTGCTACTCACTTAAAACTGATTAACTGATTTGTGTGCTTTCAGCTATTTAGAGAGTAACTACATGAAAATATGTAATTTTAATGTATAGTGATAGTAAGTATAGTCTTTTATTCACAAATGCCAGCATATGTTTACCAAAGATTTGTTAGTAAAAGCGAAATATTTATTTCTATACATATGTACCTACAGTCTGTGTTGACATGTGAGGCATGTATGTATGCATGTTATTGTCACCATGAGAACTTGCTAATTTTATCTAGGTAAATAGATATGGTTACGTCAGATCCTTTAGTATTCCCTGGGACTTCCCCGTTCTTGCTGGAGGAAAAAAAAAAAAACCCTGAATGCTGCAGATGCCTGCGGTAAAGTTACTTAGCTATGAAAGGTATTATCTCTGACATCTGCCATGTTTTAGAGAGAGGTCTATAGCTAAGTGTGCAACATAGCAAATAATTTATTCTAATAATCACATGAAGGTGACAGAGCACTTTATTTCGAGGAACAAGGGTAGATGTTATATTGGGTTCCCCAGAACTACGTTTGTGAAATGTCAGAGAGAAATTCTGCATTTCAGTCTGGCATCTTCTGTTGAGAGCAGTGTGTGTTAGCTGTGAGCAGACTAAGCTCTAGGTATTTTTCTGAAAAAATAGCGTTGCTAATTTCTCAGGAGTTTTGGAGGAGGGGTCTTAATCAGGGAGCTCATTAAAATGGTTTCCATGAATAATTGATAATTATACTCCTTTTCAGATGTGGCAATTTACATATTTTTAAATCAATCTTCACTGAATTATGTAATCATCATATGAGAATAACATCACTAACTGCAAAGGATGAAAAATGATTCATGTAACTGTTTTTTCAACATATGTGTGTGTTTTTGTAATATGAGGTAATCATTTTCTGCTTACTCCTTTTTCATGCTAACCTGACATAATTACACTTGCTTTACCATATTTTGACAATATTTAATACTGATAAAATCAATAATTATATTTTAAATTCAGCATCGATTATTGTTTTTGCTAAAACATTGTCTGGATATTTTTAATTTTTTTCATATATTAGACTTTCTTTTGTCATGACAATTACTACTTTCTAAACTTAATTTACTTGCAGAGAAAAGAAAGTATCACATTTTGGTTGCTGGTACTTAATGATTCCCATAGAGTTGTTCTCTCATGATTGGTCAGAGTTGAGTCAATGCAGACTTAAGTTATGCCTCCCAAATTCTTGTTTTCAGTCATCTATAAAAGCACATATCTGGGGGCAAAAAAATCCAACTTATTCCTCAGAACATTCTTCACATACTGATTCTCATGCATTTTCTTTCAGTAAAGTTTAAATATTGGGACTAGAATCATGTTGTCTCTCTGAGAAATTAGTACAGTCTGTCTACTTTATATTCATTACTTGCAGAAAGCTCTTTCAAAGAATATTAAGGATCCAAAATGAAGCATTCCAAATTTAGTAAATATAAGAATTAAGGCTGCCTGTCAGCCTTGTGCATATGCACTGTGATAATTTGTTTTAACAGGTTTTTGCATGTAATTTGTAGGTCTTAAAAAAGCAAAGCTGAAAAGCAAGTTCTATAGAAGAATTGGATTGACACTCCAGTGTCATCACTCGGTGGGAATTTATAGATCCATAGTACAAGCACATCTGATATTGAATGCCCCGAGAGTCTGCTCCATGACTGAGACTCTGATGTGTTACAGTAATGAAAATGAGGAGGAATATGAGTAACTACTAGCAGGTGTAGGACTTCCACCTGCTGTGTATGTGCCATCCACTAGAGGGTTGGAGATGTGCTTTGCCACTGGGTGTCGCTAGGATTTGTTCACAGCAAAGTGATGTAGGAATCTCATTCTGGGGTCTGAAGTTAATAAATTCTTCTCGTTCAGTGCCAGACCTGTTTTTTCCCCTCTCCTTCTCAGTACTCTGGCTTTAGTAGGTTCCTTGCCCCTAGTTGTTACTCTATAGCTATCCTCATGCTCTCTCCCTGCTGCAGCCCGGTGCCTTTTGGCCAGCTGGTGCCAGTTCTCCTTCTCCCTCCACCTGGATTCTCTTTTGATCAGTGTCTGCTCCCCTCCCTGTTTCTGATCCTGCTGGAGGTTGGTTGCTGTCTGCATCACCTGCCTTCATTTCTTCCCTTGCTGTGCACCCCCAGGACCAGCAGTGTGAGCACTGATGGTACAGCACGGGAGAGTTTCCCAGCCTGTAGTCAGTGAAGGCAACGCCGACAGACAAATAAAAGGGAAATGCACAAGCAAACAACGGGGATGAACTGCTGGCTCTGCTGCAGCAGACCTGCAGTGGAGAATAAGAGACAGTGCAGATAGAGCTTAGAAGTACAAAAAATTTTTTACAAGCCTGTACTGATCATACGCAAAGACAGACCTTTCCAGTGCATGTTGTGGCAGGTCAGTGCAGTGCAACAGAGTGCCCCAGTGAAACTGCAGAAATCTGAGTCTCTTAATCCACACCTTTCTCCACAGGCCTGCATGGGCTGACTGATGTGAGCCTGGGTTCAGCTTAGCCATTTTCAGAGTAATCTGTTGAGCCGTTGGCTCTTAATGGAGCTTATTAGCTCAGACATACTGTTGTGCTAGCACAGCTAGTCTGCAACTGAAATCAAGCTAGCTCACATCCAGCTGCTGGGCTGTGTTGGCAGTGTGCTCTTCTGTGCACCTAGTTCAGGGATTATGCAAGCACAGCCAGCAGCCAGAGGAACTTGCCCTAACACAGTAGCCTTGTCAGAAAGTAACAGCAGGCCCACCCTTGACTCAGTGTGCATGTCCCAGCCAAACTTTGTGTTCTGTCCAAAGCATCTCAAGAAGGAAAGGTTGCAAGAATGTACAATGTAAAAAAAAAAAAAAAGTCATCCCTAATCTGTTTTAGAAGCAGTAGTACTATTCCTGCTGAAATGTTCAGAAAAAAACTGAATCAGGTATCCACCTTGAACGGTTTTGATGGGAATGTTTTGAAATCTGGCCAAGTGTCATGCAATTGAGAGCAAGGTTTTAGAGTTGGAGCTAGCTGTGCTTACCATATTGGCCATCTGCGTCTGCACTGGGGACAGGACAGGAGTGCTAGTGTTGGCTGGTATGTAGCAGAACAAATCTTTATGAAGGTGATCTGGAAAAAGTTCCCTGTAAGCTTCTGCTTTCACTCAGTCTGCACAGAGCGCAGAGCTGTGTGTTTTTTGGGGCAGATAACTTCAGCTAATTGCAACAAGAGGCATGCTATTAAACATGTATTAAAACAAGCTTTCTTGCAAGTTTTATGGGGACAAATGCATGTGACTGCATGAGTATATTTTAAAGGAGCATTTGTGAAATCTGTCAGTGGCCTACGGTTTTATTGAGACACCTTTTGAATGGAAATGCGCTTGAGGCAGCTTCTTGAAGGCACCTTTGAAGCTCAAGTATGGGGTTTTTTGATGAGTTGTTTATATCCATATTTGGTTACCTAGATAAAGGACTTGATATTTGTGAGGGAACATTTCATAGTGAAATTGATGGAAATTGATGCTATCTAGCTAGAGCACTTTTAATTTTCAGTAAGTGCGCAAATTTTAGGCTCTCAAATCAGAAATCTTTATTATGATTTTTTTATTGCTGATGAAAGCTCATAATTTTAGTTTTCCTTTTGCTTTTAATAAATCTGATTTGCATATCAAAAACTTTAAAAAAAACCCCTAAGTTTTTTTAAAAGAAAAAATGTCCCAGTTACATATCCTGTTTCATACAGAACGCTTAGAAGTCTGAAACAAGTTACTATTTTTTTCCCCCCTCTCTGTGGACTTTGTACACAAGTATTGTTCCTGGAGGGATTCTAACATAGTCAAGTATATGCACCAGCACCAGACTTCATATTTGTTTTTGTTTAAATCAATTTCATCTTAAGTCAAAAACTGTGTGGCTACTGTCAGTCACTTCATTCAGGAGGAAGGTAATGTTTTGGTTCTAACCAAAACTCCTTTCATAACTCCTACGCTGAAACATGCGACTCTTGCTAAACCTTCTGTTCACTAGAGATGACATTATTTTAACTTGCAGTCTCACCCCAAGGAGCCTGAGCCCAACCCCAACAAGCCCCTGCAGTCCATGCAGTCCTCTGTTCGCTTTTCATTTTTGGAGGTAAGCGAGTAAACTTCCATTGTTGATGTTTTCTTCTGCGTCCAAAACCTGACAATCAAAACGTATTGCAAGAGAATTCAAGAAAATTAAATATGTCTCTGCAATCCGAAATATGTTTTACTTGACCAGCTGTTGTTCTGAAGTTAAGTATTTTATGGAAGAAATATAGGGTAATCCATATTTTGAGACCTAGCACAGAGATTCAAGATACTGATGCATAATTCTGTGTTGCTCTGACTGTTTGCTTAGGAACGTATCTGCTATTGAAATTTTATAGTTTGCTTCCTGTGATCATACCTCAAACTGTACTCTATTATGTAAAAAATGTAAGGTGAGTTCAGAAATGAGGGTGATTGATGAAACACATGGTTAGTTTTTGCTTACCTGAGAGGTAGTAGTATGCTTAGTGATGTTGGATGCGAGGAGAGTTGAGTATTCAAGATGCGCATCCATTTAGAAAAACATAGTCATGTATAGTACATTGGTAGGACTGTTTCTTCTTCAGAACTGGGAGGATTTTAAGCCTTATTTCTAATACAGTAATGTTGTAGATGAGCCCTAAGCAGCCACATACAGCATCCTTCTCACTCTTTCTCCTACTCCCAAGTTCATTCAGAAGAATCATTTTTTTGGTACTTGTCAGTAGCCATTATGGTAGTTATTTTTATGAGATCAGAAAATTGTTGATTAAAAAATACTATGTAACACTTGCTATTATGGTAAAACTATAATAAATAATAATTGAAGGATGTTTCTGATGCAGAAAAATGTGTTTTGCCGCCTTTATTTTCTTTTTAATGCAGAAAATTAAATTGCAAGCCAGGGATCTCACAGGTGTGAGTTACTGAAGTTCTGCTCCATAGGGAAGGTAGTTTTTAAAATTAGTTACTAATGAGTTATCAATGCCTCATGGATTAAAAAAAACTTTCAATTTTGATCAAAGGTCTCACTTGATACTGTGAGGATGAAGGACTCTTAGAGAACTACTACCTTGTTAAATGACATAAGGTACATTTGTGCCTATTTGATACCACCTCTTGAATGTAGCATGGCAGAGGAGAGAGTTGCTTGCATGCGTTAATCTGCTTCAGCATACTGATACTTAAAGAGTCCTTCTATCTAGGCTTCATGTGACACTGAAAAATGGAGCAATAACTTTGTAACTTGCTATATGTTGCTGAAGAAATACTGTGATTTTTTTATATATCCTGTTTTGTTAGGGAAGAGATGGGATGAGAATCCCTCATTTGTGTTTATTTAAATCATACTGGAAAATGCATACTACTTTTCCTCGGTGAAAACACTTTTGTGGTAGTTGTTTAATGAATTATCAGCAAGATCAGTATATTCTGTGGAGTTTATCTTGTTGGTAGGGAATGCTTGATAAAAGCTAGCATTTTCTAATCGGGTCTCTATTTTATACAGCCGGAACTGTATTTTATACAGCCCACTTTCCTTTGTAGGGGAGGAAGTGCTCTTTTTCAAAATGTCAATTTTGTGGAATCAAAAAACTGTGTACAAAGTTTTTAATTTGCATAACCTGCTGAACTGCATCTCCAGACGTGTGGATGTCCTGCCATGCAAACTGTGCTATGGACACAGCCCTCAGTGTGTTTATGGTCTTTGGAACCAGGACCCTCAAGGCTTTGTTTCCCCTTGTTGGAGGGGCAGAGGCTCCCAACAATGCCGAGTTTAAGCTTTCCGTCCTATGATGGAGGATGCTGGGAGCAGACTTTTCAGATGCTTTTTGAAGAAACGGAGTGGAAATTATTGATACTGCTTAATGTAAAGCCTCCTCCCCAGATTTTGCTGAAAAATGTCAAAATTCCTAGGGATTTTTCTTGGGTTGTTTTGTCCTGAAATGTATTTAAAGCTCTGCCGTCATGGTTGATTTTTCCCTGGAATGGAAATTTTAAAAATTTGATTCGTTCTGAATCTGTGCTGTATGTAGCTATAGCTGTAGAGGACTGCTGGTTTATTGAACAGCAAATGTTTTAGTTATTAATTACTGTTCAAGCTTGACCTAGGTTAACAGGGAAGAACGTATGTGTTGGTTTTTAGGGTATATAAGTAATTAGCATCTCCTGTTAGCTCAGAGTACTCCTGTATGTGGGAGGAGAGAAATTATTTTAGTGCAACTACTTTTGCTCATATTCAGAACTGTTAGCAGCATGGGAGCCTTACCAGAGTGAACGTATAGGATTTTCCTGTGGTATTGTCTCTCTCTCACATGCTGGCTCATCTCCCTCGTGGCCTTTGACTTGCACAGCTGCTCCTTAGGCGGTTGTTTTTGTTGAAGTTCCGCTTATAGCAGTTGTCGCATACAGCAGTAGTCTAAAGGGAACCTTTTGCCAGCCAGATGATGAAGATCTTTTCAAAATACAGTACCATCCTGTGAATAGAAGTGCCTGTGGTAGCAGAGCCTGCTGGTACAGCGTGAAGCTATCCATATTTTACTGATACTTCTCAGAGAGGATGGGGGATGGAGAGGTTTTTCAAATTTCAGGCAGCTAGGCACACATTTCCCATCAACTTTGTATCTGCTGTTTGGGTCATCTGAAAACTTTCAACTTCGGGGGGGGAGGAGGGGAAGTATGTACTATTTTAGTACTAATTAATATAAGCAGATTTGCAAGGAAAGAGAGAAGGAGAAGGTAACGTAAATAGCTGAGCACAGCGACTGAGAGATTTAAGACACTCATGCTTCTAATGTAATTTTAGAGTGTGTTTTTCTTTGCTTTGGATAATTTGGTGTCTGTTGTGATAGTAATGGGGAATGGAGTGGTGAAAGTATTGAAAGAAGACTAGAAGGAAACACTAAGTGTGAGAAGCTGTAGTAGCTTCTAATAAAAAGGATAATGGAAATAGTAAATTAAAAAATGTAGAACAGTGTGCATTTGAGCTTGATTAGTAGAGGTGGTGATTGTCAACAAAAGAAATTTTTTCTCAACCTTTTGCTTTACTGATGCCACTGATACTGGACTGGGAAAAAAAAAGTCTGTAAGACTCGGACACATAATAATGATAGTGGTTTCTGCTGCTACCTACATGGATTGGGGATCCCAGGGGAGAATTCACATTTGCTGTCTTTGAGTGCTCTAGCTCTTCTTCATGACCAGTATAGGACGTGTGCTTGGCTGATGTTTTCTCTCTGCTTGAGTTGTGCATGGTACGTTGGTTTAGTTTGTGATTCTTTCCTGCCTTTGGACATTTACAAAAATGTAAAGGAATTTAATGCTTGTAGACAGGATTGGAAAAAAGTCCTTCATACAGAGAGCTAATTTGAACTTCTGATCATCCTCATTCTCAGGCAGAAGGTTTCGCTGACACAAAGATCTGAGTTTCTCAAAAGAAGACTGGTGAAGTTTCCAGAAAGCCTTGACTGAGTGTGAGGGTTGCATGAGTGTCAGGTGCCACGCAGACACAAGTGTTACTGACCTTGTCAGCCTGGTGAGGGGATTGAAAGGATTCATTCTGGAGCCTCGAAAGTGAAGATGGCAAGTAAAAAGAGCCCAAGCTTGTGCTTTAATTTTTTTATGGTTTTAATTTCTTTTATAGACAGTCCTATTTATTTAGGAAAATCCAGTTCACCTCACCGAATCTAAAACTGTGAGTTGGCAGGAAGGTAAATGAGGATTATTAACTACACCTTTTGGTAATGTAGCCTGTTCTCTTGGAAAGCTTGTGAGGGTGCCACATTAAACAGTGCATTTTACATGGGGTCATGTTGTCAGCGGATTACATGTGTGTTACCAAGAGCAGCAATTAGAACTATAACTGGCATGGATTAAACCTCATCCTATGGCACTCAGTTGAAAGAAAAAAAAAAAAAGCCACTGTTACAGATAGCTTGGAGCTCTTAGCCACTTGCTGGTATTCAGTATTAGGTTTTTATATCTGGAAATTGCCAAAAAATGTTAACACACACATTTTCATTAAATGTAACCTGAATATATAATATAAATTAGTAACTATTACAAGCCCAAGGAAGAATTAATATCAGATTTTTAAAAAATTTTATAAAAATAAAAACTCAAATATTTAATTTTACCTGAAACTGTAGTTAAGCTGTTTAAATTAATATACCAAATTGTTGAATACAGAAATAAAAATCTAGTTGGTGTCCTTCTGTTCTTCCACTTTCTCTGCCTGCATCTCTCTTTTTTTAACCCTGACATTCCTGCATCCCTGAATCAGATAAAGGCAGAAAGCTTAAAATAGCTACTTTCTAACAACTGTATCGGTCTGTTTCATGAAACCATCAATGAAGTGGATGTATCTTGTAGAAAAATGACCAAAAAACCATGACAAACCTGAGCTGAATCTCCCCTGTGAGAACAGGCCTGTCTTAGGAGAGGAGTGGGGAGGGAGCAAGGGGGCTGTTTTCAGCGTCATGGGAGGCAGTGGCAGTGTGTACTTGGACTGGCACTCCACTGATGTGAGGGCACCTCCTTTGACAGTGCAGCACTGGAGCTCCGAAAGCTACCTGCTCAGACCTGAGTAACAGCCAAGGTGACAGCTGTTGTACATACTGGTTAATGATGAAATCTGGTGTAAGCGTACAGCCTGGATAGACCAGACAGCGAATACTGTAGAAAAGGAAGTATTGGTATTGCCTCTGTGATGCGGAGGGACTTGTGCAGAGGCATGACATGGTCCTCTCAAGGTAGAGCAAAATTCTTGAAGAAGAGATGGCAATTAAATTTGGACCTTTCTGGTCTCAGAGTACTTTCTTTACTTCCGTGTAATCTACTGTAGAACTGCTACTTCTTGGATTCATGAGGTTTTATAGAGGACACAGGAGGAGTGGATGTCAGAGGATGCCTCCTTTCCCTGTGTCTCAGTGCCACAGCTGCCACACCCAGGGGTGCTCAGGCATTTTTCTTTGAAATTTATTCCCACCTTTGCTTTCTGAGATTAGTACAAAGCACGTTGACCTTAAGGTTATGCTGAAATCAACAACAAGAAGTTGTTGATTTCTTACCCTGAAACGGGAAGGTCATGAGAAGGGCTGACGTGGATGAGGTAAGGAATCACTTGGCTCTATTTCTTTCCCAAATCACTCATTTTTGTTTAAAATGAGGAAAACCTGCTGTTTTGTCTCTCAGAATAATCTGATTAGCATTCATGAACACCTACCATAATGCATGAGTTCCTCAAGGTGAAATAAATTAATCTTTGGCTTTCTCCTCCAAAAGTAGTTGTTATGTCCTTGCTATTCTTTTAACTCTTTCTGGGAGCATTTACTTAACTGTACAAAACACGTTTTCCTCAGCTATTTCCCATACTCTCCCATATTAAGACTTATGACAGGTCAAAGGGAGAGCTGTTTCTGTTGGGACTTCAGAAAATGGAAAATGAGATATAACATCATTGCGTGTAGAAAACTTTTGTGGTATAGAACTGGGTTTTGAGGAGTGATTAAGTAAAAGCAGCCCCTTACTCAGCAGGTCTGATCTCTTGTGTACGTAGAAGCACTATACCAACTTCAGCTTTTGAAATACTTTCAAAGCTTTTAAGTTTTCTGAGCTCTGTAGAGTCACAGCACAGGAGAAGATTTTGTTTCTATTTTTGCTTGTGAATCATCACTATTTTATTGGGTGACAGTCAGTTACATCTTTATAAGCCTATCAGTGTCTTAATGGGGTTGCACAGGTGTAAATGAGGGTCCAACTGAGAACTGCAGGAGCTGCACAGCTGTCATCTATGAGCATGGGTCCCCTGGAGGATCTTTACTGTTGGTTTGCTGCCCAGGAGGGATATGGGGATGTGAATCTCTGATCCCACGTGATTTTTTTGGGCTGGTGCTAAAGAAAATGCAGTTTTACTTGCTGCATGCTGATGCGGAATCAGAGAGGCTAAGCCTGTGTTGTTACAGTGGTGTTTTTTACAGCTTCTGGAGTAGAATAAGAGTAAACTTAATTTGCTGGTATCATAAAGATTTGGTTTTAAGTACATTTTTAAAAGCTCCCAGGAGAAAACTGCATTCTCATATATGTCCTTGAAAAAGTTATGTGGAATAAGGAAATTTGATTTGTGGGTTGTGCTACTTGATGTTGTTCAGAAGAAAGATTTATTTCTATATTTTTTTAATATATATAATACATATATTTTTTTTTAGGTAAGTAAAGCAAGAACAGCAGCCCCTTCTCCTTACAGCATATTCCAACTTAGAGGCATAGAAAACAGAATTTCAGAGAAAATTTACCAGAAATATAGTTCTTTGCTGTAGTGCTGTGTTGTTTTTTTTTTTTTTTCCTTTATGTGTAAGGTGCATCTTAGGAAATCAAAGAAAGTTCTTGTGATGGTTATTTCCTGTGGTAGTCTGAAAGCTACTTTTTTCATTTGTGGGAGAGAGCTCATCTGAATAATTTTAAATAACAGTTTGTTGATCTCCTCTCCCTGAGCTCTCATAAAAATCCTCCCAAAGCAGTTGTGTGCTAGTTTTATTAAATCTTTTGGCCTTCGGGGTTGTATTTTGTATATATTGTTGAATGTTAAATTTTGAAGTTAGTAGGTTAGGCTTTCTAAGCATTTTGAGGAGGTAATATGAAGTTGAGTTTGTAAATCACAGTAATTGTGTAGTGGTGTTATAACATGGGAACACTGGGTGTGGAGACAGTAAAGAGTTTCTCTTTTTTATTCAAAATATTGTTTGAAAAAATGTCTAACATCTTTGAAGGCTGCACAGTCATACGAATGACCTGAATGGAGATTTCTTGAACTGCTTTCCTACTTTCTAAAGCAGAGAATGGAAGCCTTCTAGGAGTATTTTCCACTGAGATATACCCTCATAATGTTCATTTTTACTGTAATTTGATGTGCTGTTCATATTACTTAGTTTTCAACCCTAAAATGTTTAAGTGTTCACTGGCTAATCTGTGAACGTTTTTGCCATAAAGCTCTTAAAGACAAGTGACCTGGTGTAGTCCCCTTTTGAAACCAAAACCTGGCATTACTTTTTGGGCAGATTTTTGTTTACCTTTGAGTCAAATTTTGGTTTCTCTTAACTGTTATAAGTGATACCATAATAAAGAGCTGGTCCAAGCTTTTAATCACATTCCCTCTGTCTTGTCTGAAAGAGGAAAGAGTGAAATGAAAGCAAGATGTGGAGGGAGGAGATCTGTAGAAAATTTTTTTCACGTTTTCAATTTTAAAAAAACCCAACAGTGAAAGTTTGTAATATTTACAAAAAATATGCCATACCTAAATCAGAAATTGGAGGAGGGGAGGGAGGATGGCATGGAGCTCTGCTTGGGGCCGCGTTGAGACTAGGTGAGTACTCCACGTGTGGTGTTAAGAAATCACTCCAAGCCAAGGAGGTGGTTAAAATTTGAATAACTGGACCACATCAGAGTTTCATGTACATGCAAATTACCTGCTAACAGCAATCATTAGTCACTGTGGTGACTGTACCTGTTGACCTAGAGGCTTCGCTTGTCAGATGGTGACATATCTATTAGTAATGACTGTAAATGTCCTGAGGTTCAGTTGTCTCAACCTGCATGTAAAATTCAGACTTCTGTAGTATGGCTTCATAATTGGGCTTAATCTGGTTTAATAGGAAAGCATTTAAAACATATTAAATTCAAAATCCATTTATTGTCCAGAATGTGACTACTGTCTGTTGCAAATCAATCCTTGCAGATATGGAGAAACTGCTAGGTTAGCCTGCCAGTTGTCCTTTACTTTTCTTTGAAAGTTTGGTCTGATAGGGATGTCAGCAGCTCACTTCTTCCAGGAGAGGTATTTCCTCATGTAATTCCACTCCTGTTATCCCAAATTCAGAAATTCTGCAGTCTTTGTGCAGCACAGTGACCAATTTCAGCTCGCCCTTGTATGAGTTGCCAGAGAAACAATCCTGCGGCTAAATTCCTGAGATGGAAATTCTCAACCTTGTTCCATGCCAATGCTGCAGCATTATGTTGCATCTGCATCACTTTATCGCACCTTGATAAAAACAGATGCAGAACAGAAACTAGCGCTGCACGTGTCAGCCTTCCCTACGACACACAATTCCAGCAGAAGAAATGCTTTGAGACTCAAAGCTTTAAGTGAGCATCCTGGTTTCGGCTGGGATAGAGTTAATTTCCTTCCTAGTAGCTGGTACAGTGCTGTGTTTTGGATTTAGCATGAGAACAATGTTGGTAACACACCGATGTTTCAGTTGTTGCTAAGCAGTGCTTACACTAGTCAAGGACTTTTCAGCTTCCCATGCCCTGCCAGCGAGAAGCTGGGAGGGGGCACAGCCAGGACAGCTGACCCAAACTGGCCAAAGGGCTATGCCATACCATATGACGTCATGCTCAGTATATAAACTGGGGGGAGTTAGCCGGGGGAGGGGTGACCGCTGCTCGGGGACTGTCTGGGCATCGGTCGGTGGGTGGTGAGCAATTGCATTGTGCATCACTTATTTTGTATATTCTCTTATCATTATTATTATTATTTTTCCCTTCCTTTTCTGTCCTATTAAACTGTCTTTATCTCAACCCACGAATTTGACTTTTTTTTTCCCCCCTGATTCTCTCCCCCATCCCACTGGGTTGGGGGGGAGTGAGGGAATGGCTGTGTGGTGTTCAGCTGCCTGCCAGGTTAAACCACAACAGTCCTTTTGGTGCCCAACGTGGGGCTCAAAGGGTTGAGATAACGACAGATCTGACCAGAGCGTGTTAAGGCAAATTTGTTACAAGCATTCATTGTATTGGTTTAACAGTTGCTGGTCACAATGTTGATTAATTTACTCTCAAAGTTGTCGTGCTTGCTCTCAAAGTTGTGTTATGTAAAACCTTACTTGCTGTGTACGTTCCCTGTTGTGCTGTCTGTCACCTCTGGGGGCTGGATCAAGGATATAATTTTGCTGCACTGTGTAACACTACTGGTTTATGATGTGATAAAATTTTTGGTTGTGACACTAATTTTTGTATTTGTGCTTCTGTATTTATACTCAGTATTGCCATCATCTCTGTACCTTGGGAGTCACTTTTCAGAAACTATTAATAATTACACCTTTTACCTTTTCTCCTCAGGGAACCAATCTATGGGGGAAATGGGGGGGGGGACACTTTCCCCCACTCCTTCACCTTCCCTTTCTCCTTCAGGCAAGTTACAACAGCTCTTGAGAATTTAAATATCCTTGGGATATTCAAACCAGCATGGTCCTATTGTTCTGTCTCCTGAATGAGGTTCAGTTCATGATCTTGTTTAAGGTTAAACAGTTATTTAAGAACACCATCCAGAGATCAATCCGAACGACAGGCACTGTTGCTACTCAGACCCTGGCGACAGGCACTGCAACTACTCCAGCCTCCACAACAGGCACCACAACTACTCCAGCCCCCACAACAGGCACTGCGGCTACTCCAACCCCGGTGACAGTCACTGTGGCTGAACCAGAAAACCAACCCATGTCAGTATCAGTCACCCCTATACACAAGAAGAAATACACAAGAAAATCAGCTCATTTAGTAAGGGATGAAGATGAACCAGGGCCATCATGAGAACAGGAAGAGGAAGAGGTAGAACCCATAAATGAGATTGTAACCACCTGATCCCTATCCCTGAGTGAGCTGTGAGATATGTGAAAAGATTTCAGTTGTCATCCAGGCAAGCATGTTGTCACCTGGCTGCTCTGGTGCTGGGATAACAGGGACAGTAGCCTGGAATTAGAGGGTAGAGAAGCCAAGCAGCTGGGATCCCTTTCTAGGGAAGGGGGCACTGACAAAGAGATTGGAAAAGGGGCACAAGCCCTCAGCCTCTGGAGGCGACTCCTGTCAGGCATGAAGGATAGGTATCCCTTCAAGGGAGATGTTATATGTCACCCAGGCAAGTGGACCCCCATGGAGACGGGTATGCAGTACCTGAGGGAATTAGCTGTGCTGGAGGTGATTTATGATGACCCTGAACAATGAGCAGTTATCCAAAGATCCAGATGAAGTCCAGTGCACACGACCCGTGTGGCAGAAGTTGGTATGGAGTGCACCATCATCATATGCCAACTCATTGGCAGTGATGACCTGGAAAGACAGAGAGGGACAAATGGTGAATGAATTGGCTGACTAACTCTGGCAATATGAAGAAAGTCTCTCTTCCTCCCTCGTCTTGGCTGTGGAGAAACTGTCCTGGAAGGTCTAGCAACTTGAAGAGGCTATGTCCTACTCTCCACCTGTATGGACCAGTATCTCAGCCATTAGGAGTAAGCGTCCCTCTGCTCAAGAGAGAGGATATAGTGGATACACACCACGGGCCACCCTGTGGTTTTTACCTGCGTGACCACGGAGAGAACATGAGGAAGCAGGATGGAAAACCTACCTCAGCCCTAGAGGCACGGGTATGTGAGTTGCAAGGAAAAACAATCAGAAAAGGGGGTTAATCCAGGAAAATTACTGCTCCAGTTTCCAGCGGGCAGTTCCCCAGAGAGAGTAGAAGGGCTGATCTTACTCCTGATCTTAATGAAGAAACTTCTGACTCATATGTACAAGAAGTGAGAAACGAGTACTGTGATGAGGACTAGAGGCGCCCTGCCTCCAGCCAGGTGGAGGAAAGGGACAACCGAGTTTACTGGACTGTGTGGATTCGGTGGCCTGGCACATCAGACCCACAGGAGTATAAGGCTCTAGTGGACACCGGTGCACAGTGTACCCTAATGCCATCAAGTTATATAGGGGCAGAACCCATCTGTATTTCTGGGGTGACGGGGGGATCCAACAGCTAACTGTATTGGAGGCCGAAGTGAGCCTAACTGGGAATGAGTAGCAAAAGTATCCTGCTGTGACTGGCCCAGAGGCTCCGTGCATCCTTGGCATAGACTACCTCAGGAGAGGGTATTTCAAGGACCCACAAGGGTACCGGTGGGCTTTTGGTATAGCTGCCCTGGAGACAGAAGAAATTAAACAGCTGTCCACCTTGCCTGGTCTCTCGGAGGACCCTTCTGTTGTGGGGTTGCTGAAGGTCAAAGACCAACAGGTGCCAATCGCTACCACCACGGTGCACCGGCAGCAATATAGCACCAACTGAGACTCCCTGATTCCCATCCATAAGCTGATTCATCAACTGGAGAGCCAAGGAGTGATCACCAAGACTCGCTCACCCTTTAACAGTCCCATATGGCCAGTGTGAAAGTCTAATGGAGAGTGGAGACTAACAGTAGACTATCGTGGCCTGAGCGAAGTCACGCCACTGCTGAGTGCTGCCGTGTCGGACACGCTAGAACTTCAATACGAACTGCAGTCAAAGGCAGCCAAGTGGTATGCCACAACTGATATCGCTAATGCATTTTTCTCAATCCCTTTGGCAGCAGAGCGCAGGCCACAGTTTGCTTTCATTTGCGGGGGCATCCAGGACACCTGGAACTGACTGCCCCAGGGGTGGAAACACAGCCCCACCATTTGCCATGGACTGATCCAGACTGCACTGGAACAGGGTGAGGCTCCGGAACACCTACAATACACTGATGACATCATCGTGTGGGGCAACACAGCAGGAGAAGTTTTTGAAAAAGGGAAGAAAGTAGTCCAAATCCTGCTGAAGGCTGGTTTTGCCATAAACCAAAGTAAGGCCAAGGGACCTGCACAGGAGATCCAGTTTTTAGGAATAAAATGGCAAGATGGACGTCGTCAGGTCCCGATGGATGTGATTAACAAAATAACAACCATGTCTCCACCAACTAGCAAAAAGGAAACACAAGCTTTCTTAGGCGTCGTGGGTTTTTGGAGAATGCATATTCCAAATTACAGTCTGATTGTAAACCCTCTGTATCAAGTGACCCGAAAGAAGAACGATTTCAAATGGGGCCCTGAGCAACGACAAGCTTTTGAGCAAATTAAACAGGAGATAGTTCATGCAGTAGCCCTGGGGCCAGTCCGGGCAGGGCAAGATGGAGAAAATGTGCCCTACACCGCAGCCGGGGAGAATGGCCCTACCTGGAGCCTCTGGCAGAAAGCACCAGGGGAGACTTGAGGTTGACCCCTAGGGTTTTGGAGTCGGGGATACAGAGGATCTGAGGCCCACTGTACTCCAACTGAAGAAAGAGATATTGGCAGCATATGAAGGGGTTCGAGCTGCTTCGGAAGTGATCGTCACTGAAGCACAGCTCCTCCTGGCACCCCGACTGCTGGTGCTGGGCTGGATGTTCAGAGGGAGGGTCCCCTGTACACATCATGCAACTGATGCTACGTGGAGTAAGTGGGTCGCACTGATCACACAACGGGCTTGAATAGGAAACCCCAGTCGCCTAGGAATCTTGGAAGTGATCATGGACTGGCCAGAAGGCAAAGATTTTGGAATATTGCCAGAGGAGGAGGTGACGTGTGCTGAGGAGGCCCCACTGTATAATGAACTACCAGAAAATGAGAAACAATATGCTCTGTTCACTGATGGGTCCTGCTGTCTTGTGGGAAAGCATTGGAGATGGAAGGCTGCTGTATGGAGTCCTATGCGACAAGTTGTAGAAACTGCTGAAGGAGAAGGTGAGTCGAGCCAATTTGCAGAAGTAAAGGCCATCCAGCTGGCTTTAGACATTGCTGACCGAGAAAAGTGGCCAGTGCTCTATCTCTATACTGACTCATGGATGGTGGCAAATGCCCTGTGGGGGTGGTTGGAAGCAGAGCAACTGGCAGCACAGAGGCAAACCCATCTGGGCTGCTGCATTGTGGCAAGGTATTGCTGCTTGGGTAGAAAACCTGGTTGTAAAAGTCTGTCATGTAGATGCTGACATATGCAAGAGTTGGGCCAATGAAGGACATCAATACAACCAGCAGGTGGATCAGGCTGCTGAGATTGAAGTGTCTCAGGTGGATCTGGACTGGCAACATAAGGGTGAATTATTTCTAGCTCGGTGGGCCCGTGACACCTCAGGTCACCAAGGAAGAGATGCAACATACAGATGGGTTTGGGATCGAGGGGTGGACTTGACCATGGACACTATTGCACAGGTTATCCATGAATGTGAAACATGCGCTGCAATCAAGCAAGCCAAGCAGTTAAAGCCTCTCTGGTATGGAGGACGATGGTTGAAATATAAATATGGGGAGGCCTGGCAGATCGATTATATCACACTCCCACAAACCCACCAAGGCAAGCGCTGTGTCCTCACCATGGTGGAAGCAACCACCGGATGGCTGGAAACATATCCCGTGCCCCATGCCACTGCCCAGAACATTATCCTGGGCCTTGAAAAGCAAGTCCTATGGCGACATGGCGCCCCTGAAAGAATTGAGTCAGACAACGGGACTCATTTCTGAAACAACCTCATAGACACCTGGGCCAAAGAGCACGGCATTGAGTGGGTATGTCACATCCCCTGTCATGCACCATCCTCTGGGAAAATTGAACGATACAATGGACTGTTAAAGACTACGCTGAGAGCAATGGGTGGCGGGACATTCAAACATTAGGACACACATTTAGCAAAGGCCACCTGGTTAGTCAACACGAGGGGATCTGCCAATCGAGCAGGCCCTGCCCAGTCAGAACTTCTATGTACTGTAGAAGGGGATAAAGCCCCTGTAGCGCACATAAAAAATATGCTGGGGAAAACAGTTTGGGTTATTCCTGCCTCAGGCAAAGGCAGACCCATCCATGGGATTGCTTTTGCTCAAGGACCTGGGTGCACTTGGTGGGTGATATTGGACGATGGGGAAGTCCGATGTGTACCTCAAGGGGATTTGATTTTGGGTGAGGATAGCCAACGAATTAAATTGTACGATGTTAATTACGATGTAATACTGTATATCATCACTTCCGTGGTGGCTATATGCCATATCAACAGTATCACAGTAAGAATCACCCAGATTAATGAAGAATGAATTTTGATGAAACCGAGCAAAGTGCAGCGATGATAGAACTGGACAAGCGCAGCGGTGATGGGACCAAAACTGGGTTCAGCATGCAACAGTCCAACACCACACACCATCTCTCCTGCCCTGAAGGACTGTTATGACAGATGGAGCCCAAAGTCATGGACTAAATGAACTCAATGGACATTTTAGAGGGATGGCCCATAGAGAAAGGGAATGGTATCTGTGTGTGTATATAAAAATACAGGAAAAGTGGTGGTGATTAATTGGGCTGTATTGGAAAGTGTGGGGACCTGGGCATGATGCAGATGGTATAGAATAAGAGGTGGATACTGTCCTGATTTCAGCAGGGATAGAGTTAATTTTCTTGCTGGTAGCTGGTACAGTGCTGTGTTTTGGATTTAGGGTGAGAACAATGTTGATAACACACCAATGTTTTAGTTGTTGCTAGGTAGTGCTTACACTAGTCAAGGACTTTTCAGCTTCCCATGCTCCACTGACTGAGAAGGCTGGAGGTGCACAAGAAGCTGGGAGGGGGCACAGCCAGGACAGCTGACCCCAACTGGCCACAGGGACATTCCATACCATATGACGTCATGCTCAGTACATCAGCTGGGAGGAGTTAGCCGGGGGAGGGGTGACCGCTGTTTGGGGACTGTCTGGGCATCGGTCGGCGGGTGGTGAGCAATTGCATTGTGCATCACTTGTTTTGTATATTCTCTTATCATTATTATTTTTCCCTTCCTTTTCTGTCCTATTAAACTGTCTTTATCTCAACCCACGAATTTGACTTTTTTTCTTCTGATTCTCTCCCCCATCCCACCAGGGAAGGGGTGGGGGGAGTGAGGGAGTGCTGTGTGGTGTTCAGCTGCCTGCTGGGTTAAACCACAACAGTGAGGAATGCAGAAGAAGGAGGTGTGTATCGGAAAGCCACTGCTGTCCCTGCAGTGGCCTTTTTTGAGGGCTTCATTATTTCTGCTGTACACAACACTTGTTTTCAATGCTGTGCAGCCTCAATTGCTTTGCAATGAAAGTTGGTGATCCCTTAGGGAACATATCTTGCTTTGGTATTAACTTAGCCTTGAATACTATTAAAGTGATAACTTCACAGCTGCAAGTTCTAAAAAACCTTTAAAAATGAATATTTTGGAAACAAAGTGGTAAATAGGAATGAAGAAGCATGAGACCCAGCCCCCCCATAAGTAGAAATCTTCTTAGTCCTTTTGGTTTTCAGATATCTTTTTTCTCCTTTTGCTTGCCACTAACCATTTCAGAAGAAAAGTACACCTGTAGGTTCCTGGAGGCAGTGCCTTGCAGCTGTAGAAAACTGAAGAACATCACCAAACTGCTATAATTGAGACTTAGTAGCCCTTTTCCTGGCACCGGTTTTGGCTAGTTTGTCATCTTGATCCACGAGATATGTTAGTGGTTAGAGCAGGGATGGCCAGTGCTACTGATCCAAAGAGCTATTCAGCCAGGATAGTCTCTTGGCTTTAAACAGAAGAGCAGTTCCCCTGCATGTTGGTGGGGAAGGAGAGCTTGTGGCATGATTTGTGCACAAACTGATCAGCTCTCCCAGTGACTCCATCCTTTGCTATGAGATGAGATACAACTGGCCTGTTGTAAATGCACAGTCTGGTCCCAGAACCAATGCAGTGAATGTGGTCGTGAGCAGCTCTGAGGAAGTGATTCCACCTATTGCTGGGACGCCAGTTTTCTTAGAAGGTCTTAAAAGCTAGTCCTGGCTAGAGCATAGTGTTGGGAAGCAGGAGGTGTTGAGGAGCCTGATGTTGGAATGACACCAGCTCAAATGTGTCCTTGTCTCCATCCCCCAGTAACCCTACTTTCAAACACCAATGTGTTTGTCAGTGTGTGGAAAGCATTCCCTGTGGGTGTGTGACAACAATGTCAGTATTCACGTGATACTGCGTTGTCTCGGATGTATGTTGTGATGTCTTGCTTTGATGAGCAATATGACTTTCTGAGCTTGTACTAGCGCAGTCAGGTGCTCAAATCCACAGCGCACTCTGCGGCAGACTGACTGTTAGCTTTGAAGACTGTGGGAGGGAATGACCCAGGCCTGCAAAATTCTTTCCTAGCAGTAAGAAAGCTGCTGTCATAGAGCAAAAACATGGCTCGTCCTCTCTTTATGCCAGGAGTGATGGAGACTGCTTTTTCTGCTCTTCGGGATCTGCTGCTAGGAGAGATCAGCAAGGCCCTCTTTGGGCTAGAAAAGAGGAGGTGGTTTGGAGCTAGCGGCTTGAGCACAGTAACACTTCAGCAGAGCAAAGCTGATGGGAGTTTAGAGCCTCAGGGCTACCTAGCAAAAAGTTAGTGTGTCTTACAGCCAAATCGTGTACCTTGAAGGAGTTGAGAGGGGGATTGCTCCAAGAGGGGTTCTCGGATGGGAGATGACATGATGCTGCTTGGCCAGGAAGGCAAATTTGTGATTTGATAGAGAAGTAAAGTGACCAGAAATGGGCCCAAAACTTTCACGCAACAAAAAGACTATAAAAGACATGTCTGTGGGACCCCAAAATACAGCCACAACAGTCTGGAAGGAGTTCTTGTCATATTTTAGAAGTTGTAGTCTGATTGCTGTAGTTCTGTTGGCAAGTACACTGGAAAACATGCTGTTGAGCTTGGGAAGGTGGTTAATGCCCTGTGACCTCCCAGGCTGATAAAACCTGGAAATACCTCTAAAAATTGCTGTAGTAACTGAGAGGAGGGGATCATGACAAGTGTCGGTGTAGATATATATCAACTGAAGCCAGTCTCTTTCATTATGAGTAGTCTGGTATGTTCCTCCTTCACCTCCATACTGCGGTTTCTTTGCCAGGAGAACATTAGGCTCTCCATGCGCTGAATGTACTGGACTGATGAAAATCTTCTCTTGTGCATACGTAGAAATGTAGAAGTGTGCAAGCGTGGGCGCTGAGGAAGAGCAGGATAGACAATAGGCTATACCTTTGGTGGAATATGTTCGGATAATCCTTTGTCAATATTAAGCATGGTTTCTTGTAAATTTCGCAGAATTTAAGTGTTGTATGATTTTTGAAAGAACCAATCCCTCTAAAAAAAAATTCAAAATACTGAGATAAATGGGTATGCTGATTTGAGAGAAACAAACTGATAATTTTACACACATAGTTCAGGCTCATTAAAATTCATTGTAAGCCATGTCCAGACATGACTGGAGGTGGTCAAAGGAGAGGCTGATTGAATGGTTTTGAGATTGTTGGTGGGTTTTTTTATTGCTGGCATATGAAGAACGTATATTTGCGGTGATAAATGTTTTTAAGTCCCTTTTGTATCAGGATATTGTTACTTCCATAAAGTAACATGATCTGCAGTTACATGAATAGAATAATCAGGTTGTCTGATATCAGTGAAATTAGGACTCTTAGCGGTTTGAACTGCTGTTTGAAAGCTGAGCAGTTAATTTCCCTCATTTCCACTATGACTGATAGAGTTTTCCAGGATGATGGAGGTATAAACAGCTAGCATGTGCTGATCCTGCACTCCTTGTTTTACATGTTTTTGACAGAGCGTTGGCGACGGTTGAGGTGCCTGCCGACTGTAGTTGGTATGGTACAGAACGCTGACGTGCACTCTCAGTCATACAAAGCTAAAACAAGATGCGTCTGCCTGGCTTCAGGGCTGGAAGCTGGGAGTCTGTGACTTGTCACGTTGCCCTCCCTGATTCTTGTCATTCTCCCTGATATGCGTGAGAGATATTTAAGACTGTTTCTTAACTCAGATGAGTTCCTCTCAACTTCTGTTTGTACAGTCTTTGCCTGTAGGGAGGAGGGGATTGTAGAAATCATTCAGTACTTCTGAATCCTTAGAGTGGTCAGCTTGAACGTCATCTCCCTGCTATTGTCTACTCCTTTTCTTTTGTCCTTTTTTAGTATCTGAGCATTTAATGCAAATGTTTCTGGACTTATCTTCACTGCACTCCCAAGAAGTAGTTGGGCATTATTATCTTTACTTTACAGGTGGAGAACTGAAGCACAGAGATTAAATGACTAGATAACACTAGGTCTTAGACCCTGAGGCACTGTAGCCATGGGATAATTTTTAGTATTTTGTCCTTCATTTTGAGGGTTTTCTCTCACGTTTTGACGAGCATAACTAACTAAAATAATCTTTACCACTCTAGTACTTCTAGATGCTTGGTTTCCTTTTTGTTTCTGTAAAATTACCTTCTTTCTATGTAGTTAATTCTACTGCTTCCAGTGATGCTCTGTTCAGCAACCATATAATCTGCATGTACAGTTCGGATTATTCAGCTGCAGCACCATCTGAGGGACAGGGTAGTTAACTGTTCAGAAACCCCCACAGACATAAGAGTATGAGCTGAGTGTAATTAGGGTTATTCAGAAATTCAGATTTAAACTGTGGGGTGTGTACTGAAACAGAACTATTATTATTTATTATTTAGCCTTTTGAGTTAGGAGAGCATTGAGGGTGATGTGTAAAGAGATTTAAGGATGTTATCAGCTTGGAGTGCTGTGTGCCTAGCTCGTCGTTTGAAATCCCAAGGGTAATGTTAATGGGCAGTCCACATAATACTCTTTTAAGCATAATGTTTCCCCTTGTAACTTCCTATGTCCCTGAGTTCCAATTTGCCAGCTTGCACTGTATGGGGTGCTCCATCTCACACTGTTCTGTCGACAACAGATCCATCACACAGATCAGCTGAAGCATGAAGCCAGATGAGTACAGGGAAAAACTCAGGAAATGGAACTACTTGGGTGTATATATACTGCAAAGCTCTGAATTCTTAGCACCTGATTTTTATTCACTGTGATTTAAGTCAGGATTTGAAAATAAATAGTGTTTTTAAAAGACCTGAAATAAACACAGTACTTGCCAATGTTGGGGAGGAACATTAATTTCCTTGCTCTGACAGAGACCTGCAATGGATCTGTAGCCATCAGTCTTGTGCTGATCGGGTGATTAATTTAGGACATTCAGTGTGTAAGTATTACAGCTGATGAAGTTTTCTGTCTTACTGAAGAAAGCATTTATACTGAATAACTGCTTTTAAATTCAGTATCACCGGAATCGATCTATTTAGACTTTGATTGTCAGGCTCGAGTGCTTCACTGTGCTGACCTCCATTAAATCTGCCCCCCATCCCAAAAGGTGTTTTAAAAATAAGAAAAGTTACAACTCATGATGACAACTTTCCCAAACCTATCAGGGTTGAATGCTATCAAACAGGAACTGAGCTTGCTTTCTTTCCCTAGTTCATTTGACTTTTGCATAGAGAATCCCTTAAGTCTGTTACTCTCATTGGTGAGTATGACAGTGGGGTGGCTGGGGGCAGAGCTGAACACAAAGAAATGGCTCTGTATAAGGAGCAGTATTCCTTTCATAGGAGTATGGTTTTTTTGGATTCTCCAAACCAGAATGCTGTGGTGGCATGACATAGTGTTCCACTTAACTGCCCTTCCCTCTGAAGGTAGTGGGTTTTGGATTTTCTTTTCCATATGTTAACAAGTTGTTAAAACAAAACAAAACACACAAAACTTACAAATGCTGAAGTGTCTTTTTTACAGATGTATTTCAAACTCTATTTTAAACAATGTTTCCTCTAGTAAAGAAGTCTGATAGGGATATTTTTGTCTTAAAAAGGTAAAGAAAGATTATATGCTATATGTAATGTTTATACAGTCTACCAGAATTATTTGGTTTTAAACTTCAAAGAACACAATTTTAAGTTTGCAGTTTAAAAAACAAACAACTTCTGTTTTAAAAAAAAAGTTTTTCTACAATTGAATTAAGATTTTTTTTCTCAAAAAATATGGCTTAGTTGACTGCAGCTGTGATGTAGAATGTATAACAATAGCTAAGTACATACTTTTTTAGAAGAATGATTGTATCCACATTTTCTTAAGAAATTATTTAGGAATTTCACCTTGACCCTTAAAGATAATGCCATTTGCTATATAGGCTATGGCTGTTGATTTTTAAAGATGCATGGTAAAATATGGCTGGATGTGTGAGGTCAGGAGAAGGTCTTATGTATGTAGAGTGGTCTGAGCCAGTGCAATGAAGTAAGTCTCTTAAGTGTATGATTGCTTCACATGAATACCCAAAACCATGGAAAACTTCATTATGGCTCTTTACATATCTGTTGGACAACACATCTTCACATTTATACCAGTGGCACTGCAGCCACAAAAATGGTTAATTATTGATTTGAAAAAATGGTGTGATGCTCTTAGGATGCTGCTAAATGCTGGCAAAAAGGCACTTGAAGAAAACTAAAGCAAGATAGGTTAATACTAGCTATGTAATACAGTATTCCCCCCCCCCAGTCTGGCATTTGTGTTAATGAAGTCAAGGTCCAAGCACCATGGTATCTGGAAAATGATGACATTTTTATCAGATGTTTTCTGTTTTCTCTCCCTTTCTGGACTTGCTTATTACCACATAAGGTAGCACTTCTGAACTGTAGTAATGCTTTCTCTACTTGCCAAGATAAATGTAAACTCAGTGATAAAAATGGGAAATAGCTCTTTTATACTTTCTCATTAGTCTGCCTGCTTGCTAAATTAGCTCAGAAGGAGAAGCTAATCTCTGGGACCAGAGCAAACAGGTAGCATAGCTGTTAGCATGGTTGGTTCACGCCACTACAGATAGCAAAATGTTGGATTAAAAATAGTGTTGCCTGATGCAAATTTCGATGTCTGATGCAGATGGCTACACAATATATTTAACTTTCAATTAATATTGTGCATGTATTTAGAACCTTTCAGAAATGGGAAGAGATGCTGGGACCATTGCTTTTCCTAAATGTGTTTGTATTAAATGAGCTATAATAAACCAGCGCAGTGGGAGGTTAATTTGAATTTTGCACATTATTTCAGAACTGGTTAGAGCAATAGTGTTTATGTGTATTTATAAACAGTTCTAAGTAAACTTAGAAATTTGGCAGACATACATTGTACACCCACAAAATAGTTCTTTCCTTTCTGTGATTTCTTCAACTTATTTTTACACTGTACATCCCACAGTGAAAATCATGTGACGTTAGTAAGGGAAAGTAGTCAACATCAACCGCTAGAGGGAGCAAGATTTCAATTATTGTAATTAAGAGTAATATAAAAATAATTATTAATTAGTACATTTTAAGGGCTGAATAGACCAATAAGATCTTCTAGTTTGACTTCCTATATAAAACAGGCTGTACAACCTTGTCTACTATTTTTTTTAATCCATCCTCTAACTCTTGTTTGAAATGTGATTATTTTTATAGGTAGAAAGGCATATAACATAAGATTTACAGTGATGCGAAATCCACTGTGTTACAATGGGTAAGCTGAAAGAATTTAAAACTGCTTTTTGATCTGACTCTTGCAGTCTGAACTCCTAACTCTACTGTATGTGAGGAAGGGACAGGATGGAGTTCACTGTTCTTACAGCCTGTCTCCTACCAAAAATCTCTTCCTGCTGGGAATACACATACTGAATCACCAAGGTACTCCTTTAGCCTTGGCTAAATGGAAGATATTAAGCTTTTCAAGCTGCACACTATAGTTCAGATTTCATTATAATTTTTTTTTCTTGAACTCCTCCTGACTTTTTCTGCAACCTTTGGGAAATGGCACAACTAACTGTACTTTAGCCCCTCAATGCTCAGTTGTATCATCTCCTTACTCCCATGAGAGATTTTCCTGCTTGTAGATCTGAGGGATGTTTATTCTTTTAGCTATACCATCATGTTAAGAGCTCCTATGTAGCTATTTATCTATGACAGTACCTAAATTCTTTGCATTGTTCCTGCCTTCCAGAATCTTGGTGTATATTATGTCTGTGGGGTTTTTTGTGCTTTGATATGACTTGATGTCTAGCGAGACTAGAATGCATGTTGTTCAGACAAGGCTGCTTTATTCAATGCTAAACTGTTTTGTTCCTGTTGTTATTTACCTCTTTTGTGTTGTTTGCTAGAAAGGTTATATTTTTTTCCAGATCACTGATAGCAGTATTGAATTGTATCAAACAAAGAACATAACCCTGTATGATCCACTAGAAACATTTAATGTGCAGTTACTTTTTCAAATCTATTGGTGAGTTTTAATGTTTCCTGTATCATGCATAAATTTTTGTATTGTGCTGGTTAAGTTATTAAAACATTGTGAGGAGATAGGTTGAATGTTTTACAAATGTCTCAATGTATTGTCAGCTGAGATGTTTATTGACCAGACTTGAAATCTCATTTGAAACAAGATCTGTCTGGCAGACTGTTTTATGTCTAAAACTATGTTTAGTGACACTAAGTATGTTACCATACCTGAATTTATTCCTGACAGCAGCTAGTATCCTGTTTGTCCTTTTGAAGGAGTGCTATGGCATGACAGCTTAGTTTCACTGTTGTAGAACTTCCAGATATTCTAAACACTTTGAAAATAGCAATAATTGAATGAGCAGCTTAGCCAGTTCCTTTGTTACTCTTTGGGTAATAATCTGACTAAAAAGGCTCAACCAAACCAAAACAAACTCCTCTCAACGCATCTGCAAACTCAGTTCTAATCTAACATCCTTCCAAGATATTGATGGAACAAGAAGCGTTTCTTTGTTGCTAAAAGATGTGATTGCATAATCTTCCTTTCCCACAAAAATAGAAAAGATGCATTATGGCAACCTTTTTCTTGGTTTCATGGTTCACAAATTTACCCTCCTTATTGAGTATGAGGCCTATGCTATTAGGATTTTACTAGTCTTAGCATCTTTAAGGAGTTCTTCGTTATCTGTACTGTTGCTGGTGAACTGCATTCAGTGTACATCTTGCTATAAAATTGGTAAGACTTGAGCAGTCTGTAATGCTTTCGGACAGTGGCTCCAGAACATGTTCATGTATGTTTAGAAAAATTCCAATGCATATTAATTTAATTATCAGCGTGAAGAAGGTAGGTTAGATAACTTTTGCATTGGAATACTATGTGCAAAATACTGATTTAGTATTGTACTGCATTTTGGTTTTAAAGATACACTGTTCAATTTCCTAAGTATTTCACATTGGTTTTAAAAACAGTAATCAGTGTTATATAATTAAAATGTTTCTGGGGAAGAATTTTTATTGCTGTTAATTACTGGAAGTAAATGACACTTTGAAATCTTTTTTGCTTATGTATTGAATGGGACTCTTCTAAGGATGTCTTTTATAAGTTTGCTTTTGGAAATGTAATTTTCTTCAAAGCAAGGGTAGATTAGTCACCTTTTCTGACTTGAGTGACGTTTTTTATCTTCAAGTGAATATAAAAGGGAAAACTTAATGATCCTTATCACTTGTTTTGTTATGTGTTACCTTATGTAATGCTTTGTGATAAATAAAACTCATCATCCAAGTTACATAGTAAAGCATCTCCTAAGTGATGAAGTTGCCTGAGTTGCTTGTTGTTTTGGGAGTGGCTGTATAGCTGAAAACTTAAGCAACAAATGGTGTTAAGGACATGTTTGCAGGATCTTAACTGGTGTGTTTTATTTATTTATTTTTGACAACCACAGAATTCAGTGTTTTTAATTGGATACTGAGGGAGAGTTATTTACAGTTACTGAACATATCAATAACATTTTGTTGCAGGGGGATATATGTAATTGTCAAGTATGGATTTATCAGTATGCCATAGATCTGTTCTACTAATTTGGGATTTACATGTTTTGGAACACTATCATCTGCATTGTTCAATTTTTTTGTCCAGTTCTACACAGCAGAGGAGAGTAAATTGTGCTGGCTTACAAAACAAGACAAAATTTGGCTGTTGAGCCTGTGTTTGCGGAGGATAAGTAGCACTTACCAGTATCGATATGAGAGAGGCTCCGATTTAAGGGATAGCCGCTGCCCCTGCCTCTCTGTCTGACCTTTTGCTCCATCTGCTTCACCTGTACTGGGTCTTGTCCTGGGCTGTCCCTCACTGAGCTGATTCAGCTCACTAAACTGGGAGAGAAGGTAGCCTCTTAGCAGCCATGTAGTACCCGCTTAATTAGCTCGCAAAACCTCACTCTCCCTTGAGATGTTTGCTTTGAAATCAGGCATTTCTGTGGCATGGAAAGTCACAAACTGCAGGCACCACTTTGGAAGCTATGTTGTTTATGGACACGCATTACAAAGTCTTCACCATTATTTACATGTTGTGCTCTTGTCCTGGTTTCGGCTGGGATAGAGTTTATTTTCTTCCTAGTAGCTGGTATACTGCTGTGTTTTGGATTTAGGATGAGAATAATGTGGTAACACACTGATGTTTTAGGTGTTCCTGAGCAGTGTTTATCCTAAGTCAAGGACTTTTCAGCTTCCCATACTCTGCCAGCGAGGAGGTGCACAAGAAGCTGGGAGGGAGCATAGCCAGGACAGCTGACCCAAACTGGCCAAAGGGATATTCCCCTCCCCTCTCCCCCCGCCTCCCCTCTTGCCCTCTGTCCTTCTCCCCCTCCCTCTCCGCCCCTCATTGTTTTATTTTCCATTACAAGTAGTTGTTGTTGCTGTTATTTTATTATTTCAAGTATTAAACTGTTCTTATCTCAACCCACGAGTTTTCTCACTTTTGCTCTTCTGATTCTCTCCCCCATCCCACCGGGGCAGGGGAAGGGTGAGCGAGTGGCTGTGTGGTGCTTAGTTGCTGACTGGGGTTAAACCACAAAGCTCTTAAGGATAAGGCCTATGTTTCCCTTTATGAAGCATATTAATTCATATAAGGTTGTGGTAGGATTATGCTGGACTGCTCACAACTCCTCCCTTCATTTCCATGCCTTTGTCAAAGTCTCTGTAGTGCCTTAATATGTGTATGTCCACCAAGCACTTCAGAAAAATAATTACTCAAGTCTTCTTGCTTTCGAGCCTGTGTTAGAAACAGCCTGACTAGTTAGCAGGACTGTGTGTGCATCTAACTGTGCACAGAAAGCCAAGGTGAAGCTATGTCTGAAGCCACAGGTCATGTAACTCGGGGAGCTATTGCTTGTGAATAGCCTGTGCAGGGTCTAGAGATGGAATTGCAAGGGGTTTGACCATGAGAAGCCACAGTTTGAAGTGAACAATGTTCAGCGCTGAATGTAGATCGGCACTCTGATGTGATTATGATACCCTCTGTTGCTATATAAATGGACAGAAACTTTTACCTAGAATTTCTTCATTCCTTTCTGCTTTTGCAAAAATCCAACTTCTCAAATCGTGAAATGTATATTGCAGTAACCATGTCTGCGTAATGGCTTTTGGTATAATTATCTCTCTGGTTGTACATAGAAGGATTAAACTTCTTTTCCATCAGAATTTGTCTACTTGCAAGCAGCAATAATCTTTTTTCAGGGGGGTCTTTGCCCACAGTATGATAGACTAGTCTTGCTTCATTTTTGAAAGTTTTTAGGGTATGTTTCATAATTGGAGGCTTTGCATCACTGTTGATAAAGTGGTAGAGATTTTCACAAAGAAATCATGAGTTGAATTACAGCCTGGTCTTGCAGGAGAAAACATTGCTAATTTTTGGCCTTCATATGAAATGAGTTTTGACCTCCATGTTCCATGATCACTCCACACGTGATGCGCTTGGCTGAGTTATGGAAACTGAACTGCTTTTGTTACTCAGGGAGGGAAGGTCCTTTAACTGCCTCTTAGGAGGGGTGAGAAGAGGGGAGAGCTTGCAGCGCGATGGGGACACTGAAACTTTTCCTGCATGATAGGCGGAAGACTTTGTTGTTATTCTTTAGTCAGTGCTGTTCAACACCATCAGATAGGTAAAATTCCTTGGTTTCATGATTATGCACAGTTCTTTCTCCAAACATGCCGATTACAGGCAAAAACTTGTGTACATAGCAGAGGAGATGAGGTAGCGCGGTACGTGGAGGAGCGCTTATGTAGATATTTGGGAATTTCCTTCTTAAGTTTTAAGAAAGGAGAGTTGCCAGCCATGCTTGCCTTCACGTGAACCTTTAAAACTTCACACTCAGTATGGGCAAGCATGCCTCAAAGTGAAAAGAAATGGATGAGAGGTTGTCTGTTACTGGCCACATTAGATGTGAATACTACTTCTCTGTCCTAATGGAAGGGTATAAAAAGAGCAGGCATGCAGGCTGGCTGGGAAGCACCCTGCTGCTTGAGCCCTTGTGAGAGGCACAGGTGGAGATTGGCCCGAGTACCAGCTTCTGCAGCCATTTCAGCCTTATTCATACAAGAAGATCTGACCTGAGACCTAGATGGGGCTGTTTTCCATTCTTCTCATATGGAACTGGTCTCTTCTAAAATTAAGGCATCTTTAGAGAAGTATTAGATGATTCTTTTGTGTTTCATCAGTGTTAAACTGACTTGTCAGCAAATGGTGCCTGCTGGGGATTTGTACTAAGGCCTTTTGGTGATAACTGCTGTGTGAACACCTTATTAAATGAGTATCTAAATCCATTTCCTGAATAAGATAAAATTTGTACTTGTGCCTTGTAAAACTGGCCCAAGAAAATGTTCCTCTGCACCCCGAAAACAAAAACGTTTTAGTTTGTTAGAGGATGCTAGTGCCTTCTTCACAATGCGTATTTCTGGAGGCTTTTCAAAACAAGGGCTAACATTGCAATGTTGTGTTACATGCCGAGCTGGTATCCTGAGAGCTGTCTCATCCCGAGTGTCATGTGAGCCCTTCCAGCTCTGCTCTGCAGCGTTCTGCGCCATGAGTTTTCTTTCACCCAAGCGATAGACTAGTCTGTATTTACATCAGGTTTTTCTTTGTTCCCCATGATTTTCATCCTACTGTTGTAGACAACCTTGGGTGATTTAACCACAGTGCTATATAATTTCTCTCAGAGTGCAGTGCTGCCAGCTATCACATAAGTGTTTTTCTAAGATACAGCTCCTGCAATGTTGAGATCATGCAAAAATCTTGCTTTTTAGTAAAATAAGTAAACAGTCTCAGCACAATACTTGCAGCGTTCTTTCCATAACCGTAGATGTGACCAAGTCCCATAAATGTGACCCTTAGAGAAACAAAAAGGCAAATGGAAATTTTAAGTACGTTGAAACAAACCTCATAATTTTTTTGAAGCCACAGTAACTGTTTTTCTATACCTGACCATCGTTGCTTCCGACAGCTCGAGTTTGGCATTAATGAGTGACAATACAGTATAGTAGTAATTTTAGAAACACTTTTATTTGTGTACTGCAGAGATGTGAGGAAAAATGCTAGTCTAGACAGAGCTGTGGAGGGAGAGAGGAGGGGGCTTGAGGGTGGTGCTGGGATTAGGAGTGAAAAGACTGAGGACAGCAGCCAGCACACATGGGGCTGAAATGAGAAGTAAACTGAAGGTGGAAGGGGTGTGTGTGTGTGTGTGTGTCAAGAAGGCAAACCAGCTGAGCTGGGAGGCAGCTGGGGAATGGTGAAGAGAGAAGCAAAGGAAGAAAGCTGGGAGGAGGAAGAGGAGGAAATGACTCAAAGTACCTGAGGGATTAGGTCACTGTTTTGAGTGGAAAAGGTACTCAAAGCCTTCCTGTACCCTTCTTTTGCCAGCCTATGTTTCAGGGTAGTTTTCTCAAAAGAGAGCTGGTAATGGAGGCAGGCGTCCCAGCTCTCTTGCCTAGTGTCTGGGGTGGCAGATAGCCAATGTGAAAAACAGTAATTAAGTACCTGTACTGTCGGTTCTCCTGGGACAGGCACAAAGTCATAGTAACGACACATGTACACTGTACATTTAAAGAGAACGTCAGTGGTCTTTACTTGCTGTTTCCAGCGGAATAAAGCGTGCCAGCTAAGCGTAGCTGGTGGGCTCTGCTGTGGGCAGTTTAACAGCGATCTGCTGCCTGAACCTTCTGGGTTCTGCACGCCTGTTTCTCGGTGCGAGGCACTGGCCGTGACTCTGAAGCGGGCCAGGCGCAGCGGCTGCGCGGGCTGGGCCTGCGGCGCTCGCACCTGGCGCCGCCGGTGGAGGGAGGCGGCAGCTGCCGGCTCGGCGGCGGCCTCCGAGGCGCCCGCTTCGCCCGCCGCCGGCCGGGAGGGGGAGGCCCGCGCCCGCCGCTCTACCAGCCGCCGCCGCCGGGCGGGGGGCGGGCGAGCAGGAAGCGCGGGAGCCGCTGGCGGCGGCGAGCGGAGAAGAGAGAGGCTCCCGCGGCGCGACCCCTGCGCGGGCGCGAATGGTCGCTGCCGGGGCGGGGCGGGGCGGGGCGGCTCCCTGCGGAGCAGCCGCACGGGAAAGTTGCTGTTGGTCCGAGTTGCTGTTACCTCGTCTCTTCTTCCTCCCCCCCGGAGGCAGGCTGGCTGGCTCGCTCCCTCCCCCTCTCTCCCCTCGCTCTCTGTCTCCCGGGGGCGGTCGGGGGCGCTGTCCTTTCCTCCTCCTTGTATTATGGCACTGAGTTTTTAGGGTTTCGAACGCAGGGAAATGGATATGTCGGACCCAAATTTTTGGACGGTCCTTTCCAACTTCACGCTGCCCCACCTGAGGAGCGGCACCCGCCTCCGCCGGACGCAGAGGTAAGGCAGGCTGCGGGGGGCGGCGGGCTCCCGCCCGCTGCCAGGTGAGCGGCGCTGGCTCGGGCCGCCGGACTTCCTGGTCCCCGGGCGGGCTGCACCGGCGGCAGCAGAAAGCCCCTGGAAGGGCGTAGGGACTCTCGGCTTCTTGGCTTCTCCTGGTATTAACTGCGAGACTCTCCTTGCGAGTCCATTGGGGTTCTTCTAGTTTGGTATTTTTTTAAACCAAACTCTGCGTATTACTCTGCCTCCTTTTGTATGGTGGTGTTTTGTTTTCTCCTGCCCTTCCACCCTCCCCCCTCTTCTTTTTTTTAAAGACACTTTCAGCTTGGTCACAAATATTTGACCTTTTATCCGGAGCAGATATACTTTATATGGACAACTCAGGATAGCCTGCTTTGTTCGGTGTTCTTAAAGAGACAGGTTTGTGTTACTACTTTTTAGACAGGATAGCTGACGTTTGTTAATACGGGAATGGCCTTTTTATTTTTGTAGCGTTTTCGTTATTGTCACAAGGGGAAAAAGGTTTAGAAATAGTAAATGCTCAGTAAAAGTTAAAGGGTTGTGCCATCAGCGGACAGAAGACTGGCAAGCTTTGACATCTTGGTCATTTTTTGTGCCATAGTATCCCTTGCAGTTAAGTATATGCCTCTGTCACATGGAGTAGCAAAAGTTCATAGAAGTTTGTAACTTTGTTCACTAGTACCCCATATGCCATTTTGCAACATTTGATATGCTTCTGTCGGTGAAACTACCTTGAGTATTAGCTTATGTATTATCTGTGGAGAACGTGTGTGAAATGTTTCTTCTCCTGCTGGCTGAAAAGCTGGCACAAAGCGAGCAGGATAGAGACTTAGCAGAGCTGGCCGTCCTAAGCCTTGAGTATTTATGTACTGATACTTTTCAAAAGGAAAAAAATGTCTGTCTGTTGAATGGCAGAAAGTTAAAATAGGAAAATCAAGTGGCCTATTTCACATGAATGCAAAACTGTTCCTTCACTGTGTATCTATTCTTTATGTGTCTAACTTGGGGTAGCTGTAAGTGCTGAGTTATTTTATAATTATTATCCCTCGCTTGTAAATATTTTTTTTATTCTTATGTAGCATCAACTGAGTGTCCAAGTAGGCATTACGCATTTTTCTGCTGCAAATGTATCTGTGTTTAAAGAGGGGAACATGCTGGGGCTTTTTCAAATTGTCTTCACTTTTCTTACTCAAGTGGGTTTGCACCTATGTGAAGACCTAAAAATACGTTTTATAAAGTGCATGGCTGTATGGCAGGTCGAGGAGAGAGACTCGGTAGACTTTACAAGAAGCATGAAATACATGTGTACTGCTGGTGGGTTTTTTTGTTTTTGTTTGTTTATTTTGTTTTTAATATTTGGATGCCTTCCTGCTTTTCAAATACATTTAATACTATACTGGGTTTGTTGAAATATTTGAAAGAATTTGTAAAGCAGCAATGAATGCTGTCTCAGTGTATCGCATATATGGCGTATCAGTGAATAGTACATGCCATATATGCAGTTATGTTTTATGTATTACAGGGATATTCAATATTTAATGCCTTCTCTGTAGCAAAATCAGTATGTCACAGCATTGTGAAACTAAAAAGCCAGCAGTGGAGTTTCAAGGCTGCTTACTCTTAAGGGCCCAGATACCCAGCTTTCTCAGGCTGGTTCTCATCTGGATGGGGAACTCAGCATCTGGTGCATTGCCGTCTCCACGGGATGGCTGACCGGCCCACTTCTTCAGCTCTCTTCTTAAAGGTGGACCTGTCCCCTGCACCCCTATACTTATAATTCATCTACTAATGTAAATGATAGATCCCAGAGTGGTAAAACTGTCAGAAGAAGTAAAACCAATATGGACAGTGCAGATTCTCCTAGTTCTGCTGCAGACATGGGCTTGTGTTAATTAAGGTACCAGCTGGGTCTACATGTTCTGAGCTGTATCTCATCTGGACTATTTTTACAGGCTCACAGTCAGCCATAGACCCAACTGTTACATGAAAAGACTGGAAGGTAGCTGCTTACTTGCCACAGGATGCCCTCCCTTTCTAAAAGAGTGCTGCGTTTAGTAGTAGCTGCTCATGTTTTGTATAGCTTTCCAGTCATTTTAGAGGACCAAAGAGTAGGCCATGAGTAAGCTTGAAGGGAGTCTAGTTCTTGTGATCTGAATCTCCTGGCTGTTCTTAAGTGAAAGTTTTGGGTCCACTGATTCAAGAGAATTTTTTTCTTAATAGTACCACTGTCTGTGAAACTGTTGTCCAGCTAATGACAAGTCTTGGTGCTTCATGAAAACTTTACAAGGGACGTTCATTGTTCTTTCTGGTTGTACGCACAGCTGACTTTGGGAATTCTTGCCAATGTGAGAGCATTAATTTTATGTTTTCATTGGGCATTTTTCCCTCTTAGTTATGTTCCTTTTGCCTGTTCAATTACTTGATTCAATTTACCTCTACTACCAGGATTTTTGTGGCCTGCTAAGCCCTATCCTTTCTGTGAGCACTGTCATATTTTCTTGACACTTGGGATAATGAGAGTTGTCTGCTAGTACTAGGAATTTTGTTTCTTTGTACAGATTTACTTGATGTAGGCATTTATTTCCCTTTGCTGAAGTTCTAAGAAGTAAAAATGAAAAGATAGTCTATTCTCCTTCAGGTTGCAATGTTGAGCCTGGCAGCTAAGTTATAAAATGGACATAGAACTTAGTTCACGGTCTTACTTGCTAACTGAAGTCTTTCATTACGATTTTTTTACTTCTGCTTTCCAACAGTAGACTTAGAGCTGCTGTAATTGAAATTCAGCTTTCTGGAAGTAATACCTGAACAAGAAATACCCCAGCCTGACTTTCAAGTAATGGAGTGGGTTTTCAGGACTGGCAGGTAGAAAAATTCTTTTCAGTTGGAGGCATTTGGTATTCAAATCACCGAGCCTATAAATGACGTGGATTACACCATCTGCTTTTACAGAGAAGAAACATGTATACCACCACGTGTTAGCTTCTTTTTCTATTGCTATAGGTGTGTGGACCCTTCATAGTACTAACTTCAGGTTCCTGCCTGAAATGGCATCATCTGGAGTAGGGAACTAGAGAGAGAGAGAGTGTCTCTGTGTATGTGTATATGTTTATTTATATAGATCAATGTGTAGATTTACGTATGGATAGATGTGTGCACACACACTTTCTTCATATGGAAAAATCACTAAATACTTTCTGCTTCATTCTATGCTATGTATTTAGTTCTCTTCTGACATTTTCTCTCTTCTGTCTCTGATCTTGTGTATCTTTTACAAAGCCGACAAGCCAGTGATTGTTTTTTTTTTTTGCATGTGTGCTTTTCTCTTGCTTCTTTGTGGTAGTTGCACTGAAACAGTGTTATTACAGTCATTCTTCCTTTGAGTCAGTGTTGGTTTTTTTTTTTTCCAAAGGCATGGAATTATGAATGCTTACCCAATTGCTTCTCAGCCAAAGTAGACTCATGGATGATTTGTGTTGAAACCTCATGTTATTTGTGTACAGTCACTGAAGTGGTATTGAGACTTTCCTTACGGGAAAGCACTTACAGGATTAAAATATTCATCAATCATCAAGTAATAGTTCATAACCATTTCTGAAACATTAAAAACAAAGGAAAATTATAACTTTTATTGGAAACTCAGAGAATAGACTTGTCAAACTTTGTTGTAGTTTTATTAGTTTTGGGACATGCTTCCTGGAAAATATTGAGCAGACTTTTTGAACTTCTCTGAGTTGGTAGTTTGAGTAGATGCAGTGATTTTAAAGTTATGATGTAAACTCTCATTATTGGTTCTTATATAGTTCTTGTTTTTTTCCTTTGTCAACTTAGTATTATGTGTAAGTATACTATAAATGGATTGTTTTATTTAATAATAGGCATTAAAAATGGTCCTGTTGGTGACATAAGAAAAACAAGCACAATTATTAACATAAAAGCAGCCACAGAAATTAAGTATAATTGTGTTGATGCCAGCTGAATCTGTTGGTGTTCCAACTTGAGTTACTTTACTTTTGTTACATAGGATTAAACATCAGTTAAAAGTTAAAAAAGGGTTGTTTTTTGCTATATTTGTGTTATTTTTAATGTATGTTTTGGAGTGTGGTGATTTGAAGAGCTTTCTCTCTTCCTTACTTTCAACCCTCTTCATCCACCTGAATTCCTACATGCAAGAGAGAGGGAGCTATTATCCTAATAGATGTTGAATAAGTTTAGAGAGAAGATCGTTATTCCAAAACTGGGGGGAATAAGAAATACATCCATGCAGGCTATCTTGCTTTCAAAACACATTGTCGTTGAACATGTTTTGTTAGAAGTTAATCTGTTGGAATGATCCTACTGCTTTCTGTGCTACATAGTGAAGGGTTAATGTATCTTGGTAATAGTATTTCCTTTCGTTCACAGTAAGGGTTGTGTGTTAGGGGCATAGTCTTACAGTCTCACCATCAAAGTGAATGTGTTGGTTTTATTCTGGTTGGTTTACTTGGCCAATCTTTTTGTTCAAGCAATTAATGTATTTCAAGTTCTGCTTAGAATCTGAATGTTGGCAATGATCAATTTTCTCCAATGAGCCATCATTGTTTCTTAGCTTCAGCCAGACTGGTGAGGATTCATCTGGTCATATTCCTGTTTTTTGCTTAGTTTTTACTCCGAAAAAATCCTATTTTGTTAGAATTAAGTCAACATCTTTAGGATTTGACTGAAGGATCTTACTGTAGAAAACTTGAGGAAAGCTGAAGTAAAAGCTAATTAAAAAAGAAGCTTAGGAAAGTGCTGGAACATGCTGAAAGAAGCTGTAATTCCCGCCCCCCCCCCCCCCCCCCCCTTGTGGTTAATGTCTGCTATTACACAGTAGGAGACAGTCTTTGTCTGTCTTACCCAGGGAATCAACAGGACAGTAGTCCAGATGTCCCTTCATGAGCTGTGGCTGTTGGGACACATCACATGATGTGGGCACATTACACAGGGATTCAGTCTTCCCATTCTGTTTGAATTTGGCTTACATCTGCTATTGATGTTCCACAGAGCCGTTACAGTTCTTGCTGTATTAGAAGTTGACTGATCCTTCTCAAATGTAATCTTTAAGCACACAGGAGCTCACTCATGCAGTGGTTAATAGTTGCCTCTTCTGCTGCACCTTCTGTCAGAGAGCTTCAAACTTCTGGTAGCAGTAAGCTATGTACCTACTTGTGTGGCTGCACATACTGATTGATGGGCTTGCCTCTGGTAATTCTTTGTCAGAGCTGGAAATGGTCATCAGATTAAGTGGATTTCAGGGTAGGTTCCCTCTGAATTTATTATACGTGTCAGTGTGCATGGCTTACAAAGTACGAAACATGAGTGGTAATGATGTGGTTACTTATGAGACATGAAATAATTCAATATTTTGAGCCACTGTGTTTAGAATATGAAGATACTGCTAACTGATTTAGGTTGAACATTTTTAATGAAGCTTATTAAATGTGTCACACTAATCTAATAATGGTGTAAAACTGTTTAACGTTGCATGCAGTTCTTATGTGTATACTCCCACATTATCTGTAGGCTGTAGACCTGGATGAGGATGTCACGTTACATGTCATTAGAAAAAGATTTAGTAGGAGGTAGATCCGTTGGAAGGAACACTGTGATGGCACCAGGACAGATGCATATATACCATACTGTATTTCCCAAAGTAAGGAAAACCAGAAAGTTCACTTATCTTTGATTCAGCCTTATTCAACAGGTGTGTCGCATTCAGTGACAGCTCCTGGATTTTCTTTTGGGAACCTTTCAGGCGATTTTTGCCTCTGAACCTTCACAAATTCACTAACTGCAGTAATTGTGGAATTTTAAAGCCCACCACAAGAATATAGTATTAATACTTAAAATTTTGTCTAGGCAGAATATGTAAGTGTCATATTGGACTCTGAATTTCACCTGATGTGGGGGTCTACTGCATAACACTGTGCATGGTTACTTGACTTAATTTGTCATGTGACTTAAATGTACACTGGTAGAGACATTTAAGGAGATCACTAACACTTAATATACTTGACATTTTTCTATCCATTTCTGAGACCACGTACTTCTTGGCACTATTGTTTCAGGGTTTTTTTGGGTTTTTTTGGGTTTTTTTGTAGCAGTGCGTATTCTATATACTATTGATATATATTAGTATTAGTTAGATCTACTTCAGTAGCCTCTTCCACCTGAATAAATCCAAGATAAAAAAAAGAAAAATGCAACCTTAAATCTCATGGTAGGTCAGCTCTGTGGTTTTATTTAAAACGCTTGAACCAAATCGAATAGTAGTGAACTATAAAATGCCTTTTGGCATGGTTCCCAGTAAATATAAACATACCTCAGAAGTACTGTAAACCGGAAAAATTCCCAGATTGATCTACCCAATAGAGAGGCTTCAGAACTACAAACTGTGCGTTACTGGTATTCCTGCCACTGACAGATGAGTACAAAAATATTGGGGTCATGCCAGAATAACTATATCGGCTTTTTCGCACTTTCTTTCAGTTAGCGATGGTCTTCCCTAAATAATTGTTTAGGAATAAGGAAAACCGTCATGCTCTATTGTTCTTGAAAGATTATAATTATAATTGTAAGTAGAATCTGTTATTCCCATGAAATACTGGCATGTTCAGTTTGATGATTAGAAAGTAAAAACTGCTGCAATTTCCTTATCCCACCCGTTCTTTTTTCTGCATATGCAGTAATTATGTAGATGTTCTAGCATGTAATAGCCTGCTTTTGATCTCTATCATTTGGCTTTAACCTACTTTTAAAATCATACGTTAAAGAATTGTAAAAAGGTTACCCACTAGTGGATCTCCCCCCCCCCCCCCCCCAAAAAAAAAAAAAAAATGTTGAAGATGATGTCAAATGAGGCACTGCTTACCAGTAGGAAAATGGCTATTTATATGTGATCAAAGTGTCTGTCTTTTCTAAGTATACTGGTTTAAAACATAGTTATTAACATCCAAATAAATTATGGGGAAATCAAGGATATGTATATTCAGTTTTATAAAAAAAAATAGTTTAAGCATTTACATGTAAGCAATTTTAAAAATCTGTGTTAATGGTAGGTAGACTAAGGTAGTCCTGTGTAAAGTCAAGGGTGTTGATTACTGAAGAAATACTATTCCTAATGCTGCTTAATTTGCTGAAACAAATAATAATGCGAAGTGTTACGCGTTGAAATAGTTTAGTTTAATAAAAATGTATGTACCCTCAGTCCTCTTAGTGCTTGATTATAGTATTGTATTGCAGAGTTTAAAAAACATTATTCCTTTCAAGGCAATAAGGTGGTTATAAAACAAACTCTGTTTCTTTTGTGTGTGTCACTAAGGGAATACATCAGCCTGAACACTTTTTGTGTCTGACAAAATTCCTATTTTTTGTTTTCAGGGGACTTGCATGAATGTCAACTTACCTGTTGCAAAGTTGGAGAGGAAATGTTATCAGTATCTTTTGTTCATTTTCCTATCTATCAGTATATATGTATACACTTGTATTTACAGACTGTAAATAAATACACACACATAAGGGTGCACAGACATTTGTATACAAAAATACTCAAGCAGTAGCTGTAAAATAATACCTGTTGAGAAGCTGAATGAGATTGATACCATGAGGTCAGTCCAACAATCGGAAAAACTTACTTTTCTTACTTATACTTTATTCAAAGGGACATCTAGGCATAAATAGGATAGATGCTTTTCCATCTATGAGGGTAGATGTTGTTTATAGTGTGCATTTGTACTATAGCTTTTGAAAATTTCCAAAGTTCAGCCATTTATAATCTTCTCTCTGGGAAATGTGGCTTGTCTTCCCAAATTGAACAAAACTTTTGGCTCTGTTCCACCACTGGAAGAAGCTGGTTTATTTTTTTGAATTTTTTGAACTTGACTAATTCAAATTAGTATAGCATTTACATTGTGAAATACCATGATATTTATCTCTTTTTCCCTTAAGAAATAGCGGAAGGATTCACTTTATAGGTGGTGGTTTGTTTTTTTTTTTTTTTGGGGGGGGGGGCGTTGAGGTAATGCTATGGATATCAGTTTCATTTGGAGCTCAACTTGAGAGGGCTAATAAATTAAAAGTTACTTTGTTTGAATGCTGGTACTTGTTATCTGTGATTGTTTTAAGTAGCAGTCAAGATGTTCATAACAGAAACAGTAGTGGAGGATAGACTTTTCTTTATTTTCCCCAGCTGTTTTCCTGCATGCATTTGGGAACACTGCTTAGTCAGTCTTCCCTCTCTGGGCTGCTGGGCCCCCATCCTGTACGAGATTTGGCACAGGCTTCTGAACAGAATCCCACTTCTCACCAGAGACAGATTTGCACATGTGGAACAACTTGCAGTGCTTTTTTGACCCCTTGCTTTTTTTCATGCATACCTGGGAGAGAGGAGGTTATATAGTAGTTATTTTTTTTACTGAAACTATTCATCAGAGATGGATTTCTATAAGAAGCCTTTACTTTGTTTTTGAAATAAATATGATGCTTTTATGCATCAGTTTTAAAACCTGAAGTTATAGGAAAAGATGGGTGCAGTAGTTTGAACTAGCTGAACTTCCTTTGATAAATTTGAGTGTAATGAATCAGCTTCTAATTTAAATTCTTATTCTTAAAATTCTCTTTGGGCAACTGGTATTATCACTTCTTGGATGAGCTGCTGGAATTCTCTGGAAAGGCATTCCTACATAAAAATATACAGAAACCTCAAAAGTAGAAAACAAAAGAAAGGTAGTCCTAAGAATAGCGTATTTTGTAAGTATGTACTTTAACCCCTAAACCTCCTCTCCTCAAACTCAAACCAAACTCTAATGGAACATGAGAACTTGTTGCTGTGCCTGATGGACACACAGAGGTCTCTGTAACTGGGAGGCAGGACCTTCTAATGTCCCAGAGATGGCATTGCAGTGGCTGCAAGAAGTGTCTCTTGCACTCTGGATAGCTAAACAAAAGTGAAGGAAGGTGAACGCAAAGGGAGTTTGGAGAGTGAATGGAACATGAGAGGTGAAAATTTTGCAGGATGATTGTAGATGATGTAGTGCTGTGATTCAATGAGCAGACATGAAACCATAGAAAATGGAGCTTCCCTGGTTCTTCTCTTGACAGAATTATTTGTAACAGATACGTGTCATTTAATTTAACAATATATAGCTTAATATCAATGAGCCTAGCAGTCTAGAATGAAATTCTGTCTTCAGTCATGGACGTTTCCTGTTGATTACGGTCCATGCTGGCTGAGAGAAGGCAAAAATCTTTGTCAGAATTTTTAGTTGATAAATATAGCTTTACAGATTTAACGTAGTTCAAAGATAAACATAATAATCCAGTCCTTGATGAAATGGAAGTTAGATACTGATGATAAGAATAAATCAGACTTACGTTTCTACCAACAGATGCCTTGGCATTTACCAGAATTTGTTGTCAGGACAGTTTTCATAATGTAAATCAACACATGGCTTTTTTTATCCCCTTTTATGGAAACTGGAAGGAGGATGCTTGAACGTTAACTCATTCATCTGACAACGCTGTTCAGTGAGAAGTCATAATTAACTAATATCCTTTGTGATAATACTGTTAACCCTCTCGGAGTTAACTAATAAAAAGTAGATTGTGTACATTTGTTTTACAGATTTGCTTTTTCAGTGAGTCTAGGCCTGTCTAGCTTGTTCTTACACATGGGTATGTCAAGGGAATTTCCATAAGTGCTGTAATAGAAGCAAAGGCAGTCAGACAAGTCCCATATGCTCTATTCACCTTGTCTACGAACACCCCACGCAAAAGGATGATTATGTCAGTCCACTGTACCATCAGGTCTTACCAGAACATCTTCCTTTTGCTTCCCCCACATAATGGACAAAGAAAATATGTAACACATTTTGTAAGTAAGCTTGTATTTTATTTTTTTTCTTATCTGAGGCTTGGTGATTTGGCTTCTTCCCTGGCCCTTCTGCCATGTTTTGGTGATTGAACTGTTGTGTTTGGAGGCATCTGCTCCCTATCTGTGACCTATGACTAATGAAAGAACATGAGTTCTGTTGGGAAATACACTTCTATCTAGTTTTTTCCTTCCTGCTTGATTGTCTCACATGTGCTATTCTGTCTTGCCAGATGTCAAAATATTATCATCTTTTGCAAGGCTTTGATTTCTATTGGTGGAAAAAATTTCAGAACCAAAAAATGAAACTTCTTCCTGTTTTTTTTTTTTTTCAAGTTTGAAAATTAAGTTTCTTCACATTTTTTCTTATGTGTCTTCCTAAAATCTTAGAACAGCAAACTGCCTTTTTTTTTCCTTTTCTGTAAAGGAAATGTTTCAAGGGAAATACAAAACATACTATAGTATATGAATATACTAGGTTATTTTATTAAATATGCAAATTGTTTGTGTAGGTCAGACATAAGCATTCAGCATTATCTATAAATTAATACCTTTTAACTGTCATGTGTTTCCTTCTTCTGATTCATAAATTATAAGGCAAGAAGAAACCAGTAGGATCACCTACTCTGACAGTCTACAGGAAACAGCACACAGAGTAATAGTCTTAGAGATTTAGTAATTTGGCCCTCCCAGTCAAGGTAATGTGTTTGTTTAATCATTGACAAGTTTGAGAAAATCTGAAAGGTTGGCCACTGTTCTGGCCAGCTTTCTTTTGATTCTTGTTGGTTCCTTAAGTGAGCTGTGTTTTACCACTACTAATTTATTGCTGATGTTATTGTCTCTCTCACTAACCTTAGTAATGGCCTCAGAGACATTGGGCCAGTCTTTTTATAAACATAAAAAAATGTTCTGTACGTTCTTTGGGAGCGTGACTGCCTAAATTCAGTCCAAGGGTCAACAGATGGATATTAATAGAAGGAAACAATCTGAAGAGAGATCCAAAGGACTGTCTGCGTTTTCTGCCTCAGTCGGTATGGAAAAAACAATTTTCCCTTCAAGTCATACTGAGGGAACAATAACACTGTGTTTTCTAAAAGGCACTTGCCCCAGGAAGCTGGCATACGGGCCAACAGCACAGTGTGGCTTCTGTCCACGCTGGGAGTGCTTGGCCCAGGTCCCTGTGGGAGTGTTGTGCGTGTGTAAGGACATGAGTGGGGGGAGTCGTGTGCTGCTTTTCTCTCTTGGGTGTGCCAGGCTGTCTGAAAAGATGGAATTGTGTGGGAGATGTATGAAGGTACATGTCCTGCTGAGGTGCTGTTGGAAGACTGTAGTGCTGTGGGAGGCAAAAGTGTCCCATTGGTCTTGTTCATGTAGACTCTAAGAAATGATCCGTAGAGCTGCTCCCGGGTTTCATCTTGTAGGTAAATAGTTGGATCATTCCAAAACATGGTACAGGAATGAAGTAAAGTGCATGCAGTACAGAGAATCAGAAGACCAGGGTCCAGGATTTAGAACCTCATATGTGGCAGGAACACCCACTGCATACTAGAAATCCAGCACCCTAATGAAATGAGACGTTGCTGAACACAGTTTTAGTACGGGGGTAGCGTATGCGTGTGGAATATTAGAATATCTGCCAAGTTTTAGATGATTTGAAGTTACAATTTAAGCATTATTCTTTTTTTACACAAAGGTGTTGCTACTTTAATAAAAATACACATATTAAACATGCATGTAACAGAAGATACAAATATGAAAGTCAGTGTAATTTCCCTATTTTATGGAAAAGTTCATATAAAACCCATTTTTTTAGTTATGGACATTGTTAATGTCAGAGGAGGGATTAGAGTTTGAGAACTGGCTCAGTGTTCTGCGTTACACAGTGGCCTCTTTGGAGGCACAGTGGGAATACACATAATGCCGCACAACCAAAAGGAAGGATGGAGACACAGTTTTCATTCTGGTTTTCATAGACGCTTACCGATCTTTCACCTGAACAGTTTGTGCTGTCAAAAATAATTTGTTTTTCTTCTCTGCAAACTTTGTATTTTTACAAAACCACTTTTCTGATAGATACCAAGATTCCGTAAACATAAAACTCAAACCGTGAGTGGATGACTTCTCTTATCACTAGACAATAGCCATTCTGAGGGCAAAGGCAGCAAATATTATCAACACAACTATTCAAGATAAGTAAAGGCAAGTAAGTATAGGACTTCCACTTCAAATACAGTAGAAGTCCAAGTAGTTAAAATACAATTCTTTATAATACGATTTGGAAGGAATGTGGTGCTTTATGTTCTTAGGGTAAGAAGTGTGCGGTATCAGATTTTGTTGTTTTTAAGGCATTTGTTTTTTAATTGTCATTATTTTATGAGAACAACTCCCATTAATCTACTGACTTCTGCATTTATTAGGCAATGGATTCTTATAAGTCCTGTCAAAAGTAAGGGCTACTGTTGCCTCATGAAAATCTTACAGAACAAAGGAAACTGGTGTGGAAGGTAAATTTGCTCCTGGCTTTGTGACTTGGCTACAACTATGGGGGGACTGAAGTAGATTTTGGACCAGACTCACATTTTTCTTGTTCTTGAATCCCCTGACAGTAGTATTCACAAGGCATAAGACGTTTTCCAAGCAAAAGTGAAGACTGCAGAAATGGTGGTTTTATCCATTCTGCACATCACTTCTTCAGGCATACTTCTGCTGTGATGCAAATAGAAACCTTAAATTAGCTAATGGGCCGGATGAGTAGTGAGGCGATTACTCTTCCTGATGGCCAAAAATTGTAGCACACCCTTTTCTGTCACCTTACTTCATCCACACCCTATTCTAACCTGTTGGAGATGTTTGTCTCATCTATGTGTTATGCCTGGGTTTTTGGACTGTGCAAGTTCTTTTCTGCAGAGGCTGTCATTTGTTATGTTCGTATGATGTATAGAACAATGAGGACTCGTAGCACTGTTGCATATATAAGGAGTAACAATGCTTCTCACCACTGGGCTCTTTTGCATGTTGGATCAAGTGGTTTTGTTCTTGAGAGCAGAAAATGTGGGGTTTTCCCATTTATGACAGATCTTCCCTCAAAATAGTTTTTCTTTTGAAGTCTTGGAACAAAGCTGACCTACTCCCGTTTTCCAGAGTTTCTGCAAATTGACTCCATTGCAGCCTAAAGGAGGAAGGCTACAGTCTGAAATCATTGTACAGTTTTGAACAACAACAAAAAAAATCCAGTTACTACTTAGTTTTAGATATAATCTAGAGTTCTTACATCTAAAATAAATTATCATTTATTTCAAAGACTTTTTCAACCAAAAAGCACCATTGTATCTACCTGTAGTAGCATAGTTGGGTTTTTTGGCTGGTAGGAGTACCACATGGCTGTAGGGACATACATAGGAGTACCTACAATTTTCTGTTCATATATCCTTCTAAAAGAAAAAAGATATGCAGAAAACAAAAGCTGCAGATTATTTTTTCACATATGTGCTGCATTTTAATATTGGAATAGAAAATGTGCAACAGCGTTAATGTACTTGATGAGTTTAGTGGTTACTGAGACTTTCAAGCAAGTGCCTAATGTAGAATGTGTGATTAATTTCTGATGATCTGATTTGTTTGACATAAGCTGGAAGGCACCTTACTGTAGCACTCCAAGACAATAGTTTTGCTGAAGACTTATTGGGTTTTCTTCCCCTTCCCTTCTCCCAGCACAGTGAATTTATAAAATGACGATATTGAACTATACTGAGTACTTTTTCTATTGAAAATATTTGTATGTATCTTGAGGGTATGATTTAGTTGCTTGAATGTGAAAATCTGACTTCTAATCTGTAATGTGGCCACACACCACCTGTTTGCTTCAACAAAGTCAGTGAACTTCCATGCTTCTCTTTGCATACTCAATGGTGATAACCTTCTGAAGAGCTTATCAGTATAATATACCTACTTTTTATACTTGGCCTGTCATTCGATAAGAATTTGATTTGTTTAACTGGATAATTATGTATTGCTAAATTTAGTCTCAAAACATCCTCATTGCACTTTATTGTCAGTGATGATAAGCTCTCTTGAATGGTAGAATTGTGTGTACATAGTATGTAACAGACCTATTTTTGTTAGTTTGGGTAGTTTTCAGTAGCTTGATTCCATCGAAAGACATGTTGGTTTTAAATTAAGCATTGGTAGAGAAAAGCGTAAGGTAACCAGGGGTCTGCCTAATGCAAATGCTCTGTCAAAATGATTAAACTTTTTCTTTAATTAGCTTGTTGGGATCTTGAAGATCCCAAGACCTAGGACTGAAGAAAACACATTCAGTTGATCTGGGTTTCTGAACGTTCAGTAGGTTTTTTCACAAGTGTGCGCTTGACTACCCTTACGCTTACCAAAAGCAGTCATCTCTAATGATCTCACGTGGTTGGCAGCCCAGATTCATCTGCAAAACAGCACTGTGCCCTGCAGCACCATACTGGGGTGTGTGCTTAGCTGTGACTCAGAGTTCATCATCATTTCCTGCAGCATCTAGTTAGCCTAATGCCGCGTAGCCGAGATGTGACAAAATCGCAGCACGAGGTGATATGGCTACAGGCATTTGGACTATTAAAACTAGACTTATAAAGGACATGATGTGTAGCTTTGTATGACATTGCAGCATGATTCCTGTCTCCACCACCAATGAATGACATGTTTCTACTTTTCCTACATTGATAAAGCGCGCTGGGAGACATTAGTGACTAGGAAGACCAGAATTTGTCCTTTGGAAAGAATGACTACGTTATCTGTTTTAAAGATATGGCTAATATAACATACTGAATAGTCAGAATTTAAAAGCAGAATAGTATTTTCTGGAATTATTACCATAACTTGTTTTTAGAGCTCTGAGCGCGTGATGGTTCAGTGGCTATCTGCTGAGCTGCAGTATCAAAGCTATGAGTATCAGTAACGTAATGTTCAGTCCAGCTTCAGTATTACAGAAAGAAACTCTCAGGAGTTTAGCAGGTTTTTGCAAAATGCTACTACTGTACCTCTCCTGTGTCCAACAGGTGTGAAGCTGCTATTCTTGTGTTTTGAGTTTGTTTACTGGAAAAAAAAAAGAATAAAGAAAAACTAAGAGGGCAAGGTATGCTATTTCTCTGAAGAATATGAAGAAATAAAGAATCTGTGTCAAACAGTAAAACAGTCTCATCAATCGTGTGAAATCTAATGCAACGCTTTGGAAGGAAGAGATGATCAGGTTACATTGCTATTTCACCAAATTGTGGGAGGAAATACGAATTGTTGAATGCCAGTTTACCAATTAGAGTCTTGGGGTTTTTTATTGGTCACTTTTTAAAATTTCCTTGTCATTACTTTCCTGTATCAGCTAAATTTATGCTAGTCACAATGAGGCAAGAGATTATACATCCCCATAAAAACAAGTCAGAGCTCTGTAATCAATTTAAGCTAGGTTGAGAAAACAATCAGTCACTTTTTAATTGGTCACACACCCATATGTACATCAAACCAGTTGTCCAGCCCTTCTAAATTGTGTGCTACCATTACCTGCACAGACTTTCTCGAGGTTTTGAAAGACTGAAAAATCATTTTGATTTAATGTGTACTTATGCATTTGTAGAAGGGAGATTATTAAAAAGCATGTGGTTATGTTAACACTGATTCATGTGAATGCTTTATCATTTAATTTGTCTTCAAAGGTAAAATCTGTTTATGTGCGTAGTGGTAATTTTTGCAGTTATGATTTGAAGAAAGGATAATCCCAAAGAATGTCTCTACTCTTTTATATTCAAGACATTTGGGGAAGTGGCTTTTGCTGACATTATTTTGTCTTTCAGATGTGTGCCTACTTTTGGCTTTCAAGCTGAACATAGTCTGTTTGAGGTCATTTGTAATGATTATTTGAAAAGCTGAGCTAGAGCTTATGTTAATAGAAAGTCTAATGTTTGATTAAACCACTGAACCAAATTAGAGGTTTGGGACCTCTACTTTGCAAAATCCAGGAAATGGAGGATTAATGTTCAAACTCCCAGCATGTGCTTCCTTACTACTGAGAAGGTTAGAAGATCACAGAATGCTATGTGTCGTAGTTCCACTTGAACCGGTCTCCATTACATCAAACGGACAGTATGTGGAAGTTGTGCCAAAGCAAGTTTTCAGTGAAACAGAGCAGTTGTGTGTTAAAACTACTGAATTCATCTTAAACTGTAGATTCAACTTTCAGTTCTCTTCATCCACGCTGCTTAAGATGAGTGGTAATCTGCAAGACTGCTTTATGTGGTGGAATCACTGATGTGAATCTCAGAATGATGACGGTGTAACCTCGTGGCAGTACAGCTTAGAGAAATATATGGATAGTCTTGGTTTCAGCTTGTCCACGTAAGAGTTAATTGCTAGCACAGTAGTATGTCTTAGAGAATTTGAGGAACGTAATGTGCTGTGGTGGTACTTCAAGATGTAGTTCAGGAAACAGGGAAATTTGTTCATTATGGATCCCATTGTACTGTGTAATGACAATTTGAGTGTTTCTTAGGTCTAAATCCAACATTCATAGGCACAAATTCTAATTCAAAACAGTTGTGATCCCTGGAAGAAAAAATGTGAGATTTTTTCCAATTTTTCTTGTAAGTACCTTGCTCATGTCTGAGATAACAGCTTTTCTGTAATTAGCAGTTTATAAACAGCGAAGACTTATGTAAAATAGCTTTTTGTAAGAGAGTTCCAACTCTCCTCCTTGACAACTTTGACACAAATTCCTTTTCAGATTTACTCTTTCCCCCATCATGTCTCTGCTGTTCTGGACAATGCTGCTCCAAGGTGGAATTTTAACTGAAATTAAAGCGCCAGGCAGATCTGTTCTTGCAGGATTATGAAGTCTTGAGATTTTTTTTACTATGTAACATTAGAATTCTTGCAGGGATCGATGTGTAAAGAAACACAGATTGTACACCAAATTGCACTGTTAAACTTTGTTATGTGTCTCTAAGCCAGTGTTCCGTTTTATTTGGAATTCTTTACTGCTGTGTAGATTTTGGCACTTTCTTTTCTAATGCAGAAGTGTTCATGGATAGGAGTTAATTTTTGTCTGCTTTTAGATGTTTAGGGTTCATGTTAAATCTCTCCATTGCTAAAATAGGGCTTGAAACATGAACTTCCAAGAAAATTGCCAAACAAACCCCAAAGCAAAAAACAAAACCACAAACAACAAAACCCTACCCTCAAACACTGAAAACTTGGAGTTCTTGGGTCATTGTATGAATCCAGAAGCTAGAACTTGAAGAGTAACTGCATGTACTACATCAGGCAGTTACAACAGTTGACAACACACTCACTTTGGTTTCCTTTCCTGTAGTTTGCCTGCAATCCTGCTTGTATTGGAGCAGATACTGTTTAAACAGTTAAGTTTTAATACAGACGTATGCCATCCTGTGTTGCATAGTTTGACAGGCAATGTTTCCTGTAGCATCTCAGGTTGTTCTTGTTGCTGCCAGCAGCACTGCTAGATCTGGCACCTAAAGCTATTGCTGCTGTTGTGTCAGGTAGGTTGTAGGCTTTCACAGCTGTGGACAGTAAGTTAACTGATGTGTTCGGAATTCAAATGTTAACTATAATTATCACTGCTTGCTTTTTTGTCTCTACAGTGGATGTTGCTTTATTAGTCATTTTATGTGATACTTCATCATTCTTGACACACCAGGGTGAATTAAACAAATCTTCATTGTGGAATTGTTCCTCTTCACAATATTAGCTCGTAGCTATTTGCACACTATAAATCATATCCTTGCACTCGTTTTCTTCCTTTTCTTCTTTCTTCTACACTGAGTCACTGGCATTTGCTTTCATGAATCCTCTGTGACCTACTCCTATTTGTGAGCAATTAGTACATTACTTTGGTAGTAAAATACTCCTTTCCTGGTGTGGATATTTTTACAGGGCAAAGTATATGCAAAATTTGTTTTCATAAATTGCTTGTATACTCTGTGCTGTGTTTAAGATGGACTTAGTCCTTTCTCTATATTCTTGTGGGATACTGTATCATTGTATAGATTTAAGTCTAGTATAGAAAAGTATACTAGGGATAAAAGTTAATTTTAAATTGCCATTTTGCCTTGTTTCTGTGTTCTTGGATTTTCATGAGAAAATAGGGTGTTATTGGCTACTGAAGGGATCAGAACTACAAATGAGAAATCAAGCTTACTTGGTTCTGAAAATTCCAAGTTTCTGTAAAACATTACTCACAGAAAGAAATTTTGGTAAAGACAAAGTATGGATGGATTTTGTGGACCATATTGATTCCTGGAGGTACATTTTATTTCACTAGAGCTCTACTTGCAGACTTGTAGTGTTGAAAGCATACTGGGTTTTTTGCTAGGAAAATGCTACTCATTTTCCAGTTTCACTCAGCAGATTTTCATTAGACGTAACCATGTGGATAAATTTAAGGTCAGATTGTGTTACAGTTGCGCTGGGTCACCAGCTGTGGGAAAGAGCTTGAAGTATACCGTTGCAGAGAAGAAAAATTCCCCTTTGCCTGGATAACGCGTCATCTCTTCTCAGAGCCTGTATGAGAGATTGCAATCCAGCACTATTGTGTTTTGATCTCCAGAAAACCTATCTTGGATAGGCTTAAGGGGTTCTAAAGTTGTACAGTATTTCTGGTTCAGAGATTTGGATACTTGAATCATTAAAGTGACATAGCATGTCGGGGGAAGGGAACATTTGGTAGAGTAACATGAACGCTTTATCAGTACTTATTTGGGACAGCCTAGATAATTTGTTTCTGACCTCACGGTTTGAGTAATCCGGTCACTTGAAACGTATGCCACTGAAACTTTTTTTAATACTGCATCATACTATTTTTAATAGTATAAATGTGCATGTATATATAAGTGCCAGGTCTGTGTCAGCAAACTGAAACACGTAAATCATCTGATCTTTCCTGGCTTGTGTGGTGCTTGATGATTAAGCATTACCAACAAAAAAAAAAAAATAAAGAGAGCAAGTGGATGTCAGAAGCCTTGTGTTGTCATCCCCGCTGATGACTATGCCTGGAGATGTTTGAATTGCTTCACTGGAGATTATTCAGACGTTTCCAATTACCTCACCGTGACTTTGCAGCAAAGCAGTGTGGTCTGCATGTGTAATAGATTGCCTTCCTCAGTAGGTGTACTGCTGCGTGGAGCTGAAGTTTGCTCCTAGACCTAGTCTACGTACTGGGTTTTATACAGGGGTAATTGTTTGAGCTATAGCTAGTCAATTAATTTTGCTGACGTAGCTTTGTTAGTACACAATTACAGTTGAAAAAGACAGTTTGTATCCTCATGGCTCATTTTTATTTCCAGCTGGGAAAACCTAAACCAGTAAAAGACTTTTACCCTATGGTGTAACTACGTCTGTAGAAGGGAGAATATGCTTGTGTAACTATACCAGTATAGATACACAGCTAACTCTTAAGTGTAGATACACTATATCTAATAAAAATTTGTGGTGGGAAGAAGTGATTGATATAGTTTCTGTAGTTTTGTAAATGGTGTCAGCTATGTGCCAGCACATATTTCATTTTTTTTCTGTTAAGTTTCTCATGAAGCTTTGTTAAATTAAAAATAATAATCAACTGTTAGTCAGTTACATAAGCTCAGTTTTCACCTGGAAAAAAGAAAGAGCAGACATACAGGTTTTTTTATATTGTTTATTTGTTGTTTTGCTATTAAAGGGATGTAGCTGTGTTTGGGAGCTCGAAGGGCAAAAAGACTTCAATTTGTTATAGCTCTGTATGACTGATGGGGAATGCCACCTTGCTGGCTGCAGGTATGTCTTAACGTTGTGACCATGGAGTGTTTGGTCACTTACATTTCACCATGACTTTGCAGATGGACGGTTCCTACTGAACAGCCTCTTCATGAAAGCCGCCATGGCTGGCATTAATTGATGCCCTCTTTGGCAGGCTTAACAGATACCAACAGCTGAATGGGCACAATGAAAGGATCCTGCCCCCGGACAATAATGCTTCTAGATGCTTAATTATGATTTAATTAAAAACTTTTGGTCAGCTGACAGTGGGAGGGAAGGAGAATGTGGGTCTCAGTAAAGAGAGGGGGTCTTTTGTTTGCAAACTAATTTTCTGAACTGCAGTCAATGTGTGCACGCTCAAATGTGGGGCACTGGTGGTGCTGCCAGAGGTCTTATGGAAACAGACATAGTTTTCAGGTTGAAAGTCTCCTGCTTGATTGTTCGTATTCAGGCTCCTAACCAGTAAAGGACATAGTTTTCAAATACCTGTATTTTGTCCTAACTAGTGACTTTTATTTTAAGTGGTTTTTTTATTTCCTTAATTCCAGTGTATTAACTGCTTAAACGCTACTGACTGCTTAAACGCTACTGACTACTTATGTCCAAGCAAAAGACAGTACAGAATATTAATTGCAAAATGTTTATTACTTGTATGGAAGATGTGATACTTCAGTTATATAAAAACTTTTTAAAAGTTCAGAAATAAAAAGGAACAGGACCATTTTCCTGTTATTTGCATTAATTCCTTTAAAGAAAGAGTGCAAACTTATATTGCTTAGTTGAAAATTAGGCATTTATTGCAAATTTTTGGGAACTCTCTTATATGTAAGAGGAAAGGGGGGGAGAGAGAGAGATAAACCACTGCAGTTAATGCCAAAGTGCCATAGAAGGGATGAAGCTCATTTTCCTCATGTGTCAAATGCTCAGTAAGCAACTGTGCTTCATCGTTGCAGTTGCTTTCCAATCTGTGCATGTGTATCCTCACTTCTGGCTCTCAAGAGGTTAAATAATGGTGGTGCTCTGGACTTTCCTGTTACTGGGAGAGTATGTCTGCTGGTGACTAGCATTCTTGAATGCTTTTCCCTACCCAACCCCCCCAAGCCCCCCTGCTACAACAAAAGGAAGTCTGTTTCTGTTGTTGTTTCAGAAACTACTTTCAGAAACGTTCTGCTGAATTAAGGAGCTCGTGCAGGTGTACTACTTCATCATCATTCCAGCTGTTTTTAAAGATCATGTGGTCCTGGCAGTTGGGCAGGAATACATGGGGGGGGGCTTGAAGATGCCCCTTCACTAGGAAGCACTCAGTGTCCCTCCTTCTGTTTCAAAACTGTGTGAAGCATTTGCTTCTTAAATGGTGATAGGCTTTATGTATTTAGGTGGGATCAGCAGTGATTTTGGTGAATACAGGTGAACCCTGCTTATGCCCGTGCATGTGTGGGCTGTCATCTCTTTGATGACTGTGTTTCTCTTGAAGATGTGAAGTTTGTAGGAAAGGGAATTTTGGTGCAAGAGTCATCAAGGTTTGCTGGCTTGGTATTTGTGCACCTTCTTATTCCACAAGTGATTTTTCAGGTGATGGAGGCTGAGTCCTTCCAGCTCAGGGATGCCCCAGGCCCAGCTGTGAAGTGGAGCCGGGCAGCTCCCCCACGCTGAAGAGCAGCGGTGGCAATTCCCTGGCAGACAGCTCTCCTGCTGCCTCGTGAGGAGTCCAGCAAGCTCTGGGGCAACTTGGCTGGAACTGTGGATGAGTGTATCTGCTTCCTCCAAGGCACTGGAAATATGATGTCCCCAGTATGCTTATGGCACCTTTTACAGGAGAGATGAAGGGCTTTTTCTAGTATACTGGCTGCCATCTCTGCCAGTCAAGGTGGAGGTGTCATCAACTAAGTGTCTCCAAAGAGAACAGTGGCATTTAAGAGCTGGACTAGTGTCATGCCTTCCCAAAAATGTTGTGTTAAAAATCACATACACATCTTTCAGGTCTAAGGCAAAGATCCTCCTCTGAGTAACACAATTTGAAAACGAGCCATAGTTGAATCATTTGCTTAAGCTTGTTCTTAAGACGAAAAGGTGAGGTCAGGATATTTATGAGAGAAGACAAAGGAAAGGGTTTTTTTATTTTATTTTTTCTTATTTTTCCTTTGAGTGAGTTTACAGACTTTTATTTTAATATCATGTAATTTCTTTCATTTTTTTGTCCTATTAAACTCTATTTTGCTTTTGTTCTGTTTAGTCCTGGTTGTGTAGTGCCGTGAAAAAGTTGCACTGAAGTAGTGAGTAATGAAATGAGGCTCATACAACATTTTTCAAAAATTTAGTTCAGTGTTCTTTTAATTTTTCTGTTCTAGCATTCTCTTGTTGTAGACCACCTTCTGCCAGAAAATTAAAGTTATAGATGTACAGGTGCGCGCATACACCATGCATGCGGCTTGCTTTTTGGATGTGATTATTTACAGAGGAGCTATAATCTTTATCTTTTTTGGTGTGAATTAACTAAAAAGTTAAAGTTTCAGAAGAATCATGACTCTAAAAAAGGCAGAAGTCTCCCAGGAATAGTCATCGACAACGAGCTAGGAATAATCAAAGTCTTTTAAGATCCAATACAAGCTATAATTTGCACAACTGTGTTTTTAAAATAGGAAAATGAAGATGCAGATGGCTTGTAGAAGTTTTTAGCAACTTTCTTAATGTCTTAGATCCTTTGTAGCAAGGGAGAGTAAGTTATTTAGCAGTTAGTCTGTAAGTATTTTACTTTTCAGTCAGAAAATAAACGTTGATATGAAAAAGTATCTTTTAGCTTTAGGATCCTGCCCAGGTAGGAATAAAAAAATTCAGACTCTTTTGTTCCTAGTAGGTTTGATCTGGGAATGTAGTTTTTCTTCATTCAGGTGCATTGCTGCGGCATTGTCTTACCCGTTCACCCCTTAGGTCTTTGGTAATGTTTGCTAAAGGTTTAAAGACAACACATTTAATCATCATGTGCTCCCTCATAGTTTTGAGAGGTTGAGAGCTACCAAATGTAGCAAGGGAGGAAAGAAGCAGTCCTGTCTGGACTCACTACTCTTTCGAGTAAAAATGAATTGTTACTATTTAATTATAGGAGAAAGGAGTCAGGTATAAATATAAATTATTTTAGGGGTTAAACCAGAAGAGAACTACTGGGTTTGAAAGTGAAACCATGTAAAATCTCTATTTCAGGCAGCTCCCAGTTTCCTACTCTTGAATTTTAGGATATGATTAGTTTAGTTGTACTTCTTCATGATTATTAGGAAAAGGGGGTGGGAGGAGGGATTAAAAAAACAGCTCAAAACTGTCCTAAAAAATTGTGAAATAATGTGGGGAAAAATATTTCTAAGAGTTTGTCTTTTAGTGGATTTTCTCATGGGGAGAGTCTCTGGAGTGCAGTGCAGAGCAGACAGTGTTTTATGTGATAAAGGGTACTGTGCAGACTTTTGTTTTAATAAGCCTCTGATACCTTTTATGTGAAAGTGGCCTTGGCAACATAAATTATTTTGACAGGTACAAACAAATTGTGGAGGTTGAAAAGAAGATGAAGCACAACTTCTGTAGCAAGAAGCAGAGCAGACTAAATAATTTCTTCTTGCCTTCCCTCAAATGGAAATGGATCAGTCGTTTCTGAGGTGCCTCCTAGACATCTACCGAGGCACCAGACTTTCTAGGCTGGCCGCATGTATAACCATGTGATAATTTCAGACCATGGCAGACTTTAACCCTTTGAGACTTTATTGAGTATTGACACCATGCACACTCTTTTGGCCAAGAGAAACACTCCCTAAAGCTACTCTCCATGCTGTTTGGGGAATGCTTTCAACACTATGAGGAGGTCTGTCTGGCTTATCATTCTGGCCCACTAATTCCATGATATATGGTGGGTTATGAACAGTGGTGCTCAGAGCTGTTGTTGTTGGGAACAACCAGCAGCAAGGAAAAAGCAAAGAAAGCCAAGAGGTGGTAGGTCTAGGTGGAAAACAGAATGAGAAAGCTGGGGAGAAGGTGGACAGGGTTTCACTGTGGTAGGTATCTGGATAAACAGGTCTTCTGTCTGTAGTTTGGAGACACTCCTACGTTTTATCTTAATTCTGAACTATGCTGGCCTCAGTTTCAACCAGAGTTACAGAAAGCTCACGGTATATGCTTGGCTCCCTTGCAGTACTGAAATGGCCTGGGGAATTTGCTGTGGTTAGTTCTTGAGTCTGGATGGATGTTCTTCAAAGGAAATACGGCTGGAACAGGACCTGTTTGTTTATTGGTTTTGTTTGGGGTTTTTTTAAGGGCCAGACTGGGTAAAAATTGCCAGTAGATGGGCTGCTCTGTTCAGTGTAAGTGTGGAAAAGGCTCATGCTCTATACCTTAACTTCAGCTGGGAGGGGAAGGGTGAGGAGGACATCCCCCAGCTACCTCCTCGCCTGAGTCTGACTTCTTGGTGTTGTAAGCAGCAGCAGCAGCCACGGGGCACCAGCCTAGCTCCTGAACTGGGGACAGAGCCAGCGGCAAGCACCACCTGTGATAGTGTCTACACTACAGCCTGACAGAGAGCACTCCAGCCAGAGGTGGAGTGGAGGCTTGGGAGGGAGCAGCAGCAGTGAACGGCATCCAGCAGCCCTGACTCACCTCCCTCTGCTCCCCACACTGCCCCAGTTTCTCCCAAGCTGTTAACAACAAGCAAGGGGTCGGAGTGAGAAACATCCTGCCCCCAGTCTGACCACCACAACATGATAAGAAGTATCTGGCTGTATCCTCTTATCCCAAGAGATGCACTGGGAGGTTGTAGTCTTAGAGTCAAAATCTGGAGTGATCTGTGTTAATGCCAAACTGCTGGGGATGGCCAAGAGCGCAGTGAGACCTGTGTTTTTAAACCTCCTGTCTGTGCTGCAGCCTTGACAGGCAGTGCTCCAGTAAATAGGGTATTTCTTGTCTAATGCAAATGGTTTCTGCAGGGTTATCTACTATGGAAGTCAAGGCACTACTTCATTTGGTTAACATCTCCAAACTATTGACGCTTTGATCTTCACAGGTGTGATGTATGACACTTTTTTTTAAGATAGAACTTTTTAAATATTATAAACCCATCACTGTGGCTCCTGATTATTATTTTTTTTTTTTCCAGTGAGGTGTTTCTGCTTTTTTTGCATCTCCTGAATTATGTAGAATAAAGACAATCATACTTAAACATAATTTAGGCCAGCGCTGTGTATTTTTCCTCTACTTATGGTACTAGCTTCCTACTTACCTATTTTGAAAGAGTAATACTTGTGCATTGAGGAATTTAGTTATATATATCAGTATGATAGCAAACGTGCTTGTTCACCTAGTAACTTGGTTTATGTCCTTTCCCAGAACACAAATAAGATTAAAAAAGAAATTCAAGAAGCAGTGGGATTTAAATGATCTCATCAGTGTGTTCTCAATAGGTTGTATGATATGAAGATGCAAAACCTGCATTTTGTGGATAATGAAGCAGAATTGCGCAGTGGGCTGGTTTATGATCCTGAGCGTTCTTTTTGTCTGCTCTCCGCTGCCTGCCCACTTTGTGTGCATTACAGACTTTTTCTTGTATGCAGCTATTTTACAAATATTGTACAGCTATGGAGTTAGTAGTTAGCTTAATACTCTTTTTTATGTTACATAATTAAATATTCATCTCTATAACAAGTTAAAATTGAATTAGTTGTTTTAGGAAGGAACAGAACAGATAGAAGTACACCATTTTACTTCTGTAGAAGAGATTCAGATTTCTTGAAACTACTGATTTTCTCCTGTGTGAGAAGAAGAAAAATTATGGATCAAAATTGCTTAGAGTAAAAGTGAGAGCAGTCACTGGAGTTGAATACACTGAACACATATCGAGTTAGCAAGTACGGTTGAGAAAGCTTAGTGAAGAACCTGTTTATTTGTTTTGTAATACACTGGAGGGATGGAGACTGAGAGGCCTTCTACAGTGTAAGAAGTCTGTCTTTGTGACAGTCTTCCTCAGGTCTGAACAGCAGAGATTTGGCAGATATTTTTGCAATTCTGTGATTTTTCTTGGCAGATATTTTTGCAATGATGCCTTCTTGCATGCGTTTGAACCCTTTAGGCAGTCCATGCAGAGGGTGATTGTGCGTCCAGTTGGTTGAATTTTAAATTTTATTTCCTTGTAGATTTTTTTTTTTAGAAACATGAAGAAAAAGGCTGAGGTCTCCTCTTGTATGGTTGCAGAAAGATGAAGTTCTGGTGGCATGGTGGCATGCTGGTAGGTGGTAGTAATGGCAGGGAAAAAGGTGTTGGACACAAATGCGTGAGTACCTAGAGAGGACCCTTAGCTTACTGTCCATGCATACCTGGCCAGTAGCCAAAACTGAAATGCTCACTGTAGTGTTGCAAAGATTCAGGACAAACTGTGCCAAACTAGGGCTGCCAGCAGCTGTGTACTTCATCTTGGTGTGTCATGTTCATTATGTTTTGACAGCACTCTCATTTCTTCAGACTAAAACTGGCCTCGGTTAAGTTGACTAAACCTTAAATACAAGAGTAAAACCTGAATCCCTACATTACAACAGTTAAATTTTAAATCCCAAGACCCTTTTTTTTCCCAGCTTGTTGAAGACTGATACGGAATAATTCCTTACAGAGAGTGGGATATATAATAAAAAGAATGTTTGGCTGTATGCGTAATGTTTTAAATATAAGATTTTATGTATATATTTTTATATAAAAATATATGGATATATTTTATACATATAAATATGAATATATATGTATATGCTTATATACATATCTATATGCATGCACCAAATTTGGAAAGTATATATGCAGACATATAATCTAGTAAAAATACATTAGAAAATAATGCTAGGTGATACTAAATGGATATGAGTGTGGAGCATCGAAAGCCGTTAAAAGAAACAAAAGAAAATTCTGGGTGTTACTGAGGTATATTTCACTTGCATTCAGATGGTTTGCACATTTTTCTCAATGATTGTAGCACCTTGAGAATTTACCTACTTCAGTCTAGGAAATATCTCTCAAAGTTGTAAACCTTTGCTTCCTTATTCTTCAGTCTCTCTTAGCTATAGGGTAGAACAGGGCAGCAACAAATAATATATAGAGAGGAATATTCTTGGTTGATTCATTTTCTTTTATAAAGCGATCTAGGTGTGAAACTACAATTGGCTGCAGGCCATGTGTTACTTTGACTTTCTAGGTCAGGAGATGCTTCATCAAATACAAGGTTAAAGGCTTCTTTTGACAAGGAAGCTGCTGCAGTATCAGTGTGCGTCATCTCTTCATGGCAGCTGGTTTTTGCATTCATTCGAGTTAATGTACCACAGAACTTGCCTGGCTTCTGGAGAGCTTGGAAATACTTGCCAAACTGCTTTTTAATGCAAAAGGCTTCTTTTTCTTTAAAAACAAAATAAAAACAAAAAACCTAAAACAAAAGCTAAATTCCTTACTTTAAATGTTTTAATTTTTTTTAAGTCAGTGCTGTGTACAGTGACTCTTCAGTGTTGCTGTTCATGAAGATAAGAAGTAACTGTGAAGTAATAGGTTAGCTAGCTTCATAACGAGGTAAAGATAACTGAAATATAACTTAAATTTAACTTTCCTGTATAAACAAAGTGGCCACATCTGAAGTCTTGCTAGGGACAGCATGTTCCTCCTGAGGTAGTTTTCAGCTATGCAATTTTAACACCAGAGAAATTAGAACCACCTTTTCTATCCCTAGAGCCTTTATGGGAGTGCTGGTCTTGCATTATTAGTCTTTTGTGTCTATGTGGTCAGGCTTTGCATTCTGGGTATGGCAATAGCTTATTTTCTCTGCACTTGTATTAGCAAATAAAACATTTTGTTTGCAGCTGCTCTTAAAATAGGAGGAGTCCCCTTCTAATCTTTACCTTCAGCTAAAGCAGTGTATTACACTGATAGCAAAATTAAGAAGCTGTGTTGCAGAGTAGTGCTGTGCTCAGCATAGCTTGTGAAAGCTGGTGAACTGTCATAATAGCTTACAGTCCAAATCCATCTTCATTACAAGTGTAAATATTAATAATTGAGGATGTTGAAATGAAATAATTATAAATTATTAAAGCAGATGCCAAATTTCCCATGAAAAACATGGCAAGTGGTAAACTCTGTCAATATAGCCTTCTTTCCCTACTTTTTTGGAAAAAAAACAAAGCAATTAACCTTTACTGCCAGTAATTTGCTCACATATTAGCCCTCATTCTGAGGAAGAAACTTAGATTTCAGTGCATACCTCTCGCAATTTTTGCCATTTCTTGATTACTTTATCAGGAAACCTGCATTTAATATTTCAGCTCTGGATGAAGTACTGCCTGTCCTAGAAGAACTGGATTTCTGCTTCAACTTTTTATTCTATTTAGTGTTTCCAAGAGCTTGTGGAGTGTAGTTCCATTTTAATGGCCATACTAGTACTTTCGTCTTGTGCTCTGCTGGTTTCAATCTAGCAGTTTCTGTCATCTCTGCCCAAATGGCTTTTGCCTGATACGGGAAGAATTGTGGCTATTTAAGGAGCAAGGTAATCAAGCTTCATGCAACTGGATTGCATCTTTCAGCAGCTGTAGTTCATCTTTGCTTTGTGATTAATAAAGTTGAGCACAAAGTACTCTTTATGTAGTGTCCTCTGTTTGTTTTATCATGACTACTTCTCATGGGAAGCGTTGATCATCTGTAGCAGCTGGAGGAGGAGAAGTGACTCGGAGGTTAGTATGTTTGGCCTGATACTGGTGCTGGGGTGAAGGAGGAATTCCCCAGCAATGAGACGTGGTGAGAAGTCAGGATAGGGAGGAGAGGTGTGCGTGGGCAGGTTTGTCAGTGGTGGAGAGCCAGGAGGTAAGGCAGAACCTGTCTGTGGGGGATTTGGAAACCAAATAGGAAATTATGAATTGGATTCCAAGATAAGGAACAGTGCCAGTAGTCCAGGGTACTGCTGATAACAGTGTAATGCCAGCTACTTCCAGATCCAGGACTGCCACTTTAAATTGTGGGCAACAGACTGAAGTCCAGGAAGGATCTTCCTGGGGTAGAGAAGACAAAGGGCAAAAAATGTAAACTTTCTATGCTGTTCAAGTTTTGTGTGCACCCCAAAGTTTAATTATTGTTGAACGTGACTGATCTTTTTTTCCTTTGTTCTCCCCTACTCTCTTCTTCTCCTTGGAAAAAGATGTTTTTCTTTCTCCTTTTTTTCAGTGCTCTAAACTCTGTGTTGTATCTGCTGCCTGGCTTGCTAGTCTCTTCTCTGTGCCACGCAACCTGATCACAACATGAAATCCAAGGCTTAGAGAATTGCATTTTGAGGGTGTAGCGCTCTGTGGTTTACCAAGTTTTATGTTTCCCTAAGTTACAATCCCTGTAGACTGTTCCTGCACTGCTATAACTTTCCTGCAGACAAAGAAGCTCTCTTTCAGGGCTGCCTCTTAGCAGTTGGTTTATCTTGTCAGATTTGAATGGGAGAATAATAGTTTTATGAAGACAATAGAAGGGGAAAGTTACTCGATGTGTTCAGAGACCTAGGAAAAACGATTTTGTCTGCTGAATGGCTTTAACTTCTGAGATTCTTTTGTGTACAGAAGATTGCTCTTTCAAGGCTAAATACAGTTCAGTAAGTAATGCTTTGATACTTCTTAGTGCGACCCTGCTTCCCATTTGCGGTGTGCTAGCAGCTTAGATCATCTTTCAAGGTTCCCTGAATATTTTTTTTTCACCCACAAAAAGCCTGTCCTATAATAGTATTATTTTGGGGAAGGAGTTGTGTTTCACAGATTATACAGGATGGATAACATCATTTCAAAATCTTTGTGAAACAGACCCGAAAAAACAAAGCTACAGCGAGAGCTCTAGGATGAATTTGTCCTTTCATGCAGTGATTTGCATCTTACCGTACTGGTAAGACAAATAGAGGAGACTTCATGTTTTTTATTTTCTATTTCTCAATAGAACATTTCATTTGTGTGTGATAAAAGATAAATTCTCCATACAGCTACAGCCACATCTGAGCAAATAACAAAGATTTTTTGAAATGGCAGTTGGGGGAAAGTTTTCTCATTACGTAAGGTCTTGATATTGAAGGTAATGCCATCACACTCCCCAGAAATAATTCTTAAAAACAACCCCACAAAAAATCAAGATAACTTGAATTAGATATCTTTGATAATGATTTGTGAAAGGTATTGCACTAACTTCACCTGAAGAATGTGAAATTTGAATTTTAATGTAAAAGTGAATACAAGGCAGTCATTTATTTACATAGGAAATTCTGGCAAAAGAGATAAAACTCTCAATTTCTACAGATAAGGGCAAACAATACTCATAAACCTGTATCTGGGACAATCTTTGTAGCAAAATCAGTGAAGGGTGCCTGGAACTTGTTGAAAGTAATGTTTGTTTTGCTGAGAACATACCCAGGGATTAGATGCTTAAAATGTATTCCCTCCTTGTGAGAGGAGATGTGGTGATCCTTTAGATGCCAAACTTCAGCCACGCAAAGCTGCTTTAAGGTCACATAACGGGGTCTCTTAACCCCAGCCTGCACCACAGATGCTGTAGTGATACCGTCACATCATTGTGGATAGATGCAATCTGTGTGTCCTTTAACAAATGTCTAAGGAATACCAAAAGTTTCTACTGGGTTCAATTTTAGATTGGAGAATTGCAAAGAAACAGTTATTCCAGCTTTTAAAAACAAGTGTAGCAGATAAAATGAGGCTTGTCATAGTATGATACAAGAAAAGTTACCAAAAATGCAGTGACGTTGCATGAAGCCAAAAGGAAGAATTTGGACCATTCTTAGATAGGAGAAGAATTGAATATGACTCTTCAGCTGGACAAAATTTAGAGATGGGGGGGAAACAATATGACTTTGAAATTGTTGTCTAATGAAATTTGGAGTATTTGCTCAAGTTCCCTCATTTAAAAAGTAGATTAAGTGCTGAGTATGTTAAAAATACTTGTAGAAAGCTGAGCTTAATCTAGACAGATGCCTAAAAACACAGGTATATAATTTCACATTTAAAAAGTTCTCCCTGTTTATTCAGCTTAGAAATTGCAGTGTATGCTTAAGTTTTGACTTTTCCAGTGCTGTAAATGTGAATCTTGCAATCATTTCATGCTTTCTTCTCTTACATAGATCTGCAGTAATAAGTATATACTTATGAGTTAACTTATTGTTTAATTGATTTTAATAATTAAGTGATATGGCAATTCATTGTGTAATTCATGCAAATGAACTTTGCATTAACCCATTAAATAGTTGGCAATGGCACTCATGCTGCTTCACAAAACATTTTTTCAAGAGGAGAGTGGTCTTAGTGTTTGACTTTTTTTGCATGTTGCAAGTATCTTCTATACTGCTTTCATACTCAATATTTCTGCTGCCTTTTTCTTTTTTATTTTCCTTGTTTTCAGTATTACTTTGGATTACTTTTGAATCTGTTTTACTTAGCTGTTTATGCTATTAAACGCCATCCTTTCTTTTGCATTTTATTCAACTTACACCATATCAAGACTAATCAGTCTTGCTTTCTGGCTGTTATATAGAGATCATAACATTACAAAATTCACCTTTGGAGGCATCTACAGATATGATCTGAATCTGCTTCTGTTGGAACCCACTGTGTTAATGAAATGGTTTTATGTATGAATTTTTCCTCCTCTAGTGGTTTTGAGCTTTTCTAAACCTTTACAGAAGAAAATTCTGATTGCAGTGCTGTAAATGTCAGCATATGCACTTAAGTTTATACACAGTTATGATCTCTCTGACTTCAAGATACTCTTTTCCTTGTGCGTGAATGTTTGCAGTGTTGGGGATTTGCGTTTGTGAGAATATACATTATAGCAGAAAGAGGAAAAAAGAAAAACACTTCTGCCAACAAATATTTAAAAACTGTATGATGTATTTAAAAAAAATACCTCCTTTCCCAAGTTTAATAGATGCGTTAATTTACTATTTATCTCGCCTAATGATCTTGTGATATGGGAAATTAGTGGCTTTGCAGATGAAAAATGTATGAGTAAAAAAATGCATTCATCTTCTTAGACATCATCTGTTCCGTTGACAAAAGGCACAGATGTGAAATTCATCTCAATAATTAGATTTATAATTATTGTATCATTCTCAGATTGATAAATCATTGCTCTTCGTGGCATGTGATTTGGAGCTACAGTTCATGCAACAGAAGTAGGTTTCATCATTGAATGGTGATTCTAAGCTTGAGACTGTTTTTCACATTATGCTTGTATATTTTTGTATATTATAAAAAGTGTATGGCAGAGAAACAAGCTTCAGTCAGGGAAGAACACTTTGTAAATGACTCTACAGGGGAATGCTGGTCTTCGCACAGAACAGCAAATGCGCAAGCCTGAAAATTATCCATGGTACATTTTCTTCGGAAACTGCTGTCTTTGCCATTATCCAGTATGACCATAGACTTCCTGGACATGCCTACAAAAACAATAGCTGTGATTTTTAATGGGAGACTGGGAGGTGAAGCAACAAAGAGGCAGAATCTCAAAATGTCCATGTGTGGTACACGTTGTATTTCTGATGCTAATGTCTTCTTTCTTCTCTTTTTGCACACAGTTGTAGAACAAGCAACAGGAAGAGTTTGATGGGCAATGGCCAGTCTCCAGCTCTGCCTCGGCCTCATTCACCGCTCTCAGCTCATGCAGGTGAGTTTATATCTATGCTACTACTGCTGTTATTAAATTCTTAAAATGTCTATATGAGGAGAGGAAAACAGACAAATTCTCTATCCCACTACTCCTCTTTCCACTGTTTGTAATAGCAGAAAGTTGCGTATCATTCCATCCAAATTTCTGTTATGTTTGGATCCATAAATCCTATGTTATGATGAGAAGCAGTCCAGAAATACCTAACGTGGATGATGTAGCTATTTTTCATTTCCCCACCTTGCATTCTGACACATTTGCTGCCCCCCCACCCCCTTCCCTTTCTGGGCCTAGTTGACTGTGAAAAGGGTATAAAATAGCTTGCACACATGGTAAAGGTAGTGGAGTCGGTGAGCAGGGTATGTTCTACTCTTAGTGCTTTTGCTCCCTAGGATTTGTGGTGTTAGGCACGTTGTTGGAAATTCCAGTGCTTCACTTTACAGGGCAATAAATTGGTGATCATTTTGTTTTGCTTCTAAAGCACCTGAAGCACTTAAAGATTGAATGAAAGTCCATAAATAAATATTTTAGATAATGATTGTCTTCATTTTAAAAAGGAACATTTTTAGCATATCAAAACACATTTCCTCAAAGGTTTATTGTCTCCTTTATGTTTTTTGGGCATTGGCTGTAACTACATGCCAAAGTGAAAGCCCCACACCAATCCTTGTGTAGGCAATGACACCGAATACTTTGGAGAACTGCTCTCAGATGGATGCTAAAAGAGAAGGTGCAGAGTTTCAGTTGAATTTTTGAAAGGGATGGTGACTTTAAGGCATCTCCAGTTTTCTTGTGGAAGTAACATCATTAGAGAAAATATGGTGGTGGTTTTCACTCTGAGCAGCAGGCTGTCACAACCAGGAATCCAGACAACATAATGGATAATCCAGACAACAGGAAGATTTGTGAAGTGTTCAAGTACAGCAGAGCATTTAAAACAAACAAAGAAAAACATGGTGCAGACTATTTTAAAACTGAAAAGTGAAATGTTGGAATGTTTGGGATCCCTCTCTGGTTCCCCCAAATGCAGAAATCGCCATTTGGAACAGGGGATCTGTGATCGCCATAGAAAGAGGCTTTAGTTGTACTGTGCTGTGCTGACTTGATGAAAGCAATAGCAATGCTTGCTGTGAGAACTAGCATGTCTGCTGCTATTGAGTGACTGTACCTCCCGTTTGGAAACTGATGGCTTAGACCAGTGTTGCCTAACAGCCTTCAGAAGTATGAAGTGAGCAGCACATGTTACCTGGCACCTGAATATAGGTTCTGTATTGATAAATGCCGAAGAGTTCCTGTCTGGCAGTGGACTCGTGCTTTCAGCAAGTTGCTTCATCTTTTTGAATCAATTTCTCAAACCATAAAAGGGGAATAATATTGCTTATGTCACAGCTGTTGACAAGTGGCTCTGAAGGTGGAAAACTGATACTATAAGGATTAAGACAGGTTAAGTGTAAGCTGTTCTTTTCCTTAAACTCAGCAGTATGTACTGTGTATTCAAAAACCTATTGTGGAAATTTGGCAACTTCTCCAGTTACCCAGGATACAGTAGGTTCTCTTAATACTGATATGTTCTCCCAAGGTATGTGTGCCAAACATTTCAGCAGCACTAGGAAATCTCCTGTATGGGATGAAAATGTGCATGTGTATGGCCGGCTCTGTTATCAGCTTGCCTCTATGTATAGTTAATTACAGTAAATATTTGCACCACCATTGGCTCCTAGCTCAGCTGCCTAGTGTGCCTGGACTAGTCCCCTGAAGGGGCAATTTGAAATTAAAGCGTGCTCAGAATCACCCTTGACAGGTTTTCTGCTTTGTCTAGTGATCAGTTAGATACTGCCTGGCATTGACTTGGTAGGCAATTTTTTTTTTTAAAATTTGTACTTTGAATCACTGTGAATGTCATCCTAATTCACGCAAATAAAAAAAGATGCAAATTTCATGGTTAAAAGCACAGCAAAGCCACCTAAGTTATGAATTTTCATCTACATATACAGTAGGAGTTCAGTGTGTCAAGTGTTTAATGTATATAAATCCCTGGTAACTTCGGTCTTAAGAGACATTGTGGATTTTTAGTGATGCTGTGTTCTTGTGTTGTCAGAGCCACCAGGTGTTACCTGCACTGGCATCTGCACACTCAACTCACCTCCCTGATCTCTGTAGCGGCCTGTATTGGAGGCCTGGATTTTTGCAAAGTGCAGCAGGAGGATGTTGCAAGAGACAGTGTGTGCTGTATGGTCTGCTGGGTTTATTCCTCTTGGCAGTCTTTGACTGGGAGGGATTACTCCAAGTCAGAGAGGCCTCCTTGACTCCATTGAGAGAACCTGGTATATCTCCTGTCCAGCTAGATGATTTTAGAGTCTTTTTTGACTACATCTGGAAAGTATCTGGGAATGGTGAGATTCTACTAGAAAAGTTCTCTAAATCGGAAGTGTTTATTTTGCAGCCTGCAGCAGACCACCTGCCAGGAGCATGTATGACAAGCTTCAAGTCTCATAGGGACTGGAGATGACCCTCTTTAATACCTTCACATCTTTCTTATTAGTGTTTGCTGTTGGAGGAGGAAACAGTAGAAGCAGAAGACGGAGAGAGAAACAAAATAGTTTCCAATCCTAGAGGAGGATGGAGCAAGCTAAATGTGCAGCAAAGTATCAGTGCTCGCATTCACTGAAAACAGGTTTATTCATTAGACTATCCTTGCCTGAAGCATGGTAATAACATGCATTTTTGGCAAATATGTCCTAGTAAGATTGTGCAGAATATGGAGGACATTGGAGAGATCCTGCTCTAGAAAAGTTTTTCTTGCATGTTGTTAAGAGTTCAGTTTCATGCAAGGAATCTGCCCAGGTGAGTGCAGGTGCAACAGATTAGGCTGCTTGGATGCTAGCAGCTAATCTAACTTCATGCAACATTGCACAATTGTTTGCTACTGGGTTGTCAAAGGAGAAGACTGATTCTTGGATCTGCCTTTCAAGGGGCTGAGTGTAACTGATGATTGAGAACTTGAGCCATTGAGGACTCTTCCAAGTACAAGCGGGATTGAAAACATTGAGCTCCTTCACATCGCACCTTTTGATGTGTCATTCTCTTCTCTGCTCTGTGCAGCAGTCCTCCTGACTGTAGGAGAAAGAGAGGTTACAGCAAACCCAGGCTGTCAGCTTTCCTAGCTGCTTCTGTCCTGTTTCATCTTCTCAGCATTTTTATACAGGCATTGAGAGCTATTATCTTTGCATTTTTCTCTTGTTTCTATTGTGTCTGTCTTCATTACCTTGCTTCCCCTTTTAGAAAAAGCCTAACATGCTTCTGTGAGTCTTTAAAAAAAAAAATCAAAAGCGCTTAAAAGACGTGGTCTCTGAGAGTTGCACTTTACTATGCTCTAGTCCCTTCTCTTACCTTCCCCATTCCTTGGGGACCTCAGGGACCCTGTTCAAAATACAGAATTTTTTTCTGGTTCTGGAGTGAGGAGAGGTAGTGCTTTACAGGTCCTTTGTAGTATTTCAATAGGAAGATGAGCTATTTTGAGCATAGAGAGTCAGAACATGTTCATCTATCAGCTAGCTGGGTCCTGGCTCAAGTAGAAGTCTGTCTTGTGGTTCTCTTTCAAATGTGATTGGAAACGCAGGTTTGGAACTTATTTTAATATGCTTGGACATAGTGATGTATACTTAATTTCTGGCCTAAAATGCTGTTATGATATTCAGTTGTTTCTGTCTTTCCATGTCTTGGAAAATGAACTGAACTTGGGCTTGATATGTCAGGCTGGCATCAGATTGCCCTGCCACGGCCTATCTTCTGACATAGTTTTAAAAACAATCACATTTGCTTCAAGGTAAGAGATTGGAGGGGAGATCTCGAGGCCACTTTCAAGGTCTGGACATACTCTGAAGTCATTTTGCTTTGGTTTTGGAAAGGAAGTGCCCAGAGATTCCTTGTTGGGCACCTTCCTGATTCCATGAAACAGGAAAATGAAGGACATAACCTGCTGTGGTTTGAGTAATTCAAATGGAAGGATGGATAGATTATGCATGACCCAGATTGCTCCTGCCTTTTTAAAATAATTTTGGCTTCTAGTTTCATACTATCAATGCTTTTCTGCCAGATCTGTTTCTCTTAGGGTACTGTATCCCACTACTGTACTGCCTACTGTTAGGGTACTCCAGCCATCTCTGTGGAGAGCCTGCTGTTGCCCTTACTGAAGATAGTTACATTAGATGCTCTTATTTAAGTGGACTAGGTTCTTGACTTCAGGTTTGTACCATCTTAGTTGTTATTGCATGTCCTTATCCCTTTATTATAGGCTATTCAAGCTGAAGGGAATCAAGATTGTCATGCTCTTCAAAATCCACCCAGGATCAATTTCTATTAATTTTCATCTTGATAATCTTCAGTGTTACCCTGGGCCCTTCTTGTTATAGTCCTAATAAGATTATTGGTGTTGCTTGGGAATTCAGTGCCTCAGAGGTATCTGAAGTCAGTATTTTCATCCCTTGTGAGGACACCCTCGGATCTACAACCAACCTGTTCCCTTCTACGTTAATTCATTGCTTGTTGGGAGAACAGGCAAAATACATACTTAGTTACCTTTGCTTGCATTTCAAACCTGAGATGAATTTTATTTGGACCACTAGTTTAAGCTACCTGTTCCCCCACCCCAGGACCTCGCATCTCTGAGGGCAGAAAAGTGCTATGCATCCTCTGTGTCAACTGAAGCAAGGTGCGTGAAGGCATGTTATGAATCTCAAGGTGGAGCTCTCTTAGTCAGAGTACACTGCATTAGCACTCATGCCAATATCTGTGGCTTTGCTCAAGAACGTTTTCCTCTTTGATATCTGCAGAGCAATCATTTAGAGGTCTGGCTGCACCTTTGGAAACAATGTGCCATTGCTTCAGACCTCCTGAAGAGCTCAGGTTGCTACAAGGTAATCATAACAATCTGGATTGGAGTTAGCCAAAACAGATTGGATGTGAGCAGTATTGCTCTACTTTAGAAGAAAAGCTTCTTGATCATAATCATAATTCTTTGAGGTGCATTTTATACCTGCCTTCTTCCTTGTAGTCCTGTTTTTCTCCCAGATGCAGTCTGAACTGAAGGCACCAGCTGTTCTCTAGTTTAGACACTCTTTGAGGAGGACCAGTGGCCCAAGTTTAGGATGATGATAATTGCCCTATATGAGAAAGTCATATAGAGATCTCAGGCAAATTTCTCCCCCCCCTCCCCAATTTTCATTGTTTGCTCTGGAGATAATAGAGGGTTGTTCCTACACAGGAGTCTGTTGTTAATCTTTACAGATGCAAGCTGAATTGGACAAACACTGAATACTTCCGTAAAGTTTTTTAATTGTTAGCCTTACCATCTCAGTCATTCTCAGATTCATGTGGTAGGATGGGATGGAGAGACAAGTGAGACAGCACCACATTGATGAGTTAAGTATATTGTGCAGGGTGCAAATAGTGCATGAGTAGCACCCATCAAAGAAGGGGCAGATTCATTTGTAAGCAACAGTGACCATGAAGGCTCGTGGGCTATAGTAAAGAGCTATTAGAGCAGTAAGCAGTCCAGGGCTTGGGAGCGCACAGAGAGGTGTAAGGTCTGAGACTGAGGGTTAAAAAGGGGATAGGAAAAAGACAATGTATACAGCAGATATATAACAGCTCTGTTATATACATTAATTACTAATAATAATAATTAGTAATTAATTAATAATAATAACATACATTAACTAACATGTAATGCCCTTTTCCTCTGTGCAGGACCTGTAGCTACCTGCAGAGATAATTTGTGTTGGTGGAAAGTCAGATTTTAGTTTGCAGCTGAAATCTCCCACTATGCCTTATGCATATGTGTAAAGATCATAAAAGACTTCAAAAATAATACCAGCTTTCACTATGTAAAGTCTTTCTCTTTCTTATGAAAATAGAAAACAAATCTATACCAAGTCATTTCTTTGGGTTCAAACTTTCATCATTATTTCTAACTGTCTTAGGTTAGTTGTTTGGACATCCTTTGCCTTTAGTATCTGGGCTGGAAGCCATTAAACCTGCTGAAAGATCCTTTTAATTTTTGCATGAACTGTGGGTACATTCAGAATTGTGGGAAGTGAAGGGTTGCATCATCAGCTTGGGCAACATCTGGTGCCCTGGTCGTTAATGGGCTTTTCCAGCTGACTGCCTGCTGCTGCGTAGGCAGGTCATCTGCATGACCCAGCCTGCAAAGTGAATGATTATAATCTCAGCAAGTCAGGGCAGTCAGGTGTCCCCACCTCAGTAGTCACAGGAGCTTGTTCCTGTGGGTGATACTAACCCCTAATGATTAATAGTCACATGTGGTGCTGTTTAATTGTATCTGTTGTAGGAACAAGATTTAGCTATTAGGAGCAATGCTGTAAATCTTACTTGTCCGTATTTTAGTAAAATGTTTCATGTGGTGCCACTAAGATGACAGGTACTAGGACAGGAATTGCAAGATAAATAGGAAATTGTTTAAAGGGGAGAAGACGGGGGTTGTGCTAAAATGAGAAATATTATAAAGTGGGAGTGGAGGTTATCAGTAAAGCCCTTGGGTTTTGGTTTTGTGGCCAAACCTTTTTAATCTTCTCCTAAGTGACACTGGCATAAAATTATTGTAGCTGATGTCAATTTGGAAGACATCAGTATGAAGCAGCATTGGGAAACTGTGTTGAAGTGACTGAATGATCTCAAGGACTGGAATAAAAAGTATGAAATTACATAGCAACATGCAGCATTTTATGCTGGAGGACCAGTAACAGAAATGTCTACTGTAAGCTGTGGACTCACCTATTATAAGGAATTTAGGGAAGGACCTGACTGCATTTTCTGGATCAGATGGTGTTTGCAAGGACCAGTCTAGTGTAGCTTTGAAAATCAAATCTCTGAAGATGTATAAAGGAAGTAATTTTCAAGTGAATTTGGGAAGATTTCACACCACTGTACAATGTCCTGGTTAGATTTCATCTGGAATACTGTGTGCTTTTATGGTCATACATGTTCAGATGGGATCACGTGGGGAGAGAGGCTCGTAGGATAGAATGTGAGAGCTTTTTATGTAAGACTGAAAGACTATTACTTGCTTGCCTTAGCAACAGGAAGACTGAAAAGCCTGTATTGCCATCTAAATCAGTCAGATGTGTTTTCTTCATGGAATGGGAAGAGAAATACGTGCTGGCCATATATACCAGAACATGAGGGTTCCTGAATAATCATCCACTAAGCATGGCAGGGACAAACGTGACCTTTCTTGTTGGATTCAATAAATCTGTGAATGGGATTACATGATGCAATTGCCTAAAGCAAAATTTAAGGCCAAGGAGGTCTTACCTCCACTTGTAATCCTTTTTCTAGGATTTTTTTTTTAGGTCTGCCTAGACCTTTCTAGGCAGAGACTGTTAGAGTGCTGACTGCTAATATTCTACTCTCACTGCATTAGGACTTACTGCTTGCATCATATAATTTCATTTGATAGAGATGTAGTTTAGTTAGCTACACTGAAGTATAGTAATAAACAAAGCTGTTTGCACCATATATTTTAGTTGTGTTAGGCTTTGAATCACACTGCAGGCATTTATGTGTGTGCATCAAATTTAGAGTTAGTTTTGCTGGATTTTTAACTTTAATCCTGTGGGTTTTGTCTGAGGTAGGTGATAATGAGTACTGGCTTACTACAGTGTGTTTGAAGCAAAGAAGAATCTCTCTCATATGCAGCTACTGTGCTGTTCTGCTTTAGCTACAGTCTGCGTTGACTGGATTTTGGGGAAAGGAGGACTAGGTTTGTAAATGAATGAAGCCTTAGTGTGTTTTCATGGTGAAACACGGGGATGCTGAAAGCTAAAGATTAAAGCAGGGTTCTGAATATCATTTTTTAAAAGAAAACTGGTATTTAGAGAAAGGAAAATAATACAATATTTCAATTATTCTGACTGTTGTCACATGTAGAATAATAGAAATTATTTTGCTAAAATAAAGCTTTTTATTTAGTCTTGCTTTTGGATAAAGTAAAACTGTTACCACAATTTCAGAGCATCTTCTGCTAGTTTAGAGACAGGAGAGGAAAGTGTAAGTGGTAAGTTACATGCAGATACAACTGACTTTTAAATTAAATCCCATTAAAACATAGCACTACCAGTATTTTAAGTAGTGGTCAGACCATGCAAAGCATCCTGGCAAACGCATTTAAGGAGCGTGCAAACCCTCCTTGCTGTTACTGGGGAAAGTCGTTGGCTGGTGTGAAGCATAATTAATCCAGGTTTTGAATAGCTTGAGCTCCTCACCTCTGAGTGGATCTCAGTGGAAAGCACCTGTGAAAGTATTCAAAATGGTTCTGCTGCCCAACTGTGAGCTATGACTGGCACGATTTGTTACGGTATGAAAGTCAGACCTGTAACTTGGTGGATGGTTTCTTGTGTATTGTTCACTTTGCAGCGTGGGTTCACCACCGAGTAAACTGACACAGAGGAAGGTATGACCCACTGTTACATCGTATTACTCTGGTGCTGATGTACTGTGATTCATTTTGAAAGACCATCAAATAATGACATCAAGACTTCAAGCTGGATTTGTCTTTGACCCATCAGGAATTTGGGATAACAATTATCATTAATCTGTTATTCCCTCAGTACTAACAGAAAGTCATTGTATCTGAAACTTTATTTTGTAAGTAGACAGCTATTAAAAATACATTAATAATATACAGTGACTGTATCATACGCCTTTTTAAAAGATTTAAAACATCTTCCCTCTGTGGCAAAGACACAGGGCTTCTTGAAGCTACTTACAAAACAACCACAATTTAATTAGTCTCGATATAGTTTCCTTAACAATAGCTGCTTGCAAAATGAGCTACCCTGTGTATTGTCATGAGGCAAGAGTATTGTTTTGGTATGTTGATTGCCTATTCATTGTGTTTCCCAGAGGATGCTGGAGTTAATTACTTACCTAATGCTTGACCACCAGTCAGGTTTACTTTACCAGGTCAGAAACATCGACAGTAATCTCAGCAGCATAGAGATACCCTAGGACTAAAACATACAACAGCCAGCAGATCCCAAAGAACAGCAGGATTTGACTAATAAGCAAGCACTGCACATATGGACAGAGAATTAACTGGCACTGGTTTTTATTTGAAAGTCTCCCAGGTATTGACTTACAGATGGGTGGATGAATGCCGTGATGGATGAAGGTCACGTATAGGACTCTGCTTCTAACTTATCTTGCTTTTCTGGAACACCACATCTTAAACACATAATAACACTAGCTGTTTCTCCAGTCATTTGGGGTTTGGATTTTCATTCTGTTTCCAGGCTTGTCTGAGTTCTTAGACTTCTAGTTAAACCTGCAGGGTTTAGTATCCAGGTATTATTTATATGACTTTACCAGTTTTGTTATTTTAAAAGCTCATTTGCTATTGGAAATAGTGCTTGCAAATTGGTTTTCCTAATAACAGGATCTGATGCTTTTCCTGAGTAAGACTTTGACTTCTTCAGGTTTTGTCTGTAAGGAAGTGATCTTTGTTGATTTTAGCGAGGTAATTTGCAGCATTGTGTCTCCTCAAATCCACTGCAATAGCTATAAAATTACTGCATTTTTTCACCATGTTTTTTGCTTCTATGTGAAGTTTACGCATATGTTCTAACTGATGGACAGTTAGGCATGTCCTTGATGTGTATTAAATACGTGTATATATCCATGTATAACTTTAAAATAGCTATCAGAGGAAAGGAATTTGTTTACACACCCCCATATGCTGGTTTGTCAAATTATTTCCTGTCAAAAGCTGTTTATGTCTCACTGCATTAAGCCTAATTCTCTGCTTTTCTGCGAGAGTTTAAGGTAGTTTCTTTGTCTTTATTTCCTCTTATCTAAGTCCATGACACACTCCAAATTACAGCTAATTTTTTCTACTGCAGTAGCTAAAGTTTGTGACCATGTTTTATCTGCAGTGTTACAATTTTTTTTTTTTTTTTTTTTTTTTTAGCTTATCTTTATTAAATAAGCTCTGGTAGCAGCAAAAGAAATCCATTTAGCTGTTAAATTAAACAAACTGTTGCTCTCAGTAATTTGGTGTTTGCAGTTCATGCAGGACAAGAATAAATTGTGTTGGTCCCCAAAGAAAGATTGAAATCTGTGCCACGTGCGTGGCTTCAGATTCCCTCTGCTTTCCCCCCTCTCCCTTCAGGGAGTGAAAATCCTTGCCACCTTGAAATTCTCGAGGCCCTCAGATGTGTCTGGAGGGTAATGAAGAAGCTGGGGTCTTGAGGGAGAGGAGGGAATGTCAGAAGGACATAATTCAGCCATGATAGATAAACAGGCAAAAAAAAGTTGGAGGTATTGGCCAGTGAGAGTGGAATCCTTGTCTCTCAGGGCCATGGAAAGAGCAGCTGCAAAGATGTGATTTAAGCACAGCTCAAAAAGCATCTTGCATCTGCTTCTAGCCAAAAAAAGGCGGGGGGGTGGGGTGTGTGTGTGTCGTTCTCTGTGTTTGCTACCTAATGGCTCCATGATTATGCTTTCTGGTGTAGAATTAATGGGATCTGTTAAGGACATCACTATGATAAATGCAATGTTAATTCAAAAATCTGAGTAGAAATCAAAGCCACTTGAAGTTCTTTTAAGGACTCACTCTGTTGTACTGGCCTTTTCACATGTAGGTAGTAATTTTCTCCTCAGAAATTAAACATTAATTCTCACTGGGTATATTGGAGCTTTTTTTTATCTGTTGCTTAATGTTGTGGTCTCATTTATGTCCAAAAATAAAATGCTGCAACAAATACATTGCTCTTCTTTAACGTGTTGTTGTTGCAGTCTGTTCCCTATTTAAGGAAACGTTGACTTTTAGATGTATGACAGTGTGACTTCAAATAGAATCCGTTTAGCTTTTGGTATTCTTTTGGGTTTGGGGTTTTTTTTTTGTTTTTTTCCAGGGGTCATCTTTATTTCTTCTTCAGATACTGAGTCTCCTCTAGTTGTAGGTACTGAGGGGCAGAGGTGGCAGGAGCAGCTCTCAGCAGCTGCCTTCTTTCTGTACTCGTGCTGGTCAGCAGGAGGTTGGGTGCTTTAGTATGAAGAAGTAACAGACCCTAAAGTTACAACCCATTCACAATGTGCAGTTGCTTCTCATCACAGAGGGTGGTTGGTGGTTGTCTTTCCATGCCTCGGCCTAACAGAACTAAGGGAAAAAAAATTCATTTAGTGTGCTTTGTCTGTTTGTTTCGGAGCTAGAAAAAAAATGAACAATAAAAAAATCACAATAAAGCTCCTGTGGAAATGCTGTGGAGACTTTGTGTAAGGGCTAAATCATGCTGATCATTATTTTTCTATCTTTCAAATGTTTGGTGTGGTTTAAAAAAACCCACCTTGTTTCTGACATTAAAAATATGTTTCTTTCAAGCTAATATGCTGGTTTTTTTTAAACTTTAGTTCTCAAATTAATTTGAGAATTCTCAAATTAAAGGGCTAAATAGAGGGTTTTCTGTGAGTTGTGAGTTACAAAATCCAAAAACTAAAATATAAATGAAATGTGAGTTGAAATAAGATTCTATTTCAGAGTTTATTTTCTCAGAGACTGTGAGAGAAGAAATTCTGATATTATTTTCTAACCTGCCTGGAAATGCTTAGATTAGCATGTCTGAATGTTTTTTAGTTTTGGGGTTTGGGTTTTTTTCCCCCCTAATAATTATTTTTTTGTGTATCCCCCCCAACAGGAAACAGTCCTCAAGATAGCCCTAGGAATTTCTCTCCCAGTGCCTCAGCCCACTTTTCTTTTGCACGAAGGTAAGAGGTTGTTTGTAGTATGCAGCATGCATTTTGCATAGAGGAAATGTTGTTGGACCCAGATATTAAGATGATTGCAAATACGTCTGTCAACTCTATCACTTAAAACAACAACTGTTATTTTGCTTATGTAAACTCTCCTGAACCTCAGTTGCAACAGAGTTGTACTGGATGATTGATACAATGCAATCATACCTTTTTTAATTTAAAACCCCCCACACACCTTTTTTTTAATGACTTAATTGTGATGGACCCAGTTCAGACACTATGTCCTCATCCATTGAGATGGGGAAATTTTAAGCTACATCTAGGTTTCTTCATTTTTTTTTTAACAATGTAAGAAGGGCATCGCTTATCGCAGTGCTTAGAGCACTATTATGGAGGTCCTGCATTCAGGGCCTGATTTTACTGGTAGCAGCCATACCATCGCTGTACCTTTAATACCTGACCTTGACCTGTTTCACTATCTGTACCACTGAGACAGTCAGCTCTGTCATAGGAGTGTTGTGAGGATTAATTAATGCTCACAGAATTTTTGAAGATCTAAAGTGAATTTGAACTGATCCATGAAGTAAATTATTATTAAATGAACTGTAACCAAAGTTGATAGCATGTCATGGGAACAGTGTGGTTCCCTATCACTTAACACCTTGTCAGCCTACCTCAAATAATATGTTCATTTACTCTAAGCCTGGGAGCGTAGGCAGAGTTTATATGTTGACCCAAGAATATATACTCAAAAAATGAAATTAGAATGCTGTGGCTTTCTTTGTCATTAAGTAGTGCCAGGCAGGTAACTGTTGCATTTGCAGTGAGACAGCACTTGCTGCTACGGTTTTACTTCCTTTATTTTGGGAGTTCAGTAAACTATCACACACAAGCTCTCAAAAGTAAGTACAAGGAAATGGCTTAACTCTTTTTAAAAGCTGCAAAGGGGGAAAAACTTTACTTGTGTATTCCTTTTATCTGAATCTAATTCATCTGTGACAGTAGATTTTTTTTTAAATCTTTCTAATAGCGTATGATGTCACTTTTTTAATCAATACCTTAAGAAAGTTGAGTATTTCTTTTGAATCTACTTCCTCTTGATAGTATCTTTTAAAAAAGGAAGGCTAACTCTTCATAGATTACATTTGTTTGTGAGCATATTTTTAGAAAGATTCATTAAATCCAGAAATAGCTTATAATGGAAAAAGCAGATTTGAAAGACCAAGCATTACTTAGAAATACAGTGGGCAGGAAGTAGTTTTCCTTTCCCACCCATAATCAACAGAAAGTTAAAATCATTATGTTTTTGTAATCCTTAAAATTTGGGAGGAAAAAATGAATTTGTTTACCAGTGTTTCATTTGGATTTTTACCATTTTTAGAGCCCTGTAATGGGCTCTAAATAAATTCTTGAATTGAAGGAATGCTAACAGAAGAAGTTTCTGTGATTTCAAAATATTTCATTAATTCAGTGGGATTCAAGAAATTTCTTTAGAACAATTTTCTATGGAAACTGATTTTGTTCTATGTTTATAGTGAAAATGCTTGATGACACTTTTTAGAACAGTGTTAATGTAAATTTTTCTTAAGAATTTGGTATGTGTGTTGTGGTTGTCTTCATATAACCTGGGATAGGATGCATTTTGGTAGTAAAATGTCTTGTGGTTAATGAGGGCAGTTCTCAAACATCTGACTTTATGCCTTTTCTGTTACGTTTTGTAAATTTAATGACAATACAAAGGAAGGGAAGGACAGTGCGTGTGTGTGTGATAGAGCAGGTTGAAGGAGCAGAGGTGAGGTGGTAGAGGGGTATGGATATTCCTTTTCCATCCACTGCCCCTGAAGTCCGTGGGGATACGAAAAAGCTGGGGAAATGTGAGGAAGGGAGGGAAAGGCAAAGGAAATGGTTGAGAAGCCTCCTGTGGGAAAGGAGGGCTTCCCAGTGTAGCTGTTTCTCATCAGCTGCTAGCCACGCCACACAGCGGCAGCAGCAAAGGGGGCTGCAGTGGGAAGGTGTCCCTCTGCCATGCTACCAGCCGGTGTGCCGGGCTGGAGGCAGCTTTCCCCAGGCCCCTCGGCAATGAGCAGGAGTATCGCCTTCCTCTGCCCACATCTGGTGGGGTGATCAATGCCTGGGAATAGCCTGTGCCTCTGGTAGCCGCCACTTAGGCCTCTTCTGCTGGTACGTACAAGTCCAGCATCTACAAGCCCATGGGTAGGTGACAGATCCTGCTTTCCAGAGCTGCTGGGAAGTGGGTAGGACCGCGCTGTAGGGCAGGGACAAGCGGTGTATGAGAATCCAGGGGAAAATGCTGTAAGGGCTTGCTGCCTTTTTTTCCCTTCTTCCTATGGATGCCTCCTATTCTCCCACCTTTGGTTCCCAGATAACTTTCCGTGATATCCTATCCCCACTCTCAACGGCCCTTCTGCGTGAGAATTGCTGTGTGATGCAGGAACCCTGTTCAATATGAGTTATCAGTAAGGAAGTACTTTCTGACTCACAGCTGCAGAATATATGGGTCTCACGCACGTTTAAATACCTTCCAAGTTCTTGTTCTTTCAGCTATGAACATACTTAGCTTGTGCAGCTGAGCCAAAATGAAGAGAAAACTCCTTTTGAATTGTTCATTCATCTGGAGGTAGCTCATGCATACCTGGGGGAAGGGGAGAAGGGAGGAGAATTAATGAATTAAAAACAAAATTACGCAGGAGGAGGAAGTTTTTTCTAGAGGTCAGTCTTTGATGCAGTCAGCAGACCCTCTAGCACATGTTCTCTTTATATTTTAACACTAATTATGTACTGTAGTTTCTTTTCTCACACTGTATGTATTCAAAGTCCCAGAGGCTTGGGTTGTAGCTTGCGGATGGATAAATGGGAGTAGGAAATAAGGTGTTAGAATGGAGAGAAGCAAGCGGGTTTTTTTAGGCAGTTAGCTTGAAGGGTAGGGAAGCTGCATCAAAAGGTTTAAGGTTCCTGATTTGGCATCACTTCAGTTCTCCTTCATGGAATTATACTTGTGTAAATCAGACTTGAGAGATGATCTTTGTACTGGCTGTGAAACAGAGCTTCAATTCTCCTTTCTCCCACTGTCATACGGCTTGTTAATAAAAACTTGTCCTGTTTTGTTATTTATGTATTATTTTGCTTTTTTTAACATATTTGATACAATGGTACTCCAGTCATGGGCACCGAAATGACAGGTAAATGTTACCTCCTCAAAAATCCAAACGCTGCTCCCATAGTTGTTTTTTTTGTTTGTCACCTTGAATGTTCGAGTTCCATGTTGTCTGTGTGTAGCTCACCTCAAGCGGTGAAGAACAGAAATTGGTTTTGGTTATGATTTTTTTTTTTTTCCATTCTGAGTGAGCATGATTTTTGCTGCAAAATTGTTTTTCCTTATTTACATATCTAATATTTAACAAGTTCGGTTTTACCTAATCATTCTTTGCAGTTATTTGACATTAGCCTGCTAGTTTGCTGATACCCTGTACTGATGTCACTTAAGAAAGCGCTACCCTTATATTTCAGGCAGACTGTGGTGGTTATTCTGTGGTTCAGAGCATTGTGGTTTGCATTTGTTCACAAGTTTTTAATTTGCTTCTCATTAATTTTCATCTGAGGGACCTGAGAGTTGTGAAGACTCCCTGTAGTCCATTTCTATGTGTATTAGTGAAACACCAGTTCTGTGGAGCTGTTCATTCACTTTCTGGTTGTTTCATTTCATAGCTTTCTAACTACAAAAACACACTAAAAAAACCAGTCTGTAAGCCTAAGTCATCCTGGCTGAATGCTTGTTTATTGTGGTCCCCTGTGAAAGTTTACTCTTTATTAAAAACCCTGTTTGTATCATGCTTTTGGAATGCGGTTTCACACAGTAATACTTCCACAGATGTTTCTGTATTAGGATACTGCAGTGTTCATTTGACTAACCTTGGTTTCACAACAGGACTGATGGTCGCCGCTGGTCTTTGGCTTCTCTCCCTTCTTCTGGCTATGGTACCAATACACCCAGCTCAACTGTTTCTGTAAGTATCCACTTTGCTGTGCTGGTAGATTTCTATTACATGACATATCTTCTCAAATGTAGCTTGCTTCTCTTAGGAGAAGGCAATGTAAGTTTACTGTTGATAGACTTTGAATTCGTATGGGATACAAAACTGCTTTACTTCACTGAAATAAAAGAAAACTTTAGGCAATGTGTGCTTTCCTTAGAGATATTTTCCGGCAGTGAGTAGTATTTAAGTGCCCCCTTTTGATCTGGGGGCAGTAGGAGGGGAGACATACTGCCTTATTTTAACCATATGGTAGTTAGGTATCAAGTCTTAAGTGAGGTTCCCTTGATAACAAAAAGAAAGAGAAACCACTCTATGACATGATTCATCCATCCTAGGTTAGACTGCTATCTTAAGATGGGATGAATCACGCATTTGCCTGTCTTTTTAATTTGGCAATAGTGAGATGTTAGTGCATGATAATAGGTTAGATAGTTAGCATTTTCGATGGCTATAATTAGAAGAGAAGAAGCCTTTGGGATATATAATAGGATAAATATGTCTAATTTGTTAATTTTTGCCTGTTAGAGCAATCCTTATAATGTGATCTTCTATCAGCCCCCCTGCTATGCATGTACTATCTGACTCATGACATGCACCATGGCAGTGCATGAGACCCTGCTTCAATACTTAGGAGCTAGGCAGTGGGAGAAGTAAGAATCTGTATTTTTGCACATCTTGCACACCTCTATACTGGAGAGGAAGTACTGGGTTGTGTTACAACCTGGAGCTAAGCTGTCTGTTGTGATAGTCACACCTGAGAGACTGGGGAGATAAAGCTGTGGAAGAGGCCTTCTGTGGAAATAGCAAATAGTTGGCATTTTGGCAGTTACATTCCATCTTCTGCAGTAAAGGGCTTGGTCCTTGTAGATCCAACTATGAATCTTCAAAAATTCTTTTGTATCTTTAGCCTTGTTTTTGACCTTCGGGGTTGTATCATTAACAAAAGTACTGTTTTATGAATGATACATATTGCGGGACACGTGATATCTGATTTTTTTTTTAAATGTTTCTTGTACAATTTAAGTAAGCTTTCTCTTCCCCTGGGCGTGTTGATTCTTTTGTGAAATAGCTGAGCTCCACATCCTGTACACTGATGAAACGTGACCATTTCATGTTATGATCAACTCTTATTTTATTTTTGTCCACAAAGACTTCTGGAAAGTCAAGTCAATTCATGCTGACTTCAAACCAGGTTGAGTGAGGGATTTTATGTATCTTAAGAACTGTTCCTCAGCAGCACTGATTTTTGACCTCTGCTTTCCTTCCTGTGTAGATCTTACTTTTGCCAAGGAAATTGCTTGGTTTCACATTAATTCCCTAACCACTTTCCACAGTGCATGTTTGTACACCTCTCGTTTGAACTAGATCAAATATGCTGTGCTTTTCACTTAACCTCCTTTACATCAATATATTTTATGTCAGATAAATAATTGCCATAGCAACCCCATCATTGTTATAAGAAACAGGCTTGTGCTAGAAAGAAAATGAAAAGCTGTGTCAGAAACATATCAAAACACAATTTTAATTTTCAGTCAATACTCTCAAGCTTTTTCTTTGACATCTTCAATTTTAAAATGGTAATTCTAGTTCGTATACTTCTTTCCCACTTAAGTTTACTAACTACTGTATGTATGCTGGAATGTGGAGCAGTTTTACGTCATTTTTGCATTTCTTATGAAAAAATATAGCACTGTCATTTATGGACTTAGATATCTTAACTTCCGTAATAGACTGTTGTTGAGTTCTCCCTTGATATTTCCTGACTAGACCATGTCGTATAAATATTAAAATAGATGTCTTCTCTAGCATTGAACAAACAGTTTCTGTCTTGTGGAAAGAAAGCTGTTTTTCCAATAAATAAGTTAATTTTGTTGAGGAAACCAGCAGTAGAGAATTTGTGCCATATATTTCTTATGGTTAGCTGTTTGTTCCCCCCACCCCCAGGAATCCTCTACTGCTGATGAGCCCTGCAAAAGCACTGGGACAACCTCTGAATTTTAAGTAATTAATTTTAGCCACTATTTCTTTGCTTCTTAGTAGAGATGTTTTTCACTTTCTTTTCTACCCACTGGACAATATACGTGAATCAGAAAATGAAAGCTGGAAGTATGCCCATCTAATTGGTTTCATGTACTTTTTCAGAATCTGAAACAGCTAGCACTGTGCAACCTTCTCCTCCACATTCTTAGAAATTCGTAGAGGCAGTGAGAAACCACTTGACACACGGTAGCCTAAGTGCACATACAGAACGCTTCCTTTTCAGTGCTGGATAAATAAGACTCACATTAACCCAGAGATGTATCAACTGGAGACTAGAAACGGTTTTTACACATCACAATAGAGCACAACTTTGATCTTTACAAGCAACTGAAAGTCAAAGCAGGGGCAGAAGGGTCTGTGGTAATCACGATTATGCTCAGGTGAGTGTAGCTCACCATTTCTTCTTAGCCTGTTTTTTCTTTTTTTAATACTGAAAGTGAAGAGATTGATGGAATTACCAATTTAATGGAAGCTTGTGGGTTTAGAAGTGGTGCAAGTACCACATATACCAGTTCTCACAAAAAAGTTGAAATTGAATGAAAATATTTCCTGCTAAGATTATTTGATAGAAAAGAAAGTCTTGGTGTGTTGTATTCTTGCAAAGTTGGATCAGATCCTGCCAGTTATGAGATGCAGTTGAGATGATTGTGTGTCTTCTAGGAAAGCAAACCTATAAAAATGATAAAGTGAGAGAATACTCAGTTGCATATTTCTACCAGTAGATTATTTTCTTGGAAGCTTATTTGGATGGGGAAATAGGGTAAGGAAGTGAGGAAAGAGACTTTGGGGTTACATTAGCTGGTATTGGTTGCATATTTCTGTGTTGGAAGAACAATTTGTGTTGCCATGATGCACTGTGGTTGTGCATATTAAAAATACATTAAATCTTACGTGATTTTTGGAGCAGCTTTTCTAGAATGCCAGGAGAGCTAATTTTTTAAAGAGTTTTGCTATGAGAATTTGGATTTGTACCGAGATCAGAATTCAGACCGCCAAGAAAACGCACTCTGTGCCTGCAATGGTCCTGATGCAACTGAGAGTTGTTAGCGAAAGCAAGATTCTCCCTTTAATCCTGTTGGATCTAGACTCTGTGAGACCTTATATGAGGAAGAATGTGATACAGGTTATTGTCCTCCTGATCTTCCCAGAATCCCTTGAAGCCAAAGAGGTAGAGATTGATTTTGTAGAAATAGCCATCTGTGGCAGTCTGTATTACGAAATTTCCCTGTGCTAGAGTATCTTTTATCTTATGGAGTCTGGCTGTAGGAAATACGCCGTGAGGTTAACTGCAACTAGCTGCCATAGTGTGAGGTAAGAAGGAACTTAACTATACTCTGTGCTAAATTATGCATGGTAATGTGTTAAGGCTGAATTTCATAAATGAGTTACTGTTACTTGACAAGTTACTACCTATCGTGAACTGTGGTAAATTCTTGGTGTGCATGCTTCTTAGCCTGCAGAAAAGCAAGGTAATGCAATCTTGCTAACTTCAACTTGTTCTGATGTGATGCAGCCTTCCCACGTAGACCAGTCCTGCGCAAGTTAACCTTTCCCAGCAGTGGGTTTTCTTCTTTTTTGCTTTTAAGAGATGACTTCATGAGATCTGGTGTGATAAGTAATCCTTTCTCGAGTTCCTAGGAATTAGGATATATTCAGCCTTTACACACAAGTTGCCAGGAAATTATGAAGACTGTCTAGTTTCTGTGCTTGCCAGCCTGGATATTACCTGCTGACGTTAGCAATGTAGGGCAATGTTTGTACAGTACGAAAGTTTATTTATTTCACTCACTAGGGATGATATAGCAAAGAAGCTCTTACTGTGTTGGCCTTCAATAAAAGACCAGCCAAGCAGGGGCCTTGGTGTCCTATATGGGAAGACAGATAAGAACAATAATATGCACATGAAGATTGACATATAGAAGCAGCTCATTTTTGTGAAAAAGCCAGCTAGAGACTGAAGAGCTCCAGAAAGATGTACAAGTTTTTGGACTTCTTCCCCTTCGCAGGTAAAATAAAGGGAATGTCTACATGGTACCAAGCAGCTTTGTGCAGTCATACATGGATATTTGTGAACAAGCTATCTTGGAATCTAGTTTTGGTACCAGAAACAGTAGAGCATTTCCCTGTCTACACTCATCAGTCCAGATTAGCGAGGCTGGTTATTAATACATTGAATTATGTACATGTTCTTTACAAGGACATCAAATCCAGTTTCAAAGAAATAGTTTCAAAGTTCTACCTCCAAACATTTAGTGTGGCTCAGGTAGCTAGCTATGCTGTATAAAAGACAGTAAAATATGATAGTATGATCATCTGCACTGCTTTATGTAGTGCGGCTTTATACATGCAATTTTGCAAGGCTAGTTATTGTGGTAGCACTTCCAATTTCATACCTGTCTGTATCTTCCAATTCTATACTAAGTGGATGGTTTGAGTGTAATCCCTTTCACTTTTGTCAGCCATAGAACCTGTCTTGATAAATGTATTAAGTTCTTCCACTTCATTTTGAATGTACAGGGGTTTATAAGAAAATAGCACATGAATTTTTTCAGCAAGAATTTAGATTATATTTAATTTTATTTTAAAAAAAACACCAATAATGTCTTAAATATGGATGATGAAGTACCCTCATCATGTAGATTTACAATTTGTGTTGTGGCAATAAGTTGTACTCTATGGTTATCATACTTACACTGCCCTACTCGGATAATTAATTTTCAGCAGACCCCATTTTAACTATTCTTACGTATTGGTGTGAGTTACTGACATTAGATGTCATCTTTGCCTTAGAGGAAATTTGAACTTTTGAAATGCAACTTCTGGTACTGAAGTAGGTTGTGTTTTTTTTTTTTTATACTTACTCTATATTTAGCTCATTAAGTTGAGACTAATTAATTATTCTTTAAATTGGCAGTCAGGTGTGGGAAACTAACTATAATTTTTAAATTAAATGGCTTTATTCATGAGCACTGAATATGGTCTTGAAAATGTTTTTTCACTCTGATAGAAGCTTGTGTTCTGTTCTGCTCTTGTAGTCATCCTGCTCATCCCAGGAGAAGCTACACCAGTTACCATACCAACCGACACCTGATGAACTACATTTTTTGTCTAAACATTTCTGTACCACTGAGAGCATTGCCAGTGATAACAGGTGCAGGACCACTGCAATGCGCCCTCGGTCCCGAAGTCTCAGGTGAGTTTGTCTATCTGGAAATAGGGGTTGGATCTAAATTCACATATTCTGGAGCTTCATGGTTTTGTACATTGGGGGCATTCACTATTTTTGAAATTGCTGAAGTATAATATAAGAAGTACGCATCTGAGGCTGAATCATGATTAGTCCTTTTAAATTCTTCCTCCTGGTTTTGATCATGGCTTTCTTCAGTGGTTAACATTGTAAGCTAGGTCTTAATGAAGGCAACCAACCCACATGAACTGTCTTGATGAGCTAGTCGTTATTGATCTGACTGTAGCATTGGTTCTCTTCCAGAGTTCAAACTGTTCACAGAATAAGGTCTTTATTTGCAAAACTAATTCAAAATTTATTTATATCCTAGGACGATCTGGAAAGAAACGTGATAAAGAACAAATGGGTGGGCGGGGGGGGGGGTATGTGCTCATTCATTTTCTTTAACCAAGATGAACTTCAGTTTCTTGTTTCCCAAAGACTAGGCCTCTGCATTTCATTTGCAGTGGCTGTTTGTGTAAGGTGTGTTTTATCCAAGATGAGTTTTAAACTGTCAGAATAGTTTAGGTTTGGAAAATGCAGGTGAATTTTATGGGTAAGTTTTCAAGAATTGGAAGGGGAAAAGAAAAGGAAGTACTATATTTCTAATTGTCGTATTGATCCTTTGAAAAGTTTAAAAATAGCTTCACAGGTATACAAATCTTAAGGATTGAGTTTTTTAGTGCAATATATTTTAAGTCTGCTTTTTTATTATTTTATTTTAAAATTTGTGCAGACTTGTGACAAATGTAGTTGCTACCTACATGAAACTGCACAATGATTACTAAGAAAACATTCCTGTTTCTTCATTAGAAGATTACAGATTGAAACTGTATTGTATTTATTGCCACATCTTTAATTTTTTTCAGTTTCTGTTATGCTTTTGACACTTAAATTTAAGTCTTCCATTTGAACTCACAGAATGTGTACAAATGCTCCAGGGAAAAAACAAGAGCCAAGCATTTTCAGAAAGGGGATTATGCTGCAGAAGTGTTGTGATGAAAGTAGTGCCTGCCCTGTCCTCAGTGGATTTGCCTGTGGATGTCCATAACAGATTGTCCATATCAGTTAAAGGACCCACCATTGTGATATCTTGAGACAAATTTTAGTGTTCATTTTTGCCCTTTTAGAAAACTAAAACCCAGTTCTTCTGCTCGTGCAAGAAACCCCTATGTACATGTTATGATAAAGTCACTCTTAGAGTGGGGTCTTTTTCCTACTCCACATCTTTTAGACCAGGCTGAATGGGCCAGTGTCACCAACCCAGGAAAATCAGATGGAGATTTTTCAAAGGAATTTATAACAGACAATGAGGCTCATGATAGCAAAAAGCAGTTTTGTAGGTTAGCCGAGGCCATGGTACCTCTAATGGATTGTTTTCCTGCCAGTCTTGTGCTTTTCTTACAGGCACAATGCCCCAGCATTGGTGGAACTTACGCATATGTATGGCATTATTTGGAGGAAGTTGCTGCCTTTATCTGCTGGTCAGATTGAAAATAGTTTGGTTTGATTTTTTTTTAATGATCTGTTAAAAAAAAAAAAAGGAAAAAAAGGCTCATTCTTCTCAACTTTTTCACTTGCAGCTAACAGAGTTCTTGGTCAGGTATTCCTATTTTGATTGTATGTAACCTTCAAAGGGGCAGGTATAGCCATAATTAACAGTTAAATATATCTCTTTTGCCCTTCTGAGAAAAAGGTGATGTTCACAAGTGTTGCAAAACTGCCTGTATCCTGAAGTGTCATTACAAACTAAGAAAATAACATAGTTAGCAGTCAAGCACATGAAATAATCTTTAGGGCCTGGTCCGAAATAGCAGAAAGGAACCAAGTGTACCCCTGATGAGAGAATATGCCTTTCCAACAAAGCCTGTGTTGACTTTTTGTTGCAAATAAACTGTACAAAAATATAGTAACTAATTGTAGTTCATGCTGAGACAAGTTTAAAGGGGTAATTTGCCTTTCTTGCAGCCCTGGACGTTCTCCTGCCTGCTGTGACAATGAAATAATTATGATGAACCATGTCTATAAAGAAAGGTTCCCAAAGGTAATGTATTATATTTAAGATACCCAGTATCTAAATTGATAGGCTATGCAGGTTTTAAGTAAGTGATGTTTTTGTTACGGGAACTAGTGATCCAACCCTGTAATGGCTCTCATAAAGCATCACCAAGTTCTTATTAGAAGGATAAAATCACGATAAAGAAAACCCTGCTGAGAACCGGACATTCATTTGGCAAAGCTGCTGAACTGGTTTTGAAATGAATCATGTTGGTAATATATTCTGCTGATTGGAAACCGATGGTACATTTGATTTCAATAGGTGGTGTGTACTTGGGGCAAATGTATACTGAATTAGTAAACCAAAAATAGTTTCTGTTGCTAAGTCTTGTACAGCATCTGCTGATATACTGTGGCATTTATTCCTTTTCCCAAACACTCGTTATATACTTATTTCAATTGTGAAGATAAGTACACAGTTGTGGGGGTTTGACTGAGATACCAAATGAGGACATGTTGCTGTCGTGTCCAGAGGTCTGAGACACAAATGAGTTCCTAGGGGCAGGCATGTAGCTTGGAGCACTGAGCTCTTGGTTGCTCCTAGGATTTTGATGACCCCTGGAAAATACAATAAGGTAAAGCTGATACTGTTCCAAAAAGTGCCTAAAAAATATAGAAATTTCTTCATATTTCTTCATAGAAATATGAAGAGAGATTTGTTAGGATTTGCAGAGCGATTGAGCAGCAATGAGTGAAACGACCTGCTCATTTCAGTGTTTGAGATATGAACTAAGAGGTGTGGGATTACTTTTTAATAATAAAAATACCTTTAAGGTGTTTTTTAAGCATCTACAATTTTGTGAGAACCAGACAGTTGGTTCTGTAAAACAGACACTTCTAGCAACCTGCAGACACATTGGGCAGGACCTTGGAGCCTGTGGTTCTTTTAATCAGTCAATGTTCATTCAAACGCTGCCCAGTGAAATATTTTTGTGGTATAACCTGTATGAAAGGAAGGAAGAAAGATATTCTGGTCTGTAGTATCTGCAGTTTTAGCAGAACAAAGTAGACCCCCATGAGTTTTTTGGTTTGGTTTTTTTCATTATTTTGACTTGGACTTAAAGTTTTACAGTCATGGGCGTTCCTTTAGTTCTGTTTAGTGATCATCACAAGATTGGTGCACAGTTAATCACCAGTGGCAGACAAAGCAGAGGATCTCCATAATGGAACAGTAAGGCTGTTGCTTTTCTGGACTGGTAATGTGGGGAAACATCATCTTTCACTTTGCGTTTCTGTTTCCTTGCTTTTTTGCATTCGTCATTCCACGCATTCTGGCTAGGTAACTTCTTAGGCAGGAAGTGTCACAGAATCAGAAATAAACTTTGAGGCTGTTAGTTTCATGTAAAGCTGATTTAGCGTATTGTGTATCTGTTTGTCTATAGGCCACAGCTCAGATGGAAGAGAAGCTTCGGGACATTATAACAAATCATTCTCCAGAGAATGTCCTTCCCCTGGCAGATGGAGTGCTCAGTTTTACCCACCATCAGATCACAGAACTGGCTCGAGATTGTTTGGATAAATCCAACCAGGGTCTCATCACGTCACGATACTTCCTTGAATTACAGCAGAAATTAGACAAATTGCTACAGGAGGTATGAGCCATGAGACTACTGCTATGTTTGCTTGAAAAATTGTTTAAATCTGTTTGCGTAAGAGTTGTTGTCTTGAAATAATCATGATTGTTCACTCAAGTAATTGTCAAAGTGGTATTCGTAGCAGTTTTAGTCTACATAATGACCACTACAAGGACTGTAAGCATCCTAGTGTACTAGTCTTGAATAGATGGGTTGTAAAGATTTCAGAAACAGCATTTTGTCATGCCATGCAAGTTACAAATTGCTTACAGGAGTGTGTGCTTAAGCCGTAAATGAGGAGGCTTGCTATTCCATTTACTGTGGATAAATGAGGAAACATAAACACTTTCCACTTTATGACCCTACTAATTGCCTGCTGTGTTGAGAAAGTAGACAGCAACCCTTAGCTTTCCATTAGCTAGAGGTTTAATTATTTAAATATTTTTAATATTCCTTTAATAGTTAAACTGTTTATTAACAGAAATAATGTCATTTCTAAAAGTGTTGAAACTTCCATAGAATAATCAACTAAATGAATTAAGAAGAACTTGGAACTTGACAAAATAAATGCGCTATGACATATGCAGTTTATGAATGTATCATTTTTTAAAACAATGAGTACAGCATGTAATGTACTCATTTGTTTGTGTGGGATTTGATAGCACATTATGAGCCAAAGTTAATGTGATAGACCAGCAGATTTGATACTGACTTGAAATTTTCTAACTGCAATGTTAAGGTACCATGCCTGTCTTAATTTATGTCTTTTCTTCTGCTTTCTTTTGAATGCACAAGCAGTTGCTAAAGGTTTTGGTTGACTTTTTTTTTTCCTGTGCTGCTTTTTTGCTAACTTCTATTCAGTAAATAGGTTTTCTGCAACTACTGTATTTTGAACTTTTTCTCTTCATAAAGCAATGCAAAACTTAAGACATCAGTGATTTATTTCTGGATTATTGAAACACTATTTTTTAAACAGAGAAAATACAAAGAGCTTGCTTACTAGTCAAAAGGAAGTTTGAACTAGTGACCTTCTTGTGAAATGCTCACATTTTTACGATGCCAAAGTGCAGGCAGAGTTGGCCAGTTGACTGGAGATATCTGACTGTGAATTATGTTATGGAAACACGTGTTAAGGAAACATGTCTGCGCTAAGATTCGCTGAACCACTGTTAACGCTGTTAATCACTGTTAACAATATATCCCTTAAAATGGCTACACAGTAAGTAGAGTTTAGAGTACATGTTCACTCATTCACTTAACATCCCCCCCACCCAAAACCCACTAAAAAAAACCACTCTAGCAAGTTATTTTCCAATCTGCATATAAAGCAGTGCATTATTAAAAAAACACTGAAACACTCATTTTTGGCATGTTCTATGATGCTAATTATTCATTACATAAAAATTTTCCTGTTCTGCAAAAACATAATACCTTAAAATACTCAGACTTAACTTTTGAGTCAACTGCATAATACCTGTTAGTAGCATAATATGAAAGTAAGAAAACTTTCTCTTTGCACAACTCAGTTATGGGGACTCAGTTGTGCTTTGGATTCATGTGATTCATTTGTTGTCAATTCCCAGCTGTGACGTTCAGTAGAAAGCTACATCTCCTACTGCTACTTGGCACATTGTGATTACTTTGCATAACCAGGGGTAGACTCCCTTGAGGTTTGAGCAGCTTGCTTCAGCCAACATTTTTATAATTCTAAGGTCAAGGTCAAGTGGACCTGAATGCTTTGCTGCTTCATCCCTCTTAAATGTAACATGTATTGAGTCTTTTGTTCACATACTCACCTGAGTGTTCACAAAACTGTACAAAGGTGCTTTAAATTTTGCTGGTGATTAAAATAGGCAGGTGTTCTGTTTACAAAAGTTTTCTTTGGACTTGGTTGACAGTGTGCAGAACACGAATGCTTGTGTCCAATTAAGGTTCTTCCAAAACTTATTGCAGAGTGCTAGATGGTATTTGTGCCTTTTTCTTTTTTCCTTCTCTAAACTTCACAGATTAATTCTTGTCAGATATCTGGTGTTTTTTAAAGTCGGAGTGCTTATATTAAGAGCAATAGGTAGCTTCATATTTTCATAGGTGTTTTTTAGCTTCAAAAAATACAAGATATATATTATATGAAAAGTACTTATTTGTCCATACTACTCACTATTTAAATGTTAGTTTCTTAATGCTCTTTGTGGTTTTGAATAAGCAAGAGATGATGAAAAAATTAAGTCTACAGTTTCTACTATTCAGATCAAAGAAATGCTTTGGTATTTGAGTGAATGGCTATTAGTATATTTTAATCAGAAGGAGAATAATACCATTTCTTTGCGTTCATTAGCATCCTTAAATTATATAATTTCTTCTTAGAGGGGAACATTGGAAAGAAATTTGAAATGCAGTTGAGACCATTGTGCAAATGTTATCAAACCTTCTAGAAGTATTTTTTCTGTATGTATTCTTTTATAGCATTTTCCCCCCCTTTGTTGTAATCTCTGTAGAACTGTGGCAGGTTGATCTTGGCTGGACACCAGGTGCCACCAAGATGCTCTATCACTCCCCTCCTCAGCAGGACTCAGGGGGAGAAAAGACAACTGAAAAAAACTTGTGGGTTGAGATAAAGGCAGTTTAATAAAGCAAAAGTAAAGACCGTGTGTGGAAGCAAAGGAAAACAAAGGATTTATTCTCTACTTCCCATCAGCAGGCGATGTCCAGCCACTTCCCGGGAAGCAGGGCTTCAGTATGCATAGGGGTTGCTGTGGAAGACAAATGTCGTAATAATGAATGCTTCCCCTTCCTCCTCCTTTCTCTTAGCTTTTATTGCGGAGCAGACGTCATATGGTATAGAGTATCCCTTTGGTCAGTTTGGGTTAGCTGTCCCAGCTGTGCCCCCTCCCAAGATCTTGCGCACTCCCAGCCTACTGGTGACGGGGGGGAAATGTTGGAGAGACAGCCTTGATGCTGTGCAAGCAGTGCTCGGCAGTAGCCAAAACGCTGGTGCGTTATCAACACCTTTCTAGCTACCAATACAAAGCACAGCACTATGAGTGCTGCCATGGGGAAAATTAACTCCATCTCAGGCAGACCCAATACAATCTCCACCCCTTATTCCATATCATTTGTGTCATGCTCAGGTCCCACATAATTTAATACATACATACATATATATATATCTTCTAACCATTCTGTTGTATTTAATTCTCATCACTGAAATCCCTTTTTACCCACACTTACAACTTAAACTAAGTGCTTAAACCATCTTTATACCCAACATAAAGATTTATAAATTCTCATTAACCACTATACCCTGTCCTTTAACAGATAGATATTACTCTTCCGTTCCATGGGCTTCCTCCACTCCTCCAGAAGTTCACAAACAGGCTATGACTTACGCCCCAGCTGTCAAGATGGGTGCTCAGGACAGGAGAAGCAGTATGTTTGATTGTTGGGCACCAACACTGGCTTGGTTTGAGTCATCGTTGCACTCATCTGGTTCCTTGCAAAACTCACTCTTCGTCGGTTCAGGTCATTCCTGCTACATTACTTCCTACAACATACAACTCACATCACAGATTATTTTTCCCCCAAGGTTAAATCTCCTTGAGGCACTCACTGGGTCTCCCCATCCTTCTGCATTACCCACCAAGTACACCCAGATCCTTGAGCAAAGACAATCCCACAAATGGGTTTGCCTTTTTCTATGGGAAGAGCAATCCACACCGCCTTGCCCAGCCACTTTCCTGTGTGCACTGTGGGGACCTTATCTCCTCCTACAGTATGTAGGGATTTTGTTTGGGCAGGACCAGGACAGTTAGCAGATCTTCTGGTGTTAACCAGCCAAGTGGCTTCTGCTAAATTTGTATCCCAATGCTTCCACGCCCCATTGCCCAACGCTTTCAACATGGTCTTTAACAGTCCATTACATCTCTCAATCTTTCCAGAGGCTTGTGGGTGATAGGGGATGTGATATACCCACTCAATGCCGTATTTCTTTGCCCAGAAGTTTATGAGGTTATTTCGGAAATGAGTCCCATTGTCTGATTCAGTTCTTTCTGGGGTACCATGTGGCCACAAAATTTGCCTTTCAAGGCCTAAGATGGTGTTTCAGGCAGTGGCATGGTTTACAGGGTATGTTTCTAGCCAACCAATAGTTGCTTCCACCATGGTAAGTATGTAGCGCTTGCCTTGGCGTGTTCGTGGCAGTGGTCCAATATAGTAAATTTGCCAGGCCTCGCTGTATCAAAAACCCAGCCACCGCCCTCTTTTCCAGGGAGATTTTACTCTTGTGGCTCACTTAATTTGCAGTACGTTTCACATTCACGAGTGACCTGTGTGATGGCTTCCATGGTCAGGTCCACCCCTTGATCATGAGCTCATCTTTATGTTGCGTCTCTTCCTAGATATCCTGATGTTTCTTGGGCCCATCGAGCTACAAATAGCTCACCCTTATGCTCCCAGTCCAGATCCTCCTGAGCTACTTCAATTTTGGCAGCCCTGTCTACATGTTCATTGTTTCGATGTTCTTTAGTGGTGTGGCTTTTGGGCACGTGAGCATCTATGTGACGTACCTGTAGAGCCATGTTTTTCCCCCTGGGCAGCAATGTCCTGCCACAATGCAGCAGCCCAGATGGGTTTACCCCTGTGCTGCCAATTGGTCTTCCACTGCTGTAGCCACCCCCATAGAGCATTAACCACCATCCAGGAGTCAGTATAGAGATAGAGTACTGGCCACTTCTCTCGTTCAGCAGTCTCTAGGGCTAGTTGGATGGCTTTCATTTCTGCAAACTGACTTGACTCACCTTCTCCTTCAGTGACCTGAACAACTTGTCATGTGGGACTTCATACAGTGGCTTTCCACTTCTGATGGTTTCCTACCACACGAAAGGATCCATCAGTAAACAAAACATAATGCCTTTCATCTTTTGATAACTCATTATATGGTGGTGCCTCTTGGGCATGAGCCACCTCCTCAGGCAGCGCTCCAAAATCTCTGCCTTCTGGCCAGTCTATGATCTCTTCCAGGATTCTTGGGTGGCTGGTTTTCCCCAGCTGAGCTCGTTGCATGATCAATGCTACCCACTTACTCCATGTAGCACTGGTTGCGTGATGTGTAGAGGGGATGTTTCCTTTGAACATCCAGTGTAGCATGGGCAATCGCGGTGCCAAGAGGAGATACGCTTCTGTACCAACAACTTCTGAAGCAGCTCGAACCCCCTCATATGCTGCTGGTATCTCTTTTTCAGTCAGGGTGTAGTGGGCTTCTGATCCTTGATACCCCTGGCTCCAAAACCCTAATGGTCGACCTCTGGTTTCTCCTGCTGTTTTCTGCTGGAGGCTCCAGGTAAGACTATGCTTCCTGGCTGCAAGGTAGAGTACATTTTGCACAGCTTGTCCTGTCCGGACAGGCCCAAGAGCTGCTGCATGAGCTGTTTCCTGTTTGATATGCTCAAAGGCTTGTTGTTGCTCAAGGCTGCACTCAAAATAGTTCTTCTTTTGGGTTACTCGATAGAGAGGGCTCACAAGCTGACTATAACCTGGATTGTGCATTCTCCAGAACCCCACAAGGCCTAGGAAAGCTTGTGTTTCCTTCTTGTTAGCTGGTGGAGACATAGTTGTTACCTTGTTGACCACGTCCATAGGTACATGACAGCATCCATCCTGCTATTTTATTCCCAAGAATTGAATCTCCTGTGCAGGTCCCTTGACATTGCTTTTCTTTATGGCAAAACCAGCTTTCAGAAGAATCTGAATTACTCTTTTTCCCTTCTCAAACACTTCTTTTGCCTTGTTTCCCCACACGATGATGTCATTGATGTATTGTAGATGGTCAGGACATCCCCCTTTTCCAGTGCAGTTTGGATTAGTCCATGACAGATGGTGGGGCATTTTTCATTGTCTTCCTTTCCACATGTACCTTTATATGGAGCCTCTCTGCAAGTATAGGGGTTTTTTATATCCATATTTCATTGTTGTTTTAGTATGACGTGACCATAGGAAATCAGTATCAATTTGGCAAGGACGTTGCTTATGTTTATTACTATTACTTAGGTCAGTTTTCATTTCATCCTAAAATTATTAACAAATTCAGACACAACTGTGCATGTAGAGTGATGTGTGTTGTATTGAAATGTAGTCCCTTTTGAAAAACTGATGGTAATACTACTGTGTAAGTTTAAAAAAAAAAAAGTAGTAGGTATTATGTCCATTGTAGGCAGTTTTATTTTGTTGTTACAGTGTTAGAATTGTACAAATGGGATTACTTCAATTTGAAATTACAGTGTTGCTCAAATCCTTGTTTTTTCTGCTAGCATCTTGACATTGACGTGCTGTTTGTCTCAAGTACATGCTTCAAGCCCTCAAAGGTGTCCCAAATGTCATATATACTTTCCTGAGTAGTGCATCGAATGGAGTTTGTTTTATTATCACTTTACTTTTATCTTTTAGGCTCAAGAGCGATCAGAGAGTGGAGAAATGGCATTTATTAAGCAACTTGTCCGAAAAATCCTGATAGTTATTGCTCGTCCTGCTCGCTTACTGGAATGCCTGGTAAGGTCGTGCTTGCTAGAAGTAGATTTTTCACTTGCTAGTGTAGGAAGGTTTCTGGCTTAGTATTCAAGGACCTTTACAATCGTTTTTTGAAACATGTCAAACAATGGGGTAGGGCTTCGTCGTTGGTGGGATCCTTTCTGCTTTTATTTCAGGAACATGGGACTGGCAGGGACCTCCTGCGGTTGTGTTTGGTTCCCTGCTATTGCAAATGCTATGTTATAGAATCCCTTTCATCAACTGAGGAAGCTGCAGTTCAAAACCAGTTGGGTTTTTCTGTTGTTTTGTTAGGCTTTCCTATTCCTTGGGAAGACTGTTTGGAATTGTAATTGCTTGGTGGTTTTCCCGTTGTTGTTGTTGTTCTTCTTCTTACGTGTTTCATAATTTTGTTTCACTCAACAGCTGCCAGAGCTTTAAGCAGCTTGGTCAGCTCTGCAGTACCTGATCCGGGGGGAACAGCAGCAGAGGAATTAGGGTATCTGGATATACAGATAGTCGGGAGTTATTCTGGGGACCAGAAGGAGCAGAAGAGTTAACTTATTTATGCGTGAGCATAGCACTGATGTTACCAGACTAGGCTAGCTTGTGCGAGGCCATGTGGGCGTGTTTCTGCTTTGCCTGCCCATGCTGTGGGAGCTGGGATGGCTCAGGTGCAGGAAGTTGCTCCTACGCACAGAGCCAGTGTGCTTCAGTTGTGCAGTGGAACTAATAAACCCTCGCAGAACACAGTGTACTCAGGAGGACGGCATAGACACCCAAATACCATGTAAGAGCCAGCCTGAGTCCAACAGGCCTGGCAGGCAGCCCGAGCTGACTTTGCTGAGCCACTCTGCTTGCCAATACCAGGGTCATAGTGTTGATGCTGCATACAGCTATTTGAGGCTGGCAAGGCTTATGTGGGAGCCACTAACCTGCTGCTAGACTCAAGTTATGCCTGAAAGTGTCATAACTGCAGTTGCATGGCACTGAATCTGAGCTAGTAAGTCTTTCCAACCTGATTTTGGCTCTGTGCTGTGTCTCTTCATCTGTGGCACAGTTAATCCACAACCTGGCTTGTTGAGCCATGAGCATTTTGAGAGCTGCCTCTGTTTTGTTTTGGAAACACCATGTCTCAGTGTTCCCAGCTGCAGTTTGTTTATGATTTGCAGTTCAGAAGGAATCTAAAATAAGGTATGTGCTCTGAGTCAGCATGAAAGAGATGTTTAAAAAAAAAAAAAAGATAGGCTTTAGAGAAGAGGATGCCTTAACATGTCCTGCCTCTGCCATTGAATCCAAACTTGCATTAGTCCTTCACCCTGAACCCTGAAATGCTCATTCTGTATCTAGTGTGATCTTTGCTGCTCCATTCCAAGGGTTCACATAATCTTTCTCCACCTCTTCACCCAGTTTCTCGTACAATGTCTTGTTTTCCCTCTGGTCTGTGTCCTTCTCTATCATCACACATCCAGAAATGCCCTTAAATACATCCTGTGGGCTGACAGACCGAGGCTTCTTTATGATGCTTTGTCCTTCGCTCCCATGCTTGCTGGCTCTCTCCCACCTACCCCTGACAAAGACAGTGTCATCATTGTCTTTTAGCTTTTTAATTCAGGTACTCTCCTGGTGACCTATTTGCCCATTAGTTCATTCTCCCTAAATGCTAAGTTCTATAGCTAGCTAGTCCAAATCTCCATTCGCTTAGTTCCCAGTTTCTGCCCCTGGGATTTTATCCTAGGCTAGTTGTGCTGCCTTACCACACCAGGCAGAGCTGTTGTGCATCCTGTATCCCTCCTTTTGCTGGGCCTGCTGATGCGAGTGGAAGGACAGTGTTGCGAGGCCAGGAGATGACTGTGTCTCGTAGTTGAGAATTTCAGAGCAGCAATTGCAGAGTAAGCCAGCACAGCTTCCTTAGAGTGCTCTTACTTCAGACAGGATCTTTAGGAGATTTAAGCTAGAATGTAACAATTCTGCACAGTACATTTCTACGGAGGCAGGTAGCTTGAACAAATTTAGGCATACTGTCACAAAACAATACATTTCTCATGCAAGAAGGTGTTAAGCCTACTCCGTAAACATCACTGGAATCATGTAATCTTACAGAAACAATATTGTTGTTTTTCCATAGCGTCCCTCTGGAAATTTTTGAATAATATTGGCTGATATTTTAGAATGTCTGTCTGAAATAGATAGTAGGTATGGAAAACTTCAGCCTCTGTAAGAAAGGTCATAGCATTGTAGGAAATAAATCCAGCAGTTCTGTCATGAGAAGTTTCAGATACTGTGCAGTAATGCTGTCAGTTTTCTGATGGTGATCTTGGCTCAGGTGTTCATGGTATGTGAATTCCTATTTTTATTCATTTGATAATCATATGAACAAAGCTTTTGCAGTTTCATATGTGCCAAGAGCTACTGCCAAATATCGAAAGATTTTTCTCCATTTGTACATGGAAAATGAAACACAGAGTTGGAAGTACACATCAGAAAATAAATTTGTGGCTTCTAATTATTTGCACATGTGTATGTATATATGCGTGTGTGTGTGTGTATTTAGATAGATATATATACACACACACACACATATTCATATGATTAAAAGTATCTGTTTTGAAATTACCTTGACTTACTAGCAAGCGGAGAAGCTGTATATCTGCCACTGCAGCAGGTAAGGAGATGATGATGTTTTCATGATGAAGGTAGATAGGATGTCTTGGCACATATCATCATGTTGTTGTGTTCTTCAGTGCCAAGGAGTAACATATAAGAGATACAGCTGGAGGCAGCATGTCAGATGAGGAGAGTAAGGCTAAAACAGCATGTAATGCTTAGTTACTCTATTCAGATTTTCAGGCAGTTTAGCAGCATCCTGAGACTTTGAGCTAAATAAGAGAGTTTGGGCAGTTTATGGGTTTGTGGTAAATCCTTTGGAGTAGGCTGGAGGTGGTGAAAATTGTTTCATGACAAATAAAAAACTAAGATTGTTTCCACAAGACTGAAAATCCCAAAGACGTTTCATTTTAGACGCGCTGCAACTCCTACTGGTAGCCACAGCAGTTTGGATGCTTCCAAAATGAAACGTGATACCTAATTTCTCAAGCTATCTTCCAGGTTGGGACGTTGAGTTCCCAAGTCCTGGGTAGCCTGAGGAGCTAGGACAAGAGCCTTGTGACCCAGCATGCAGACTAAAGCCCTGTGGAGTTATGCAGGCCACGAAACGACCAGCAGGGAAGCTAACTAGCTCAGCAGTCTGGCTGGCTTCCGCAGATATTTTTGGCAAAACTGACTTACTCCAGCAAAAAGTCTGTTCTGTTACATCAATGTTTCATGACTCTGACTGGCTCTCACCCTATTAAGCATTGCACCTGTTGTGATCTGTGGTTGGCATGAACATCTTGAAGAATGTGATGGCTATGTGAGACATATTTTGGTATGAATTCATACAGGTAGATAGAGAAAGTCTATTTAAAAAAAAAATCAAACCTTTTAATAAACTTCCTTGTTCCTTTCAATGCTTTCCTATTTTTATCATCTATGAAGGTAGTAAAATAAATGTATTTCCAAAGGACTTGGGGGATAGGCAGGGTTTTGAGTTTCTATGTTTTTTGTTCCTCTTTTGAGGCTTGCCTTTTAGGCATGGTATAAATGATAGTTGTAATATAGTTGGTTCCCAAAGGAGGATGCTTCATTTCTAGATTTGGAACAATTGGATCAATGAAGTTGATTTCAACAACTTAGGATTTTGGGTTCGTTCTAAAGTTAGTGATTCATGTAATTGTATTTTCCATAAAACATAGTGCATATATATTGATTAAAAATACTTCAAAATTTAATTTAGAAGTAAAAATGGAGAGCAGTATATTTACGTAGTTTCTTCTATTTCAGTAGTGGATTTTTATATGCAAGTGGCTGCAAGGAGATAGTCTTCCGTATGTGAAATCTTATCTCTGCTGCTTATAGGTCATTGAACTGAATATTATGGGAAGTTCTGAGGGCAAAGAACTTACTATTTTTATAAAGTAGTGCTCTGAAATATTGGTATGAAATTTCATTGCTTACAGCATGTTACATTGTATAAGAATCATAATAGAGTAACAGACTACTAGTAATAGAATAAAGAAGTATTGTTTTTAATAAGGGAAATGTCAAATATTTGCAATAGAAGAAGCAAAGGAAGTTTTTATGTTAGGCTTTAAGACTTCAGTTTCTACAGAGAGAATGATGGTGGTTATTTTTCGTCCAGGAATTTGATCCTGAAGAGTTTTACTATCTTTTGGAAGCAGCCGAAGGCCATGCTAAAGAGGGGCAAGGCATTAAAACAGACATCCCTCGATATATTATTAGCCAGCTGGGCTTAAATAAAGATCCTCTGGAAGGTAAGTGCATCTCCTGGTCCGCTACAGGCTCCTAGATTTCTTTCTTCTCAATGTGTTTAATCAATCTGATAATCTGTGCGTAACTGAAAAGGGTCAAAGTAAAGATGGTTGCAGAACAAGCATTTGCTAACCCTCACAGTTCTCTCACAAGTTCAAAGGCATTAAAAAGGCCATCTGAGAGTTTTCTCATGTGAATATCATTCACAAATACACTGCGTCAATGACACTCTTCATCTTCTTCCAGCCTGGCAATGCAACTTTCTTATTTCAGCTGTAGCTGAAATTTACTGGTATTATTTGATATTGTTATCCAATCATAGGTATAAATGAAACTGGGCTGAGCTATTATTTGCCCTTCAGTGCCCCACAGGCACCCACATCTTAGAGTCCCTGAGAAGAATATCTCCCGTTCCTATTAAAACTGCAAAGATTTCTTTTTCTGGGTAATTTATGTGTCCATGTTGAGGGCTTTTGTAGGGAGAACTTGGGTTCCAATGGAGGTATTGTCATTGCAGAATTTTTGTTTGCCTGATTCTTCTTTTAAGGACAGTGTTGGGAAAACTAAAACTACTTCTGTTTCCTAGCCAGACCATTTTCTCTTCCATCCTGAGATCAGGTTCTATCACTGGTGACAAATGGAAATTGGTTCATTGTGTTCAGTGCTAGTCTTGAAATTTGGAAGTAACTGGTAGAAATGCCATCATGGAAAATGAGTCTAGCTAGCGCCGTGTAGCTTGTCTTCTGTGTTATGACCCAGGACAAGGGGGATCTCTAGGAGAGGACTTGATAACATGAAATAACACCAAAAAACTAGGATAAACTTCTTTTTTAACCAGTTCCGTGATGCAAGATCACATTTCCTTAAATCAAAGGAGTAGTATATTGTGTGTTAAAAGAAAACTCTTTTTTGTTCAACTTCAGCAGCTTGTGAAATTCAGCACTGCCAGATGTTGTCAGGAATTTGGTTAGATCTAATTCAATTAGATTGGATATTGTTATAGATGATATTCATGTTATGTTAACGGATTTAAAGACAGTCAAGCCTATTATTAGTCTGCTTCCTATATTCACAGAAGAACTTCCTCATCCAAATTTAGTATTATTTTTATCTGAGATATAGATTAAAGCAGCTTTGACGCTTTTTGCTTGGATTTGGAGTGCAGCAAGGATGCCAGACAAATTGAGAAAATATATATAAATACTGTTTTCCATGTGGTACTGGAAAAGATCAAGTAGCAGCTTAATTCTCTGCAAGATAAAGAGGTGTCTGCTGGATTTGGAGAGCTGTTGGTCTGGCCTAGACTGATAAGTCACAAATTCTTCATTGATGAAGTATGCAAGGTTTAATTTGGAGTGTGGGTTGAGGGTTTAGTATTATTGACCCTGGTTCTGCCACTTGAACCTTATCTTACTGATTGACTCTTTCTGGCCACTTGGATAAAGTGTTCCTCAGCATGAGTCAAGAATCTGACGCTACCTAAGTTTAATAGTATCTTTGAATTTTTTTAAACAGTTCATTGTGAGAGAGGTCTAGCGACAAATGCTATATACAAATAAGGGATACTATTTTCTTAGACTAAATATTTATTTTATGTGAGTGTACTTCATCTAGGACACAAAATTACATTTCATAAATTGAATATTAATGAATAGAACATAAACTATGAAGCATTCCAGGATAATTGAAATGTGTTTTTTTTCTGAGGGGAAAAAATTGGGATATGTGGTTTGTCAGTAAATACTGAGGGGTGTATGATGTATAGATTACTGATCTTTGGTTCAATTGGAGATTTGGGCAATTGAATTATTTTGTGTATCATTTTAAAGGTTAATGTGTATGTAGATTTGTGATCAAATAATTCAGGCCATCTGATTCGTATTAATGCTCTCCTGCCTCCCTACAAAAAGTGGTATTTGTAAGCAGTATAAATCACTGTGCAATGACTTCTTAAATGATCTGGTTTTGGTTTTAAATTGGTGCCTCTACATACAATGACATTTCGTAAGCAAAACTAAAAGAATGGCACTATGGGTTTATACCCTGGAATTAATCATTTACAAAGAGAATTATTTGGAAACACTATATCCATTGCTATTAAAAAAAAATTACGTAAAGATCATCCTCCTGAGAGAGCTTTAATTTCCTCGTATGCAAAAATGGAAAATATTTAAAAATATTTAAATAGCAGAAGAACCAAATCTTTCAAAACAAACAAAACCCACCTTAGTAACACCACTTTTCCTGAAATACAGAATTGTATTTTCAACTAAGCTGTTAAATTATGTTTGCAATGTTCATAAATGTTCATGCAAAGGATTTTACTTCCTCTGCAGAGAAAAGCAACTTACCTCTTTAGACCTTTCTCTGCTTACCTCCTTTGTTTGCTGCCATAGCTGTAGTGTCCTTTCTTTGAGTGAAATGATGCATGCATTACTTGGAGATAATGCTAGATAAATTTATACTGTACTGAAAGCAATACCAAAACAGATTCATCACTTAGGAGAGACTGGTGGCTGCATTTCTGAAGAGTTCCCCAAAGAGAAATTTTTTCCCCATCATTTTTAAATTACCATCTTTACCTTTTTGAATCATGAGTCTTCAAAAATGGTTTAAATCAATGAAAGAAAAAGGGCAGATGTTTAATGGTATTTAGATGAGTTTTAAAAATCTCTTCAGGCATTGCAAAATGGTTCCATAGCTCCCTGTTTTGAAAGCTGACTCTTGGTTCCATTCCATTACTACCTACTGCTTGCAAAGAATATGTATTTCTCAGATAATGGTTATTTTGCAAAAGTTCTGTTTAAAAATGGCTCATTTTAATTTGCTATTTATGAAAATAATTTCAGTTGAGAAGGCTGTCAAAGTATATTATTCTAGCTTGCTTGGTTCTCACCCACACAATAAAGGTTTCATCTACACTTCTATTATAAAACCCCCACGTTCACGAAACTGTGACTTTTGCTAGGGAAATCCACTCCAGTTTTGAGTTTGGCCTGTATCATGTTAGCTTAGGTCCTTTTTTTTTTTTTTTAAAGATTTGTTCATTCTCAGTGCAGATATTTTTCACTGTTTGTTGACTTCATATTCAGAATTTTTGAATGTTTTTAGCTTCTCTAACACTTCAAAGTTCTGTTTGTTTTTTGAAGTGACATTTTCATTCTTACACTTTACAAATGTTGTGTTTTGGATAGTGATTACAAATGAGCGTTACTCCTTAAATCTTTAACTGTCCCAACAGAAAATTATCTGTGTGGTTAATTTGCTCTTAATGATTACTGTAAGTGTTGTGCAGAATTTCACTTGTAATAGTCACTTACTGTTATGTAGAAAAGTCCGGTTTAGATACCCTATGTGAATATTCAATTATTTTTCGTTTTCATAAAATCAGTTAAAAGTCCCGAGATAAAAATGCACCTCACAAATTTCAGGTGGTCTTATCTCTGATCCCCAGCACGTAATTATGATAAAATGTGCATCTTTGGCTATGTGGGGTATATAATTAACTATGTATATGATTAAAGTAATACTAAGCTTCCCAGGGTGTTTTAGCTACCAGCTGTCCTGTTTAGCTTTTATTACCCTCATGAATTCTTAGTTACTGGGCCCCTGAAGAACAGGATAGCCTTAGGACCTCTGCAGCATAGGTTGACCCTGGCAGGGACAACCAGCTCAAGTTGTAGACTCCCAAAATCTTAGTTTCCCAGAGAAGTTATCTGTATTAGTGACTCCATAAATTATAAGCTTCTAAGAAAATGGCTTTTAGCTTATTCTGTTAGGCATATCAGCATTTCTGTGTCGAAGATGCAAACCATTTGGAGTCCATCTGTGTCTAAACTAGAAGCTTTTTGCTCTAACTGTGAAGGAGCCCAACAAGGATGGGGCCTACTAATATATACTAATATACTCAGGCCTGCTGAGATCCTCAGCAGTTTTAGCAGATTAGTGCTGTCTTTCCCTTAATGCTCAGATCATATGTGGATCTCAGAATTCCCATGTCTCAGCAGTGATAACAGTATCGCTCTTCATTGCTTAATGACTGTTTGAATTCTTCAGTGGAAGATTACATAGGCATTGAATAGCAGGTCTTCATTTTCTGGGTGGGACTTTTTTATATATGCTTGGAGGTGCCCTAAAAGTTATTTGGCAAGTACTACAGATAGGACAGCATGTTATATTAAGTATTCCACAGAAGTGTCACTTCCCAGGTTTTCTGTGCTTCATTTAGTTTTGTATTTGCTATAGGTTAAAATGAAGTTTCTAACCTTTGTTTCCAGAAATAGCTCAGCTAGCTAACTGTGACAGTGGGACAGCAGAAACTCTGGAAGTGGATGAATCAATAAATGTAAGTTGTCCTGTTATGTTGCTGCTTTTGCTGAATCTGAGCAAGGAAAAATAAATGTGTTGTGTTCTCCCCAGCCCTGCCCTGTTGTGTTTTCTCCTGCTATGTGTAAACAGATTGAATAGAACAGTGGTTAATCCTCAGACTAATGCCATGGTGCTCAGCAGACAGAAGGCTCCCAAAAATATTAGAACAAAACTTTCTACCTATTTTCCTGGATGTTGCAGTATCTTTAGCTTCCACAAAGTTAGTGTTCACCATGTGACAATTGTTTTACCACAGAATCCACCACTGCTTCCTTTATTTCTGTTTAATTAATGTATTTATTTTTCTTTTAGAAGGACTTTTAAACCGTTTCATAAAAAATGAAGTATTTTAAACAGATTTTAAACCAGTCCATTTACACAGGCAGCTAATGATCAAATTGAGAGACTCTGAACAGATCCAGTGAAGAGACAAGGAAGAAATGAGCAAGTTAGCAAATAGCCTGGATTCAGAAAGTTAGTTTGCAATCTGAAAGATTGTGCATTGTTGTTCTGAATCTGTGTTCAAAAATATTTGTCTACAGTAATGGGTATCTTAAAGTAGTATTTTGTCAGATGCTTGTTCAGGTTGGCAAAAGAAAAACGAGTTGGAGGAGTTGGTTGGGCTGAATATTGTGGGCTTAAATGCTCTCAATTTAAATTCTTGTTTTTAAAAGTTGGTTCTTTATCTTGGATTTCAGTCAACAGAGTAGATGTCAATTCAGTGTCAATTTTCAGTGCAAGTGGATAGAAAAAGCGAGTGCAATTTTGGGGGATGCATAGGTAATTCAGTGGTACTTTACAAATGTTTGTAGAGTTTAAAATACAGGTATGGGGTATCTGTTAAACTAGTTCTGATACGCTACAGAAAAGACATCATCCTCTGGTACATGTCGTATTATCTTGAGATAATTTCTGACTTTCTGGCAAAACGCCACCTATAAAGGCTTCCAGAGTTGTGAAATGAAGGGTGTTTCTTATTCTGCTGCTTTCGTTCATATGCATTTAAAATACTGTATTAGGCCTGAGCAGTATTTAGTGGAAGGATACTGACAAATTGGAGAAAAGACAGAAAGAATAACTAGAAGACTTAAAGGAAGTGCTGAAGTGCTTAGGAGATTCTAAGGTGCAAACTGGCTTAGCAATAGCTAAGAAATTGCAATTGTAAAGTTATTTGTGTTGTGCAAATTTTGACAAAATACAGGAAGAATAATGCAGTGTAATAAAGGAACGTAAGTAGGGGAGGTGATGAAATGAAAATCAGTGAAGAAGAATACATGGTGACTATTTGGAAACATTTTCTCAAAGTGTAGCTGTGGAATAAACACACATGGGAAGTGACAGGAAGCATAACTTAAAGTACAGGGTCATTCAAAATCATCATAAATACGCAATTAGGAAGAATCCTGTACTGGCAGACAAGTGGGCTAAACAATTTAATAAATCGTCTCGCTCTGCTCCTGTGTAGTTCATTATATTAACATACTCACTGTTCTTCTTGCACTGAATTTTCTTAGCAAGCATTTAATTGAAAATGGTCCAACTGGTTCTACTGTCAACCTTAACTATTACCAAACTGCCTAGATAGGGATCATAGAATTTCTTGGAGATTTGTAAAACATCTTGAAAAGGATCTTGTGGGTTTGGAATACTGAATTTGGAGTCCCATGCCCTCGTCATCCCCCCTGCACCCCAATTCTAATTCACACATCTTCAAGATTAATTAAAAATTAAAGCTAGAAAAAAGGTTGTGTAGTACTTGGGACAGCTCCATTTTGAAAATGTTCTGGCATACAAGTAGGTGAAAGTGACCTCAGTAATGGTAGAATTATTGCATTTTTATCTTCCATATTTTTCTCTTTCATTTTGTGTCTCTCTTCACAGTCTATCCTAAGTTATATCACAGTCTATCCTAACATGAGTTCGAAATGTGCAAAAGTTTATTTGAATGAATGACACCTCATCTGCATTTTGTTACACGGTACTACCAGAGTCAGATTTGCTAAAATGGGAAGGCAATGGCCAACGAGTGCCTGGTGGGATTCACAGAAGTCCGTAACTCCAGACAGGAATTGCCAGTAACTCCTTTACCAGAAGCCTTCATGCCTGTCTGCTGTAACCTGTGCATGTAGATAAGCGGACAGATAGCTGCGGTGTAACAAATACCTTTTTGATGAAAAAGCAACTTTGCTTCAGGAGTCCCTTTGGTCCCTCTCTGTGCTAGCTGTGTGGCTAACTGGCCAGAGCTTTTAGCTGGTTCATCAAGGTGTGACAGCCTAGTTGTAGTTGTTTTTTGTTTGTTTTTTATTTTTCCCTGATTTTGAAAAAAGTACTGTATTAACTTTGTTCTTTATCCTCTTTTACTTTGAAGAGCTCTAATACCTCACTGAAGCTGCAGAGGAAACCTCGGGAAAGTGATTTTGAAACAATTAAACTGATTAGTAATGGAGCTTATGGGTGAGTAATCCATGAGTGCAACAGCTCTTTTGCATTTTATTTTTGTTTAACTTCCCATTATTTCTTATTGCAGGGATGTTTATGTGAGGGAGTTTGTTTGCACTGCTGCTTTTTCATTCTGCTCTCCTTGGGTTTTTTGCTAATATTTGAAGTTCACAAGAAAAACTTTCTGGAAAGCCGGTTAGGCAATAATGAATTACTGTGTGCTGCAGTAAATTAAAATACTGAATATTACACCACAAAGATTTTTCAGAAGTAGGTATCATGTAATGCCAAAGATGAAATCTGAGTAAATCAAAAGGCAGATCTAAAGCCACCTTTATAAATACTGGAAACAGCCTATGTTTATGCAGATGTGAAACAGAATAAAACTGTATCTGCAGGGAGACAGATTGTTAAAAATGAGGGCTTACTTGACCTAAAAATACTGGTGAAGTAGAAACAAATTTCCTTAAGTAGGGCAGCACTGTTTTGTTGCTTCTCCGTGGACGCTCTTCTATCCTCAAATTTTAACCAGTTAGCGTTTAAGGAATTGCTGTTACTTGGTTAGTTTCTGGGTACTTGGAAAGGACACAGCTTACTGCCCGGTGGTATGAGAGTCATCTGGAGGTACCCTAGAAGACCAAGAGAAAATTATGTTAGCCTGGGCCTTAAATGAGCACAAAATGTTTTCTGGAAGTACCATGTAGGGATTGTGTCTATCTGCAGGCAGAAGTCTGTCTTCAGTCACCTTTTCTGATCAGATACTATCTATTAGACCCTTGATTGTCTCCTCCTCTGCACTGAAATGTATCAAGACATGAACTGTTGGTCTGTGTAACCTGCAGGACCAGGAGGGATGTATTGGTTCAAAAAAGAGGGGTTTCTGTTTTGAGGCGAGGAGCCCATCACCAAATGAGACCATGTCACAGCCCAGCAGTGGAAAGGGCCGTGCTGCTCTCCAGCACAGACCCCGTTAGACTGGCTCTACTCTGCACTACCTCTGCTTGAGGTAGAAATCAGCAGCGACCTGACAGGACTTGAGCACTCTTTCAAGAGACCTTGGACATAGAAGAGGAAGCACCTGCAACCTGGAGTTTTGCATGCCATTTTAATGGCCTGAGGCTGATGGGCGCAGTAATACTCTGATCATATTCAGTTAAATGCAACTCTGAGCACTGGGACAGGAGGCACTTAGTACTGCCTAGTACTGTTGGTCATGATAGCTTGTGTGGAGGCTATTACTTGTGTCCAGACCTGCTTACACAGCTCAGCAAAAAGCCTGAAGGAAATAGCATAATTTGCATTAAAGTTACGTAAATATCCAAATACAATGTCTCACTAGTCAACCTCTGCACGATTCATTTTCTCAGAATTTCTCCCTAGGCAAACTCATTACTTACCATATGCCAGTTTCTCCCAATTACCCCAGGACTTCAAAAGCCTTTCTTCCAGCAGTTAGCAGTAGCTGCTGCTCTCTTCCCTGGCTGCATCCCTCTCTCCTTCCCTTGGCAGATGCTTAGTCCCCTCCATTTCTCCTTTCATCTCCTACCCAATTTCCTCTTTGTCTTACTGGAGAAGGATAAGAAGAACTGTGTGTGGTGGGGTCCCCATCGGAGAAAAGGGTATCTGAGTCACTAGACCTGCTCAGCTTCCCAGCAGTTTTAGGATGCTAAGGGATGGGGAGAGGAGGGAGCAGCTGCAGAAGGGCATGCTGCAACCAGCACCATGAGGCCAGCCACCTAAAGGCAGAGATTCCGTAGACCTGTGGCTCTTGCTCCATAGGTGTTACAGTCAGAAGGAACCTTGATGAGCCATTAAGAAAGATAGAATGGAGACAACTGTCCATTTGAAACTGGAGACAAGTAAGGATCTGAAAAGCTGGAAAAGAAAGGATGAAAAGCCAGGGCTTTCTATAGCACATATGACGTAGGCATGTAGTATTTTTTTTCCTCATGTTTGTGGCAGGGAAAATCAATACTTAGAAACACTTTTTTAATGCCAATAATATGTGAAATTGGCAATATAAATGTTGTAAAAATTGGATGAGACCCTGATAAATTTGTGAGGAAAAGGAGAGCTGATAGAGGGTGAACAGCTTGGAGCGTATCTGGATTCTGCATGAATCATTATTGTCTTTAGCAAATGTTAAAACAGGGGTAAGCTGGTGGGTTATACTGTGGTAGTATTAGAAGTGGACATTGAAAATCTCATCAGTTTAGTAGAGTGCTATTACTCCCATCCTTAAGCAAACAATAACAAAGTAGATTTTGTTGCTTTGGATTTTTGTTTTAAATGGTTACTTCTTAGAAGAAAAATCAAGAACAAGAAAGAAAACAAAGATACAGCCCCTTACTAATTAATGTAGAGGGAAAGAACACACTCAATTAACTGTGAGACAATAAACTTTTAGAAGTATTTACTCACTTTTGAAAGTGATTTTAGCACCTAGTCACTTCCCCCCAGCTACTGTAAGTTGAGAAGGCTTGTGCTCCTAAATTCTCTGGGATATTACTTTTTCAAAACCGTGCTTGAAGATCTCCACTGTGGTATGTCGGATAAGTGGGACCATAGTACCGACACCATTTTTTGATCTTTATTAAGTGTTTTTTCTGTTGGCACCAATACAATTGGTGGGTTAATTTACTGAAAAGTTACGGTCAAGTTTAAAGGGGAATACGTTACGATAACCTAAATGCTCTTTAACCCATCTACAAAATGGAGTGTAATAAAGCAGTAATACCTGTTCCATCTGTGAATACAAAGCAGTAAACTGCCCCATAGGCATTTATTGCAGTTTATTTACAAGTATAAGCAGCTGAAATAAAAGTTATTGTTGTTATGCTACAAGGATTTTTTTTTTTCCTTCCATGTATTTTCCAGGCCATTAATTTTTTGAAATAACCTCAATATGTGTGAGTTCTGCCTGTGCTTCATCGATTTATTCTCAAAAATATGTCAGTGGGCATATTTTGTGTTCTGACTTACTAAAGAGTCAGTATGCTATTGTAATATTTTATTTATTTTGAGGCTATAATGGAGGGTTTAATTCTGAACAAATTTTTAAAAAGAAACATACATTTTGCTGTGCTGTTTTTGCCTTCATTAGTGAAATGGAAAGCTTTGACTGCTTGACAGGGCAATTGTTGGTCTTGGCATGCTGTAGCAGAGATTTGTCAGATACATTAAACTTGATGAGTTTAAATATAAACTATTTGTTTTGTGAAGGTTTGAGTAAATATCTTAGTTCTTTGCTTTTAATTGATTGGGTAAACTAATTTGTAGTGCAATTAAATGACTGTATAGTAGATGAGGTGTATCAGGCTGTTGGGAATGGCTAGGAATATACAAGAAGTTAAACAAGCTGTGAATCAGTAAACATATAGGATGCTAGCCAAGTCGTTAATGGTTGCTTTTTGTTAATGCTGACTTTTTTCAGCCAGCCAAAACTTTTCATACTTCCCAAATTTTAAACTTTTACTGCAATCACAGCAACATTTTTTCTATATTCCAGCTTGCAAGAGGTAGCAGGTAGTAGTAGTCCATCTCTTCAAGCTGACATCAGCCTGGTTTCCTGAACCAGCTCAACAAAATAAAGATGACATTTGATTTCAGGGAAGCGAATGATGTTAGTTCAGTTGTTCTTCACTAATGTATAACTGTATCTGCTTAAAGCAAATACATGATACCACTTTTGCACCTGCCTGGAATGCTTTTACTTCTACAAATATGCTAATGTCCATATGTACATGACATACTGGCTAATGGTGTTGCTTGATAAATTTAAAGGCAGTGTTGGCTTGAGCAGCTGCTGCCCCTAACCTGTGAGTACTCGTTCCTGTCCCTTCTCCACTCGGTTGACAGTACTTGCTCATGTGTTGTTGGATTGGGAATGGGACTAAGAAAGTTACCCAGTTGCAGAATAACACCCAGTCAATCAGGTTAATTCATCATCAGCCTGGCAGTCACCAGTTCAGAAGTGGAGTGGGACAGGGGGAAGCGTGGCTTTGTAGGTTCACTTAAGTAGCACCACCTCTGAATGGACTACATGTCTAATGAGCTGCATTCCTTTCCTTCTTTTCTGTTTACCCCTGTGGGTGACTGGTCTGTGCAGAGTAAGAGGCTTTGATTCCTAGAAGCGCATAGATTTAAAGAGCAGTTTAGAAAGTAGAGGCTGGCAATTTCTATGCTAGGGATCTTATGTTCATCATTCATTGTGGACTTACTCAAAACGATAAACGTTGAACTCATGCACTTTACTGCCCTTGAGTGAGCCTCCCTTCCCAGTACAGCAGAGGCCAAATGCCTTATCTTTCTTCTGCAGCTAATATATGTGTGAGGATCTAATATTGGCAGCTAATGCAATCCTTTTGGTGGTAGAGAAAGGTTGTTACCATGTTGAAGGTCTTGAATTCTGTCTGCCCTTCCTGAATGTGCAGCATGCTACAAACTGGTGAGGAGCTCAATTTCTCAGATGTTTCTTTTGCAAATACGGAACAGTTTACCCATAGGAAATCTGGACAGCAGCTTCATCATTTTGCATCTGTGTTTACTAGCTGCCATAAAGATAGAAGACGTTGCTACTGTTAGGTATGGAGAGGTGGTTTTATTAGTCAAAATTTGTGACATATTGGAACAACTAGGACTAGTACCAGTTGTGAGAGAAGGATCACAGCCATTGTGTGGCTGAAATATTGCTGAGAGGAGGCTGTGCGTGTTGTCCCATGGCTCGGAAGACCCACACCACACTGGATGCTAATGTTAGGAGTGCTGCAGCGCTTTAGGCAGCATTTCCTCCTGCCCCCAAATAAATCTTTTCTGGTCATGGGCATCGCCTAGCTAGGACGTGGTACAGTGCTGCTTGTAAATACTGATCTTAAATAACTATCCGTAAACTTTACCATATTGCCGTAACATGAATCACAGCCTCACAAGTGGCTCCTCTTCACTGGAGGCAACGTCAGATATAATTCCAGGGTAGTGCAGAATTTAGCAGTCTTTTCTCAGGAAATTGCTTGTGAAAATGAAACGTAGCTCCTGGTGAGCAGCTGTAACTTTTAAGCAGCAAGTACAGTACCTGCGTTTCCACAAGGAGTTCAAGGTCCTTTGACAAATTAGAGAATCGGGTCAAAGCAAGTGACACAGCTACATTAGCCTCAAGCACTGAATGCAGGCTAGACTGTAAAATGGCTCTAAAAGTTGAAGTTACTGAAGAGCTAGGCCTGAAGCCTGTAAGTAATTTAGAGAAAAAAACAGGAATCTCGGTTGTAAGATTGGAAGGACAGATTGCATAATATTTAAGCTGGAGCAATTCAGGAACCCAGTTAAATGTTTTAGCATTTTTTTTGGTCATCTTAACACATGTGCACTGTGTTTTGTATTTGTGCCTAGCTAAAGGTATTTTAGAGATACTTTTTCAGGCTGAGATTTATGTTGGAAGTGGAATAAGGTAATGTGTGGATAATGCCAAATTTTATGAATTTTCTTATTTCTCTTGAAAAGTAAACTTTTCTTACTATGTTGAAATACAGCATCAATAAAATACAGAGCACTTGTGTACCTGTTGAGATCCATATAGTGAAATCAGAGGATGTTTTGGAAATCTCTTGTCACCATGTTATGAAAAGGGGATCACAGAAAGGGGGGAGGCAGAAAAGCAAATTCTTCATTTGTAACCATAGGAGGTTGCAACAATGCGACTCTGATTGTAGCTTTGCAGGCAGACATGGCATACCGCTGTCATTGAGTGGATCGACAGGGAATCGGATGATCTGGATGTTCTTAATACATTGCTTTTGTGTTAAAGGAATCCTCAAATTTTCAATTGTCTTTATAATAATCTGAAAATCATGAGCAGCATTTAATGATCAAGGCCAAGAAACGAGGAATTGAGGTATTGTGCCCTCTCTTAAAAGCACATACAAAACAAAAATAAACTTCCGTCTAGTGCTCCAGCTCTGTAGCATTCTGAAAAATAAAGAATAGAGAGATGTGGGAAAGTGGGCCTGTGGGCAGAAAAAACAAGGTGCAAGTTCAATGCCAGGATTAGCAGAATGTAGCAAGATGACAGCTTCGAGGAGAGTGAACGGAAACTAGAAGACCATCACAATCTACACGGTAAGTTGTTACACAATAACAGAAGCATACTTCAAGGGTGGCATATCAGGGTTCAGAATCACCCAAGACAAAGTTATGTGCTGGAACTCACTGTGGCTGTTCCCATCATTTTACCTCAAAGTTCACAGTTGTGTCTCAGCAGATGTATGCTTGACTCCAAGCTTTCCATTTAGATTAAGCTGAAGCCCCACTTAAGTGTAGAAACATGGAAGATTTCCTGTTCTGTTTTTTTTTCTTTTTCTTTTTTTTTTTAATGTCCAGGCAATTTATACATCTTAATTTAACTGTTTCTCTTTGGGAAGATTTCATTTTCTATTTATCATCTTACTGACATTTCAGCACATTCTAATACGCTCTTTCAAACTGTGGGAGCTGAGAACACCGGTGTCACAGGCAGTCCCGGGCGCAGTTGCAGTGTGCTTAGTTTAGTGGTAGGCTGAGGAAGTGGTGTCGCTGCTGTGAACTGGCAGCATCCTGGAGGAAGAAGGGAGGTCTTCTGTGGGAATAACATGCTGCTGGCTAGGGCATAGTTTTCTTTGTAAAGCATAAATGCTGTTTGCTGGGGTTACTGTGATCAGAGGATGTGAATAAGCGGTGTTAGACACTTTTATATGCTGAAGATCATTTAAAAGCACTTTACATTGCATAAACAGTGTATGCATGTGTAAATGTGAGAGAGACAATTGTGTTGTGGTTGTCTCGTGAGTCTGGTACACTTGAACTAAACAGTTTTTTTCTGAGGTATTGTAGATAACTGAATCCTAGTGGGAAGTCATACAATTAGCTGCTCGTGACTGTAAGACTGGCGAATGCGATTTAGGGAGCTGGGGAAACATAACCAACATGTCCCAGATATTTACTGGACTAGACAGTCCTTAGAACTTACTGGTTCTTCGTCTTTAAATATGGTAGTAATGACCCTACAGATCCACATGATCTGCAGAGGGGACTTATTAAGATGCTGTAATAATATGCTCTACTTAGTATCTGTCTTTTAAGAGTTCGTCTTGGCACACTGTCCACGTTAAAGCTCTGAGAAAGATCTGCATGCCAAGTCGTCAGGCAGTCCTCAGTTCATTCATACAACTTTATTTTTTTTGGAAGGGTTATGGCTTCAGGCACCTGAAGGGCTCACTTTTCTATGTGCCAGGAGTGCACAAGGGGACTGAAATAGGGAAAAGATGAAATTACAGGAGATTAAGAAGCTAAGACTGACTGACAGGAGATAGCAACAAAAGAGAGAGGAAAACCAGAATGTAAGGGAAAGAAAAGCAAAGGCAAAGAGTTCTAATGAAGGGGTGGAGAGAGAAGTGACTATGAGGGGAGCAGTGGGAAGAGGTGCAAGAGGACAAAAGGTGTGAAGCCAGCAGGGAGGAGTACTGGAGCTGAATAACTCGGTCTTTATTCCAGCTTGGGAGGGGCAGAAGGGAGTGAGACTTAGTAGGAGGCACAAAGGGTGGGGTTTGTCTTGGGTTTTGCCCAAGGTGGTTTTCCCCTACTTTCATAATGATGTAATGTCTTTTACCTGCCCCACGCTCAGACAAGAACAAGGGATTAATGAAAGCTTTTGGAATCAGTAAGAGAAGCTTTCTTGTCTAGAAAAAGTTTTCCTCCACAAAGGAAAGCAGAAACATGTTGATTTTTTCAGTGCCTGTAACTTTGGTAGCTGTGGGAAGATCTTCATAGAAATAGTAGGGCAAGAATCACTTTTTGTGTTTAAATAAATAATTGTACGCTGATAATTTGACCTCATGGGGACAACAAATTGAATTTAAAAACTACATAGTTGAGTCCCATTTTTTCCCCATCTGTTTTCTGCTTTTAGTTCTTTCTTTCCGTAAACACTCACTACCGTGGTGATTATATACTGGAGATGCTATAAGCATTAAATGCTACAAAGTAGATTTCAAGCAAGGCAAACATTTTCAAGATTTGCCTCAAGGGATTTTGAGAAATGCAGCAGTAATGTCCTGTGTCAGTGTTTCACGGCAGGATGATTCCTTCTCCTGAGCCTTGAAGAGAGAGAAGGCCTGTCCATGTGAGGTTTTCTTTCACTTTGCTTCCCTCACTGCCTTGACCTTCTCTAACCAACCTCACAGGAAACTTTGTACCCAGTAGTCCAGTGGAAATTCTGCATGTCAAGATACATTTTAATCCCACATTACCATATGGTTAACACAGTGATCTTTGTTTTGGATTACCTACTGGTGACCTACCCCTGATATGGATCAATGCTGATGTCAGGGACTAAACAAGAACAGATGATTTTGCACCTGGCAATGAGGGAGACACCCGATCAAGCAACTTCTGAGCAGTCTTCATGAGAAACCTGTGACGTTTTAAAATCCCCTGGACTGAGTCTGAGTCATAATTACCTGACAGCACACTTACAAAATAAGCGTTTGTCGGAATGATTTATAACACTGTGCCATAGCTGGGTTTTGTATATAATCCTTTGTTGATGGAAACGCCCGAAATCTGCCTGAGCTGAAAGCATTTGCTGTACCTGTTGGGGGGAGGGGGGGGCATTTGCTATATCTGTTGTTTGCTTTGGGGGGCAGGGGAGGGAGGAGTTGTTTGGTTTTAGTTTGTGTACTAATTTGTGTTGACTGAGACTCATCCTGGTTATGAAACAAAATGAGGTTTGTAGTCATTCTCTAATGTGAAAGGCAGGTCAACTACATTAAATTAAAAAAAAGTCTTTTCTATAATACATACAAAATTTTTAAAAATACATTTATTTATTTGTAAAAAAGAGTATTTTGAATAACTATTAAAAATGTATTTCAGACTTTTTTCTTTTTCTCTCCCATTTGAACTTCTTCAGTGCGGTTTATTTTGTGAGACACAAAGAAACCAGACAAAGATTTGCCATGAAGAAAATTAATAAGCAGAACCTCATCCTCCGAAACCAGATCCAACAGGCCTTTGTCGAGCGTGATATCCTGACATTTGCAGAAAATCCGTTTGTTGTCAGCATGTATTGCTCCTTTGAAACAAGACGTCATTTGTGCATGGTCATGGAATATGTAGAAGGTGAAATATTTGTTCTGTTTTACAGAGGAAGAAGAGAGTTTTCTTACATCAAGAAGGAAAAATAACCCATATGGTACTTGCATTAGAAAGGCCCCCTGTGTGTCCTCTGTACTCTGGCAGTACAGATTTAGGATCTAAATCCAACAACAAGGCAGCTTTTTTCCCAGTCATTATCTCCCAGTGAGAGCTTGTAAAAACACTTGTGCTCCAGCTGTAATGGGAAATAACTGCTCTTTGAATAAGTTCCTCATTGACTGTAGTCATAAGTGTCCTAGCATTGAAAGTTCATGTGGAAATGCTGTTTGCTTTTCTGGAGTTCAAATTTTCGTTAGCACATGCTGGGGTATTTGTAATAGTTATTTTACGAAGAAAGAGGGAAGAGGAAGCCATTTGAAAAGGTGCTGATGCTGGAGGAGAACAGTGGACGGAGGCAGTGCAAGATGAGCTACACAGGCTATGGTTGTGTGGGCTTTCCCTGCCCCCGCCCCTCCCCTTTTTTTTTTTTTAAAGTAACAGCACAGACTTTATTGGTTTCCAGCTGCACCCTTGTACTGCTTGCTCCCAGCTTCACACTCTGTATCCAGTACAGTAGTTGATATGGTTACATGTTCAATTGAATCATCTAACTGGAAAATAAACATGTATGACTACAGTTTGTGTCTCTTTCTGCAGCACATATGGATTATGCTGATAAACCTCAGAATTTATAACGTCATCTGGAACATTTGTTCTGTCTCTGCAGGTGGAGACTGTGCTACTTTGATGAAGAATATGGGTCCCTTACCTGTAGACATGGCAAGGATGTACTTTGCAGAGACTGTTCTGGCCTTGGAATACCTTCATAATTATGGAATTGTACACAGGGATTTGAAACCAGACAAGTATGTATATAGAATACAACCAAAAGAGGACTTTGAAATTGTTAGATAAAATATGAAAGGTATAAACTTGCTTTGAATGTTGTTGAAATAGTTTTTTTTAATCATGAATTTTATTTAGATTCACAATTTCTGCACAATATTTGAATTTTCATTACCTGCAGTTACAGAAAATGCATTTTTCCCAAAAGAGGTCTTTAAAATTTTCTATGCTTTAAGATGGAGGAGGCTATTGGAGTAGTTAAAAAAAAGTACTTACTCTTCTGGCTGAAATGGATGGAAATGCATTTTGGTCATTAAGGAAATGATCTTTCAAAGTATGCTTAAACCACTGTTTTATACAAGTATCATCAACTTGCAGATATTTGCATATATGAAGACAAGATTGACCAGATTGGGAAATCTTTCCTGTTGCATGTTTTTTGGTTTGGTTTTTTTTTTTCCAATATTTAGAAAGACAATATTGCTCATTTACATGTAAATAACATTACAGCAAGTAGCTGCAGTAAAAAGTGTGGCTGTTGCAGCTCCATTAATCTTCTTCCTGTTTCACATTTGGGGGGGGGGGGGGGGAATTGGAGTCATGTCTGTTGAATGACAATACTTTCATAGCATGATACCTCAGGCCAGTGTAGTATTAGTTACTGACTAACTTAATACCTAAGTGTTTTTTCAAATGAATGACCCAGCTTGTTACAGACAGAAAATGCTCACCTCACTTCAAAAGCGACATTTATTCTATTCTAGGTCTTTCAGATGTTGATTCTTTCTTTTTATTCAAAGCATCTAGCATTCAGCTTTCAACACTTGTATTGTTCTATAAGGTGTTGTGCAATTGCATGTAGAAAGTTTGTTTACTTCTGATAATAATAGTAACAAATGTAAGACTGTCAGATTTCTAACCTGTTTATTTTGTACCTGGTTAAATTACTTTTTAAGCTGTCTTTATATTTTTACGGTGCTAATGAAACATTTTCCTCTGAGTATAATAATAATAATAATGATGATGATAAGCATGTAATGTTGAATTATATCACAGTAACTTCAGATCATTCTAATTTTCAGTTTATTGGTAACATCCATGGGCCATATAAAGCTTACAGACTTTGGCCTGTCAAAGGTGGGGCTAATGAGTTTGACTACCAATTTGTATGAGGGTCACATTGAGAAGGATGCCAGAGAATTCCTTGACAAACAAGTAAGATACAGCCTTTTTCATTTCTACATTGAGTGTTCAAATGAAGTGATGTTTTGCCAGCAGAATGTACCATAATACTGTATAAACCGTTGTTATTTCTGCATTGGTGTTCCAATTGTGTATGTCAGTTACTTTTACTGATGCCCTACAGATTATTCTAGGCTTTTTTCTTTCTGCATTAGGATCTATTAGTAAGATGAACAACCTAATTGGGTGCAAGTGAATCTGTGAGAGAGACAAATGGAAAACTGTTTTTATAAGGAATTCAGAAGTCTCAGCAGAGTACTTGTGGAGCTCGTGATGCATTGTACAACCAAGGGTGCTAAAATCCTTGCTATGGCCCATTTCCCTTTAAGCGTGCCTCATTACCATTGCTCACAATCTGTTCACTGTAAAAGTTACTTAAGATAAAACCATCAGAACTTTCATGTAAAGATAAGGATATGTTTAAGTTAAATAAAATATTTGCCATGATGCACTCCCATGTACGAAATGCAAACTGTGCTTTGCATAACAGATACGCAAATGTTGATTATGATGCCTGTAAATGTAGCTAGGTCATTCTAAAAACATTAGCTGTTAGGCAAACTCAGCAGACTAAAACCTACTGAATTCCATTTTTCCATGTTTCCATATTATTTTACATTTCAAGAATTATGAATGATGTGACATAGCTCAGTTAGACTTGTTTTACCGTCATGCTTATTTTTTTTCTTTTAGGTCTGTGGTACACCTGAATACATAGCTCCTGAAGTGATACTGAGACAGGGTTATGGAAAACCAGTGGATTGGTGGGCTATGGGAATTATCCTTTATGAATTTCTTGTTGGGTGTGTGCCATTCTTTGGAGATACACCGGAAGAGCTGTTTGGACAAGTAATCAGTGGTGAGGATCATCACAAAAAAACCCAGATTTCTTAGCTTTCTGTGAAATGTTTCCGTTTCTGTTAATAGTAAAGATATTTACAGCTTTACTGATATACTAGGTTTTCAAGCTAGTTTTGCTCAAAACCCACCATTATTGTAATATTGTAATACACAATTTGCTGTCAAAGCAATAAGAATAAATTTGGATTAAAAGCTAAACTTACTGTATATTGTTGCTAAGTACAGAAATGCAGTGATGTAGAGTACCATGGTTAAGCTGCACTGTTTGAAGAAAGAAAGCAGCATTAGTAGAAAAGTAGTGCCGCTATGGCACAGTGATTTCAGTCTTTAGTAAAGAAATTATACCAGAAAAGAAACAGTTAAAATAAATTTGCATAAATGGGAAAATGCCTCATAGCACAATGAAGAAATTAACAAAGATGTAATAAAATCCTAAAACAAATGTCTCCCAAATAATAAATAATGAGAAAGAGAAGGAAGCAAATTCAATTCACAGATTGTTAATGATTTCATTGGTGATTGTTGTAGTGTAATGTTATTTCTGTAGCAGCTGTTCTTCTTCCATTTAAAATTCAATAACCTTTTAGATCTTAACCTGTAAGCTGACCCTAAGTATTGTTATGTGGCTTGTGGCAAAACTGAATGATAATTAAACAGAATTGTTTACTATCAAACCTGCTGTTTCCATAAATTTCCCAGATGCATAGATGTAGAGGGCCTCTATTTATGCCAAAAATTTAACAGAATGGCACCTCTGTTACTGAGTATTTCCCAGTCTGTTTTATGGTCTGCTTAAAAGGTCCAGTAGCTAAGACAAAAAAAACCCCAACAAGCATACAAAAAACCCAACAGAAACAAAAGTAACCGTACCTCTGGTTCCTTATTTTCTGAGAATGCAACAAATCCCCTTTTGTTCTTAAGGAGACACTCTGTCATCATCTCGCTTTCCTCCATCTCTGAAATTGAAAGCCAGACTTGTTTGTAAACTGTAATGAAATGGCTTTGTGAGTTGCCTCTAGTATATGACCTCTTTATACAACATCCTAGCTGTTCATGGATTTATAACCATGTTGTTTTCTGATGTGATACACCAAGGCTTGAGTGGCAAGGAGAATCAACTGTTTAATTAACACAAGTAGCAAATGCTGGCTTTGTTCTGGATGCCTCATGGCTGCGATGCATATTCATGCTTTATTTTCCAAATCAGATTTAAACTGCAGTGGAAGCTGTAGGCAGGCAAACATGGAAATAACTCATGTTTTTATTGCATTTCCAGACACATGCACATGTGTTTTTATCTTTATGCTCTCTGGAGGAAGGGGAGGGAATAGTGTAAAATTAATGACAAAATTTGCACTTTAGACTTTATTTTGCATATGGCATTAATTTTACATTTTGTAAAACAAATTGTCCTGTGTTACAATCTAGATGATACTTATGTAAATAACTTTGCCTGGTTGAATGTGTCCATTTATCTTCCAGAAATTATTGGTAGAAGTGTATGTTTGTAAGCCTGATCTATTCCCACTCACTCTCCGAGACTGTTGGTCAGCTTAGTTTCTAGTTTTGATGTTGACTTGTCAGTTTCTTCTCTTTTATTTTAAATGTCCTTACTTACTGAAATAATTCTTACTGTCAGTATCTGCAGGAGAACTCTTTCGTTGGATAAGTTTCCTGTGCTAAAATATGTGGTCCCCTTGTATTCAACTGTAAAAGCCATGTTAAAGAACCCAAACTATAGCCTAGACTTCTATTCCAGTTTCTGTGGGTGAAGTCTACATTCTACTTGAAAATCTACTTTAAAATCTTGTCCCCCCATTTTACCTCGCTCCTTCTTCATTGTAGATTGCGTTTCCTGCCCCAAAGTTGTATCAGTACAACTGTGGGAGGCCTCAGTGTAAACTCAGATGCCTAAAATGATCAGGGTTAAAAATAATGCTACAGAAACAGGTTACATTTCATGCCTGTCTGTTTTAGTACCTTTCCTTAAACTCTGAAATACAAAAATTAAACTGGCATGTAGCTTCTGATGATTATTTCTCCAATGATGATTATTTTGAAGGAAAAGTCTAGATCGTACAATGACAACAAAATCCTTGACAGCCTTCTGTATTTCCTGAGCTCCTAGCATTCTGTTTTCCTGATGCCAAAATCCTTGTACCTCCCAAGAAACTTCTGCAGAGTTTTGTCTAAACCTGCAATATATTACACTTGTGGAGGTAGCTGCTGCTAAAAATCAGACAAAACCTGCTATGTAAGCTGTTACAAAGTTCATGTTCATATTGAAACTGGCACAATTTTCCATTGTTTAATTTAAATGAAAGTTTGGCAGAATTTTTATTCAGCCTTACCTGAATACTGCAGGGTTAAATATCTTGATTGCATGATTTAGGTCCAACTTGCAATGAAGTGTGCAAAAGCCTTAGCAGTGTAAGAGTCAGTAGAGTGAGGTGGTTTTCCTCTGAAGTATGAGACACTTGGAAAAAAGCTCCATTGGCATGTACCTCTCCATAACAGAGTCCAATACCTCAGCCCTTAGTCATGGGAGTAATGACTTCACTGATTCTACTAGCATTAGAGAAGGATTACAGATGTGAGCAGTGACTCCTGGATCAGGTCAGCTGTGTCCATCTTAACAGCAGTCTCCATGGTACACAACTAAAATTTAAACCATGATTGGGGAGGGGGGCAGGGAGAAGGGGCAGCATACAAGTTGTGCTAGTATTTTGCAATAGTTTTCCTGTATTCTGTTGTTAAACACTGGTTTGGGTTAAAGTATACTTCCGAGGAAAATGGGAACATAACAGTATGTTTATGGAGTCTGTATGGAGAGTATAAAAATCAGAAGTAATTGGTATGCAACAGAGGGCAACTTGAAAAAGTTGCCTTAACTCTGACTTTACTGCTAGCTCACTACAAGAGCTTTTACGCAGTTTCTGCTGAATGTTGGGATCAGACTTCAGTAATAACAACTTTCTGTTTTGCTAGATGAAATCAACTGGCCTGAAAAGGATGAAGCACCACCTCCAGATGCCCAGGATCTGATTACCCTGCTGCTCAGGCAGAATCCTTTGGAAAGACTGGGAACAGGTTAGGAGGCACTATTTTAAATTGTTAGTGTGCTATATTTGACATTGGGAGTTTTTGTTCACCTATTTATTTTGCCCAGGAAACATCTGTCAGGGCAAGCAGCATGACAACATGCCATTATAGCAGAGTGTATTTTACGGATTCAGACCAGTAATATGAACTTAACAAGATAATGACTGTCCTTTTTTTGGAGTTTAAATGTTAATGACCACAGGTACTCTTCTCTTAATTTGATAAATAAACCAGAAATTTCTCAAAGACCCAGTTAGCCATTGGGTGGGGTTCCTTCATGAATACAGTATTAAATAACTAAACACCGAAATAGAGAAGGGGAATCAATACACAACTGATCCTTCCTTTTTCAGAAGTATCTTAGCCTGGCAAATTAGTTCCTCCAGGCTTTAGGGTGGGTGATGAGTACTCAAACTAATTATTCAGAAATGACTGTCTGAGGTTGTGTTGTGAAAGGTCTTGTCATTCTCATTCAGCAAGCACTACTGCCTTGCATGAAAAAGAAGAAAACCAAAAGTGTGAACGTTAAGGAAGTAAATGGATATCAGTGAGAACACAAGCTGCCAGCTTATTCCACTGCGGTCATTCAGTGCTATGTTCGTTCTATTTCAAGAGAAGAACCTGGCATGCGGTATATAGGAGCAGTGAGCCTGTGTAGGCTAATGAAAGCACTGTGCATTTATGTAATAGAGTTTATTTGTTAGTTGATGGAGCAGGATTTATTTGGGAATTTGGGTGAGAGGCAGTAATGAAGAATATTACACATGGTTTTTAAAGTGTTAATGTATGGGAACCCTTGTCACTGACTGCCATCCCACTGGGCAAAGCACTATGTAAACACAGCAAAAAAGGCCTCTTGCATAAAAGAGCTTGAATATAAAGGTATAGTCTTATTTATAGTGAACACTGAATACCATGAATATAAATACATTGGGGATGCTAAGGAAACCAAGTGGCGGGTTGAGTCAACATGAGAGTACTTGGAAAATTGCTGGCAAAACTGAGTCCAGTGGTCAGATTGTGCTGCATATTTTTAGAGCGAATATAAAAAGGAGCTTTAGGAATCAGTTCATAACTGGTCTTACCGCAGCTATTCAGGAGAAACCTGAGTATAACCCAGACCCCAAGTATTACTGACGTGGTCCCAAAGGACAGGTCTTCCTTTCGGACATGATGACGTGACTGAGATGAGTGAGCTGCATGTCCCTTGCTCCTTGAGTATCTGGGATCTGTGTGAACGGCCCTTAGACTTAACTGTAGCTGATGGTCAGGGGTAAGTTGCATCCAGCAAAGTTAGTTGTGCTCCCTTGCCCCATGTTGAACAAGTTAAGAGTGAAGGAAGTGTCATGCCCCAGTCAGCTTCTCCACTTGCTGCCTGCTTCATCTGCTGCAAAGGGCACCACTGCTGAAGGCAAAATGAAGAGCCACAACTAGTTCCACACCCTTGTTTTAAGTGTACTCCTTTCAGGCATTGTTTCATTGCCAGGATGCTTCTTCCTGGTAAACACAGTGTTAATTCAAGACTGTCACCCTGTGAGAGGCTGGATCAGAAGTAGATTGCAGATTCTGCCTCTTCTGCTATAGCTGGTTGAGAAAGTGAATTGGCTAGAATGAGGCTGGCTTAACTGCTGTGATGGTCAGTGCTACCACATGGAGCATCTGTGCAGCTCTTTTATGGGCTGATTTCTTTCGACTGTTCATGGTCTCTCGAGCTGGCAGTCTGAAGAAGGAAATCGGGCAGCCATTTCTGTGAAGCACAGAGGGCTGTTTAGAAACCGCAACAAAGTTTTTTTGTTTTTTTTTTTTTTTTTTTAAGGTCAGAAGCAACTTACAGAAACTGAGACTGCAATGTGACAGGTCCCACGGGGGCACTGGAAAATAGCACGGTTTATCCCAGGCTCCACCATGCATTTCAAATGACAGCCCTATCTATTTAATACATATTAGCTAGCTGTATAACACTCCATGAAAATCATAAATGTGTATTTGCTCAGGAGACCTGAGTGGCATAGTCAAGTTGAAGGAAGAGAGATAGACACTATACTTGTTTTGAAGAAGGAAAATGACAGAAAAAAGAGCTCTTTGAGTTTGAAGTGTCTGATACCAATCAAGAATTATACAATTCTGACGTAATATCCCATTACTGTGCTCAGAGAAATGTTCAGTCCTTGGCTAGTGACTGACAATGAGATGTGATTTTGGTTTCCTTGGGAAGATTTGGCTTTTATGAATTTTTCCCTGGTGCAGTCAGAAAAGCAAAAAACCGAACCTAGAAATCTTGACACTCTGACTTAGAGACCAGTCTTGGAGACTTCACACTTTTTCTGTGGCTCTCTCCTGACTTAGCCTTGACATAGGGAAGTTTACATGCTGTATCAATGCGGTGGGTTGACCTTGGCTGGCCACCAGGTGCTCACCAAGCTGCTCCCCCTCCTCAACTGGACCAGGGAAGAAAATACGACGAAAGGCTTGTGGGTCGAGATAAGGACAGGAGCTTACTCAGTAGTTACTATCATGAGCAAAACAGACTCGACTCAGGGAAATGAATTTAATTTATTAGCAGTTAACAATGGAGTAGGATAATGAGAAATAAGAACAAATCTAAACACACCTTCTGCCCACCCCTCCCTTCTTCCCGGGCTCAACTTCACTCCCAATTTCTCTACATCCTCCCCCTGAGTGGCACAGGGAGATGGGGAATAGGGATTGCGGTCAGTTCATTACACGTTGTCTCTGCCACTCCTTCCTCCTCATGCTCTTCCCGTGCTCCAGCGTGGGACAGTCTTCCACGAACTTCTCCAATGTAGGTCCTTCCCACCAGCAGCAGTTCTTCATGAACTGCTCCAGCACGTGTCCTTTCCACAGGGTGCAGTCCTTCAGGAGCAGACTGCTCCAGCATGGGTCCCCCACAGGGTCACAGGTTCTGCCAGGAGCCGGCTCCAGTGTGGGCTTCCCATGGGGTCACAGCCTCCATTGGGCATATCCACCTGCTCTGGCGTGGGGTCCTCCACAGGCTGCAGGGGGATATCTGCTCCACCATGGACCTCCATGGGCTGCAGGAGAACAACCTGCCTCACTATGGTCTTCACCACGGGCTGCAGGGGAATCTCTGCTCCAGCTCCTGGAGCACCTCCTCCCCCTCCTTCTTCACTGACCTTGGTGCCTGCACAGTTGTTTCTCCCACATATTCTCACCCCTGTCTGCCAGCTGCTGTTGTGCAGCAGTTTTTTACTCTTTTGTAAACGTGTTATCACAGAGGCACTACTAACATCACTGATGGGCTCAGCCTTGGCCAGCAGCGGGTCCATCTTGGAGCCGGCTGGAACTGGCTCTATCAAACACGGGGGCAGCTTCTGGCATCTTCTCACAGAAGTCACCCCTGCAGCCCCCACCCCCCCGCTATCAAAACTGTGCAACATATACCCTATACAATCAAGTTGGCAGTAACTCTTGTTGCTGCAGGTTACCTGCTCAGTTTTTAGAATTAGATTTATGCTTATTAATAACATCCTTGGCCACCTCCCCAGGACAAAAATTCCAATATTTCATTTTGTTCTTACAGTTGTTTCTTAACTTGAAACTAGTGTAATTGTTTAACACACATTATAACAGGTAGGCAGTAATCGATAAGAAGATAATTGATAAGGTATTTCCTGTAGAATTGCATATTACTGCCATAAAAGACCAAAAGGAGCTTCTGATCAGCAATGGTATTTTCATTGAGCAACTATTAGGAATCATTCTTCATTACTTTCTAACTTGTTCTTACTCATCTAGTGCACATATTTATATTTTGATCACTACTACTACTACATCTGATGCTTCTGACTAATGTGTAGCTGACAGATAATAATTAGTATATCCAGAAAAATAGAAATGTTAAAAAGGGGAAAGATGATAAAGCAATGCTACCACTGTTAAAGAAATGGCAACAACAAAACAGGGACAGGGAGGTGCTCTGACAGGTTTAGGAGATTCTAGTGGAAATGGGTAGTAGATGTTCCTGCCTACGGTGATGACTATGACTTTCCATGGTAATTTGCATTTTTTGGCCAGGGGTTTACTTGAATTAATGTCAAAGGATTTGGTATAATTTGCTTAGTGTTTTTCTCTGGCTCCCCCAGGTGGTGCATATGAAGTAAAGCAGCATCAGTTCTTCAGGAGCCTTGACTGGAATAGTCTGCTGAGGCAGAAGGCAGAATTTATTCCACAATTGGAGTCTGAAGATGACACAAGTTATTTTGACAGTAGGTGTTTCATGGTATTAAAAAATGTGATGAACACCTTGTTTAAATAATCACTGCCTTTGACTTTTGCTTACTGCTTTGAAAATCTTCTTTATCAGAACCACTGGCAGCTTGCAATTTCACAAGAAGTAATCTTAAGAACAAAATTATGCTTTTAGTTAATATTAAAGCTTGGTACCCATTCTTCCTGATAAATTCAAATACTTTATTTCCCTTGTCTGTAGCTCGTTCTGAGAAATACCACCATATGGAAACTGAAGAAGAAGATGATACCAATGATGAAGATTTTAATTTGGAGATAAGACAGTTTTCCTCATGTTCACACAGATTTTCAAAAGTAAGTAAAAATTGCTGTAATGTTAGTGTGTTTGTGTACATAAACATTTTGCTACTTTTATAGGGTTTGGAAATGCTAGATATGGAAGAGATGTATAGGGCATCATTTCTTCAAGAAATGTTAACTGAAATTGAGCAAAAATCAAATGAATACCATTAAATCAAAACATGGGATGATTCTGTAGGAAAGTTATGTCTTGAATCCTTAAAAAAGTAATAGAAAATTACATAAATATATTGGTATTTTCTGTAGAAAATTCATGATAGCATATGAGAAAGTTTAGGGAAACTGTTCTGTTAAATGCTAATGCATGTTCCTTACATTGGTTTCCTTGTACACAGTTTGCATGTTGCTCCAGTTGTGTCCTGGGTATCTTGCAGGTGATGGCATAGCAAAGATTACAGTACTAGCCTATAGTAGCTATTAATTAAATGACATTAGACTGAAGGGAGAAAGCAAAGTAGTGGTTAGCATGTGATTTGGTCAAGGAGAGATGTGGATTTGAAGGACTGATTTGAATGCTGTGAATTGAAGGTAAAGCTGACTGTCCAAAGGGTAGTATACTTTAGTAGTTGAGATGAGAGCTAATTATTGCTGGATAAGGGATGTCAGTAGGAGCAGAGTGGACATGCTCAGGAAATACTGTGGAGGGTAAATTGGCAGGAAATAATGGAAGTGGAATGCCTAATGAGCGTGCTTTTAGTCTTAACATAGCATCCAGCAGTGATTTTCAAAAGCTTTCTATTTAAAAAGTTCCTTTAACCTACTGTAGGAACTTTTTAAAGGTATTTGGAAAGTCTGTGTTTGTATCTTGTTTGTCCCGGGTTATGCTTTAAGGAATTGGTGGGTTTTATGCTGGCTCTGCAGTAGCACATACGTATTGTATCTGTGAATGGCATGGAAAAGCAGAGACAGGAATCGTGGATGTAGTTACCCTCATTTTATGTAAACTCCGTATTTTGACTTGGTGGTATGTTTCAAATTAAGATACTGGTAAATGACACAATCTCTTTGGAGATAACTTGGACAAGAGGCAATGGGCACAAACTGAAATACAGGAAGTTCTGTCTGAAGACAAGGAAACACTTTTTTACTGTGAGGGTGATCAAGCACTGGCACGGGTTGTCCAGAGAGCCTGTGGATTTTCCATCCTTGGAGGACTTCAAAAGCCATCTGGACCTGGTCCTGAGCAACCAGCTCTAGCTGACCCTGCTTGTGCAGAGGGGTTGGACAACATGACCTGCAGAGGTCCCTTCCAACCTCATTCTGTGATTCTGTGAACTTCTGTCCTTTTGAAAGCTCTGTATCACAGTAATAGTTTGGTTTGTTGATGTCGTTATGTCATTGCATCTCTAGCTGTAGAGTATACAGCTTACAATTTGTGTGCTGTTGGTCAGCTAAGCAAACAACAGGCTTCCAATGATCAGAGTTTATTTCTTCTAAATCCTTTAGCCAAGTAATTTATGCTTAACTCCAAAGTCAATTCAGATTAATTTTTCTGCTTTCCGCACCTGACTGCTAGGTATTGAGTCAGTATCTTAGGGTTAGGTCTTTTTTACCTTGATTGGCTTTATGGTTGTGAATTAATCCAAGACGTGCATTAATCCTGTGACCTAGAGACCCCAAGGCTATGGATTTTGTTTGTACTCTTTTGATTCACACAGTGAAATGGGGAGAAAGCTGATGAATTTGTAATGAGAAGAGATGTTATTCATGATCTGTACATGAGGAGCCAAGAAAGCAAAATAGGAAGGCATTTTAAGAACACAAACTCTTGGAAATTTAAAAAGGTTCAAGAAGTTTGAAGTTTGCACTCTGAAATACTGTATAAGCATTTAGAACATGCAGAGTACAACCTGAAATGTGCTTTCCTGCATATCTTTTTATATCAAACGTGTCAGTGATGAGTTGGGTTTTTTGTGGTTTTTTTGTCTGTAACAGGTTTTTAGTAGCATAGATCGAGTCACTCAAATGCAAGGTGAAGAAAAGGAAGATGCAGGAGACAAAACAAAAAGTGTAACGTTGCCTTCTGTGGAATCTTTTAGCTGGAGTTCAGAATATTCTGAAATGTAAGTAGAAGGCAGTGCTGGAAGTGGTCCATGTCCTGCTTGTCAGGTAGCAGGCCTCCTCATCTCAATAACTACATGAGAGTTTGCTTATTTTTAATGCAGACAACAAATATCTACGTCCATCTCCTCTGACACTGAGAGTAGCAGGCAGCGGCACAGTTCTGGTTTGCTTCCGAAGTTGGCCATATCAGCTGAAGGAGAACGGGATGATTCCACTGGCTTAGTGGGACCCCGGGAGGAACAGGAAAAGCCCACGTTTGTGAGCGAGGAAATAGTGCAAGACGAACCTGAAGTAACCACTCCAGCAAGTACAATCAGCAGCTCCACGCTATCAGGTAATTCACAGTGGGTCTCTTGACTGATGACATTAGAAACAGTTGTGGACCTTCTTTGTTTAGCAGTAGCATTCATGGATTTAGAAGTCCTGTATTTCAGAACTGCTTTAAAAAAAAAGCCATCCCAAGAGGGGTCTGGTTTGGGCTCAGGCTCAAGCTAATAAAATCTCACGAAATACGTATGGGAAAGTTTCAACATTTTTGGAAATTCCAACATTTGATGTTGCCCCGCTGACTCTGGAGGGCTGCTAGGCAAGTGAATAAAACAGTGACTTGACCATAGAGCCTTTGCAGGATCCTTCTGTGGAGAAAAGGAGTCTTAGATCCCTTGAGCACTTAAAGCAGTATTTTTATATTTTCCCTCGCTGAAGTTGGTGATCTTTTGACTGATCATCCTGGAGTCATTCCAACTGATCTGTATTGCTGTTTTCTAACATTCTGTGCTGCACCATTGTGTGTTTTTAATTAAGACATCTCTATGATGTACGCCTTTCAGAATTGGCAGAGTTGTCTTTGACTTGTGGAAGTCACTTTTGTCATTAGGAATCTAGGAGGGAGTGTTGTAAACCATTCCCTACTTAAATTATTTATTTCCTTTATACATCCCTCTCCCAGCTCAAGTATTTGCATGCATTTCAGTAGGATCTAGAGCCCTAGTATCTTGCTGGTTTTGTACTTGCAGAGGACAGTTTTGCATAACTGTTGGAAGACCTGATCTAGGTCTTCTTAACACAGATCTAGGCCTATATCAGTTTCATGATTGTCCATATATAGGTTCCAGTAACATTCTCTACACTTTCACCTGTCTTCAGCTTATTTCTCTTTTGTACCTCACTGAATTTTCTCAAGATAACCCCTTCCATTCCCATACCCCTAATTTCCCTTGTAGTCCGCATTTTCTGCATTTTCCTTCCCCTTCCTCTTCTCTATTTCTGGGAGAATAAATTTCCTCAGGCTCATCCAGCTGTACAACCATTTCCATCTCCTTCCTTTGTCTGAAACCTTGACTGTGCTGTATCCCAAGTCTTGCTCACTCCCCCCAACCCTGTGTTATGGTGTTGGCATTAGCACAGCAGTGACAGTGATAACTCAAAACATGTGATCCTCTTCTGTCACTTATCAATTACAGGAAAGAGTAATTTAATTTTTCTGTGGTACATTAGCAATAGGATATTCAGGGACCTTAAAGAAATACTAGGAATTACTGCTATGTTTTTAAACAGGCGACCTACCCTTGCATGTTTCATAAGGTCATACAACCTTCCTGTGACATCTTTGAATTTTTGAAGAAATCCTGTGCAGGTTGTTCACGTGACACAAGACCTTCATGGGTTTTTTTCATTGTTTGAAACATTGTTGTCCTTCCTCCATTCAGTGTTGTGGAAGTACATTACCTATGATAGACTAATACCAATGTGGTTGTAATACTGAGTTTAGTGGTGCCAGGTATCTTTCTCCTGTGTGGTAGAAAAACACCCAAAGAGTAAAAGCAAAAGATAATAATTAAAAATTAAATTATACTTAGTGTTTTAATGATTTTTTGGGAAAGTTGTTAAGCTGATAGCAACTTCTGTAGATTTGGAGCCTTTTATTTACTTTAGGAGGAGTTCATGTAAAAAATAAACATATGATTAAGTTCTCTAAGGTGAATGATGCATATTGAGATACCAGACTTGCTTCAGCTTTTGTCTCTTATTTTACTTTAGTCAGTGACTACAAAAAACTGTTGCTTCATTCTGTTAACATTTATGCATTCTCTAAGTCTGGAAGAATTACTCAGATTTCTGTAATGTTGTTTTATGAACTTGTTAACAGAAAGAAAAATTTCTATCTCACAATTGTACCGTTTCCCCTCCCTGACCCCCAGTTTTCCCTCAATGTGTTTATCCCTTCTTATTTGTGCAGTTGGCAGTTTTTCGGAGCACTTAGATCAGATAAATGGAAGAAGTGAGAGTGTGGACAGTACAGATAACTCCTCAAAGCCACCCAGTGAAGTTGCATCTCACGTGGCTCGTCAGCGATTAGAAAGCACAGAGAAAAAGAAGATCACTGGAAAAGTCACAAAGTCCCTTTCTGCAAGTGCTTTGTCCCTCATGATCCCAGGAGGTAGAGATAAATCTTTTTGTTTGAAATGTTATGATTTATGCATACTTGATGGTTTACGACGTAAATGCAAGATTTTGGAGAGTCCAGAATGGATTGTGTGTCACACTTTTTTTTGTTTCTCTTGTTGTTCACATGTGTTACTAGATGCTGCAATCCCATCAGCGAGTTACAGTGGTCACATTACAGCTGAGGGACCTTCTCTGACAGGCAAAAATGTAGCTTAGTGGTGACTACTTTGTGTTCAACTGTGTGCATGCACAGCAGGATGCAGGCTTCAGTCCTTGGCCCATCCTACACTAGGGGTGTAGCTTGAGTTTTAAGTAGATCGCTATGTACAGCTCCAAGAATAGCTATTTGTTACAGCAACACATTCAGCCTGACTAGTTCTCTCCCATCTTCCATAAGGAAAGGTGATAAGCCAGAGAGAAGTGTCACAAAAGTAGAAATAGCATGTAGGCTCTTGTTTGTACTACATTGGCTTACATGGAGTGCTCAAAATTTGAAGCCAGAAATACTGCTGTAAGTAAGTGGAAGTATAACAGTAGTATTGAATGTTTCCAGATGAAGCATTGGTGCTTTGCTTTTTAATGGTTCAGAATGAAAGTCCAAATTTCCCAAACTTTGAGGGATTTTTTCCAGAAGTGGGATTACATCTCAACTTCGCACACCGGCCATAATCTACTCTTAGACCTTAGGTGTGATATTGAAGTATCTGCTGGTCTGATAACATAGCCCTGTGCTTGCTCCGTATATTCAAAGGTGGCTTTGACAGTAACTTCAGCAGGTTGCTTCGAGGCTTCAGGCTAGTGGAGAATTGTACAGTGTTAAAGAGTTATTTCTGTCTCTCCTCTTAGACTTCGTCTGTCTTTGGGTTGTGAAGCTCATGTGCCCCTTAATACCTTGGTGAGCAAACACTATGCTATTGTTCATGTGTACTGGAGACCTTGGAGAGGTGAAAGGCCCATCTGATCCCTATTACTGCAGGAATTTCTGATTCACCTCATGTTTTCTACCATTCTTCACCATACAGTTTAAAGAACAGCATAGGCTTCCTACGCAGTACCTGTAATTCCAGCAGCTAACCATAAGGATTTTTTAATGAGATAAGTCAAGAGGAAAATGTTGAGTCTCAGTTAAAGAGGAGTAGTTTGCCATTGCTTGAATGAGGGCAACTAGGTGACAATGAAAAGAATACTTAGCATTTCTGTGATGCTGTCCCAATGTGAATGATCATTCTCACAAAAATGCATGAGAGAGATGAAGATGACTTTATTTCTACAATGATAAAGGTAGTGACTGTATGCTCAGTCTGTTCAGGGCAGTGTTGACACTGAAAACTGCAAGTGGCTTGCAAACACTCTGGGCTTGTTCCTTGTGTAGACTCTTTCTTCCAAATAATATTTCTCTCCCAAATGTCGTATTTTTGGGGGGGTACCCCTGTAACAGTTAGCACCATGGTTATATTTTCTGCTTGTAGAGGGCCTGTAGTGCATGCTAATTATTGAGATTAGCTATCACAGGAGCATGATGTACACACAGGTAATTACACAGCCAAGTAACACTCAAGAGTTATTCATCAGTTTGTATTCTAGTAGCTCTTTCACAGCTGTCGAGTAAGAATCACTAAGTTCAGAGATGATATAGACTGAGTTACCATGCTCATTAAGCTATGGTTTTCTTTTAGTTTAATCTTAGTATTGTTCTATAAAATTCAAACTTAGCTTTGCCTATACTTAAAAATTTTGTCATTATGTCTGTATCAACCAAAATCTTATATGTTAGCTGTACCTAATACCGTCCAAAACACCTACCTTATTCTTGTTTATCCATAAGATAAACTGCAGCAACAGATGGCTAGTGGTCCTGACCTGAGTCATGTGGCTGAGAGTCACAGGACCAGGACATGTCTCACACGCAGCAGAAAGCAGAGGGCAGGGGATCTAGGCATGTTTCAGAGCCAGAGGGTGACAGTGACAGTCCCCTCGGGGCTTGGCTGTTCTGTGAGATTTCAGCATTAACCCAGTGATACCGATCTCTGGGGGCCTCTGGTGACTTGCATCCAGGGAGTAGCGTCTCTGCTGTCAAAGCGTATCTGCCCTCACATGACATGGCTTGGCACGGACACCAAACCTGGAATCTTTCTGGGCTGCATTCCTTTGCAGAGCTGTCACTCTGTTACAGTCACCAAAGTGTGTTTTGTGCTGCTGCAATTGTGTTTACATTTGCACAAGCATGAGCACATAGTGTTTTCAAAACAGTTAAATAAAACGAAGCCGTAATTGAGATTGTTGTTGCGAGAAATTCTTGTGGTCTTACAAGATGTAGCAGAATGTAGAAATGGAGGCTTGGTACAAGCATTGAGTTAACTGTCCTATGTACCAACTAGATATTGTGTTTATTTACAGTAGTCTTTATCTGTATCTATATATAACTGAAACCAAAAAATCAAATAGTGCTTTGTTTAGCACTGCTGGATGATTTGGGGGATGGTTTGGGGTGTACTCACAGTAACATCTGCTACCAAACTCTGATTTTCTTTTCATGAAGGTTTGTTAGGAAGAGGCTGGGAATTGTTCTTTCAAAGTTAGCAATGAGCGTGTTTCCTATCTAAAAGGAAAAAGCAGTCTACATTTAACATGTTAACCCTTGCGTGAAAAAATACAATTTATGCTCCAGGGAAAGAAATTTAGTTCTAAGATCTGGTTGTTGGTGTCATGGTTTAACCTCAGCCGGCAACTGAGCACCACACAGCTGCTCGCTCACTCCTCCCCGCCCCCCCCCCCCCCCCCCCCCCCCCCGGTGGGATGGGGGAGAGAATCAGAAGAGTAAAAGTGAGAAAACTCATGGGTTGAGATAAGAACAGTTTAATAATTGAAATAAAATTAAATAATAATAATAATAATAATAATAATAATAATAATAATAATAATACACAAAGCAAGTGATGCACAATGTAATTACTCACCACCTGCCGACTGATGCCCAGCCAGTCCCCGAGCAGCGGTCACCCCTCCCCCAGCCAACTCCCCTCAGTTGATGTACTGAGCATGACGTCCCATGGTATGGAATGTCCCTTTGGCCAGTTGGGGTCAGCTGTCCTGGCTGTGCCCCCTCCCAGCTTCTTGTGCACCTCCAGCCTTCTCAGTCGGTAGAGCATGGGAAGCTGAAAAGTCCTTGACTAGTGTAAGCACTGCTCAGCAACAACTGAAACATTGGTGTGTTATCAACATTGTTCTCATCCTAAATCCAAAATAACTCTATCCCAGCTGAAACCAGGACAGTTGGTTAAACTTTTCATTCACTAAGATACACACCGATTGAGGAGGAGAGAGTGTTTATGCATAGACAATGGTATATTTTGACACAAAGGTGTCATAAAACTAAACAAATTCCCTGATCTATGTCTGTATTTCTGTGTGCTCAGAATGTACTCTTAATAGGCAGATTTTTTCTTCCAGATGTGTTTGGTGTTTCTCCCTTGGGAAGTCCTATGTCTCCTCATTCCCTATCATCTGATCCTTCATCCTCCCGAGATTCATCTCCCAGCCGTGATTCATCAATTGCTGCTGCAAGTCCTCATCAACCGATAGTAATTCACAGTTCAGGAAAAAAGTATGGCTTCACCATCCGAGCAATCAGGGTTTACGTTGGTGACAGTGATATCTACACTGTGCACCATATTGTTTGGGTAAGATAATACCTTTTTTTGCTTATATACAGCCACAGAAAACTGTGATGATGTATTTGCTTTTGAATTTTGTACCTATAGTATCTGTTTGTTGACAGTTACTGTGTATATCGTGTCGTTGTGCCGAACAATTTTCTGAGAATGAAATTTGTGCCTGTACGCAAGACCAGTGTTGGCTGTAGGGATGACATAAGCCACCTTTGGCGGAAGTGGTACCTGCATACGATGTTGACCTTCTGCATGGGTCACTTTCACTTTTGGCAAGTTTGGCAATTGTGACCAGCCATGTCTAAGTTCAGAGTACTGTGGCTTAGAAAACCAAAGGATTGGCGCAGCCCCTCTTTGATTGAGGGCAGGATCTGCAAAACTAGGAGATTGTAAACAGAAATTGTTGAAATGCACATGGAGTTTATTAAACTGCATCAGTTAAGGGATTCATGAAAGTCAACAGTATTTTACTAGACACAAGTTGGCTGATTTCAAGCACTGACTTTCTTCTGTGTAGAAATGTGCAAATCATCTGGAATAGTGAATACCTTTGAGGATTCTATGGCACAGGAAAAAGACTGACTGTCTTGAATAAATAGTGAATTTTTCATCCTTTGTTGACTGTTGATTTGAATGAAGTGGGAGACAGGCTAAAGGAAAAGACAGCAGTTCTTGCATTTTATTGGTTATCAACCTCCTTAATTGTAAAATAAATATATATTTATGTAAATATGCATTTGTATTTATATTTATTTTATCGTTAAGGTTGATAACAAATTACATTTTTTATATAATTTATATATTATACATACATAAATAGAGAGTGTGTGTGTATAAACTAAAATATTTCTGCTACCTTAAAATAATTTTGAAAAATTGATTACAAATACATCAAAAGCCTTGAAGTTTTGTACAGTGTTTAAATATGTATTGTAGGTTTTGAAGTAGCAATACTACAGATGTGGTAGTGTATTACTCATGTTTTCATTCATGTTGCTTACCTCTCAGACCTATTAATCCATAAAGAACATTGAATCTGGAGAATGGGGTACATTTGATAATGGAATAAATAAAACAATTGGATTTCTTGCCACTGGTGTAGCATCACATCAGTGAAAGGAAGAAAGAAAATGGTACATTGCAGTAAAAGTGAAACCTTGGCTTTTTTTCAAAATACTATAGGTTTGTTGGGTTTTTTTAGCTCTGTAAGCAATGTAGGCTTCAGTAGTGGCTGCATGACTTAAAATTCTTCAAAAGCTCATTTTAGAACAGAATAAACTGTTTAAGCCACCTTCAAAATAATTTGCAATTCAGTTTGTTTTAGTCCTTCGTCACCTTTGTGCTGCACTGTTCCCTCTAATGGGCAGCCTGGTGAATTTGAACCAAATGAAAACAATCCTTAACTAATATGGTGGAGTTAATTTTTGTCATGATTTGGGTACTTCTTGTGACCACTACCTTAATTTCATCAGTATTTCTCAGTGTCAGATGCTAAAAATCTTCATTCAATTCTGAAATTTTGCCGTAGGGAGTGAATCACCCCTTCTTTATCATGCATGAAAACTGCCCTGCTATACAGAGCTTACTTAATACCAGTGGCAACAAGCAGTGTTTGTGAGCTTTAAAACCATTCCAGGCCCCGTGTAAGTTTAAAGTTTGAGTAAGTAGTTGATGGTGAAATGGCTGGTCAGATTTTTCTTCTTTTCTTCCTTTATATAACTTAATATCTGTAAGTCTTCTTCATTGGCAACTGATTTCATAGAAAGAGTTAGTTAAACAAAGCCTACTCTTGAAAGCATGAAGGTTAAACAGGAGTCCATTTTGTGTATATTCTCTTCGTCTGATTTCCAGAATGTGGAAGAAGGAGGTGCAGCTTACCAAGCGGGTTTAAAAGCTGGAGACCTGATTACTCATATCAATGGAGAACCAGTGCATGGTCTTGTTCATACAGAAGTCATTGAGTTGTTGTTAAAGGTAACTCTTGGGCAACTGGGATACAAAAAAGCTTGCTGTTTTCACCAAGGATTGAGGGGTTATGTTTGTTTTCTTCAGAGATTAGTTGTCAGATTTTGTGGTTGTTCAAGTACAAACTTTAAGCTACTATTGCACAGATCTGGAGAAAGGTCAATGACTTCATGTATCCTGCTATGATTTTAGTTTCTCTGCAATAAACTGGCACTGCCACTGAGATAGCTGAAGTACATTCGAGGCACTGACACAAAGAGATGTCTCTGTCTCTCAAAAAATTTGGCATTTTCAAGCACTTTCTTCAATTCCCCCATCTTCATCAGGTAATTCAGGCTTTTGATGATGATGCTACTTCTCATTTTCTCCTTTTAAAGTGAAATCGATGAGGAAAAGTGGAAACAAAGAATATGAAATATTTTCTTGCCTACTGTACAAGAACTTGCCTTTCATAATTTTATGGCCCAAAAAGTTTTTGTCTCATATATAGCCAGGCATGTCCCACAGAGCTTTTTTGCTTAATGAAGTTCTGATCCTGCAGTTGGACTTTTATGAATAATCTATCGCATTTTGTGGAGTTTTCCGAGGTCTGTCCTGTTAGAAAATTATAGTTTTTCCTTAAAAACAAACAAACAAAACCCCCAACTTTTTAAAATGAAGGGTAGCATCTTAGCTTTTCACTGTAGCTCATCATATTGCAGTTTTTATGTAATCTTTTCAGTACAGACTAATGTAGGGCAGAATTATTTTAAACAGCTGTATATTTACTTCTTATATTATTAACAATTTATGGTATTACATGCAGCTTTGCCTGTCAAAGCAAGTAGTCAGTTATAAAAGAAGATTGGAAAGCAATGAAGTAATGGGGAGATATAAAAAGCTGAGGAAAGGTGCAAAATACACTTTTCCTTAAGTCTTTATTTTCCTTCTCTGAAACCAGGAGGAACTTCCAAGTTTTCCAGTTTTGCAAGAAATGCATAAGAGAAAATTCTGTAATTTTAGGCAGTTGAGTCTGCAGTTGTTTTCCATGTCAGATACAGAAAAAGAGAAACATGACAACCCTGCACACTACTTACAAGAGTAAACTCAAAACGAGAGATTGTTGTTGATCCAAATGCGCTGTATCATAAATTAATTTGGGCTATTGGAATTCCTTTGAAAAGAAGTTCACTGTAGTGGTATACAGTGCTGGGCAGGAGGTATGAATTTTTAAAACATGATATAGATATTTCCAGTTGGTTTTATTTACTGAGTCATCTGTTCATGCAAATGGTCCTAAAAAGCTTGACTTAATTATATTTGTCACTTCTTTTGAACAAGATAAAAGGATTGTTTGGGATTGATAATGAAGATTAAGTTTTCTCCTCCATTTCGTCATTGTAACAGTTGGTATCCTGAGACATGAATGGCCAGTGGATGGACCACTGTGCAATGACAGATGTTCTTTGTGGGAAAATAGGATGTTTCTGTAGAAGCTTTCATCTTGAAAATTGCAATCTTGGTCAATCCTTGGTCTCTTCCTGTCTAGCTACAATTATTGGAATTTCTCCTTGTCCCGAAGCTGGAATGGAGCAAGTTTAGGAAATTTGGCAGAATTTGAGATTTTTCCAATCATCGTTTATTTGACATAAATTAGCCTGGCAATGTCTGCATAGGGCTCCCTACGCTACCAGCTCTTACTCTGACACTGGAGTTCTGTCTGGCTGCGTTCGTGTTTGTGGTGTAGCTTCTATTTAAGGCAAAGTCATCTTGTATTACTCATACCTAAAGGTTTCTCCTACCTTTTGGCAGAGTGGTAACAAAGTCTCGGTAACGACAACCCCTTTTGAAAACACTTCCATCAAGACAGGACCTGCCAGGCGAAACAGCTACAGGAGCCGAATGGTCAGGCGCAGTAAGAAAACCAAGAAGAAAGAGAGTTTAGAGAGGTGAGTAATCTTTTTGTTTCATGGTGAATGTTTCCTTGCTTGTGTATACATAACAATTCATTTAAAATATGAAGTTAATACAGTTCTCTCTGAACTAGACAAGGTTGTTCAAACCTTGTCTTCTACATCTTTTTACCTTCTTCTGTGAGATCCTATGGTTGTAACACATCCTTCGAATCCTGTTTTGCCTAAACTAGATCTGTTAAAATAACCCCTAAAAATTTTGCATTGCACACACACAGATATGGGGAAGAAAGTGAGTGACTGAGGTTGCATCTTAATTTGGTTTAACTATATCTTTTTGTACTTGTTTAGTTAAACTTTCTATTGCTAAGTTTATGGGCATTTTTAGTTTTATGATAAGTTTATGTGTATTTTGTAAATACATCACTAGTACTTTATAGATATCCCTTCAGTTTTGGTGGGCTCTTAAATTAAGAAACTGAAGATTTATACTCATAAGGAGCTAACCATTCTTCTGAAATACAGTGAGTAAATTTAGTACAAATAGATTCAGTTACTATATCTATCCCACCTATTAGCAAATCAGGATATTTTCTAAACTTCACACTCTGCAGTGTGGTTTGCTTTCGTGTAAACATAGGTTAATATTTGCTTTTCTGAGGTAATGGGAGAGGGAAGCAATGTCAGCTTGCAAGAGTTTTGCCTGTGGTACTAGTATCTTCTGTGCATCTTAACTTCTGGTTAATGCTGTGCTCTTCTCACACTAGGAGAAGATCTCTCTTTAAAAAGCTGGCGAAGCAACCCTCTCCTCTTCTTCACACCAGCAGAAGTTTCTCCTGCCTGAACCGGTCACTTTCATCAGGGGAGAGCTTGCCTGGGTCTCCAACCCACAGCTTATCTCCTAGATCACCTACTCCAAGCTATCGCTCTACTCCTGATTTTCCATCTGGTGAGTGTGAAGGAGTGGAGGGCAGAGGGAAAAGGGCTTGAAGTGTATTCTACTACTTGTGAGCCCCCCAGATCTGTTACAGTCAGCTAAGAGTAGTCAGTTCTGAGAAGCATAATCATTGAACAGCTGGTTTCTGTCTGGAAAAAGGGAAGAAGGTTCCTAATGCAAAATCAAAGGTGTTTTCATGATACAGTAGCACCTAAAAGGGAATTGTCCCAGCGTTTAAATCCAAGTCCAATGGCTATAAGTTGAGTAATAAACAATCCAAGTTTGGAGTAAAAAGTAGAATCTTGCCTACAAGAGGCTGATTGATAAAAGAATGAAACTGAGGAAAAAGTTGCTACATAATGGAACTAACATGGGCACTCATGAATGCTGATTTAATGCTGAAAAGATTGGCTGGGTGCTGAAATATGCATCTTTCTGGCTCCTAAAAGCCTGCCCCTTTTTCCTGTTTTACTTCTATCATGATTTCAGTGTGTACTAAAAGTGACTGCTGTTGTACAATCCTTTCGCAAAAGTAAACTATTTGGAAAGCCTTGATCATTGCTTTGAAGTGGCAGAAAGCATTAGCTATTCTATTTAAATAGAAGGAAGCAATAACATAAAGGGGATGAAGGAACAGAGGGAGAAAGGGAGAAATAGCAATATAATTGGAATGATAAGAGGTTTACAGCCCAGTCACTCAAAACCTTCCAAATTTTGGAACATTGTGGCAGCAGATGGCATGTAGGCCTTTGGACAGGTGAAAGTTCTGTGTCTCACTGAACATTTAGACAAGATTCAAAAAAATATTGCTAATCTTATGTTTGTTTGGTTTGTTTGTTTGTTCTTTTTATAGGTACTAACTCTTCCCAGAGTAGCTCCCCTAGTTCAAGTGCTCCCAATTCTCCAGCTGGTTCAGGACACATAAGACCCAGCACTCTTCATGGCTTGGGTCCAAAGCTTGGTGGGCAAAGATACAGATCGGGAAGACGCAAATCAGCTGGCAGCATTCCTCTCTCTCCTCTTGCACGGACACCTTCTCCAACACCCCAGCCGACATCGCCTCAGCGATCTCCATCACCATTGCTAGGACATTCGATTGGAAATACAAAAATAGCTCAATCTTTTCCTAGCAAAATGCACTCCCCTCCAACAATTGTAAGGCATATTGTTAGGCCAAAGAGTGCAGAGCCACCAAGATCTCCACTGTTAAAGAGAGTCCAATCTGAAGAGAAACTTGCGCCCTCTTATGGCAATGATAAGAAACACTTATGTTCACGAAAACACAGTCTGGAAGTGACCCAGGAAGAAGTAAACAGAGAATTGTCCCAAAGGGAAGTAACTCTTCAGTGCTTGGAGGAGAATGTGTGTGACATGCCATCACTCACACGAGTCAGGCCTGCAGAGCAGGGCTGCTTGAAACGACCCATCTCCCGAAAATTAGGTAGGCAAGAATCCATCGATGAGCTAGACAGAGAGAAGCTGAAGGTCAAGATAGTTATGAAAAAGCAAGATTTTGCTGAAAAAGCAAATGCACCTAGCAGTGAACCAGAAAATCCCAATACCTTAAGATTGGAAGAAAGAGACAAAAAAGCATTCCAGAAGGTATTAGAAAGATCAAATCAGTTTGAAACAAAAATTGTTGCTTTGGAGACCCAGTCAGCTGGTGGCATACTCAAAGACACCCTTCAAAAGAATGCAAACTTGAGATCAAATGATGGTATTGCTTTAGATGCACAAATGTTGTGTCACGGGCCTCCGCCTAATGAACTCAGTCATATTTCTTATGACTTCAAAAGAATTTCCCCTCCGTGTACACTACAGGATGTGCTACCTCAGTCCTCTGACAGGATGCTAAATGGAAAGGGAGAAAACACAGATAAAAATGTACCAACAAAAGAATTTGTCAAATTTGAAAGATTAGATGGTAAACTTGCAAATGTTGATTATCTTAGAAAGAAAATGTCCATTGAAGAAAGAGACGACAGTGTCTGTCCAGTGCTAAAACCCAAATTGACATCAAATATTCATGAATGCCTTCAACTTAATACAGGCAGACCCATAAACATACAGCAGGACTCCACTGCAGTTGCCGATGGTAGAGCATTTATCGGCAGTGCACACGCTGCTCAGATTAACTCGGTTTCTTTTGTTCCTCTCAAGACCTTGAATGGCCGAGCAGACATGAGTGTGGAAAAATCAGCCCTTATTTCCACTGAGGCTCCTGTCAGAAAAAGTCCCTCAGAATATAAACTTGATGGGAGGTCTGTTTCCTGTTTGAAGCCAATAGAAGGCACATTAGACATTGCCTTACTTTCTGGGCCACAGGCTTCAAAGACTGAACTGCCTTTGTGCGTGCTGCCAGAAGGACAGAGCACCAGCAGTGATGGGGGATCTCCTAACCCCCCAGCACCACAAGGGAGTGGTGGGAAGGCAGAAATGGCCTGTCAGAAAGAGCCGTTGTTAAGCTATGCAAAATCTGGCAAAGTCAACGTATCAGAGCCTCGGGTTCTGCAAGCAAGCAAGAGTTCTCCAAATCCACCAGTCATCCCCGTGGCTGCAGAAGTAGTGACAGACAAAAAGGTTTCTAGTCCAGCTACTAAAGGCAATATTTCTGTTATCGAAGCTATTCAAAAGAAAGACACCTCCCCTTCAAAACAGGACAATTCAGTGGAGACAAAGTCTTGTGTTATTCAAAGTCAGAGTGTTAAAACTACTCAAACATACTCCAAACTTTCTGCTGTCCAAAGCACTCCTGAAAAAGCTGTAGGAAAAGAGAAGCAAATACAAAAGGAGTTGCCTGCCAAACAGCCAGTAGCCCAGAGAAGTTGTGAGCCTATCCCTGCAAAGGTGGAGGTGATTAGGGAGTCATCTCTGAAGGTGTCTGTCTCAGATGTCCTGATAACGAGCTACTCCAAAAGCAATGAAAAAAATTGTGCTGATTTTGCCATTCCGCCTCAGATGCAAGGAAAAATGCAGGCAGCTGGCCCCAAGGCACAACCTAAGGATGGCAGAGAATCACTGAAACAGCTAGGCAGAGATGACAGCAGTGTTGCTAGTAGTTTTGTGGAAAAGGACATAACCAAGCAGAAAGTTCTCAGTGAGTCTAAGAAAGTTATCGCAGAGTCAAAGAGTGAAGCTCTTCCATCCAAACAGCTCATGCAACCCTCAGTAGGCTGTGATTCTAAAAATGAGAAGTCTGCACTGGTTTCCTCTGTGCAGAAGGACAATACCAAAGATTTAGGAAAGAAAGATCAGAAACAGCTCGCTGACATAAGGCTTCAAACTACTGAGAGAGAGCAGTCCAGCCAAGTTCCTCGGCAACAACTTAACGCCTCAGGCTCCCCTGCTGTGAGAGACACTGTAAGCAGAAACTGTGCTGTAGATGTTCATGCAGGTGTTCAAGAACATGTGAAGCCTGCTGCCACCTACGTGGAAAGCAGCAGTAATAAACACAGGCCAGTCTCTGATTCAAGTTCCTCTAAGTCTAAGTACTTGGATAAACAGACATTGTCGCAAAAACCATGCACTCCAACTGTAAAAGAAAAAGAAACTATTATTCAGGTGTCTACCAGCTCCCGGAAAGATGGGAAACATGCCGGTAAAAATGCGCTAGATCCCCTTTGTTCTGTTTCAGGCTCTTTGAGAAAAACGAGTAATGAACATGTGCAGGCCGAAAGGCCTGTGAGTTTGGAGCATGGCTCAGTAGCCACCCTCCAAATGAGCAGCATCACTCCTGACACCAAACCCAAATCCTCTGCTGTTGGCCCGGTAGCAGCAGGCACAGAGAGTTCTAAGCAGATGCAGAGGCAAGAACCAGCAGGCTTGGGGGAATCTGCTGATCGAAAGCAACTTCACCTCAGTGAAAAACAAACCATGTCTTCAAAGTTTTCCACTGTGAAAGACTGTCTCTTGCTGAGCAAACAGGCAGACAGAAGTCCTAGTAACCAGATGATCTCTGCAGACAAAAGACCCGAAGGAAAAATATGCACTGACGCACTTTATGTTCAGCTTGACAGTGGGAAAGTAGAGCCTACCCTTTGCCTCACAAGCTGCGATACCAGAGGAAAAGGAACAGAAAAAGCGACTGCAAGTAGCAAAAGCTCTCAAGATTCAAAAGGGAAAGGACAAGTTAATCAAAAACAGCCAGAGGATGCAAACAAGCAGATTGCAATAAAACACTTGTCGGCTGCCAGCGGGCAGAGTTCTTGTCGTGTGGCTGCAACACCAGGAAAGCTGCTGACTTGTTCAGCCAATTTGTCTGAATGTAGGCAAGAAGTATCTGTTCTGTCTTCAGCGAAGAGTGATGCATCTTCAGCGAAGGTTAAAGCAGGCTCACTTGAGCTTCCTGCAACCTGCAAGGAACTAAATAAGAAAAGCACCTCTTCCGCAGGGAGCGGTAAGGCGGAAATGACTAAAAGTGTTTCACTGATGGCTTTGCACAGTGCTGCTGTTGCAGTAGAAGCCCACCACCCTGCTTCAAACCTTGGGGGGAAACCCGGAAATCAAGAAAAGTCCTTTTTTGTTAACACTGTGGATGTAAAGGGAAAAGATGCCGTTCAGGCTCAGCAGTCTGCTTCAAGAAAACAGAATGTAGGTAAAGATTTATCCAGGTCAGCAACCACACCTGACCGTCCTAACGCACTTTCTAACGACAAAGACTCAGCTCGGCAGCGGCGAGGAAAGGAAGCTTCACGGAGCAGTCCTCATAAAAAATCCTGTTAACTGTGAGACCTGGCAGGTGTGAATTCAAGACTAGCTGAAAACAATGTCAATATATTGGACTGCCTTTAAACCAGCACTGTGTCGTGTCTTTGTGCAGCAAAGCTTTCATGTCACTGAAGAAAGAAAATAGGGGATATGTAAAGAGAGGACTTTTTTTTTCAAAATGCCTTCCCAATTGTAACCGGTAAAACTGTTACCATATAGTATTTGTACAAAAATACCTTTATAGCTGAGAGCTGTTGAAGAAAATATTTCCTGTGTAAATACCTAGCGATGTGTTTGGGGTTTGAATGTAGCATATATACTTCGCTGCTGATTGCATTGTTTACTCTCCCCTTTTTTAAGATAGTTGCTTTGCCACTTATTTGCCATAGTTGAATATGAAACCGAATTATTAAAACTCAGACCTGGCATGGTCTGACTGGAATGCCAAAATGCACAAGCATTGGTCTGACTGGAAAACAAAAACAGGCCACATTTTTACTTACTAAAAATCCTAGCTAGAGGTTAAAAAAATACTAGTACAGAACAAATACGGTGACTTATTGTGAGTTTTTACATGTATTTTTAATAATCCAATTTTGATAGTACTGTACCTGGCTGACTGCTTCACCAGATTTAACACAAGACCTAACTGCATCTCCCTGCCGCACAAAGCCTGTCTCTTAGAGTAGGTGTCATTAAAGCTATGGGAGGACCACTTGGTTGTCAGGGCATCCCAGCAAGAGTCATGTTCTCTGGTGAAATGGTGGTTCTCGTCTTGTCTATTGGGAGTGTGTTCTGTGACCTTCACCTAGACAAGGCTGAGACTCTGAAGCACATGCTGTGTGCTTAGTTTTTGCTGCAATCCTCTCTTGAGTTCCTTGAGCTTTTTTAAATTCAGGCCCTTACAGTGTGAGGCACAAGTATAAGCACATGAATTGCAGTACTAGTATGTTCATCCCTGTTTTTTAATACATTTAGAGAATACGTATTGTCATGGCATATAGTTAGCTTCATAATTAGCTTCATACACCTGTAGCTTTTTTTCTATTTTATGACAAGATAAAAAGGAAAAAAAGCAGTTTCAGTATCATATCTTCAAAAAAGTTCAGGACATCCAATACATTTTAATACATAGCTGGGGCCTTATGTTGTAGACTTAACTTGCTGTTTTTAGCAAGTAATTCTGGGTTTCACATGCATTTCTAAATGCATTGAGTAGCTCCATACATTTCATAACATAATCTTTTTATTTGTATGCAAAAAAAGTAAATACTGTAATTATAAAAGAAGCATTTTGTAACAAAGGAACCTGTTGGAGCTATTTGGTGCTAGAATGTGACTGTCTTCTTACTTTTGCTAAGCCTTATTTAAATTTTGTATACCGTGGAACATGTAGACTTTGATCATTTTAGCGTAGAGGTATTTAGTTTGTTTTGAAGGATGAAAGGTAAGATTTGAAACATGTACAGAAGCACTACAAAACACCGTTGCAGATGCGTGGTTTTTAATGATTGGGATCAATAGAATAGTGGTTTTACTTATTTCTGTTATATGTACCCACAGTAGAGCTAGGCCCCTGCCTGTTTCATCAGGGCTTATGGATTGTCTTTCTGTCTCAAAAGCCAGAAAATTGTTCATAAAAGCACAGTGTAATCTTGACTTGGAGGTTTGTATGACAACTGACAGTGTGCAGAATTCGCTTCCCTCTGGTGAAAACTTTATTATACTGATTAGTTGAGTTGGATTACAGCAAACCATCATGGAAAGATAATATCACAAACAAGTCCTTCTGATTTTTCATGTGGCGCTAGAACATTTATACTGCCTTTGATGCATTCACAGAGGAGCTAGTGAGTAATGGATAGTATTTTTTGAGCAGTTTTAAAGATAAAATGGTCTTGACATTTACAGTTCATCTGTGCTTTGGCAGTTACTACAAATGAATGCTAATGCACTTCGAAATAACATTTCTGTCTGGGAGGTATTTCCTAGTTTACAGTCTTCTGCATTTTTTCAACTATCCTCTTGTTTCCTTTAAAGCACATCTAGCTATTTGTTTACAGTATACCTTTGTGTATATTTTGTATAGTTCATTATCACTTCTGACAAATAAGTTCTTTGCATTTTGGAAGTGTAACAGTGCTTAAGCTTGTGTTTATGTAGTACCTGTTTGTTGGTGTTTGCCTTATCAGTGAGCTGTTAGAGATCCTCCTACCTGTGTGCTACTTAGTCAGTCTTTATGTGAGCATAGATCTGATGTGTTCTTTTGTAGACTTCCTGCTGTAGATTCTTCAGCTTACAAAAAAAAAAAAAGAAAAAAAAATTGTTAGGGTCTGTGCAATAAAGTGTTTGCAGTCTTATTTTCTCTAAGGAACTCCTTATGGATGTCATAATTGTTGTATATTGAACACGATTATTTATACTTATGCAGTTGCATAACATTGAAATAAAAATTCAGCATGAAATGCTGTTGTGTTAGCATTTTTCCTTGAACTGCTTTCACTCCTGTAACTTAAGGCACATCTGTGCTCTACTCAGAGGCGGGCAGTTGTTTGGTTTTTTTTCTCTGGGGCCAGCTCCACCCCTTAAGGCAAATGCCGGCCAAGGATTTTGCATGAGGAAATGCAGTTTAGTCTGGAGACGGAGGAGGTCTGCATAGCTGTGTATCTCGTCTCAGGCAATGGCTGGAACCACTGCTCTGCTGTTGGGTAGGTGGGCACGGGGTGGTATTGGACGACATATCCTGACTGGTAGCTAACAATGGCAGTAGGCTGTAACATGACATTTAAATCTTTCCTCCAAAACATGTATCATCATTCATTACAATAGGTCAGTATGTTTTTAAATACCTTCTCAAAATACCCAATCTTCATTGGTTTTTTTATTCACGCTAAATTTTCAGCTTTAACAAATTCCTGGAGCATATGTAAGTGCAATGTTTTCTTCAGTTTTGAAATCTCTACCCCTTGAATGTCATCAAATCTCCCTTTATTCTTTTTTTTCTCAGAAGATAAAATAGATGCAGTGAACCAGACAAGGGAGATGGAGCAGAGCACCTTAGTATCCAGTGGCCTCTTTGATGAAGAAAAATCCTTTTGGCAGGAGGAGCAACAGGGCAGGATTATTGCTCCCCTAATTTTCATCTTTCCACTTCTTGCAGAGGAGCGGCATCTATTAAAATACACGTCTTTACCGTTCCATTGCTGGTAGCTCTACACAGCTGGTTGGCACATGCCAGGAACTTTTTGCCTGGCGGGGGGGGGATATTTTTGTTCACATTTTATTATTGCATTGTTTTCTCTGTTTTTTCTCTGTACAAAACCAAGTGCAGCAGTGTTACAGCATCACTTTTGCTGCTTTGCTCTCTGTTTGAAACCAATAGGTGAGGAGAAGCTGCAGGTCACCCCCAAACTTTCCAACTTGCTGTGACCCAGCAGAAGGCAGATAGTCTGCAAAACTGGTGCACTGGCAGGGGGTGTGATGAATCAAGGAGGGGAGAGCAGGATCTGGCAGCTCAGGGAAAAGAAATCAGTAGAGTTGAGAATTGACTCTGGATCTAACTGCTCTGCCTGTTGTGCCATCTCTGGCTGTGGACAGCAGCAGTCACCTCTGCCTGGGGAGGCATAGAAACCTGCGTGCCCAGAGTGAGCCTCCATAGCGTTCAGGGCCAGAGGAAAGGGGTGTTGTAAGGGGTTTGTGTTGAGGAAGAAGTCGGGAGAGAAAGGTTACTGGTGGTATATCTGGCATGGCCTGTTATCCTCACTTCTACTGTTCTAAGAAGAGACTGCACCTCACCTGGGATGGGAATGCTTTCATGGTCTGAAAGGGAAATGTGGGCTCCCTTCTTCAGCACTGAACTCCCAGTTTGCTATGCTCCCTTAGACCCCATATTTTTCTCTTACATAGTTTACAAGACTTAGCAGGGACGTCAACCTTGGATTTGGATGGTAGCTCAGATGGCAGCTCAGAAAGAATAAATCACAGGACAGGAAGATACTAGAGGGTATATGGAGGCATGTCCCAGTTCATGGCTTGGGTTAGCGACAGTTTTTCTTTCCACTGACTATAGTATAATATTTGATTAGCACTGACCAGCTCAATCTCCCAGACATCTGCCAAGGATAGATTTGAATGAACTGAGGGTAGGAAGCAACGCAAGAGGTTATGGTTCAAGCTGCAAAGAATTGGGAGCATCAGGAAAAGTGGAGAAGGCTGCAGAGTAAGACGACTGTAACAACGTAGGTAAGTTCTAGCACACAGCAAGCCCTTCAAAATGCAGGTATTGAATATGAATGAATATATGAATTAGATACAGGGGCAAGAGGATGTCTGAGAGATTTGCTGGAAAAGGATATCATCTGCTGCTGGGGGAGAAGAATTTCCATTGCATTTTCCAGATGAGGAGGTATGGTGTGAGTGAGTGGTTGGGAAGGGATCTCACTTGCTCTCTTTGCAGGTACAGACAAGACTAGTGAATGAGAGAAAGTTCTTAAAAGATGCATCATCGACATTAGGATATTTTTTTTTAAGTCGACAGATTTAGAAATTGGAATCTTCAACCATCCTGTTCAGAGTAAAATCCTCTTTCAGAATCTGACTTGCATCTTACTAGTTTGAGCACAGCTGGGGAAGGAAGAACTTGGCCCTGAGTTTTGGTTTGTCCAATTGAAATAAACATAAGTGCTTACCAGTCTCTGAAATGTGACTCGTTAGCTAAGATCTGCTCAAGTTTCTTCTCTGTGTAAATACTGATAGCAAGTTCTGTTTTGCAGTTTTGTGTTGAACCATGACTTCAGTGACATCTGTAGCCCAGGAGCCAGGATGGTGAGTGAGTTCAATCCTGTTAGGCACCGTTCACCTCAGGCGATTCCCTTGTTCTCTCTGTGTGCTGGCTCCCCAGCTGTATTTGAAAAAATAAGAGATAAAAGGACTGGAAACCAAGGACTGCATTAGATCAGAGCTTGACTGGATAAACAAATTCTATAAAGAAAAATAAATATACTGTCTCTTTCCATTTATATCCTTGCTAAGTAATCCCAGAAGACTAAATCTTTGGACTTCAAAAAGTTTTAATATATTATCTGGGCATTCAGTGTATTATAACCGTATATAAATTTTCATTCAGAATAATCAGTCCCTGTATTTAGGACTTGTGTATCCTGAAACATACAGTATATGCTGTTCAGCACTGTTGTTTACATGGCATCCTATGAATGGCATTTTACAGGCAAATAAGAAAGCAGAGATGATACTGTAAAGTAAATCAAAGAGAAAATAAAAATGACAACAGATGAAGATATGGTCATCAAAAACAAGTCATGTAGAGGGAAAGGGATGGGTCACAGGAAAGTCTGTAGTTAATACTCTGTGTGCAAATATATATTGCACGTTCACTATTTCACCTTTTCAGCCATCTTCGAGTTTTAACCAACTGAAGTCTACACGAGTTTACGCCGTGACACTGAGCAGCGTTTCAGAAACTGGTGGTGTTTAAATCCTGTGTTCTTCTCTCCAAACAAAGGCATTTCAGAAAGCATCAGCCCAACGTGGTTTTCCCTCAAGTTGCTGATATTTATGGATCTTCCACAGTTACTACCTGATACTTGCAGCAATTTTTTTTGTGCCTATCCCAAGCTATGAACTGCATCATGCTCCCTTTTAACTTTGCTATTTGTCTATCACTTTCCTGAACCCACAAATTTAAGAGGGAAACAATGGAAGAAGCAGGTCTCTCTTGGATGGTGCACACACTGGCATTCATGCTGGATTATTAGATAACGCAATTATGGGAGGTTGCTCATTTAATCAGTTGGATTTGCAGAGGGAAGGGAAAATGCACCTTGAACCCTGGGCTGACTTCAGGAGCATCCCTGCCTTGCTCCCAAGGATGAGTCGAGGAGTCCTCGCCTCGGACAATGTGGCTTGCTCGGTGACATTTCTCTCCCTTAGACCAGTCCTTGTGGAAGGGCTCATCTGACGCAGGCAGCCTGTGCAGCTTCGGTGATCTGCAGCTGGGCAGCTGGAGCACAGTGCCTGCTGACAGGGTCAGGAGGAGGTTTCTGTGCAAAGTGTGTCAGCAGCCGCAGAAACAGGGAATATGGATCAGCAATATGGAGAGTTGTGAGGAGACGCAACGTCCTGGTACCCAAAATCTGGGAGTGTTTATAGGCAACTGGAGAAGAAACATCAAACGTCTCTCTCTGTGCACCCTTGGGCAGCACATGGCTACAAAGGCAGGAGGAGGAGAAGCTGTGGGGTAAGGCAGGTAGTGTACGTGATGTGAAGGCATCCGAAAGCTGCACCGGGGAGCCTTGCTGGAGCAGGGCAAGACTCCACATGGTGCATGCTCTGCCGTGGAGACAGAAGGGTCATACCTTCTGAGAAGGTTGTGTCTACATGTCAGGCTTAGCCTGTTATTAAAGCACTAGTGCCATAAATCATGCTATGGTAACACAGGGCAGGTAAGTAAGCATGGCAAGCTCCTTGGTCAAATGCACATACTCTGTTTTGCCACTGTGTTTATTCACATGTGATGGCAGAAAAATGGATTTGGTTGTTTAGCAAAAGTCAATAAGTCGTCTGTCTTTTTTCCAGCCTAGCTGTTGCATATCCCATTGGAGTGAAGAGGCTCTGGCTTCACTCCAGAGATGCACAGCAGAAGCAACGTGAAGTAGCTGTCGGCACGGGGAGCACCCGTGGGATGAGGTTGCTGCTCCCCACTGCACTGCCCCCTTTGCAGTCTCTAGTTTTCTCTCCTGGGCTGGTGCTGGAGGAAACGGTCCACTCCGGGCTGGCACAGGAAAGTCTCATGGCTCTTGGCGTTGGTTTTTTGCCCTGTGTGAGCAAGTGTAGTGCCAAGCACCCGCAGATTCTTGACCAAATCTAAAAGTTTTATGGTTACATCTGAAATTGTTGCTAGTTCCCTATGGAGTCTAGTTAATAGTACAGGAGCAGGGCCTGCCCTGGGGTGAGAGATGGACAGACAGAGGTTCAATGGCCAGGAACTTTCTAAGGATCAAAAATATTTTAAAGAAATAGGAGAGATGATATAGGCTGTTTCTGTCAGTCCTGCACAAGTGGGTCTTACGTGACTATGAATGTTGCGCCTGTTCTTCACAGGAAGTCTTTTTTTTCTTTTTAGTGGAATGGGGTACACTACTGCCAGCTCTTAAACAACATTGTTTTTCAAGGACATTTGATAGAGGGTGAGGGTTTGGTTGGTTTAGGGTTTTTTTGTTGGGAGTGGTGGGTGGTGGTGGCTTGGTTTTCTGTTTTTTAAAGAGAACAAGGTTTGCATTTTGGCCCTTGGATCTTCTCTTTACAGGTGCATTAGCCATAGTAGCTGGGACACCAGGGCTAACATTGAGTGGAACTGGGATTTCTCTGCAAGAAAACTTATTCGTGTTCAAGGCTCAGTTCATAGTTTATTTTTCCAGTTCTCAAATAAAACTTTTTCATTATTTTTCTAAAAGTTATAATACAAATGGAAATGGTATTACAAAAGTTAAGAAAATACAGATCACAAACAAAAACAGTAAGTTGTCTTTCATCTTAATACAATTGCTGTACATCTTTTCTATATCTCTATCATAAACTTACATTTGCTGGTAATTTCGTTTGAAATAGCGAGCACCCCAAATGAAGATGGCACCACAGGATAAAATAGCCAGGACAACTGCAGTGATACCTGCCATGTTGATCCCACAGGAGAGCGAGATGGTGGCCAGCTGAGCCCCAGCTAGCAATTTGGGTTCAGAGCATCTCGTTCCTTCAGGGTCTTCAATTTTATCCAGATTCTGCTTGTACCAGGTGATTAAACCAATATTGGAGCAGGTGCAGTCCAGAGGGTTGTAACTTAAATTGATTATGCAGTGGCCAGCTAGGGATGCTAGGTTGTCACGTGGTAGAATACGGATCCTGTTGTGGGCAAAATTGAGATAGATGTTCTTGAGGTTTGAAAATGCATCTGTGCTGAATGCAAGAAGTTTGTTGTGGCTCAGATCAACATGCCGTAACTTCTTGAGGCTGTGAAATGCTTGGCTGCCTATTGCTGTCAGTTCACAGGATGATAAGATTAGTGCCTCTAAATTGGATAGCTGTTGGAACAGTTTGTCCTTTGGCATGATCCCTGACTCAAAGCTATTTTGACTAAGGTCCAAGAGCATGAGGTTTTCCAGGCCTTGAAAGAGATGCTGAATGCTGGTATTAATGTGGGAGGAGGAAAGATTCAGCACTTGCAAGAGATGCAAATTTTGGAAGGGACCCTGTGAAGTGTTGATATGAAGAGGAGTGAAAGCTAGGTCCAGCACCTCCAGGTTAGCACCATCCTTAATGAACACGTCTTGGAGGTGGAGCCTTATGTTGTGGCTCAGATTCAGGTACTGAAGACTGCTCAAACCGCTCAGTGCTTCATTACAGCAGTCAAAGCTTTCAATATGACTCTTACTTAAATCAAGATGTTGAAGCTTTGCCAGTTTCTCCAAACAGCCAGAGCCCAGCTGCAGGACCTGCGAGTTCCCCTTGATGTGGAGATGAGTGAGGGAGGGGAAGGCGGCAGAGCTGATGTTACAGAGGTGCTTGAAGGAGTTCGCATTGAGAACTAACTCTGCTAGCGAGCTCATGCCGCTGATGCCGGGGGGCAATGTGCTGATGTGGGTTTGAGTTAGGTCCAGCTTTCGGAGCCTGGTCAAGCACTGAAATGTGTCGGCATTTAGATTTCTGAAGTGCCGTAGCTGCAGATAGAGATCCTTGACAAAGATATTACAGAGGCCTTGTAACACATTCGGGCTTATGTAGGGCTCCTTTTCCACACCATGAAATGTTCCTAGCCAAAGGGTCTGGGCTGTGGAGTTCTGTATCCCCGCCAGGACCCCAGGGATGTCAGCACAGCCCCCAAAGTCCAAACTGTAGAAATGGGACTGGAAAGCTCCAGGTTCAATGTATATAATGTTATTGCCTTTAAAAATGAGAGTTATATTGCTGGTCTTCTGCAGAACACGGACATCTTCTGCTGTGATTGCTCTTATGTTGTTCATTTGAAAGTCAAGGTATTTGAGGTTTTGAGTGGGAAAGTTGGGAGGAAGCTGCAGCGAAGAGATGTGGTTGCTGCCCAAGATGAGGGTATCCAAGCTGTCCAGATTTGTCATTGGAATAAAGGACATACTGGTTATTCCCGTCTGTGTTAAGACAAGCTGCTTCAGGGACCATGGGCCAGCGAATGCTGTGTCAGACAGAAACATGAGCAGGTTTCCGGTCAGCACGATTGTCTTCAGCTTCTTGTTGCTGTGAAAGGCGCTGTCGTACACCCAGTTGATCTGACACCTTGAGAAAGCAACAAGAAACCAGCATCGGTGGCCTGTCTCACAAGACTCTCCCAGTATACATGATAACCCAAACTGTACTTCATACTGTAAGAACTCATGATCAGTTGCCTTCACCAGGATAAAAGCGTCTGTCTTTTCCAGTGACACAGTGACAGTTGCCTGGTATTTGTAAGCTCATGTTGAAATACAGGGTCCTGGTGAGAAACAAAACCTGCCCTGAAATGATGGGTGTGTGGAGGCACTTGTAGAAGTCAGGGAGACATGAGATTTTTAGTGTCCAGCTTAATAAAATGAAAATCTCTTTTCCTATAGAAAAAGCTGGACATTTCCAAGGACGAAACCTGTCTTTCTCTAGGGTTTAGGGAACAGTATCTTTATAGAAAAGTGAATTAAAAAATTGCTTTAGTGACTTTGCTGTCACTACTGTCTTAGCAGCAGTAATATGTGGAAAATGCGTATTTCACTCACTGTCCTGCAAATGATTGTCACCAGAGGAGAAGCCTAGATATTGCCCAAGTGTATCAATCCCTGCTTAGCAAAATACTTCACAGCTGTCTGTGAGTGCTACTGGTGGTTTCCCTGTGAAGGCAGGGAGATGCTGCTCTGGTGTGCTCCAGAAGCCGGCGTTGAGCAGGGGGTTTGACCAACCTGATGTGCAGAAGTGAGGACGTTCTCCCGTACCTTGTTAAGTCCAAGTAGAGAAGGGACTTCAGCTCAGAGAAGGTTGAATTCTGGAGGGACGGGAGCACGTTGAAGCTAAAGTCGAGGATTTCGGTTGTGATGGGTAGTTTTTTGGGAATCTCCCTCAGTCCTAAACCTTCACAGCTATAGCTTTTATTTACCGTAATCTGTGGAAAATATACAGTGAAACTGCAAGAGGAATGTACTGCAACTATAAATAGGAAACCGTGGCACTTCAAAAAAAAACGAACAGAATTTTGAATTATTTAAAAACATAGCAGCCAGAACCCTAGGAATACTTAGTGCAGGCTTGTAATGCACAACCCTGGGTTTTTGTGGAGTGTGTTTTTAAAATGAATGCCTTGAATCTCTCTTGTGCTAATTTGAAGTGTCTCATCTGTACTACTTTCTTACTGAAGTTAGCACATATGAGGATTGTTTACTCTTCTGGATGAATTATTAATCCCTAAGAAAGAATCCCTACAAGGTAGTTTTAAACTCTGAATTTCATGAGTCTTGTAATAAAGCTTATTCTAAGAGAAGTCTTAAGAAAACCTTGTAGAGGGGAGGTAAAAAAGAGCAGGTCTGGGAATGTTTCTAGAAGGAACATATCCAAATTAATTGGATCTGAACTGCAGTTACACACTGCAGCAAAAGGATGGTGGAAAGGCTTAGCTCAGGCTAGACAAAGATCATATCTGATATGCTGAGTCTTTAAAATTTCTATGAAGGCTTTTCAGTTTAACTGAAGATAAATCGATCTATTATGTAGAGAAGTCTACTGTGTGGATACCAGGGAAATTCATTAAACGTGCTTGACCAGCCTGGTGATTGCACAAAAGTCAATCAGAGCCTGGGACTATGGCGGCAGGGAAACGCCGCCCTGGAATAGCCTGCCACAGCCGCTCAAGGCAGTGGAGATGCTCAGAGCATTGCGTTTGTCCCAGCTGCCAAGTGTGATGGGGAGCATGGGTGCAGCCAGCTCAGTGCCACTGTCGTCCTCGCCCAGCCCTGCTCCCAGAGGAAGCCCTGGGTGGTTACAGGGCCAGCCTGGGAGGGATGGGATCCCCGGGGCCGCATGGCAGCTGCAGCTTTGGCAATTTCCTGTTAGGAAGCTCAGAGATGTTCTGCTTGCAGGGAAGTAAAAACATGTATTGCATAGTTGCCCAATCTGACAGTTTTAATGAGATTCAAAGCTATTCTATTAGCCCAAAGAAAGCAAGCACAGGTGGTGGGATGTCCAGTGAGAAATGCACTGGAGCCTGGATTCTGTGATGAGCAGAGGACAGGGCAGGCATGTACCCTGTGGGGCAGGAGCAGGTGGCTCACCAGGGTTTTGGTGAGGTGCACATGCACCCTGGGGAATGGTGCATGAGGTTCGGGTCTTTCCGTCCACGTGGGACTGTGAGCGAGACCAAACCATGTCTCTGCCTGTCTGTGGCTTAGCAGAGGCAGGTGGGCAGTGGAGGTACTTGGTAACCTCGCTGGAGGGGAAAGAGGGGAAATCTGTTGCAAGCCACAAGCTGGACACAGCGAACACTTCTTTCCTTTCCTATAGGTGCAAATCCTGTAACCGGAGGGTGCTGGGGAGCACTGGGGGAGTGCCATGGCCCTGTGATGCTGCAGGCGGCACAGCCCAGTGGGCAGGGACAGAGAGACACTGGCAGCGGCATGGTGGAGCCGGGAGGGAGTGGAAAGGGACTGTCACAACAAAATGCCCATGCGGGTGGGGAGTGCAGCTCCTCCGCTGTCCCTCTCCCCCTCAGCGTGCTGGGGCCTGGCTGGAGCTCAGTGCTGCGGGGACTGCACCGGGTCCGGCACCAGCAGGGTGGGACAAGCCAGCACTGCCCACAGCTGGGCACTTGGCATGACCTGAGGTGCAGTAAGCCAGCCTGGTACCTGCTGTAGCACGGCAACTTGGCTCCAGCCTAGAAGTGCTGAAATAATACAGCACTGGTAACTACAGGAATGGCAAAATATAGACTTAGAAAAGTCGATGCTTTCAATACTGATAGGCAAAGAAGAACCCATGGAGCTGACTGCCGTGACATGCGGTTTAGACAGATAAAAAATGCGTAGCTGTCACTATAAATGAGAACAGTGTCTATGTTTTACCATTCAAATAAATTAGTGAGTAAGCTCTCTCTGTATGCTTCTGGGCATGGAGCAGCTCTCACAGGTTGCTGAGGAGCAACCATCCCCAGGGGGATCCCGGTGTACAACTCGGAGTGCTCGGGAATTTGTACATTTAATTCAGTGAGGAACTTGCTATTGGCCCCAAATGTGGGCTGCGTAGGGCTGGGTTTCCATGGTGCTTCTTCCCTGAATCAAAATCCTTACTTTTTTTTTCCTTGTCTCCCACTTCAAAAAAATAAAATAAAAATCTTATGGATCAGCCTTTTCCCCTGCCCCTGGAAAAACCCTGGTACTTTCTTCCTATTCTCATGTGGTATTGCACACCAACCAAACAACAAACAGGGACACCATCATCCCACCACTGTGTACAAATTCCTGTATGGAGAGTGCAAGCATGAGACAAAAATCCTTATATCTGTCCTCTGTCTAGCTCTGATATCTGCTAAACACCCCTGTGAAACTTTATTGTCCACCCAGCTCTCTGGGAGGTGAAGCATGGTGCTGGTTTGACAGGCTCCCAAAGTCCCCAGCAGTGGCAGGAGAGAGCGTGAGGGTGCATGGACACACGGGTGTGAGGAGGAGGAGGAGGGACAGTGACTGATGTCCCTGAGCACATCTCAAGACACCCGCCTTATTTCTCCAATAAAGGCCTTCAGATCCCCCTGAGAGAAACCCCTTGGGAACTGAAAACAGTCAGACCAGAGATCAGTCTCACCAGAGACCGATCCTCTACACACACATCTCCTGTATCTCGAGAGGGACCGGCAGCTGTCACTCACCTCTGCACACACAGTCTCTGTGGCGCTGGATGCTTCGCAGCTAACGCAGGCGAGCGTTGTGAAAATCAAAAAGTATAAATCACAGGCCATTACGGAGTGAGGCGGGTTGTTAAAATGGATGGTCTTGTGCTATCTTCCCTTAATGAAGGCGAGACAGAGCAGCAAAGGTCAGACAAACTGGGCGAGTTGGCTAGAAAGGAGGTCATAAGGAAAAGAAATGTTTGCTGAACCTCCTGGGTTCAGCGTGAGCAAAACAGTAGTTTTGGAGTGAAAGAGGAACTTCCCTGCTTTAAATATAGTCAAATGACTGTGCACTGATGCTTTTCTGGGGCAGAACAGATTTTTTAAAAATTGAAAGTGAGGGAAATTGGTCTTTATGCTTGTGTAGAATGAAATGTTTCCACTAAGTACAGGGGAGTTAGTTCAGCGTGAAATACGAGGGAGAGCAAGAAAAGGGCAGATGAGACTGCAGCGTCTCACCAAAGGGGCATTTAATGCAATGGAAAGTTTGAGTCAAACAAAATTTGGTGCATCGCTTGTGAAAGTCACAAGAACTTGTAAAACAACTGAAATATAGGCACAAAATCTGTGCCTATGTTGCTGCAAAAAGGATCATGATGCTGAAACATGCTCCTCTTGTTAGAAACAGTAAAGCTGAAAAGCGATAGTTCAATCTGAAAATGAACTCTGTTCCTCTTGTATTTAGATTACAGGTAATGATTAGTTTTCTGAAGGGGGACAATATTTCTAACCATCTCTAAGATGGGCATGCGTGTGGCAGCTGCGGGCGGGAATGTCTGGTCCTCGCTGCCTGGGGTGGTGCTGAGCACTGGCTCTAGCCAGCCAGCTCAACCTGCCTTTTTTTTTTCCTTTCTTAAATGACTGAGCTATTAGCTTGATAACTTTTTTTCAGCAGGCTTAACTGGTGCTTTTTCTTCACCACCTAGTAGAGAAAGTCATGATGAAAACATACTGGGCTGGGCAAATGTGCCCCAGCACGGTGGGGAGAGGCTGGGTGGGTTGAACTGCAGAGCTGATCCAGCCCTGGTAACTTGATCAGTGAAGCTTCAAGCAATCAAGATGCCATCTGGAGAGCATCAAGCTCAACACCTGGGAAGATAGAGACATCTGGGCTTCTCTGGTGCCAAGGACATGCACAAAATCAGCGGCTTCGGCTCTGAAATAGTGTATGAAGGCCACAGCTGCACTGGTAGCTGGAGTTGATGTGTCTGTTGGGTTTTACCTGAGCTATGCTCTGCTCATCCCTGCAGGTGGCTGGGGAGAGGGGAGCAGTCAATGTGGCAGGAGCAAAACTTAAAATCCAGTGCAGAGCCGACTCCCTTTTGCATCTTTGCCTAAACCTCTCGGATGGGCTGTTGCAGCTGGCGGGCACGGAGAGGCCACGGCACCAGTGCCCTGCTGCTGTATTTGGCTGGGTTTTTTTCCCTCCTCCTTAATTTATAAAATTTAAAAGAAAATAACTTTTCTGAATGACAAGCTAAAAAGCTTGCTCCATATCTCACTAACAGTTCTGCCTCTTTCCCAGCCAGCTCCATGTTTGCTGGAAACCCTGCTCTCCCTGCAGCTGGTAGCAAAAATTTCAGAGGAATTTGTTGTTTGGGATGTTTGCTCCTTGTTTATTTTCTATTTTCTATGCTAAGGCTCAAAGGCTAAGGCTCGGGGTGTCCCTGCCCTCCCTGCTGCGCTTTCCTGGCTAGCGGCAGCTTGGACTCACACTTGCACCCTGTGTCTTGTTTCTGGCAGGCTATAAGCCCTGGTGGCACGGATGTTTCCTCAAACCACCCGTATCAGAAACCTCAAATTTAAGAGGAATATGTTGTTTTGGAAGAAAAGTCCTTTAAATCAGGAGGGGATATCAGCCTCTTCCTGTAGTGCAAGTATATTACTATGTGTTGTGGAATTTACGTGTGACATAAAGGGGTATAAATAACTCCAGAGATTTTTTTTTGGGGGGGGGGGCTGTTTTTTGAGGAAATGGGAAGCTTTTTGATGCAAACAATGAATTCCAAAGCCTGCCTCAATTTTGGGTAATGAAGAATTCATTAGAAAATTGGTATTGGGTGACTGAAGTTCCTCTTTTCATCCATGTGCACAAGCAATCGCTGATCTTAGTAAAAATGACTAATTATTAGAGGTGTCTGAATTATTCATTATGTGTGCCTATCATTAATTTAGCTCCTTGTGCTCATAAAGGAGTGAATGAGGAGGGGTAAGAGTTTATGGCAGTAGCTAGCGGTAGGGGGTTTCAGTGCTAGCAGGGGGCTTTGCTGCAGGCGCCTGCTGTGGGCTTGGGCTCGGGCTTGGGCTCAGCCAGGTTGCAGCCCCTCTGTGACCGCGGCTGTGGCACCTGGGGCCATTGCAGGCTGATTCATCTCCCACGTTAAACAGGGGGAATGCTCCTTTTCTGCATGCTTTCTGCTTTTAATGATGGTGTTTGCTGTTCCCAAGTGCTGGGTGGATCCTTTCTCCATCACTGCGTTCAGGGGGGCTGTCAGACCACAGGGGTCGCTAGGAAAGTGCCCTCGACAGTATTTTTCTTTTCATAATATTACTTTCTATGTGCTTGGCTGAAACTCTTCCCACTCTGGTGATAGGAAATTTAAGAGCGTGTGAACAGCAGTGGTAATAATTGGCTTTAGTGCGACGGTGCTTGTCGCTGAACACTTGTGAGATGCTGAACACTGCTGACGGCCAAGTGAATTGCTCCCTCTGCATTGCCCCTCTGGTGCTGTGTCACCCCACAAACAAGTCGCACTGCCCTGCAATCAGAAAGTCCCCTGGAAAGGGCTGCACATCCCCCCAGAAGTTCTCCATTTTAAACTGGTTTCCGAGCTAGACGGGAGGAGCAGCTCACGAGGCTCACCAAAACATGGTGAGTCACCCATGGCATGAGTCCACGGATGGTGGCCCTTCCCCCACTTAGAAACCACCACAGATACAGTATCGGTCCTAGTGGAGACCATGATGATGAAGTGCTGGCATGTTCCTTAGCCCAGCCAAGTGGCATGGACGTGGGCATATCATGTGGGCCGTTGGCACGATGCTGAAGTCACGGGATGCCAATTCCCACCTCCACCGTAGAAAGGTGGGTCCCATTTCTGGATGGCATCCTGGGTCCTGCAGGAGCCTCTCCGCCTGGGCAGGAGGATGGCTGGTTGGGTTGAGGGGAAATCCTGTCTGGTGTCAAATCTACCCAGCTGGCCCTACACCTGGCCTGGCCCTTGAGTCGGGAAAGGCTCCTGGTTGCAGCACTGAGCACAGCACCTCCAAAAAGCCTGGTTCCCGAGGGGTGCTGCAGGTCGGATGAACCTGGGAAGTCGCTCCTCTTTCAGGGTTGCCTTGGAAAAAATATGTAATAACTGTAGGGTTAAGTGGGAATCCATTTAAGAAATTAAAAAGAAAGAAAAAAGTGCAATGAGTTATGTATATGTATTAAACAGACTTTAGCACCCTCAGAATTCCTAGAAGATGTTAATTCTCTCTTATTTAAGAGATAAATCATGTCAATCTCTGGATCTTCTGTTGCTCTGAAGAAGGGGGGATTGGCAACCCAACACAACAGAGCTTCCAAAATACCTGTCTATAGAGGATCAAAGCATTAAAATAATTTTCAGTCATTTCCTTCAAGTATGGATTTCAAGATTTTCCTTGTTTGTTGTTTTCTTTGATACCTCAAACAAGAGAGAGGAACCCAAATGATTGCTTTAAATGCTGGATGTTAAGAACCTGAACTGGGGTTTGCCTTGAGGCAGTGGAATTTGGGCTGTGACCCTTTGCCCACCACAGCTGCGTGGTGCCCCGAGAGGAGACACGGCAGCTGGGGAGGACCAGGACCACCTGCCCTGCCCTGCCCTACCACAAACCCTCATTTTCCAGCAGGAAAACCTGTACAGGCTCTGCTGCCAGTGCAGGAGGTGCTGCGGGCTCAGCCTGTGCTCTGAGGAAAAGTCTGAAAAAAGGTGGTGCAGCAAGAGCATAAATCACCTGCAGGGAGAAAAAGCTGCCATAAAAAATGTCAGACTTTACCAGGCTTTATGTGAAACCCCTCTGCTTCGTGCTGCAGCAATTGATCTTTCCGAAACCCTAAACGAGGGCAGGAGACAGCAGCTCTTCAGCACATGCTCTCCGTGCATGTGAGCAATGTCCCTTCACCTGCCCTCGGGGGTGGTGGGGACACAAGATGGATAGGAGCTGCAGGGCTGTGCCCACGATGCCCTCCCCAGCTGGGTGCTAGTCCATCCGGTGCGCATTTCGAGCAGCCAGGGGCCAGGCTGCAACATCCCGCCACTCCAGGGATTCTTCTGCTTTGCCACTGCTCCTTGGCAGAGGACCAAACCACCAGCTTCTGTCCTCTGGCATTGATGGTTAAGGTTAATGCTGAAAGCATGCCACAGCTTCAATCCGAAATTTCCATGACTTGATCAAACCACTTGCATAGGTAGCAACCTAGATGCCCCTTGAAAAAGAGAAGAGAGTGTGACCAGGGATGTGATGTGAGCAGTGCGTATAGAAATATCCCAAACAAATAAAGTGAGCGCTCCTCTGGCTGCCTCTTCATGGGCGGCTTGTTCTCATGTGGATTTTGTCCGAGGCAGCTTTCAAAAGGATTGATGACGAAGTTTCTTAGCCAGGGCGCTGCTGCTGTGCCAGGTCCTGGAAGCCCTGGGCTTTGTGGGGGCATCGGTGCTATTTTTTTAGCAGGCAGGATGAACAAACTTTCAGCTGATGATCACAGCTTGCTAGAGGCCAGGGAGATGCCGGGGTTCCTGGCCCCCATGCCTGCATCCTGCGCCCTGCCTGCCGGCCAGGAAGCGGGGTTGGCCATGGCTGGGGCATGCAAAGCCGTGTGAAGTCCAACCAAACACAAACCGAAAATAGTCAGGACAAAGGCACTATGTGGGAAGGAAATTGCTGACGGGAATTAGCAACTGATTAATTACTGATGTCTTGTACATCCATGTTTCACGTGCAAAGGGGGATGTCTCCTATACTCTCCCTGCAGATGCTGTTTCTGTATAACTACTCTTGTTTTGTTATCCTCCTTGAGTAGCTTGTGATTTTTCAAAACTTCAGAAGATGTTCTGAGGATCTCGGTGCTGGAGCCCCCTATTATTCTGTGAAACAGCTGTAAGACTTTTCCCTATCTCAAAAATGCAGCCTGTGTTCCCTGCTAAGTAAGCAAAATACCCAGTATTCTCCCTCCCCGTGGGTTGTATCAGTACTATAAAGCCAAGAAAAAATGCAGATTTCAATGATTAGTAACAAGCTGTTCTTCCTCTGTCCGAACAACACAGAATCTCACAAACTGGGCTGCACAAGTCTTGCATGCTAGATTTTAGACTGACAAGAGAGAAATCTGGTTGTATCTGTAAGTCCAACTTGAGTAGCAAGCAAAAAATCAGAATTAAAACCTGCCCGAGCTTCCCTTTTCCTCAGCTGGTCTCTATCAGGAGTAGCTTGGTATGGCTTTGGGGAAAAGGAGCTTCCCAGCCCTTGCATGGAGAGGCTGGGCTGATCCCTGGGAGTCGCATTTTTATTGGGTTTGGTTTGCTTTGGCTGGCCGCAGATACTAACCTTTCAATGGGAGGAAACCGGGCAGAGATAAAGAAAAAGAGCCGAACTGAGGGAGCTCGTATGAGTTCAGGCTATTTAAAGAACTTTTAGTACAGAGGCTTTGAAATGACAAAAGAGCATCTTAAAAGGAAGTCCTGTTGCTAAGCAACATTAATTGCCATGTATAGAGCTCCAGGAAGAGAGGAGAGAAACCTCTCCCCCCACTTTCAAGCAAGAAATGCTGGTAAGGAGCACCCGACCCAGGCGCCATAGCTGGGTCCAAAGTGGGTTAGAAGTGTCCCAAGCCACGTCCTGGCTGAGAGAGGGTTTCCATGACCCTTTGGTGCAGGGTGGCTACTGGTGAGACTGTGTGGGCAGGGGAGAGCCGCCTCTCCTTCTCCACCTGGGGGTTTTGAGAGTGCTGAAATGTAGGAGCAGGCAGCACCTTGGGAACCTGAAATGATGTGTCTGCATAGTTTTGACTGCTTCAATTCACTGCTTGAGTTTCTTTCCTCTTTCTCCCCCATTCATATTACATTCTTATCTGCTCATTTTGCACTGATGGTCTTTGCCTGATGAGCATCCATGCAGCTGCTGGGTAACATCCTATGCTGGTTATGACTGCATGTGAGGTAACAAGGTAAAAGGCATGCTGCTCCAGTTGGGAATGTGTCGATGCCCTAAATATATTTGGCCGCAGGTTAATATTTGTTCCTTTGTCCTCACCATGGTTCAGAGACGTGGCTCTGAAGTCCCTATCCTCACAGTGATCTTGCCTTTCCTGCCAAGCATGAATCCTTGACCGATCTGGTTTGCTGACGGGAGAACAAACCAACCTCACTGTTAAAATTCAGGGTTTTATTCTTAGTGTGGCTACTGGAAGCCAAGGCTGCAGTTGGGTGCTGCTAATGAGCTGTTTCTATCGGATGGGTTTGAAAAGGGGAGCTCTTACCACCCAGCCGGACTAATGACGTGGAAATGAGGCGAGTGGTCCTGCATGTGCAGGGTGATCCCTCAGCAGTCCTCGTTGGAGCAGTGCCTCCTCTGCCCACTGGCCTCAGCAGATACCAATGACCTGGAGCCACAGGTCGCTTCTTCCATCAGATACTCACTCCAGAAACTCCGCCTGCCCTAAATCTGTTTTCACGCGTCTCTTTTTATATATATATATATATATATGTATACTGAATACCTAGTCCCTGTTTGCAAAGGTATGTGCAAGGAGAAGAATTTACCAAATGTTTAGACTTGATGAGTTTGTCAGATCCGGGTCAGAGACAGGCTGATTTACTCCTCAGCCCCCTGAAAGATCGCTGGACGAATGTCCTACAGTATTGCCAGGAGTAACTGTCTGCAGGTTGGTGATTGGTCTTTTGAAAGTGTTTCACTCAGAAGCTCAGTCTTCGGAAAGGTTTTCATTGCCACCAGAGCTTTGCACTGTGGCTTGGCTTGGTGTTAATTCTTTGCATATTGCCATCCCTCCAAAATATCAATTGCTTTCACATTAAAGCCATAAGCAAGCAATAGCCTACTCTTCCTTTCTGCAATAACTTTTTAAAAAGTGGTGAAATGCTTGAGAGACTGTACCCTGGTGGTCTATGCTCTCCTGGGGTGGCTGGGAGCAGCTGAACAACCACCCCACAATTCAGCCCATAGCGGGGAAGGCCTGGGATGGCTAATCTCCCTAGCCCAAAAGGAAGGGAGCAGCTGTGGGTCGCGCAGCTCATTCCCATGGCCATCGTCCATCCTCCCGCAGGCAATGATGGTGAAGTCTCGCTGGCATGGTGCTGGCCAATAGTCAGCGCTTCCTCTGGCACAGGGGCCCGTTGCCTACTCACACTTGCCATCAATTACAGGCTTTTTCCTTTTGGTGTAGCTACATTTTCCTTGCTCTAACTTAACTCATTGCTTATTTTGCTGTCGACTGTTCAGAACAATTGACCCTTTCCTCTGCCTAACATCCTCTGCAGCATCCGCAGGCTGTTGGCGCTGCAGCCCCCGTCCCCTCCGCTGCGTTGCTTCACCGCCCATTTGGCTCCTGTGTTCCCAGCAGGTGCGTGAATTGTAGTTTGTCACACTGCCGTGCTGATCCGAGCTGCGCTGCCTGGGGGCAGAGACACACGTCTCTGTCAGTCTGCAGTGCACCATGGGATGTATATTTTCCCTAGATCACAGAAGAGTGGGTCTTAAAGAAACACAACGGGCTGGGCACTGGCCCTACATTTTAATAAACAAAGAGGCAGTTCCTGAAGTTGTGCTGGTGTGACAGAAATAGCAGTCTTTCAAAATGCTGCTGTTTGTGAGCTGTAAGCCTGCCCTGGGCAGGGTTTGCCTGGCCTGATTAAACGACACAGGCTAGGGGGGGCAATAGTATTGTATAAATGGTCTTTTTTACACATGAGTGGAAATAAGTCTGTGGAGGAGGATGGTGGGGTGAACAATCGCAGAAAGTGAAATTCCTGTGATCCAGATGAGATTTCCAAAATTCTCCTCCTATATTATCCTTTTATTTAGTTTTACCACTTGTTTCTTCTGGTTTTCAGCTGCCTAAGCAGCACGAACAGCAATGTGTGGTTTGCTACTGGACCAAATCCTGCATTATCTGGTGCAGAGGAGTCATGCCCAGCATTGCGGGGTGAGCAGGGGCTCCGGCAGGTTCTTGCCCAGAGAGAAGACGATAGAGGGAAGGGGAAGGAGATGTAGTTTGTAACAGATTTAGTGGGTTACCCACTGCCAGAGGAAAATCTGGCCAGTTACTCCGAGGAGCCTTCCTTTAACCATGACTGTGTCTAGATTTTCAGTTAACAGCATTTTCCATGGCCTTTCTTTTCTAGGTCCCATTTCTAGACTGCCATCAGCCCGGACCTCATTGTGGCCAGTGGTATGGGATCTCTGCAGTGCACGCTGCTGTGCCTTTCTGCTGGCATCTCCTGGGAGTGAGCTCCAGCTCTCGTTCCCATGTGCTGAGTGGGTGCTGTTTGCTGTTTGCTACGGCACTCCGGGATACCCTGAGCACGGCAAGGCAATGCAGAGCTCCCCTGAAGTCCAAGGGGTGATCCGTCTTCTTAGCATTATTTATGTGTTTGTGTACCTTACAGGTGAGTGCAGTTTCACTTGAGGAGATTGTTGCATCTGTGTTCAGTGATCTACGCTGATGTCTTGCAGTTTATGGGATGTTTGTCAGACTTCTTAAGCCTGAAAGATTTCGTATTTTCTGAGGTGATTCCAAGTGGTGGTAACAGCACAAACCAGAAGGACTTGTTCTTGATGCTGAAATCCACTTCTTGTCTCCCCTGTCCCCCAGGACACGGATTAAATAAACTTGCAAGATAAACTCTGTTATCAAAGGGCAAAACTTGGAGTCTGGATAAACAAGAGAATAAATCCAACAGTACATTAGGAAAGAGGGAGTAATTATTATTTTAAAATGTAACCTCATGGTTTTAATGCTGTGTACTTGCTTCATATTCATGATTGAAACGGTTGCTTATCTTAACTGGAAACTCCTTCAAAGACAGGAACGTGTTTGAGCTCTGCAGTACAGATATTCTCTCTGATTTATGAGCACGTGCGCAGGGGTACAGACACTCCTGGAGCAAGCTGCAAAACGAGAAGAGGAAGATGATATAGATGATAGAGACAAGAAAGAAATGCTGAGCAATGTATAGAAGCAGCTGTAAATTAACCGATGGAGGCAGGGAGTGACAGAGGAAGGAGTCTCTCTGGGAGACGGTCTGAAGTGGAGCTCTATGTGGCAGAGCTTGAAGCCACCACACAGCCCCAAACCTTCCTGTGAGCTCTGAGCATGATCGTACAGTAACTGTGTAACTATTACAGTTATGTGTCACCAGTCAGATAAAATATACCATTTCTGTTGGCTTTGCACAACGATTTTTTTCATTTTTTTCAAACCTGCTGATCAGAGTTAAACTCCGGGAGGGACGGGACTAGTGAAACCCCTGTGGATGGGAACCGAAGCCACTGCTGGCACGTGCAGCCAAGGAGCGCGTTGCCAACATTTTCCTACAGCTTTTCTCCTGGTTTGTCGTTGTTTGCCCCCACTTCTGCTGCTGATTTCCACGAGATGGAGCTATTCTAACATGGCTTTGGTGGCAGCCGCTGGAGAACAGTACGCTACTGCATATTTTATTTCCGTGACAATATTTCTGAAGTGGGTAGGCTTTTATGAAAAATCATCATCCAAAAAACCCCCAACAAAAACTACTGGAGCTCGATGCACATTTTGCCAGGCTGCATCGTCAAAAGGCTTCTTGCAAAAATTGCTCCCAGGGGATGCAGGTGTGTGCATAGCAGCCTTGCCCCGCACTGGGGTGCCTCTGGTGGGGTGTGCATCCAGCTTCACCTCTCCAGAGGGCTTATTTTGCCGTGGCTATGGAAAACTCCAATGGCCTGTGTCCGTGGGAGCCACCCTGCACATACTGGGGGAGGTGGCCCTTCGACACGCACAGACCCTTACCTGCGGCCCTGGTCTGCACTCCTCAGCCCGCCGGGGCAGCTGCCTGCCTTTGCCGAGTTGTGATGACTCCCTCATGTGGCATTTCTGTCATTTTTAATCTAGTTTTTTAATCTAGTTTTGTCTGTTTCCATGCGCTGCCTTCTCCCTGCTGCAGCACCCATGTGTTCCCTCTCCGCTTTGCCCCCATCAGCCCCGTTTCCCATTAAGTCACACTGCAGACAAAAAATCATGCAAATGCAAATTCACACACTGCAAACCTCACAGCATGACCTGGCCTTCAACTGGATCATGCCCGTGGAACCAGGCTCCTCCTGCCCTTGTCGTTCGGGCGTGCTTTCCCACTGCAGCGCCTACAAACAGCAGCAGCTCGGGAACAGGCTTTTATCTAGGGGGTTTCTACAGGAGTTCCCAAAATTAGGGCCAGGTTTATATGCAATATTTGTAATACTTGAAAAGAGGGTATCCTGAAAACCTCTTGTTCACTGCTTGCATTGCGAATTGTTTAGGGCTGTGCCGGCATTGTCACGAGACGCTGGTGTTCTCCCTTTGCACACAGGAGATAAGCGGTATCTCTGTGACGAGGTGTTGCTGGCAATGTGTGCCTGCCGCTGAGTGCGTGGCCATGCATGGAGCCAGTGGGCAGAGGTTTCCCTCCTGAGCAAGTGCCCAGCACCAGGGGCGGGTTCCTCCCTGCGCCTGCCACAGCAGAGAGCCAGCTGCTGCTTCTCAGCCACGTGGAGTCTGAAATCCTCGCTGCCGCGGGACGCAGCTCAGTGGAAACCACAGCAAGACAAATAAGGGGCAGCTCTATAGGGCAGGGGGCTGCCATTTCCAGATCTGGTAACACTGCACCTGTCCAAATTCCCATGTAAAATCTTAATTTGTGAAGACTGGAGCGTAAATGTGTTCTGTGGTTGTTTTTTGTGGTTTTTTTTCTAGTGTGGTTTAACATCCCTCCTTCCCTGCCCCCAAGCCCATGCTTTACAGTGGAGGGAGCTTTGGAGGAAATATAAAAATCTCTTGTGAGCTCCCAAGCAGAGGGTTGTCCTCTTTTCAGGCACCCCTGGGGCAGACTGAAAACTCTGAGGCGCTGTCGGCACACAGGTACTTAGGAAGCACTGTCTGTCTCTTGCTTTTCAGGACCAGGACAGAGACATCATCAGCATAATTTCAGTTTCTTTAAGCTGATGGCCATCCTCCAGCAGCTGAGGAGTTCAGCGAGGAGGCCCCAAGGAGCAGGCAGACATCAGCCGGCTCCTCTGCTGAAGAGTGCCTTGCTATGGTTCCCCTGGCTGAAGTTTGCTCGTCTTTCTTCCCCTCTCTAGCCTACCAGCGTGACCTTCTTTGAAGTGATTCTGCTTGGGCCAATTTGTTGCCACTATCCCACTTGTCTTTTTGGGGAGTCATTAAAATCCTCTAATACGGCTTATTTAAACATAGCTTTGAAGACCTAATTTTGATAAAAATGTGGGTCTATTTGTGCATGCTTAGCATGTAGTTATCGCGCACCTCGTGTGTGTGCACTTGATGTGCTGGCCTATCCGGCTCAGGTTTGCACACGCGAGTGGCTGTGTGGGTGCATAGACTTGCCATGTGCATGTCCAAATACAAATGGGCGTTTGAAATCAGCCAAGAAAGCATGAAATATGCAATTGCCTGTGGGTGTTCAGGGGTGTAATTCTTGGGCGTGTCAAAGTGTCCATAGCTCCTTATGGATTTCACTGCCGTTCAAACTCCCCGAGACCAACTGGTCCAGGTCCCAAAGCTCCTGACTTACTCTGCCTCTGGGAGGGCCGCCCGGATGGAGGGAGGGAGGGAGGGAGCAGGCTGATTGCAGCATGTGGGAGTGTGGCACAGGCAATATTGGTTCCAGGAGGAAGGGATGAGTGAAAAATTGATGAGCCAAAGTAGATTATTCCCCTTGCATGCAGGTCCCTGCTTTGGGCAGGCAGCCAAGCTGGAGCACAGCAGAGAGGGAGCATTTCGCTTGCCAGCTCCCCTGCAAGCCCACCACCCAGGGCCAGGGAGAGCTGAAAACGCTTGGCATGTGATAGCTCTTGCTAAACATCAGTGCCATGGATATTTATTCCTTTTATGTGAGAAGAAAAAAATAGTAAAAGGACCTAATAAACCACAATATAAATATTACTGTTTGAAAGATCTGGGCTAGGAATTACTTGGACTTCCATGAGTCTCACATGGCAGGGGCGTGGGTGATTTAAGCTAGTGATTATTCAAGAGACAGGGTGTGATTGGACTTTTAGGATTTGAAAGGATTACACTTGCTTGTGAAGCGGGTGTTTAATTTCTCTTTAGTTTTAACTCATTCTTTTTAAATGTTGAGTACAAATTATCACACCGTTGGTCTGTGGCATAGGACAAACTTTACTAATTTTCTCCCACCTCCGCTCAGATTAACTGCTTTTCTCCAGTGCTACTAATGCCACAAAAAATATAACTTCTCTTTTTTAAGTAATTCACACTGGTGTGTGCATGCACACATGTGGGCAGGCATGTGTTTCATAACAGGTTTTTGTGCTTGTGACTCAGATCTGAACTATTAAACCATAACACATGGCTGACATCTGGAATTCACTCAAGACATTTTTGTCATTTGAATATTAGTAGCCATGGTTTGCTACTCTCCTTTTCTCCAAAATGTAACTTTCTTTATTCTCAGCTCATAAAAACAGAGGTAGAGTAGATTCTGCTGAGCCTGTTGGTGTCACTTGATCAATATATATAAAATATTTTGTCCGAGCCTGCTTAAAAAGCACATGTGTTCAGAGAGTTTGGCAGACAGATCTTTCTAAAGAAAGTCTTTACTTTGTCTTTAGATCTAAAATGATTGCTTATCATGAGAATATTCAGAAAATTGCTTATTTTTGTTCAGTAAGAGTCTGTGCTTGCTTACAGCACAAGCAATCACCTGTTAGCTAGCAAATTGGGGTAAGAATTGCAGACAGATTTCCTTGGTGTTTGAATCTAATTAGTTACATTAATTCATTCAGATTAATGTCTCTCATTTGGCTGGTTTTAGAGCAAGATTAAAATATGCTGGTGTTTGCTATAATGTGGAACAGTTTGTCTTACCTGTGTCTCACAGGGCGCTGTGTGCTATTCCCAGGGCCGTTTCCTGTGGGCTGGTACAGTCCTGCGGAGATTGAGATTTTGCATTCTCCTTGAAAATATTGTGAGGATGCCAGTCAGTGTTGTAATTAAGGATGTGTTGAATCTCACATTGATACCAAGGATTTAATGAAAACTGCTGTCTATCTGCCGCTGTGATGAGTCTCAAGCAAAAGTGGTGAATCAGGGGAATTGTTTCTGGCTCTGAACTCAGAAAGCATCTAAGCATATTTTTCAGTCCAGCCCTATAAGCACATCTTTAACTTTGGGGACTGTCTGGTTTTCCATTGACTTTGAGAAGTATGTGTCCCTGCTTCAGTGCTGCTTCAGGAAGAAAGATGTTGTTCACCTTCAGGAGGAGGTGCTGTTTGAAGTCTATGCTGACCCCTCTCTCTTTGAGAGCAAGTATAGTACATCTTCAAGGCACCTTCTTTGCCTGGTGAGAGGCTGCAAAAGAGGGGTGACTTTGCCACTAAGTTAAAGAAGGTGATCACGAAGGTTTCTGAGAGATGGGCATATGAAAGTTTCTTGCAGAGGCTTTCCAGTCTTTGGCTATCGGAGCAAAAAGTGCCTTTGTGTGTCGTAGCAGTGAATTAATGTCACCCAATGCAGGATTTTTAATGAGGTTCAGTGTAAGGCCTCTCAGGTTCAGCAGGGAGGGCGTCACACACAGCACATGCTCTATGGCCCAGATCTGCCACATATAGCTGACTCTGATCACCTGACTGTGTGCCTGAGCTGTCAACTTTTCACATATGTATTTTTTTGAATTTTTTTTTTTAAGCAGTTTTGTTTCAGACCTAGTCATGTCTGTTCTATTCACAGTAGGTGGGTAAAAAAATCTCATGTCAGTGCTTCAGAAAATAATTTGTGCTCTGGGGTCTCTGACTGTTACTGCTGTTTAGTAACCACACTGCCTCATTGTGGCAGGCTGTGATGCTTAAGCACACAATGGCTGGAAGAGCATCCTACCCAGGGTCCTTCATCCTCATAGCCACACTTCGCCACCGGCTGGACAAGGTGGACCCGCATTGCTCCACTCACCTGTCAAGGTTAAAGTGGAGTCCTTCAAACTCCTACAGATTGATTTCTTCATCAGAAAGCCCCTGGCGCTGGATGTGGCCCTGAGCTGTACCCTTAACAAGGTTTTCCAGTGCATATGGATATGTATGTTAATGTGACCCTGGTGGCTGTGCCCCTGACTTTGGTGAGGGCAGGAGGTGGCCCTGGGCAGAGGTGGCGAAGGCCAGAGCGGTGCTGGCCTGTCTGCAGCCCAGAGCAAGCAAGACTGCCCCAGTCCATCTCCCTGAGCTGGTGTGCAAACGCGTCTGTGTTTAGCTGCTGGCAGCCCTGCTAATTGATTATGTGGGTGCACAAAAGTGCTGTGCTATAAACAGCAATTAAAACTATGCTGTCACACTGTCAAAATCAATCTCAATTTTGGATATGGCCAGACATGCTACTTTTTTTCTCATTATGAGGATTAGAGCTTATTATTATGGTTATCTAGTGCTTCTGATTGTCAAATTCTGTTTTCAGTCACTTCGTAGCTTTTGATAAAGTGTGAGCCCCTGCATTGAGCACTTCCTTGCCAGATCTTTGGGTCAAGCTGATTTTGCTGGAAAACTTCAGCCAAAACAGCTTGGCCATTTTTGAGCACAAATTCTGTGCATATAAATCCTGGTGCACACCATCCCCTGGGGCTCCCCAAGCTTGCTGCATCCCTCAGGGCAGCTCAGTGGGGCCATGTGCCCTGAGACTTGCGCCAGCCCATCCCAGTGCCTCTGCCACCAACCGAAGTGTGTGCCGTCCCTGCAGAGCCCAGCGCTGTGCTCCAGCTTGGGGATGGGTGATTTATGCTTCTCCAGTCTGGGGTGGGATGGGAACAGGGGGACTGTCTTTGAGTCTGGTCCCCGCTGAGGATCACAGTTTTGGCTTGCTTCTTGTAAAATGAAAATTATTACCTCCCACACCTCCTTACCCCTTGCCCATCTCCCCAGGCTGCCGTGAAAAGTGCCGTGAAGCACTCATGTACTGTAGTGGCATGGGAGACAAACAGGCAGAAATTAATTAGTCTGTCTTCAGAGCAGGGTTTTGAAGATTATAGAAAATAACCCTGTTAAACATTAAGGAGAAAGCAGAATGCTCTGTACTGGGTCCTCACTCACCCTGGGTACTTAATGACATGTTTTCACTGGAAAAAAAAATGGTATGATCACGTTAATTAAAGGCCATGCCAGAATGCATATGTACAAGGGGGGTAATTGAAGGATCCTGAATGTCTGCCAATTTGACATTATCTAACTAGCTTGATTTTTCAACCATAGTAATATTCTCATATTAATTTATTTTTTGGGATGCCATATGAAAGAAAAATATTCTAGCAAAATAGCATACTGAGCAGAGTAAATTACACCAGTAGGGTTTCTTGTTACTCTGTGCCTGATGGAGACAATGAAAAAGGATAGTAAACAGGGCAGAGAAGCAATGGTGTGCGTATCATACATAAAAAGGTACTGTAACAGCAGTGATCTGTCTGCCATAGTAATCAAGTCAAGTGTTTGGAATAATACGATTTCACAGCAAGAAATGATAGTAGAGATCTGCTGAGCTGAATCTATATTAGATGGTTGTGACTTATCCACATGAAACTACAGAAAAGGTTAAATCTTAATTTTATTAAATGGTGAGTCACAGCAGACAGGGTCACCTTATGGCTTTTCTAAATTCCTAGCTTTCTTTGTCTCCAGGTTGTTATTTATTAGAGCTCTGCACAGCTCTGTGGACTCCGTGCAGTACTGAGCTCACAAATTCATGGTGCTAGCCCTCTTCCCCAGGCTCCTGCCCTTACTCTTGTACTGTGCTGTCAACCACCATATTTGAAGACATCGCTCTCTTTAATCTCTCTGGTTTCTCCACATATACTTCTGGTAGGAAAAAAAGACAATTCTGCCCTCCTTTTGCAGCTGGGAAGCCCCAGCAAAAGACTGCGTTGCTTGCTCAGCAAAATGGGATTGGATTTGTATCCCCAGATCTCCAAGTTTCTTAGAACACCAGATCCTAATCTGATCTCCTCTGTGACTTTGTTCCCCTCTTTCCTTGGGCTGGCACCCTAAATGACTAATTTCTCCACTCCTCCCTTGAATTCCCCCATGCTGTTTTCAGACTTCCCTTTCTGAACTAGGTCAAAAGCTTTGGCCTTTTACAGGTAGTTTCCACTCAGAATTACTTCTGCTGGGACACCTCTGAGGAAAGAGAAAAATCTGATTAAAAATAGGAAAACCAAACCACACACAATGTAATTAACCCTGAACCTGTTGGAAGGTCAGCTGATTTTTAAGACGATTTGTAACCATTAAATTGGGCAAGGGCAGATATAAATCATTACTTGATCTTATCTTCATTGCCCTGGTCGCCTTTGATCTCCGTTTGTCCTTCCCCGTTTGTTTATGCTTTTTCATGCCTTGCTTCAAAGTAGACTGTAAAGCCTTTGGGGCAAAGACCAGTGGTGTGATAGTAAATGAGAAGGACAGACCGACTCCCTCATCTGCTGGCCCAGTCTTGACTGTGGGAAATGGATGAATGCTGCACTGCCAATGGTAAGGATGGGTAAATCCACCCTTGGAGTGGGGAAATTTGCCCATGGCCACGCCATGGGCAGGGACCGAGTTTGCCTGAGCAGCTTATCTGGATTGCTTGGTGGCCAAGGGAGTAGCTGCTTGGAGCACCTGCGCAGCAGCCAGGAGCCAGCCTGGCCAGCACTGTGACCTGTTATTGACCAGAAGCCTTGGCCAAAGGACACGAAAGAATCTGCTATTAAAAAAAAAAAAAAAAAAAAAAAAAAAATCATAGAAACATCAGGTGTCTGTAGCTTTAGCTTTTGTATTGTTTTCACTCCAAGGGGATGTTCATGAAGAGTTTCAATTATTCTCTGTGGAGGCATTGATCTTCAAGACACTCTCAAAAACGTAGCTATTGTCAGATTTTACACAGACAAAAAGAATAGTACGAGGAAAAGCCAGAGATAAGACACCCAATGGGGAAATATCAGAAGATTACCCTAGAAATGTACATTGATCTTTTTAATGCTTTTAATTGTGTTTAATGCTTCAGGGAATAAACTGTGTGAAGAAGCTGTTGTAATGCTGAATTAAGGAGGAACAGTTGTGAGAAAGCCAGGTCTTAAACACCTGGCACAATGCAAAAGCCCAAGCCGAACCAGAAATGATGCTTACAATGCAAATACCAAACAACAGAGTGCCAGTAGCTCTATTTTCCCTAAAGACTAATCTCTAGACTTCGTTACAGTGGTCAGGGGATATCTTACCTTTTCTCGACCTTTTACTTTCCCCTTGCTTGATTTTTGTCTCTGTCCCTTGCTGTAAGAAAGAACTGCGTGAGTACCTTAGTGCTTGTTTTCTTAAAAGTATTAAAGGTGAAATATGCTAAACCCCTATAAGAAAGTCGAAGCAGTGGCTACTGATCCATTTTAATGTGAGGTTTCTTCATTTGGGTTGCGAATTCTTTTGGCACAGGTCTTTGCAGCTCTCTCCTATTATGCTTATGGCTTATGTTTGAGAAAATCTCATCCCTCATTAGTTATATCTTTATTTCTAAGTCTCTCACCATAAGTACGTATGAAAGACTGGACTGGGGTTTTATCATCAGAGGGGAGGTGTAGGTGAAGTCATTAGCAATAAACCTGCCCTAGTCAAGAGGGAGGCTGGAAAACTGGTGAATCAAAAGTGAAGACTGTTGTGAGAGGTTTGGCTGAGGTTGGTTTTTGTCCACCACTACTCAACATTTTCAGAAAGTAGAAATAGATTATTAAATTTGCAGATGACACTAAATTTGCAGATGATGGGAGTGCTGTGAGCACATCTCAGGAGGGATTTGAATTCTAAAGGATCTCAATGAATTAAAGATTTGGGCTGAAAAAGGATGGCATAACTCAATAAAGACAAGTCCAAAGCTCTGCTTTCTCAGAAGCAATGAGATAAATGGGCACAGGTAGGGAAGGGCTAAATGGGCTGGAGTTTGGCAGAAGGATCTGGGTGTGTAGTTAGTTACAGGGTGAACTTGAGGCAATTTTATCCTCCAGTTGCAGGGAGGGGGAAAAAAGTGCCATTAGGGATAGCAGTACGAGCTGTAGGATGATGCGTTGAGCCTGTGACTGGACAAGCCAGCTCAAGAGCTGTGTCAACAGCAGAGAAGCTGGGCACCAACTGGAAAAAGTCCACAAAAGAGCAGTAAGAGTCCTCAGGGATGCAGCAAATTACATCCGATGGTGAAAGACAGAGCCCAAAGAATGGGAGACTGAGGAGGGAAGAGAGAAACATTTCAGTGCTGCAGCACTGCTGCAAAGTAAGGGAATGGCAGTTTGCAAATAGCAGTGAAGCAGTTTCTGGTTTGAAAATGGGAAACACTTTCTGATGGTAATGATGGAGAAGTGTAGGAATAGGATACCAGTTTTCAAGAACAATTGGGAGAAACGACTCCCAGTAATGACACTGGAGCAGCTTATTCTGCCTTGGGACAGTGGTAAGAAGTTCATAGCTTTTCAAATCCTTTTGAGCTATATATTTCTATGATTCTACAACATAAGTATTTCAAAGCATTTTGCACTGAGCAAACTGAAAGAGACGATAACCTGGCTTCAGCTTTCTCTTGCTTGGTACGCTTAGCATCAGGTGGTACGGCTTTGCTCTTCACAGCAATAGGTATCTTGGCTCATTCTCAGGAATGGTGGTACGAAATGAAAGAAAAAACAAGTTTGCATTCTGGGGAGGAGTTTCTTCTTCAACTAATTGTGGCTGCAGTCTGACATGGGCTGAATGTTTGGAATCTCACAATTTCTAACGTGGCTTTATCATGAGCTCTGAATGTCACTGGTCCCCATCAGCTCCCATTTTTGTGTGTCTGTTGGCCAGCGTGATGCTAGACTTTGTACTATGTAGCCTGGTACATACAAAGGTAACTATCAAATGCAACTTGTTGGGAACTTGGTTCAAGCTACAGCTTGGTTTGGCAATTAAATTTCTGTAAGTCTGTTTTGTGGTAACATGTGAACTGTGACTCCTACAGGGGAAACAAAAAGCTAAGAATATTATTAGTAGGAATGTGGCTTTGGTGGTTTTTCTTAGTAAAGAGACAGATGAGCAAGATGTAGCCTGTAAAAGGGAAGAAAAGACAGGTGGGTATAGGGGAGAGAGATAATGAATTTTGAAAGTTCCAGGTGGTATCTAGTGGTTTGGGCATGTGGAAAGGTAGACTAGATTTGCTAGCTCTTAACCACAGAAGACAAATTTGTCCTCTAGCTGAAGTAGGAATTACCTTCTCAGAAAATATTTTTTTGAGCTGCTTCTCTTATATATGTACTATAATTAAATTTTAAGCAGTTATCCAGGGCTAAGTCAAATGTGTTAAGCATCTGAAATATGATGTTTCCAGCCTTAGTGCAATTCCTCTGCAGTTTCATGCCAAAGAGTTTCAGACATTTTTTTGTGGGACATGGAAACATCCAGCTGGAAGAAGAAATTTCAACCATTTCCATTAAAATTGAAGAGTTCTATGAAATCAGGTAGATTTTCCTGGAATTTCACAAAGAAGGGAGAATGGTAGAAGAGTTTAACATTTTTCTGGTGAGATACTTGAACTATTTTTAAACATTCCAACAAGCTCCCCACCCCCCGCCCAGTTGAACACTGAATATTGTATTAAAATAAATATGTCATAATAATATTGGGATGCTGTAATTTTGTTGATTACAGAATGTTTGGATGACTGGAAACCAAATGTTGCTGCAGAACCTGCCTTGTTCAAGAAGTGGTAACTTGAGGGGCGTGCTCCAGCCTGATGGGGGAGAGACAGGTCTTGCACAGCTCTACTTGGAAACTTCCTCACTTCATGGCTTTTCCCCATCAAGAAGATCAAAGGGAAGAACCAAAGTTGTCCTAGCAAGCCAGATTTTGAACCACACAGTTAGGAAACTAAGCCTAACGGTGAGAAGCTTCCCAAAGCCTCCACCAACTAGTTCCATCCAAAGAACAAGGTTCCACCTCCAGCTGCCTTCTGTTCCTCTGGCACTGCCCTGGGACATCCCCACTGCCTGCAATTGCTCATCGAAAGTGGTCAGTGGAGGACTACAACACAGCTCCCAAAAATATTTCATTGGACACAGCATGGACCTCTGTTCTCACACGTCTGTCCCTGAAGTGGTAGAGTCTGCGCGATGCCTTTTCTCTGCTGTGTGCAGAGCTTAATACAGAAGAGCTGTGTGCAGTTTCTGCTGCAGATGTTGCTCAGCCTCTTGCCATGCTCTGCTCAAAGAGCACTTCCCCAGAGAAGTGACGGGATTAGTGCGGGCTGCCAAACCTGAAAAAACCAGTCCCATAACAGAACAGGATTAGTTGACAGTTGTGGCATGTCATTTCCACTTCTTCCTCATCTTTACTAACTGAACTGTTCATTTGCAACCACAAGCTCCTCCCTAAGAAGAATTTACAGCAAAGCTGGTAAAAGAAAGCACCGTTCTGTTGATCACCAGTTACACAGAATTGGGTCCAGCCCATAGATCCCCGTCAGAGAGGGGTTGTGTGGAGCCAATGCAGTTACCATTTCATGACATCGTGCATTTGAAGTGAGTGCATCTAAATCCTAGAAGACAATGATCTAATTCACCTGCACTGCTTTCCTTCTTTAATTGGGGACTGAAGCTTTCATTTGCTGGCAAATGATTGCTGAAGACATTAAACAAAACAAAGCAGGTCCCCTGTTTGTCGCCAAACACTGAGGCTGAATTTAGGATGTACCTTCATGTTACGTCTGCTATGTTCCACTAAACTTGCAGCCCTGCCAATCAAGCAACTGCAGTGGTCTGACCAATTATTTTTTCATAAGCCTGTGCTGTTTGTTGCCCGTATCTGTGTTACTGGCTGAAAGTTTAGTGCTGTTAATATCTTCCCATTTGTTCCACTCCAGATAAAGCAGAAATCTCCAGAGGTCTTCGGCTGCCTGTGACCTCCCAGGTTAACCGTAGCACCTTGCTTCAGGGAAGGCTGGCAGATTTGGAAGTCAATGTGCATCTCGTGGGGTCCTTCCAGGCTCCCTGAGCAGGGCTGGGCATCGTAAGGTCGGGTTATTCCCCAGGGGAAGGAACAAGGAGGCTGTAGAGTAAGCCTGAAGGCTGCAGCCTTGATATATAAGAATGCAAGAGGAGCTGCAGGTTCCCTTTGCAGCAGCACTTTCACCCTGGTGTCGCAAGTGTTCAAACACAGGAACTCAGACCCACACACCCTGTGGTGTGGACCACAACCCTTTGGCTGACTTACCACTGCAGGCAAGACGCAGGCAAGACGCTCTCTGTGGCAGCTAGAGCTGGTTGACAGTTTATTGATTGTTTTACTGAAGTCTTTTTCTTGAAAGAAAAAAAAAAAAGTGGGGAGAGTCTCTCACCCGAAGAATACCTGTTTGAAGCCCTTCAGCTTCATAGAGGCTAAGCAGGGTGACGGCTATATCTGTCCTGCAGCATGCCCTATAATCTTGGCATCTTTCAGGTTTCAAGGCACCCTGAAACCTGGATCCCTCAACAGTAGCAGTGGCACCAGGGTTTCTTGTCTGCACTTTGGGGTTTCCTTGCAAATCCTGGAGCTTGGTATACTTGTGTCTCACTGGGCTCACTCAAGGTGTGGGAGATCTGGATTTCAGACCCTTTTCTGAACGAGGCAGAAACAAGAATTAAACCTCAGCCTGTTGCCTTTCTGGTAATTATCTTAACCAAAGGTTCAGACTGCAGAATTCTGCCTTTTTCTCTCAGAAATGTTGTAGGTCTAATTTTCATTCTGATATAGGATGAAAATATTTGATGTTTTAATGGAATAGGATTTCTACCTGGCTGCCCAAGGGAGGGGGTTCATGGCACGGCTTTGTAGATCAGCTTCATGGTGAGAGAGAGCTACCAGGGCCTCAGAGAGCTCGATGCCAGTAATTAACATTTCAGATGATAAAGAGAAAACCTCCTCCATGCTTGTGACAGTCCTGTCATCTCTCCTTTGCAAGTAGAGATGATGTGGTCAGGGAAAGGTGTTGATGGCTAATGAGGTAGGGTAATTCTCTGTAGCTTCTGCTTCCTAAAATACACTTCTTTTTTTTTCTTCTTTCTCCTTAGTTTCATATTCTCCCTTCTCTGTAGCTCCTAAAGACCTGAGCCTCTGTTTGGCAAACCCAGAAGGTGGGAAGATAAAAGCATTCAGTGCCCTTTTGGAAGGGACCCATGTGGCTTGCAGTTCCTCTTGAAGATTGTCTCTTACAAGACGTCAATGAGGATGCAGTTGTCAGATAACGATAAAGACAAATAGGGTCATAGCTGATACTGGCTTACATAGAAAACATTATCAAGTGATCAAGTCGTAATTCACGTACGGATATATGTAAGTAAAACTTCATCAGTGCTCCCTTTCTTGATATCTCTTCACTTTTTCCCACTGTTTGATAAAGCTGATTAGTAAAACAAATTTGATATGGTCCCTTCTTGTTGTCTTAAATATTTGTTGAGGCTCATATGATGAGAAACCTACATCTTGGTTAGAAATTACAGCCGTTGTGAAAGTACTAACAACAGACAATAGGAATAGTGGGAAAGGAATATGAAAGGCCTGAGTAATGAAAGCCTGGACTGAACTATGATTCAGCTGCCAAGTGGCGGGGGGAGGGGGGGGGTTGAGAAAAGAAAAAAATAACAGGTTTGGATGTCCTTTTTTTTCCAGTGAAATGTAACAAAAAGGAAAATTTTACCTTGGAGCTACCAAATGTGTTAGTTTTGTCTCATATGAAATATTCTATTTTTTACATTCTGAAAACACTGAAACAGTTTGTTTGAAAATTCTCTCCCACCTTTGTTTGGCTAACACTATTTGACTTGAATTATGAACAGTTGAATTTTGGTCATCTCTGAAACTGCATATTTTGTTGTAGCTCTATTCGTAACCACCCCTCGCACCCATTAGCTCTGTTTCTGTGGTCTCTGAAACAAAAAAGTCCAGAAACAAAAAAGCAATGGGACTGCCTATGGCAAGAGTGGTTGCAATTATTTACAATGCTGTTGAGGTTCTGTTGTAGAAATTATATGAAGAGATGTAGACTTTTCTTTGAGCCAGATGAGGCCTTGGTGTTGCTGTCATCCTGCTTCACCGTCCCAGGGAGGATTTGTGATGCTTGCTCCTTGGCAATGCCTCAGGTACTTCTACAGCAAACTTTCTAGCTGCTCCGGCTGCTTTTACAAAGCAAGTCCTCTGGGTATAAGATGATAGTCAGCAATTGGGGTAAAACAGCAGGATTCCCTCTATGCTTCAGTAAAGATGGTCCAATATAATTTAACGTAGAAAAATGTAATAGTACAGAGCACTGGGTTAAACAATAGCAAAACAAGCCATGCTTTAAATGGAAACAGCCCCCATGACACTGCAAGGAAAATGGTCTGGCAGACGTAGTATATATAAACTTTAAACCATTAGCCAATGTCTGGCATCAATTAGAAAAGCGCAGGGAACACTGGGCCGCTCCATGGGTTTGATGTCATGTCCTGCCCCTCCTGCGCAGGGGCAAGGCAGGCTTCGCCCGGATTACGTATGCTGTGCTCTTTTGTAGCTTGTTTGTAGCACCGGGTTAGGTTACTAGACGAGAATAGCAATCTGTGGTATGGTGGCAAGCAATAAGAAAACTTGCTTTTGAAGGCCTGCATCTTCTCTAGTTATCTTCCCACTGTTGATGCATGTTGTAGGTATTGGTGTCTAATGGTGAAGGAAATCCCCCTTTGCAACGATGCTTCCCCTTCAAATCCAAGCTCAGGCTGTTTGCCTCTAAAGAGGAATGGATAGGCTTGAGCGTGTCTGAAGCAAGAAAGTAAAATTGTGTGGCAAAACACAGAACTGCACTGGATGTGAAGCAAACACTGAAACTAGAAGTCATATATAAGGTGTCTCCTCTGTGGCAGTCACTCAAGTCAGGTTGTGACCATGGGGTTGAGTCTGCGAGGAACTTGCCATAAATTTCATTGAGCCTAAGAGGGCAGAACAGCCAAAACCAGAGCTGGAGGGCAACTGAAGCTTTGCACAGCTGCCTTCCCTGCCCAGTACCCATCTCAGCGCCTTCGTCCTGGCTGTGTCAGGAAAACTTCCTTGTCATGCTAGGAGAAGCAACTCCTCTCCGACTTCGAGCTCTGCAGAGAGCCACATCTCTCTCCCACGTGGATTTTGGCAACCAGCAAAAGCAACATGTCCTTTTTCTCAATCTCTCTCTGGGGCAATCACTTAGTGTAGCAATGGCAAATTACCACATATCAATGCCATGGTGTCAGTGCTCCATTATCAGAAAAACACTCTTTGCCTACAAAATCCTGAAGAAGAGCCTTGGCTGGCCAGAGCACTGACTGCCAAAGGCAAAGCTGCAGTAAAACTTGCAGTCCAATCTCCCCTTGATTTTTCATGAAGCAGGAAGATGGTTGTATCTGTGGTAGCACTTCAGACACTTACTCTTCTTCCTGAACTGAGTCTGAGGCAATTTTTTCCTCTGGAGGTGGATGTGCCACTGAGCATCGCAGCTGATAACACCCTAGGAAAGATGAAGGATAAAAGATAGACAGTGAAATCATTTGATGTCTTCTGTTTTTTCAGGAAGGCTCCATGACTTAAAGGCAGTTGGTGGTTCTATTTTCGATTTGGTTAACACCAGATACATAATTATTAAAAACGGCAAACTGTCTTCTTGTGATCTGAACAGAGAAAGATGATTTTTAAAGTTCATATGTGAAAGAAAAGCAGCTGTCAGTTATAACTCCTACCTGAGATACTGAGCTGCACAAGTGCGACTGAGCACTGGGAATTTCAGGCCACTCTGCAATGACATTACCTCACTCATTTTGGAAGCCAGCCTTCCCTTTTCACCAGGTCCTGGGATTTCATTACAGCAGAAAACATATTGTAGAGGGATGACGGGTAAAGATTATGCCATGCAACTCAACAGTCCATCTTTCACTCAGAATAGCTTTTACCCTCCTTTTCCAGGGACCCCGATAAGTAAAAAAATCCATATTCCTGCATTTCCTTGGAACTTCAGATATTACTTCTGACTGTATCATGATTTTCTAATTTTGAGATGTTTCTTTCTACTGAAGAAGGATAGAAAGCACCATTCAGTACTCAGTGACAATGGCAAAAATGTCAGTTTCTGTGTGTTCAACCCTACCACTTGCTGCTTCCTCCCTTCCTTCCCTAATTAGTTTCATCCCCTGATTTGAAGGATACATACTTACACGTTTCTACCAGACCAGGTATTTTCAAACTTTGTCACATGCAGATCTCTTTCTCAGCAAACAGGGGTTCAAAATCAGGCACAAACTCTCTTTCCGTACTCTTGTTTGTCTTCTGACTGCGGGAGCAGGTCTGGGCAACACTTTCATCATTTTTCCCTTTGTATAGGCTGCAAGAAAGAGAATGCAGAATGACGCAGGGCAGCTGCAGCGGCCTCTGCACAGCCAGAATAATACTAATGCACTGGGTTTTGTCATGTCTCCAAGGGAGCATATGCTTTTCTTCATGTGCCACTGGACCTTTATCTCAGCGGGAAGAAAACATTTATTTCTCTCCATGTACTTGATACTGGCTATAGGGCTTTCATACTCTTTCAAAGAAGTTGCTCTGTAGAGATGTGGCAAGTTTTGTCAACAGCTGGAAAAAACAACATTATGTCTTGTAAACCTCTTTTTCTGCAGAATTCTAAAACCCACAAAGGGCCCCATCGCTGTGCATTTTGCAGCAGCAAGTCCTTACAAGCTCCCAGCTCAGCCTTAACACAAGCGAGGCACTGACCTTTGCAACCTCACCAAGCCAGGCAGCTTTGCTGATAAACATAACTTCCACCAGGGCTGTGAGCAAAGCTATGTGCTGTTGTGGACGTATTGTTGGGAAATCCCTCGGAGCCTGAGAACCTGGGCAGCACTTGTTCCTCAGCTGCCGGTTTGGTTGGTGTCCCAGGTGCACGGGTTCCCAGCCCCAGCCTCGCTGGCTGCGGGAGGGTCTGCCCTGCCCATCGCAGCATGGCTGCTTCCAGATGGCTTTTGGAGAGCCCCTGGCAGGCAGCTGGGTGCCCCCTTCCCCTGGCCAAACGCTGCGCTAGTCAACAGTCACTCTACTACTTAATATTTCAAATATGCATGAACAATCCACTGACTCTCAGCATCCAGTTATTTTCTCAGATGATCCATGCTCACCGTGGGTCACAGCTCTCCCTCGAGACAACACACTTGCATTTCAGACCTGAGAAAAAGCTTGCGTGCCGAAAGCTGGTCTGTTTTTTTTCCCAAATGTTTTAGTGGGTCTAATAAAAGATATTACCCTCTGTCCACAGACCTTGTTGCTTTATGTTCGTAAAGTGTTACACCCCATGGCTGCTAGCACCACCATTGCCAAGCTGGGGTAACTCTGTTGTTTGTACTGTGACCGAGAGCTCAGGCATGTCAGCCTGCTGGGGTTATGGTTTTTCTGAAGCAGTCTTGAGGAAAACAGCTGATCTAGTGCCAAAAGCGCCTCTCCTGTTTCCCCTTTCTGGGCTTTGGGAAAGTTGCACATTTCTGAGGTCATGTTGCATCCTTGTCCCAGGGCTCCTGGCCCCAGCTTGGACTCAGATGTTTGTTTGTTTTCTCCTACCTGGCTCTCCACACCTGCAACACTGGAGGACTGGTGCTTGTTCCCCGGTTTGCAGGTGCTTTTGCTTCTTTTAGATAAAAATCGTATGGTGACAACCTGCATCTTGCTCTGTAATTCAGAGCATTTACATATAAGCCAAACACAGGTACTGCAGGTGCTTCCAGTGGGTGCTCTCCCATTTCAAAACCATTTTACTTTATTCCATTAGGCTGGGGATAGTGGAAGTGAGCTACCATGTGGAGGCAGGCCAGTTGTGCATCGTGGTCAAACCCCTTCTCCACTGCAGACCATCCAGCTCCACAGCACCATGGCATGTCAGTATTGCTAAGCTAGGTACACCAGGTTGAAAAAAAGAAGTGAATTTGATATTTATGGTTCATGTGTATTTTCTAGTAAAGCTGTTTGTAGGGAAAAGACCAACTATCTGGGTCACAGTCTGCTGGGATTTTCCAGCCACCGTAATCAGATATATTTTAACTTTGTTCCAGGTTTCAATTTTTGCTATGCCACAAGTGCGGGTTCTTCCTCTGACTTGGCTATATTTTTGACGTATGGGACCAGCGGTTTGAGAGTCCTGTCTTGCTGTTCATTTGAAGTTGATATAAAACATCTTAGTGTTTCTCTTGGGCTTTTTTCATCCCTGACTGACCTTCTCATTATGTCAGCTAAAGAAATAGTGCAGCTCCTCCATGTCAGTGCTGGGATGGGAGGGCCGCGGAAGCGTGGGGCTGTGGCACAGGTAGCCAAGGGACAGGGAGGGGGTGGATGCTTGTTTTGGAGAAGCTGTCATGGTGTGTGTGTGGGTGGCATGGGGGAGGCCAGGGAAGGAGGAGGCTGGGGGAGAGAGGTGGTAGGGTCAGCCTGAGGAAACATTTGGAAATGCTGACCCAAGGAAAATGTCAGTGCAGGACTTGATGGCTGGGCTGGCAGATGAGCAGCGCTCTCCAAGCATGAACCCAGCTGACACACCCTGCCGCCAGACGTTTCCAAACTGGGACTATGTGGCTGGGCACCTGGACTGGGGGTAGAGATGACCGCAGTGGCCATGTGAAGGTGTCACAGCATGGAGGCTTCCTGCCCCCTCGTCCCTGTGCCGTGTGCTCTGGGTCATTCCTACTAGTGTCCATGCCCTTAGCCACAAAATGAGTGGATAAATATTGCCGCTTTCCAAGTTTTGAAGTGGAATGAAGAAAGCAGAAGCGCAACATCACCTGCATCTGGGCACGTGCGCTGTCAGAGAGCACAGAGTGCAAATAAAAATAGTGAGGTGAAGGCAGGGGAGCTGGAGGTGGAGGTGTTACAAGAGCTGTGCTGTGCTGCAAAATTTTCCTGCCACTGAGAGCGTTATTCCATGATAATGTCTTGGCACTCTACTTTTAGATGCTTTTTGGTCCTATTCCTTCTCTCTTTCCCTGTTTTAATTCCAGGATGGCTCTGGACAGAGAAGATGAAGGCAGAATTGGAGGTGTGCAAGATACTCTACATCTAAATTAAGCAGATACGAAAGCCTGAAGTGTGTTAAGCATTGAAAGGATCAATGTGTTGCTTTAAGCTCCTGAGCATGGTTGAGACTTAGAGGGGAGAAAATGGAGGAAACATTGGCTGGGTGGTCCAAGGTCAGTTCACAGGCGTGAAGCTTGGCCACTGGCTCCTCTTCGCACAAGACATCTTTCTTCACCAGTGAAAGTCCCTGGCTTGGTTCCTGCAGCAGCACAGCCAGGACCTGTGCTGTGAGGTGGGGAAAGCCTCGCGCTGCCGCAATTCGTTACATACCTGCTGGGTGTCCACCATCAGCAGGACTTTGGGCAGTGGGGCTATTAGCTGGTCATGGCAACCTGCCGGGCAGGCTGGTCACTGCAAGTTGTGCTGCGCCCAGGGGCCTCATCCTGACGAGGTAAATCATGCACCATGCTGGTGGTTTGCTCTCTCCTCACTAGGCATGGCAGGTAGCTCACGGGCACTGGATCGTGCTAGCTGGAATATGGGATGGTCCCAGAAGTGCATCTTTGCTGGGAACCATTTCTTACCAAAGCAGAGTTGGTGACTCTGGGAGCTCCCATGCTGGGTCAGTGCAATGTCAGCAGCCCTGGACCCAGCAACGTGCCTCCTCTTTCCTGCTGGCTTAAGATGGCCTTTCTTCTAGGGCAGAGAGACCGAACCTTTCCTTTCTGCTGGTATTTATTTATTTTTTAAAACAGAGGGACTTCTGCAAAAAAGCACATGGGCTCTAATGTGACCCTTCCGTGTTCCTGTGCAGCACAGACCTTCTTATTTCCTGAATGGCTTGCTCTGCACTCAAGTTAACTCACACCCTGGATTTTGTCCAAGTACATTTTGTTTCTTGATACGAGGCCAGGCTTTGCTGAGTTGTGGTGCCGTTTTCTTCTCCCTGCCCTCCTCCCTGTTTCTCTATTATCATTCTCATTGCTGAGTGTTACTGGCACCCTGTAGCCAAAGGGGGGAGAGCAAAGCCCAGCCCCATGCCTGCTTCTGACAACAGCTGAAGTGAGCGTGTTGAAGCTGCAGAGAACGCCTTCTTTAATGAGCCTGTAGGTTGAGCTGTCCCGAGCTCAGCCCAGCACTGGAAGGTATGTCTGAAACCAGCTGAAGCAGAAAACATTTGAACTCTACACCCTGCCAAATAGCTTCCAGATGTGTAAGATGTAGCCTCGCTATGGACTCCGACTGTAGCTCTGCCAACGTATGTCTGCACTTTTCTGGTGCACAGGGAACATGAAAGTAGATCTTTTACAACATCTGCTGCCTTTCCCTAGTTCTCCCTCCCTGCTTCTTGTGGTCCTTTTCCTATATTTCATCCTTCCATTAAAAAAAAAGAAAGAGGTACAAGTCCTTCTACTGATTTGTTAAATCTTCCCTGCATGTTTCATACCTTTTCGTGCTGGCGGTGTGGTAAAAAGGGAGGGATAGAGAGAGACGTTGTTCTTCTGCCTAGAGATCAAGCCAGTGCCCGGGTCCTTTAATGAATTCTGTATTGATTTGGGGCTCAGCTGGGTGCTCTTCTTGCAGAATCAAATCATAAAACGGTATCAAATTCCACTGAAAAGGGGCTTTTGTAAAAAACAGAGATTTATCTTACTGTCACAACAAGAATTATTGTCTTAATTCTGCAGTCACCTGGGCCTGAGGGGTGTCAGAGCAGAGCTGGCCAGAACGGGGGAGGGAGAGAGCAGAGCTGCTGGGGATTAGGTTATATGAGAATGTGATAGTATCTCCTATTTGCAAATAAAGAAAATTATTGCTTTTTAAGGTCTTACTTTTAAAGTACTGTTTTGGTTAAGAAAAAAGACAATAGAAGCCTTCCTTTTCTGCTGTTCCCAAACAAAACAGGATAGATAACCCTATCTCTTCAGGTTTTCTATGACTTCTTATCTCTGACTCCACAAGTGGCAGTTGTTTGTCGACTGTTGTTCCTATAGCAAAAACTGCGTATTCTTCAAGAAATAATTATCTTTGGAGCCCATGGCTGTGTCGATCTCATCTTTTCTGGAAGCTAACCAGACCCAGGCCTGGGATATATTTTGATGAGAGACCACCTGGGAATCACAGAAGCCATCTACATACGCCAGGGAGTTGTGGTCAAACTCTTGGCACATCGTAGACCACAGGAATCTAATGAGTGTAAAGACTTCATTTGGCCCCATCATCACTGCTGAGTTGATTGATGGGGCTGAGGTGCAGCCATACTGACATACCTATTTCTGTTTTCCTGCTGCGATGAGCTGGGGCAGGGAGTGTGGTATATAAGAAGCCTGTCAGTCAACTTTTATGGATGAAAATGTCAAATGGAGGATGTCTGTGCGGTAGTGCGTATTGCAGAGCTGGGGGAGGGAGACAGGGATACACGGTGAGATGGCAAAAAAAAGGTGTTTCCTTATCTAGTCTGCCTAAAGTGTAGCCTGCCTGCTTTTGTCTTCCTTGGTTTGGAGAGTCGGTGCAGTAATGTTCACCTGTTGCTACAGTGTTTGCAATGAATCTGCCCAGGTGACACCTGGCCCTGAAGTGACTTATAATTTTGTTGGGGCAACAGCTCTGAGAGCTGTAATTGTCACCAGCAGCTCCATTTAGCCAGGTGTGCAACCACGTTCCTGATTTCAGGCACATAAGGAGTCTAACTGACATGCTTCATGATAAGCATGCATGGAGGGACCTGCAAGATCACAACCATCCTGGTCTGGCAGCTAACTTTGTAGGGGTGGTCTCTCTCTTGCAGGCTTTTGATGTCTGTGGGGGTCCTTTCTTTCCTAAAGTGTTTTCTATAGTGGAAGCCTCACCTTCTGTTGCTGTGAATGTATGGACCAGATCTTGTTATAAACCTCATTTAGTCTAGAGTAAGTCAAAAGCTGTTGAAATTTTATTCCTATTATCACTGTTTTATTGCTATGTTTTCTAAATGTTTTGCTTCTTAAGTTGGCTTTTCTTCCGATAGTTAAGACAAAAGTTTTCTATACCACAATTAAAGAAGACTAGGGAAAGGCATGAACACGACACTGAGGAAAAAAGGTTTTAGGAACAAAAATAATGGTCTTAGGTCACCCCCCCACCCTCCCCCCTTCTTCCTCAGGTGTAACAGATAGAGGACTAAAGAGGCCCTGACATTGGCTGCTGCTTCATCTCTTGACATGATGTATGTAACTGTGTGTCAAAACTGAAAAGATCTGGATGAAACAGCTTTGCTTTTACAGAGACCCACTCCTCCGTGTTTTAAATCTTAGAGACAATTTTATGTTGTGAAGCGTCTGGAAGTCTCCTTGGCTGCTTTCCAGCTCAGTGTCCCGTGGAACATCTTCCTTCGAGTGTCCCCAGAGAGCGACCTCTGACTCCGTGCCTACAGGACAAAGCAAAGCATCTCAGGTTCAAAGCTCCTGGGCTCCTCCTCTTGTAATCCCTGCCTAAGTGTTATTTGAACAGAGAAAGAGAATAGGCGAGTAACAACAGTGCCATTTCAATTGCAGAGGATATAGCTTAGTCTAATAAACAGTACCTCTGATATAATCATTCTGTGTGTTAACACCACCATCTCCTCCAGTGCCCTGCTTGTAATATCCCCGAGATAATCATGGTAACTACTGTAAACACAGTCCAGTTCGAACAGAAGATAATAAAGGAAACCAGACTTGCTTCAGTTTTTGCATCTGTCTGCTCTTCCCTTTACTCAATTAGTTTTGGATCTGACTTTTTTCATTCACAAGTCATCTCTTTGATCTACTGCCTCAAGTACACCCTACGCCACTTCTGCCTTCCTTCTCCAGTTTCTTATTGCTCCCTGGTGGCCCTGATCTCACATTTTGAGCTGCCCCAGGCCTTTCTGATATTCCCAGTGAAACTACAACAATCTTCTCTCTTCAATCATTCTTAGGTGTAAATTTGATCTCTATGTTAGTCTGCCAGCTGACTTCTCTGGAGACTTTTATACCCCACAGCTCTGTGTATGTGCTGAGACTGAACATGGAGATAGTGTGAAAATGGGAGAATACAACTCATACCTGAAGCGAAGCCTGTTTGCAAATGCAGAGCTTTCACATGTTGCATACGATGCTGAATAAGCCCTACAGCAGACTTCATGCTGCTCCCCAGTCTCACAGGACTGACTTCCCAGGTGTCCTGGGAGCTCGAGAAGTTGGTAAGGGTAATGGTGGAGGACAGCAGGTCTGGGACCCTTGACTCTTTGTCTTCTAGTAGCTATAAAAAGGTTTTGGACTAGCAGGAGGTGAGAAGACATTAACATTGGTGGAAAGCAAAGCCTGCTCTAACCTCCTCTGTGCTTTTTGCCTTTATCAGCCACCGACTGTTTCATGGAGGGACTGGCCAGACTTCCTCTGCTAAGACTCAGTGAGTAGTGTGGTTAACTACTTTTTCAGAGGGTGGACTGTCTGTGTGCCATTTATCTTGGTCATTGGCATCACGGTCAGCTGGGGGCCGTGGTATCATGTCTGTTTCCTTAATGTGTAGCAGGGACTACTTAAAATGGAGTAAGTATTGCCAATCTGAGGATTTTAGAGCAAACCTATGATAATGAATCCATATTCTTCATATTATTTTTATATTGTTATTATGTGTTATTATTATGAATAATAATTTACATTAAAATCTGTTACTTTTATGATCAGAGCAGGTTTTTGTGGTTCAGCTACGGTGGCTGAGGCACTCATGAGTAGTGATACCACTTCTTCAGTCCATACAAGTCAGACTGAACATGGTTATTTTAGACTATGTGCTTTCTGTCTCTCCCACTCTTTGCAGACAGCTGTGTGGGGTCCCTGGATCGCACCAGCTGTGGGACTGTCTGCAGCAATTCCACTGAGATTGCCAAGGCCAGGCAGTGGAAAGAGCCAGCAGGAGAAACAACAGCTACAGGGAGGACATGCTTATGCATCTGGTGTGGATTGCTTCTCCCACGCAACTACCATACCTAGTCTTTCTAATTCTCATATTGCATAGCCCCACAGAGACTAATAAGCAGCACTATTTGAATATTAGTGAAAAATAAGGCACTTCAATACATGGCCAAATATTATTAATGAGCACAAATCTGTATCCTAACCATATGGAGGTTTTCATTTTACCTTAGCTTTTTCATTGCAAAGGGTGAGTTTCAGAATAAGAACAAGCCACAGCCACTGCATGCAGCAAAGAGCTGACTCAGAATTTTTTCTTTGGATGGAGTTGGTGTTATGTTTTTCCTGAGGTGGTGGATGATTCCTGTTGGGAAGATGACATTCTGGCACAGCAGGTGGAATTTATGACAGACTGATTCCTAATGCTACATAGGTCTGAATCTTACCATATTTGTGTATCAGGGCTTATGGATGTTCCCATTTAAGTTTTGGGTAATTGAATAGTTAACACATACAAAATGCTCACGGACTAAAACTCCTGCATATAAGAAGCAGTCAGCTAGAGGGCTCCTGAGGTTTATGGGCACCTACACCTTCAGCTGTTGATTTGGTTTATTATTTGGGAAGCACATGTCATTTAATGAGATGACCTCTGTCAATAGCTCCATAAATTTATTCAGTCTGATATAAAATGTTGTCCACTTCATTATTATTATTGCACATATGGAATGGATTTAAAACCCAAGTTTTTACAAGTAAGTGCACAGACTACTATTTGGTGATATTCAGAAGTAGAATGGGCAAATGTCCAGAGCAGATCTGTTTAAGTAGCACCTTTACATGATTAGGATATATTGAAAGCAGAAATACTATTTCCTGAAACAAAAAGAAGAAAGAATCCTTGATAACTACTTAGCAGCTGTAACCACAGCAAACGAATAGTGCCCTTGCCTGGACTAGCATCTAACTTAAACCTGAGATGTTCTTACAAGCTCTTGAATGGAATATGATAGCATGTTCCAGTCCAAGAGCAGAGCATTGCAGCCCCTCAGATAGGTAAAATAACACTCAGCTAAAAAGCATGGAAAGATTCAGTGGAAAAACAACAAATAACCTAGGCGCAAGGTGTCCTGTGGTCTTGAAAACAAACAGAAACACTACTCCAAAATAACCCCTACTTCATCCTCCAAGCCCTGAAATGCAAAATGCAAATGAAGATTCCAGAATTTCAGCACAAGAATTTATAAATAGAAAAACAGAGAGCAAATTAATTGTCAGGAATTTCAGAGGGGAACATGAAGGGTTTGGAGTGCAAATGAAAATAACCAGGGAGACCTCACTTCATACATAATCTACATAAATTCTTGAAAAAAATCAGTTCAAAGAGAGAGGAGAAAGAATGGACCATGATGTTTTGTCTTCTGAGCCTTGAGGAGCAGGGAATAGGTGGACAGAGAAATAGCAAAGATGAGCAGTTTCTTCGTAGCAAAAAGATGAATCTTTTTAAATCTTGCTAATCTTTCCTTTTTTTAATTTTTTTAATTTTTAAGAACTACGCATTGCAGCAATGGTCCAGTACTGCTCCAGTGGAAGACAACTGAAAAGTGATGTTTATTCATCTGTTCCCATCCTTTTCCTCAGTTCCCAAGTGCCACACAAAAGGAGTGTGATACTTTGCTAAATCAGCAGAGACCTGATTTAAAAGATGGATTTACTTTTCCTTAGTATTACTTGCATGCCCTACCAGAACAGGAATGTATATATTTATGTATATTTTATGTGTAAATAGACTTTTCCTCCATATCACTGAAGCTTTACTGTGCCTTCTCATCCTCAAGGGTTTTTAATCTATCAGTTACTGGTAGACTCTTTTTCATTTTCTCTTCAGCCTTTACACTGGCCAGTGCCCATTTTTAGAACCAGAACAAAGTAAGAAGCAACAGTCTCAGGAGTCCTGCAGGCTCATTGCTGAGGTTTCTTTGTAGTGTAATTGTCACATTTTTCTGTAAATTCCTAGATGTGCTGGGCTTTTGTTTTGTGCAGAGTTGGAAACTCCAGTCAGCTTCTTCAGAAATTTTGGAAATACTGAGAAAATACAACCTGTAAAGGAGAGAAATTATAGGGTTATGAATCATGCATATGGAGACTGAGATTATGAATTGGGCTTGTTGGTATTACCCTCTCAGTTAATGAAAAATGTACTTTTTCTTTAACAAAATAGAAAAAGTACACACCGGGTACAGCTCTTAGTATATCCAAAGACTGTAACTCCAAGGGGTTATGCATTCAGAAAGCCCTATCTCTCTCCAATTTCCTCTCCAAACCCTTTCACCTGACTTCATGTCTCCAAAGTCCAAATCCTGCAAAACTAATAATCCAGCCTTTTCTTTCGCAACGAGTGGAAACTCTCAGGCAAAATGGCTTAGCCCTGAGCTCTTTTGCAATTTAATGCCTTGCAAGGCAGCTCTAAAATGTTTTTTATTATATAGAAAGTGGTTTCATTGCTCCTTCAACTCAACTGAATTTAAAATGAGCGTGGCAAATCCAGTGTTTTAATGAGGGCTGTTATTGTCTTTGGTTCTGAAATTCCCCTCCTGGCAGCCATTAGGATCTTTCAGCGAACACTATCAAAATGGTATACTCTACGTGTCTAAGGGCTTGATCAGCAATTGCTGCATAAGATCTTGTATAGCCTCCAGGACATCGTTGCCTTTCCAGAAAATAAATTGGCAGAGACGTGCTTGTCCAACCTGCTTGTCTTTAAAGACCTAAAAATGAGGTTTGCTCTGTAAATGAGGTTCCTTTTGACTGGAAGTGAGAGGTTTTAGCTCTGCATGTCAGCTAGCCATAAGCTATGAAACAAGCAGGTAGGGAATACATGTTTTGGAATATAATTTGCTCCTGACCTCTGCTGGAATAAATAAATCCCTGTGGTATTTCAAATGTGCTTTCAATTGTAAGGTATTTGCCTCCATATATTGTTAGACAAATTTCAGCTAAATCAAACTCAGGTATTTTCCCAGAATTGAGGGATATGATCTGTGTTTCTGATACTTCCCAGAAAACCTTTTTTTTTTCAGCAAAGCATTGAGAATATTACATGCCTCATCATGTAGGCTTTTTTTTCATTTACAATAGATATTGTATGGATAATTGCCATTTATTAAGAGATGCAAGAACATTTCAGGGTGGGTTATTGCTCTCAAATATATACATTATTCCTGGCTTTGGATTGGGTGTTTCCTAGAATGCAGACTGGATGTCTCTCCTTCAGGGCAGAAGAGATACTGAATAGCAGGGCAGCAAAAAGGGTCCTCAGACCCATGGGTGTTTTTGGTTTTATTCCCTCTCCTCCCTCTCCTCCTCCCACCCCATGGCTGGTAATGCTCAACCACAGGATATGAGAAATGAAGTCTGAATATACACTTATGCATATTTATATGCCTGCCCATCGTTTCCTAGACATGCACATGTTGCCTCAAGTGCTTCATCCAGAGAATTTTTTTATTAGCGAAAGAGCGCACATAACTTGGATATACCCAAATAGCATACATCTTCTGGATCTGTGCTTTGTTTGGTTAAAAAGCAGGAAAAGCCTTATTCAGGATTAGGAGGTCAGAACCAAGTTCTGAAGCGGTAGTGAAAAAGAATTTCTTAAATCCTCTTCTGTACAGGAGACCCTAACTTCCTTGTCCTCATTCATACAAATCACTAAGAATTTCAACTAATGAGCCTGATAGACAAAGAAAAAGACAAAAAAAAAAAAAAAAAAAGGTAGATCCTGAAGTACTAGTAGTAGATCCAACTAAGAAACAGCAGCAGAAAGATATTCTGAAGTCACAGGCAATGGCTTTGTAGGATGGTTCTTACTTTCTCCAGAGTGTTTGGTAATCCTGAACTTGGACAATGGTCTCCTTGGAGTCATATTCCCTGAACTGAGTTGTTTATACTAGGTTACAGTCAGGTTTCCTTCACCGTGTGAAATTTTCATGATAAAATGCTTCAAAAACAGCTCTAGTCCAAATACATACCTCTTTGGTGGACAGTCCTAACTAGTAATAATCACTTTAGTCCTTTGGCTTGGGTGGTAGGGGCTTTTGGGTTGAAGTTGGTGATTTGAGCCCATGTTGGTCCTAGCTGATGCCAGCAGGTCTGTAACTGGTAAGCAAATATGTCCCCTGGAAGAACAGAGTACTTCCTCACCCCTAGCTTTTGCTCTGCCTTAGTGATGGTTTTGGACCTGTAGAGAAAGACCCAAACATCCTTTTTTACAGGGTGGAGGAGGAGGGAAGCTGTGTGCCTGCAGCTGGATGAACCTGCGGAAGCTCCCTGCACAGAGTATACGTTATGCTTAGTTTTAGTACATGTTCTGGCTAACTCTCCATACAAGACTGAGACTTGATTCTAGCTTAATTTTTGCTTTTTGAATTTACTATAGATCTATGCTACGTTTGCATCTTCCACTACATGTTATAAGTGTCTGGCATCGCTTAAATTACATAGTCTGCCCCATAAGCATCCAGCCTGCCTCACCTCCTTTTTACAGCAGCCAGATGATAAGCAAACTGTAAAGATGGTAGGAGGTTCTTGTGCAGGAATATCTGTGTTCCCTTAGATGTGTCTTTAATTTAGTCACTTCATGAAGAAAAAACATTTAAACCCTTAATCTAACTAATTATCATGTTCAAGAGACTCATTTCATGCAAGTCATTCTGGAGGGCTTGTTGGGGAACCTGTGGGATATCTGATAGGTAATGACTTTTGGCAGAAGGGGAAAAACAATAGAATCCTTAGAATTAATCTTTTTTTCTTTGAATGTTTAGTCAGCTTAATTACATGTCTGCATTATTTACAGTCTGTTATTCACTGTAAGATAATAGGGTAGTATGGATTCCTGAATTGCTAGCCCTGCAAAAGTGTAGCTCATTTATTTTAATGACTGCATCATCTAGCCAATTAACGGGATGGTCAGGCTCTTGTAATGAAGTGCGTTAGCTCAAGCATCAGCAAGCAGGGGCTTTTTCCTAAACACAAGTCTTTATCTAAAAAGTATTTGTGTTGTAAAGCTCCTGTTGAATGGTTGGGTGCCAATTGTTGCTGTGGTCATTGGTGACAGCCTTTCCTTCAGTAAAACAGGATTTATGCAAATATTCTTTCATTGTATGTTTTTTTTTTAAAAAAAAGGAAGGGAATTACTGGTGCAACCCTGCAGGTGACCGCCTGTTGTGGTTTAACCCAGCAGGCAGCTGAACAACACACATATCCTAAGCCAGTGCTACAAAGTACAGCAAAATGACAACCTTGACCCAGCTCCCAGAGGTGATAAACAGCACAACAGGGAACATATACCGCAAGTAAGGTGTTAAATAACAGAACTCTGAGAACCAGCACAACAACTCTGAAAGCAAATAAATCAACATTGTGACCATCGACTATTAACCTAATATAATGAATGCTTATAACAAATATGTTTTAACATGCTCTAGTCAGATCTGGTTTTATCTCAACCCTTCGAGCCCCACATTAGGCGCCAGAAAGACTGTCGTGGCTTAACCTGGCAGGCAGCTAAACAACACAGAGCCGTTTGCTCATTCCCGCCCAGTTTTTTTGTTCAGCATGACATCATATGGTATGGAATATCTCTTTGGCCTGTTTGGGTCAGCTGTCCTGGCTGTGCCCCCTCCCAGCTTCTTGTGCACCTCCAGCCTCCTTGCTGGCAGGGCAGTATGAGAAGCTGAAAAGTCCTTGACTTAGTGTAAGCACTGTTCAGTAACAACTAAAACATCGGTGCATTATCAACTTTGTTCTCATCCTAAATCCAAAACACAGCACTGTACCAGCTACTAGGAAGAAAATTAACTCTATCCCAGCTGAAACCAGGACACTGCCCTGCTGGGTACCTGCCCCATGGCCAAGCTTGGCGGAGTGAACCTCCATGGACCAGAGCAGGGCTGTGCTTGCTGGGGTGGTTCCCTGTGCTGGACAACTTTTTGGATGCACGGGATGAATGTTGTTTGAACTTTCTGCAAGTTGAAGTGCTTCCTGCCCTGTTTGCTGTGCTCCTACCATGCACACCGTGTGCCAAGGATTGAGGTGGGGGTTACGGCACCACCGAGTCAGCTGGCAAGTGGGACAAAAAATTATCAACAGAGCAAACCATGCAGCTGTTGCAGAGCCATGGGCTAACTGCAGTACAGGTAAAGTCATCAGAGGAATTTTTGTTAGGGCCTTGAGGCTTAAATATTAGAAATTTCCCCAGTATTGCACAAAGTACCCAAATTGGTACAGGGCTTCTTAAAGACTAAGATGCTTGAAAGGAGGGAAACCCGAAAAAGTCTTCTAAGAGTGTGACAGTGAACTTTTGATGGGCAAACTAATCCAGGATGCAGCAAGCTGTCTTCAAAAACTGAGGTGAAAGAGCAGATCACAGGAGAGGAGGTGTGTGCAGGATACCAGAAGCAGGAGGAGGATCCCGGACTCCAATGCGCAGAGAGCTGGAGACTGCAGAGGGGTGTGAATACAGCTGTGGTTTCTGCCCAGTAAGAAACAAGGAATTTAAAGACACTCTGTGACTCTTGTGCCCATCAGTCAGCAGGAAGCTCCTGCAGCCCATGGGAGACGCTGCTGAGCAGGCAGGGCTGCCCTGCAGGCACTGGTCCCACCAAGGCGTTGTTTTCCGAGAGGCAGGGTACCACAGCAAGGGAAACCTCTTAGTGAGGTTATTGGCTAGTTATTCTAAGAGGCAGCGAGTATGAGTAACTGCCTCTCCAAAAGCCTTTTTTTTAATGCACGTCTGCTGTGAAATTTGCTAATTATTGCTGTGTTAAATCATACTTTTAGGCTGGAGACCTCCTACACCAAACTGTCCAATTTAGGGGTAAATGTAGCTACTACAGAGGAAAAGAGCGGCCATAATACACCTTGCGATTCACACAGTGTTTCTGGAAAACATTGAAGAACTACCTTTATTCCCTCAGGCTCTGCCTCTAAGATTTAAAATGTGTAGCATGTACTTGTGCCTTTGCTTTTCTTGATTCCTATGGAGTCTGGGGTATTTCATATGAATGCAGCTGGGCTCAAAGGGCTAGCAAAAAATGTTATCCTGCATAATACAAGCTAGTTTTAAAAGAATCTATGTGTATGCACGAATGAGAGGTGTAATACAGCTGTGCTTCCTAGTTCTTGCTCTGAAGTCCAGATATCAGAACTAGTGAGTTTGCTTTATCCATCCCAAGAGAGCCCTTGTGCAGCGTTTGAGGTATTATGTGCTGAAAGACCTCATTAATGATGCAAACACTTCAGCTGTCATTGACTCATAAAAAAGCTCAGAAATAGGAAGGTCTGAAGGAAATTGATTTTCTTTAATTCCTTTGTGAAGTGTCATGTGGAATACTGATCACTTTGGTAGGAATGATTTAAATCTCCCTCAGGCATTTACTGGAAGGCAAACAGGTTTTTATCTGAGATTTTTTTTTTTGTTGAACCATGGTGCTCATCATTTGGATATTAAGATGTTTGGGACGTTCACTGACCCAAAGGCATCTGAACTATGGTTTCTCCTTGGAAGGAGAGGCTGCTTATGTTTAAGCTGCTGGAGAATTACTGTTTCATGTCACGTTATGCCATATACAACTATTTTAATGGCTTTGCAGTGAATAACTAGAAACACATTGTGGAAGTAGGAATATTACTCTAGATACAGTATGCCCTATCTTTGGAGAAGGATCAAAGTGACTCAAGGCTCTGTTAAGATCAGTTTTATTAAGCCTCTTCACTACTAAAACTTATCTTGTCAACCTGGAATATATTTTGCAATTAAAATTAGTGATGAGAGAAACAGTAATGGAAAATCCCTGTGGAAAAAAAATCATTTAAAACATGTTTATATTGTATTTTTACAAGGAAGTTACAGTTCTGTGTTAGAGGTGAATCTTTCCAACTTTTTTTTTCTCCTCAGGCCTCATAGGCAGTGAGGGTAAATTCATGAGTGCATAAAGTGCTGGGTGCTCTCTGGGTGGAAGGTGGGATAGAACTGTAATGCACTTTATTTCCTTTGTATCCACAGGGAGTTATTACTTTGGTCCAACACATTATTAGTGAGCATTTGGAAATTACACTGAATGATTCACTGGGAACCAAACAGTAGTAAATAATGCCTGTTTAGACCTGCTGTCCTGTGAGGAACATTTTGGCCAGAAGACAGGCTGAGATTTGCTTAAACTAACATATATTTCTAGAAAATTTTAGCAAGGTCAACCAGTGTAATCATAAATCAGTAGACTGTGATATTCACCTTCCCCTACTCCTGATTGCTCTGGCATTTACATTACCTTGGTCTGCTAGCTTCATTACAAGTCCTATCTTTGGGAGATTAATCTATTCTGCTCTGCGCTGAAGCAATAGGAAATGCTTAAAGAGCTGCCACTGTGTGTGTGTGTTATAAAACTGTCACGGAGAGGAGAGTGCCTGGAGATTGCAGAGTGAGAGTCTTCAGGGGCAGAGGAGGAGAAGGGTCTAAACTGCAGAATACTAGTCCTAGTAATGGACTCAACTGGATCCAGTCTGGAGCTGTGATGCAGGTTCCTATCCTCTGTGTATGAAGGAAAGGTGCATCCCCCAGAGAAATCTTCGGGAAGTTTGGCTGCAGATCTCATCTACATTCAGCACACTGAAATCTCTCAGCTCAGCAGTGCTATTAACCTTATTCATTATTGCTTTCTAAGTTAATGATGGGTATCTATCTGATCTGCATAGCGATCTTCTCTCCTTTGCCGTATTCATCATAACTTTAGCTAGGTTGTTATTAAGTAAGAGAGGTGAAACATAGGATAATCCCTTTCAAAATAAATGCCTATGCCAGTGTCAAAATATGATCCTAAGGTAGTTGCAATGAATCTGATCCACAGGAACCTGCTGCTGCCATGGGTGTTTCATCACCTGCCTGTGACCTGCCTGGGGAACCCTGCTTGGCAGAGCAGAGGGGGCAGGCAGTGCTCCATGGCAAGGCCCTGCTCTGGGCAATGTATTAGCAAGGGCATCCCGGCCAGCTGTGGGCACTGCGTGGCTGCGCCTGGGCTCTTCCAAACCCTCCCCCTTTTCTGCCAGTCCTGATATCGAAATACCATTTCAGTATAATCCAAGGTCTGCTGGAATACAGAGACTGATGCTTCCTTTCTCCAGGAAGCTGATTTAACATAAGACTCCTTCCCTCCCCTGCATGGCAGCTCGCTGTGACGGGTGACAAGGTGTTGGAGGGGCTGCTCTGCAAACCAGCAAGATGAGCACGGTGAGAGGCACGTTTGCTGGAGGCGCTCTCAGCCATGCTGGCACCTATCAGCACCAACACCTCCAGTCCTGGCCTGCGGCAATACCCCTGCAGCACTGCCAGCACAGCGGGCAGGAGCTGAACCAGAGGCTTCTCCCTGTGATGTTGCCACCAGCCTCGCATGTCGAATTCAATGACTCCAATAGCTCTGTTCAGGGGATTGCTGCTGCCTATTTTCAGGGAGGATTTGCCCTTGAGAGGAGGAAGCGTGGTGCTGAGTACAGCAATGATCTGGCAAATGTACAAAAAAAGGGAAATAAACCAGCTGGGGATTCCTGGCTGGAAATCTTGTGATGGCTGAATGAGCTGCACTTTAACAATTAACACAAGATGTACTACCCTTCTGCGTTTAAATAGTCGGTCTAGCTTAACTGCACTTTGAGTATCACCTTGATTTGTTGGGTTCAAAATGGCACAGTTACAGTTTGAAAATAATCTGCTACTTTTTGCTTAGAACTTAAATCCTGTTCAGTGAACACAATATTTTCCTCTTACTATTTGATATTTGTAAGGATCTTAAATTATTTTAAATGGATTTTTCTTAATCTTAATACATATGCACAAACACACACTGCACACACAGTCTTGCTCTTGCGATAAAGCTGTGCTGAGTTTCTGATGCCACTTATTCCCATAAAATGAGATTGAGGTCATACTATTTATGACTTTTGTACAGGTTCAAACAGAAAAAAGGAAACTGAGAAACTAGGTACAAAGCTCAGTTTCAAATACATGTCTAGCAGTAAAAAGCTTATGATAGTTCTCATAAAAACAGGAATGTCTCCTAACTATGCTACATCTGCATGAACTCCCCTGTTGTTCCTGCTTGATGGAACGCTCTTCTCTTTCTGCCCTGTGGTTGTGGTGACATGTTTCTGTTATCACTGTTCAGTCGCTGTTTATCCCCATGGTGATACTGCTGTAATTCACCATTGATGGACAATTCCTTTGAGACAGATTTTTCTGAAGTCGTGGGATCTGTTTTTCCACAGGCGTAGCTGGGACCAAGAGTTTCAGGGTGCTGGCTGTGTTGGTAGGCCTTAGAATAAGGTCCGGTTGGCAAAGTGCTCAGGTGCAGAAACTCTGGCTGCGATAGTCCAAGCTCAGTTTTCCGGAGCGGGGTCTCTTCTCTGCCATGAGGCGAGGGACGGGGCTGCTGGTTTCTGGTGTCTGAGCTGCAGCAGATCTTTGGGACATCCGGTCCCGAAGGGGAGCGCTGGGCACTTCAGAGCAATGTGGTCCTCATGTGTGTGTGCATGGGGATTCAGCAGGCACCAATTTGGAAATCTCTGATCCCACTTCTTACGCATGCAGCAGTCCTGCTAATCCAGCTGAAGATGCAAGCGTGGCACTCCTGGCCTCATATTTTTCAACTTTGTTGTGTTTAGCTGAGGGCAATGAATAACTCAGAAATCTGTGCAAACAAAGCAGAAATAAAAGAATGCGAGGGCTTTTGTTTAATTGAACTGAGGCTTTTGAGTGCTTGTCTCTGGTCCAGATAAGCTGTGTTCAGCATGGGAGGGAACTCTGGGGCCTGAGAAAGATGGTGAAAGTTTATAAAAAACCATGAATGGCATAGAGAAGACAACCAGGGAACGACTATTCACTGGGATCTCACAGGCTGAGACACCTGGCAGTGGGTTTAAAACAAAGAGGGGGAAGTCTTTCTCTGCACAGTGCATGCTTAAATTGGGGAACTCGTCGTCACAGGATGTTTGGGAGGCCAAAGGTATGAACTGTGGTCACAAAAAGGGTTAGTCAAGCCCATGGCAGATAGGCAAATGCAAGAGCCTGGGCCTGAGCTCTGGCTCAGGAAGCACCCATGCCAGTGGCTGTTGGCAGCCGAGGCTGCGCACTGGGGATGTGCTGCTTTCTGCCTTGCCTTCCTCCAGGCTCCTTGACCCCTGCTGGTCCTTGGTGTGGGCCAGTGCTGCTCCTTACAATCAGGTTAGGAAGGCGAAAGGAGGCTTTATTTAATGCCCGTATGGCTGCTAGATCCTGCAGCTTATCCCTGTTAGCAATGAGGTCCAGAGCCTGAGGTCTTGCAGTGCTCCTGCAGGAGAGCACTGGGGGGAAAAATAACTAAAGTCTAGCTGTTTTGCAGTGGTTATGCTCCAAGCTGGGAAACAGGGTTCCCAGTCGCAACAAGGATGCAGATTTGCAAGTTTATCATGGCAGCTCCAGGTTATAAAATAAAGGGGAAAGAGGGACTGAGGTAGCAAACAACCTTTTGGACATGTGCTTCCCTGGTAGCTCTCCTGAATGATGTACAGGCTGAAATGGGTTCTAGAAAAGCACATACCTATGTACTCTAGAAAGCCTGGGCTGCAGTTATTTCTGGCAGGAAATGTGCTGAGAATTGTGATATCCGGAGGTAGTTTGGTAATGAAATGTGAGAGGAAAAACAGCACAGTGGTCACTTACTTGCCTCACGGATCAGAGACCTTCGGGCCAGAATGTGACAGCCTCACTGCTGTGGACAACCCCTAAAATTCTCACTTTGGCAAATATTAAAAAAGCACAGCAGCTCACAGGCGAAAAGCAGTGAGGAGCGCTGTACACGAAGTCCTCTGCACTCAGAAGTAGCTGCTAGCAATGAGCCCCTCAGCCACGCCATGGAAATCTAGAGACATAAATCACAGAAGGAAGCGTAAGAAATTGCTCTCCTTACATCAGCCATTTGTGTGGCATGCACATTTCTCAGACATAGCAGGAAAATATTCTCCAGCTATCCCTAGAAGTCCTTTAGATTGGAAATCTAACACAACCTCACAGCTCTTCTTGAATCTTTTTATAAAAAGCAGAAAACTACAAATACAGAGTTGAGGGAAATTATATTTTTGATGTGTAGGATAAGCAGGCTGGGTCTCTAACATCAAGCTCCAGCATGACATGTCGCTCAACTGTTTTTAGAGGATGCAGCTTGTTTGCAAAAGACTTGTGTCTTATGGCCCAAACTCCACCTTTGTTTCCTGGCAGATGACTCAGATGCTCTCCTTTTCAGGCAAGGAGGGTCCGAAGGAGCTTTTTAGGACTTAGCCTGAGTTTTCCTTAGATAAGATGCCTGCTGGTGTCTCGGGGCTTCTTGCTTGAGTACAAAGGGCAATGTTGGGACTTGGATGTCTCGGGAGGAAAGTAAAAAACAAATTTAACTAAAAAGTTGTGAGTGAAATTTTGAAAAATGAAGTACCAGGAACTGCTCTGAAGTAAACCTCTGTCCTAAGAATAACCCATGGCATAGTTCAGCCTTTCAAACTTTTATTGGTGTTGCTTTCTTTTTTTCCAAACTGAAGTGCTGGCAAGTAAAATGCTACCCCATTTAATCAGCTGAGCTCAAATGCTTTCTTTCAGCCACAAGGGGCTACTACAATTAAGGGAAGAAAGAGCAGAATAATGAATCTGAGAGCATTTTTGTAAAGGACTACATCTAAACAAAATGACTGGTGACTGAGGCAAGGAGAGGAGTTTTTTCTCATTTAAAGGTCTGGCAGATAGAGAACAAATTGTTGCAGATGCACGGTACATAGCCCTCAGAAATAACAGCCCCAGCCTGTACCCCCCGAATGGGTTTCAGTGCAAAGCTCCCTGTAGGACCATGCATCAGTCTGGCATTCCTGGGGCTACAGAGGCGACTTCTGTACACTATGACTCGACGCTGAGGATGGATTGCTCACAAATGTATTAACTTCCTGATGCGAGGTCTGGCTCATGTGGGGTGGCTTTAGTTTGTGCAAAATGCATCTTTTTCCGTTTGTTGGTCTTGATCGAGCACGGGGCAAGGAGCAGTGTCATCTCAGGTGAACCAGGGTGCTGCTAGCAATTTATCTATCTGTGGTAGAAATTGACAAGCTCAATCCTGACTAGGCTGTGAAGAGCAAGACCAGGGTGCGTAATGCCTCGGGGGGAGCTGCCTGGCTCTCCCCCCCCCCCGGCCCCGCCCATGGTAAACTGCACCCTCTTTTTGGGTTGTGGCAAGGGGATGGGGCAGAGAACCATGCCATGGGTTGTTTTTAGGAAAGAGGTTTACTTCTCAAAGAGGTTTACGTGCTTGAAACTCTGCTAGAATGGAAGAGTAAAGGTCTGCTCTGTCAGTCACACAAGTTTTTGAGAGTCCAAGAAAAATAAATGTGCTTTATCATGATGCAGTATTTGAGGGCAATATCTACATAGAAGCAGAACCTGGTGTGGCCATTCCCAAAGGGCCCCAAGTAAGACAGTTGAAATTTGCCAGGTGCATGGTTTGCGGGTAAAATAAAGTAATTTGGCATCAGTTTGTGCAAGTTTGAAAGTAATGGCAGAGTCATTAATAGTTTTGAATGGAAGGGTTCATATGAAGAAGGATGAAATATTAATGGTAGTGGTGCAAGCAGCCCTTGACTGTGATACTTGCTTGTGTTTAATTTTAAAAATGCAGCTTCCAACTTGGACCATTGGAAATGCTTCTGTTGATTGCCCATGATATTTTCGCAGTTCTTACTTTGCTGAGGGAGCACATGTTTTGGGGTTGTTTTGGTTTTTTGTTTTTTTTTTTTTGTGTTGTTTTGTGTTGTTTTGGTTTTTTTGAGTTAACACAGCAAACTGACAAAATCAATTAATCATATGACTCCTAAGCAAATGATGGCACCAGACTCTCAGGGACTTTCAGAGGGGCTGCAGAGGTCTGATCTACGAAGTCCTGTTTGAAATGATAATGCTTAGTAGCTGTCATGAACAAAAAGCAAAGTTTTGTAGGCACAGGCATAAATTTTCTGTGAAACCAGTTAAGAGACTCTGTATGCAAAGTGTGCTGTTGACTCAGCACTTTCAACAGTTTTTAATGTGGTTTCTTGGAGTGCTTACTCTCTCCAAGCCGTTGAACTAGTTGATCTTCTCAGAAATGCACATTTGGCCTCATTTTGAACTTCTCAGTCAAATTCTATGAAATGCTAATGGTATGCAGTGCAGAGGGCTTAAAAAAAAGGCACCTTAACAGCTGTGGAGCTTGTATTTCTGCAAAACGTGTTTCTTTTAAAATAGCATTCGCTATGTTCAATATCCAAGAAATATAGCCCAGCAGTAACAGGTTTGTGAATAAAGCTGGAAAGGAAAGATCTGTGAGCCCAAGTTGGACAGGAAGGTCTGTAGCCTGCTGTTACAGCCTCTTACTCAATTATCTATTTTAGAGCAACTTGAATAGAATGAGTCAAAGTGAAATGTGGCAGGAGAACATCTGTGCTACCATGATGACTATTTAGGGCATTTTTATTCGATTGTCAGTTTTGGCTTCCTGGCAAAATATAATTTATATGTCATTTCTCCAAACATTATTTTTACTATAATTAATTCTTTTCCTTATGATAAATCCAGATTAATCTATTTCTTTTCCAGAGGAACCCTGGATGTTAGTGAAATTCCTGTGACTTGAAAAAAGGCAAATTTGGTATGCCATTGTTTTTGTATTTCTTAAAAAAATTAAATATCACTCTAAATGTCAGTTCCCTGATTCATTAGTCTTTTGGGAATGAAAACTAATGCTATAACTATAGCTTCATTCCAAACCTTGATCACAGTGACAGTAGGTGTTTTCTAATAATTAAAGCATGTTCAGCTGTTTTGTGAACACCATGTTGATATTTTTACCTTTTTTGGTTTATAAATTGTTTGCAAGCAAGCTTCTCTCTTTCTGGTTTCTGTGTTGTGTTTATTGGGGAGAGAGGGAGAAAGAGGCTGACATTAGTGGGGGGACTTTCAGACCGTGGGCTGCCTGTGCATTGCTCATCTTCCCTCTGCAGCCTTTACAGGGTGTGTGCATGGTCAGTTAGCCTTGGTGCTGGGGTGCCGGGCGCTTGGAGGGGTGGCTGACCTGAACAGGACCCTGCTGAAGCCCCAGAGCATGCTTACTAACAACGAGTAGCAAAGGTTTTTGTTAGCATGAGAGATCCCATCTTTGCACGCTAATGTGGGTTTTTTGTTTAAAAAGTGCAGATTTTTCTCAACATGTGCTTGAACAGACAATAACAGGAGGTGTGCTGGGGTGGGAGTGAGCAGCCACTCAGCACTGAGAGTGCAAGCCAGCCTGCAGCATGGATGTACAGCCCGCAGTGACCACTACCCCGTAAAGGCAAGGAAAAATGGGTATGCTGCCATGCATTACCTAGCATAAGCTGTTCTCTCTGATAGACGTGCTATTAGAGGTGCATCAACATGCCGCAGCCTGGGCTGGCTGTGCACAGGGATTGGGCCAGGGATCCCACTCGCTCTGAACCGGTGATGCTCTGCAGGCACGCGGCCGGCAAAGGCAGCAGCGTTGGCTCTGTCTCCAAGATGGGGATGTAGGGTCTGCACACAGATTCGCCTTTGCACGAAGCCAGTGTCAGCAAAGAAACAAAATCCCAGTATCCCCAGCCAGTGTCTTAATAATGAGACAAGCCTCAGTTTTGCAAAGGGAGGGAGCAGCTGTTTCAAACTTGTTTTCCAGAGAGAGCTTCTTCAGTGGGTACGTGCCGCAGGAGGGAAGGGCTCAAGCTAAGAGGAGAAAACGTGTAGGAAGGATGAGCACAAAGAAGTTTCCTCATGGTTTGGCAAAAGTTTCTGCCTTCTTAATTTATTGAAGTGGAGCAAATAGTTCGAGATGTGCTTCTCCCTCTGAGCTTTCTGAACTCTCACTTTCTTTTTTTCTCTTTTCTTGACCCTTGCTTCACATACTGCCTGCCTATCCCATTGTTCAGTGGAAAAATCCTGTTAGAGGCGTATCAATTACCTAGAAATTAAGTCAGACACTGTCATGCTGCTACTTTTCTACCTCAATTACGCAGAATGAAATTAAAAGTACATTAGAATAAGACCCTCACTGTTTTATGAACTCCAGACCACACCAAGGATATTCTACCCGGTGACCTTTATCTGCACATAGTTACAGTCTGAGGCATTCTTAAATCACTTGCTAAGCTATTTCTAGTGTTATTCCATGGTAATCTTAAATACCTAGGGATTACCGGGCATTACTGCCCTATTTTCAGGGCACAGCAGCTAGACATGTAAGTAATTCTGTGCTCTGATACTTCCAGCAAGCATTGTTATCTTTGATAAATCTGATTTTTTAAGTAAAGATTAAAATTGCCTTGTTAGATAGTGTAGAGGTAGATTTATAATTCCTCTTTAAAACTTTACTAAATTAAGAAACGTAACAAAAATGTGTCTGTATAAAAAAATCCGTGCTCTCTTATGCTAAAGTTCACCGTGTATTTTAAGCAATTTTATGATCCTATTAAATGATCACAATTCTGGAGTAAACTTCTTAATGGGATTTAAACTCTGGACTTTTGCTGCATGTTACGTGCAGAAGAGGGTGAGTGGAAATAATCACGTACATGCTGCAGGTCAGCACAGTAGTTTCATTCAGCAAATAATATGTACAGCAAGTAAGATTTCTAGGGAATGGGATGTTGCTCCAGGAGCATGAAATAAGCTACTTCTTACCTCTGGGTTATAAGCAGCTGAAGATAGATAGCAATATTGGTGGATAAAATTACTAGCATGTGATAGCTCTTTGTGAAGCAAGTCTGTAGCATTAGCCTTGTTTTTAAGGGTGTTTTGGGGGTTAGAGGTACTCTTTGCAAGCTAAGAGTAAAAAGTATTTTCAGCTGAAGCTGAGCTGAGCTGGGTGTGCCATGAGGGCTGCATTAATCACACCCTCCAGGTCAAGCCAAAAGGGACCATCCAACTCCCAGTCTTATCTGCTGAATGTGGGACACAGCTCCTAACCGAGTGGTTGTTGCATCTGGCTCATGACTTAGTGCTGATCAGAAGAAATTTGCCCCTGTTCTTGTATTGAGGTCTATCTGCCGAAGAATTAAGCTGTCAGCAAAACACAGGAAAAAGCACAGGAAGTAGGAAAGTATCCTTAACAAACTGGGAAAAGGTACTCCGAAACATCGACACAATAAAACCTTTTCACAATATTATAGAAATTAAACACAAATAGCCCTTCTGCTCCGTATTTTGTGTACCAAAAAAAAAAAAAAGAATTTTTTTCCTCTGTGCTGCAGCAACTATTATGCAACTGCCCCAGTTATTTTGACATCTAGTAGTTGATGTGAAAGTATATGGTTTCTTTCTAGAACTGGTAAATGCAGTGCCATGTTGCAAGCCTAAGAAGTTTTACAGAAATCATGTGAAAAAGCGTTTGGGCTGTTTCCACAGTATTAATTGAGACTGTATCACATAGTTTCCCTGTTTTCCTTTTTTTTTTTTTTTTCATTATGAGCCAACAGGAATGTGTGAGTTCCCCTTAGTGCTGAGTATCTTTCAATATTGATGCATATTTTTTCTCTATATAATCAAAGGTGTTTCTTTTTATTCTCTTAAAACTAGGTTCATTAATGGGGCATAAAAAGTTTTAATGCTATAATACACTCAGCTCTTTAGCTAGCCTTCTGTAATCTCCAAATCCTCACATGGATGAAGGAGGATGATTTCCTGTCATCCATAGTAATGTAATTAAATCCTGGAATATACTGGTGGAAAGATCTTGTTTAAGAGCCAGCTGTCTTTTAGGGACAGTGGTGATGTCTTCTGAAGAGTTATTCTTGTCCCTTGATTGTGCATCTGTCTGTACGTATATACACTCCTTCTTTGCAAGCATGCAAACTGGCTCTGGACGTATTAGTCTGTGCTCGGTTTTGCCTACAGGCTCTCAGATATGGCAGCAGTAATGACTCATTATATGAAGATATGGGTCATGGCTGGAAAACTCCAGAGGGCTACGAATGTCTTGAAAACAACATTACAATCCCCAATGATATGTGCAAGGAAATTTGACTGCTCTGTGAACTGTGCTCTATAATTTTCCACAAACAAATCAAGATACTTACATTGGAAAAATCCAAGTCCAAATGTGTTCCTCCAGTCAAATCCTTTAGATTCATAACCAAGTAATTGAGTGAACAGACATCTTTTAATTCTTCTTCACTTTCCTTCCTCTGTGTGTCCAGACTATGAAATCTCCTCAAAGTCAAAATCCTGGCTGGTAAGTGGATTAGGACTGGCAGTTGTCTCTCTACCACTCTTCTTCTACTCACTTATTAGAAGTCAGTAAAACCCCTCTTTCATTCCACCTTTCTGCTTGCTGGCATTTTGTCTCTGGGACTGCTGCAGGTCTACAGGCAGGTAGTTACAGTAAGACGTAGTCAAGGTCTTTGGAAGTACAACAGAAGAAGCAGCTTCACTGTGATAACTCTCACCTATTTCAGGTTTCATCAATATCCATATAATTTTAGGAATTTATGTTCTCTTCTTTGATTAGCACATCATTCTTATTTTTCAGACACTTTGCTTCCCTTGAATGTCTTCCTGTTTCCTCCTCAAATGTTGTAATCCTAAACTTAAATTTTCCTAACAAAAGGAAAGTTCCTAACCTGTTCTTCAAGAAAATGTGCAAGATGCCAGCTAACTAAAGTTATAGTAGCTGGGATACATAGTATGGTTAAGTCCTAGGGTTTTGAGCCAAACTAATAATAATTAAATAATAATAATAATTTAATAATAATAATAATAATAATAATAATAATAATAATAATAATAATAATAATAATAATAAAGCCAAAATGCAAAAGTTACCTTTCTAGCTTTTCAATACCTCTCAGTTAGGACCCAAGGCAAGTGAGAGACCAGCAACGTACTGAAGTCAATACTTCATTTTCTCCTTGTTTCGTCATGGCATTCCACCTTGGCTGTACATTCACCTCTTTTTCAAGAACTTTCTTTTATACACCCCTTTGTTAACAGGTGACGGGTGTAAAACAGACAGGAGGTGATTTCCACAATGTGAACATTCACCTGCTCACTGTTAATCTGCTCAAGTGATGTATAGCTCAACCATGAACTCTCTGCCAGAGGATATTGTAGATGCCCAAGTTCATGTGTGAGGATTGAATATGTTAATGACCGATAAATGCACTGGGGGTTACCCAATATACAGGAACTGTCCTCGGCTCACTGTGGCCCTCAGCCACATATTACCAGATGTTGGGACATTAGCTGGGTAAAGTATCCTATTGGTGCATCCTTATCTGCCACCCTTCCATGGACACCTGCTTTTGGCCACTGTCAGAGAGAAGATATTGAGCCAGACAGACCTTTTGGTATGGTCCATTTTAGGTGGTCTCATACATTGTACTAGGTAAGCTAACTAGCAAGAGGTGGTCTTTTATCCTTTTACTTTCAGCAGGCAGCTTTCTCTGGGTTCGGAGTTCAGACAAAACACAGTGGGAATGGTGTCTAGAGTCTGTTGCAGTGGGGCTGAAAGGAAGGAAATGCTCTTGGTTTTAACTCCTATTCATTGTTGAGAAAACTTTGCTCTAGTAGGAGAAAGGGATGGCTCAAAGACTTGTGTGGTGGCACCACTGGAAGGCCACACCAACAAGCTGTCAGAAAGCACCTCTGATGCTGCTTGTCAGGGGCCTGGGACCAGCCACAGGACCCTTCAAACCTTACCAGAGCTCTTGGGCAATACATGTCAAACAGCGGCCAAGGAACAGGCAGCTTTCCTGCTCACTGGCAGCCTCCGCTGAAGTCATGAAAGACCGAATGATCCCAGGGATGCAGAAGCTACAGTGCTCACACACAGATACCTGCCGTACTGCCCAAGCTTAATTTTTCAGAGAACAATTCTTAAATAGAAAACATCTGGTATAATCTGTGCTGAAGGCCAACTGAGATCCAGTCAGATAAAATAAACATCTGCTTGAAACAGGTTTCTGAAAACATGCATGAAAGAAAGGTCATTTTTATGCCTGCCTGCCTGATCAGAATACAAAAAAGGGGATGAAATGTTCTATCCATGGCCTCAGTATAGTGTGATTAGTTTTCAATTTTTATACAAGGCTCATGTATTGTGTTTCTTGCCTCCCTTTCAGTGGCACATTATCCTCTATTTTTCTTTTTTACACTTTGAATTTGAATGGTCTCTCTCATTCAAAGGGCCCTGCTCTGCCTTGGCTGTCATTTATCTTTGGAGATATGGTTTGTTAGGGGCTGTGCATTGGGCTCACTTTGCATTTCCAGCAACAATGAGCAGGAGGATTCAGGGGCTGTAGCCGTACTCATTAGTATCACCTGGTGTAATGTGTAGTGCATGTTATGGGACAGGAGGATGCTCCATGCTGAGATCCCTTGTCAGCGTGATGCGGGGAGCACGACACACTGCTGAAATCCAGGGGCTTTGGAAATGCAGTAAATGGTGCATTTATTAAGCAAGATAAAGATGAAATCTTGTTAAACCATTGGGTTCATGTCCTTGAAATGTAGGACTTCTTTTCCTGTCATGTTTTAATGTAGTTTTATAAGTCCACAACAAAACGTACAAGTCCCTAACACTTTGCTTTTCTTAATTACAGTCTATTTCTTGTAGTTAAAGTGCTTGAAACACTTCTGCATCACCCTAGTACTGACGTCTCTAAGATATAATAGTGGCACTGTGTCCGATCTGGTCACACAACAGAATTTCTGCTCAAAAATCACTCCTTGTTAGGATGGTTTTTGTTGCTCCTCTCTGGACTCTATTTTAGTGAGACTGTTTTTGGAGACGTGGTGGTTTGAGCTGGTGTTCAGAGATGTTTAAAGCTAGCCTGTTTATTTTACAGATGCTGCCCAAAGCCAAGCTGTTTTTTTTTTCTCTCTGCTGTGTTGTAAACTTAACATCTGACTTGTCAATAAATTATTTGCAGGCTGTGAGGCCCCAAGGAACAATGACGGCTATCTACTCTTGACCTGCTTTGCACAGAGGCCATTTAATTTCTCCAGAAGAGGGTTAAAGCATGCAAGTCATCTATAAAAGCAGGGAATCTCTTTTTAAAGACTAACTGACTGGAAGTCTACCGATTCTTCCAGTAATCCCCTCTACTTTTTAATTACGTTCACTATTGTGAAGCAGTATCTTATTGCAAGGTCACATTTATCTGTTTTCAGCTCCCATCTGTGAATTTTAAGCCTAGGTAAACCCTCCTCCTTTGCCTTTTCTCTGTTCTTCCTAGAAGCACCTGGCTGGGCACATAATTATCAGACCATCTCTCTCATAATTTTTCTTGATGCAATGCAGTGCAGTGCTATCCTTATATGTTATAAAGACCATTTAGTGAGGTGATTCAGGTCAGTCCAGAAGACCAACCCATTCTTGTCATTTGCCATCCCACCAGTCTTTCTGACGTCTGCATATTTACTTGGCGAGAATTTTATCCTGCCATTCTGGTCACCTGGATCACTCATAATGTCAATTAACGTCGGACCAAAGACATTTTCTTGGGAATATCTCTTTTCTCATAGCCCTACTTCTTGATATCTTTTCATTAACGTCACAGTTTGGAGAGATATCAGTGAGCCATTTTCAGATCCATAGAAAGTACTTGCTAATTCCAGAAAATGCAAGCTTTTTAGTCAAAATGTTGTGTGATAGTAAGAAAATTATTTGCATCAACACAGACTAGTTAAAATATATATTTTTTAAAAATAAAAGAACAAGTGTTTATGGAACCTATTCTCCATGAAATCATGCTGACTGGTATTCATTGTACTTTTAGACTCTAACTCTTTTTTAATAAAATCCTGAAAAATCTCTGGCAAATTAATGTCAAATTGGAAAACTACTTTCTCTGTTTTGAAGCAATGGAATTACACTTGAATATATTCCACTTAAAAGTTGGAGTTTTTCTAATATTTATTTAGTAATCAGCCTTACTGATACAAAGAGGCCTTCCACTCTGGCTAAGGAATTTGGTCCAGCTGATTTGAAAACACTCAGTGTAATTGGAATCTCCATTGTTAGAGATGGGCCGCTGTTAAAAGATGGATGGCTTAAGAGTTCTTCAGCTATAGCATAGATTTGCTCTCTTCATTTCCTCGTTTTTCAGAGGTGCCTGAAAGAGCATCGGAAACCAGGAGGCAACTTTATCTCAGTGGTAATGGGAAAACTAATGAGAAGAAACTATTTCTGAAAACCGTCTTTTCATCAAAGCTGTAGTCATCCAAGCGCACCCTTACACTAACCAGGCTTCCCAAGGAGATACAGCTCTGGAGGAGGTCAGCAAAAGGACACTCCAGCCACATCCAGCATGCTCTTCTCCCCAGGTTCCCTAAATAAGCTCACAAAAAAGTAGTGTAAAATGTAAGTCTGAATATGTCACTGGCAACTTGTCTTAAATGTCACTAACATATCAGGAGGCTCTTAACCCAAAAGCACAGCAATCTGCTCTCCTTTCACTGTCACAAATTAATTCCTGGGGAAGAGTGAATCTGGTGATTTAGGGGAGGAAGGGGGTCATAGAGGTTCATTGCCTAAACTAGAAAGAATAAAAAAAGAAAAATCCAGACAGTTTAGTTTTGCATTTTAGAACTGTCTTTTTTTTTTCTCCTAAGATCTGTCACATGAAAGTTAAAGTGTTTTCCTTTCATGCCAAGCTGTAATATGACTATGTCAGAGAGCACTTTGCTTTTGAACAGCTATGTGTTATGCTCATTCTGTGGTGGCTGATGCTCTGACATCCTCACCGTGTAGGGGCTCACCCCGGCAAAAGCACTTGCTCTGGTGGTGGCTCTATGTCTGTTCCTAGGCTGAGCAAAGCTGAACATGTTTGTGCCTGAAGATGGGTTTTGGGAGCAGTGAGAGTTCTTTTTTTTTTTTTTTTTTCTGTTTTTTTCCCCCTGCTTTGTTGCAAGAATTTTTTTTTCACCAAGTAGGTTGAGCCTCCACATGTTGCAACTAGATGGGCACCTTACTTGCAGGATTTTTTAAATTAAATATAAAATAATGGAATTAGACTCCAATAGCTTTATACACTTTTCGTCAGGAAGGAACTTGGAGTCTTCTGGGCTTCTGATGCAACCAGAATTCAGCAGCACTGCTCCCTTTTAATTTCAGAGCTTTAATACTCAGGATAAGGAGTCTGCCACAGCTAGTTTAGCAGTTAAGTGCATTAGTCAATGTAATGAATTATTGACCAGTGGGTGATAGTTTAACACTTGATCAATATGCTAAAGTATTCAAAAAACCAAAAATCCTAGGTTGAAAAGGTCTTCCTCTCTTAGTAGGGAGAGTGCTTAGGGCTATTTAGCCTTTCTGTCCTTCACAATATGGAGGCCAGACAAATTCTTTAAGGATTTTATGTGCTTTGCAGTCATTAATTCCTTGAACACATTTTTGGACTCATGCCTTTACCTACCTTATATATTTCTATAACTATCACATACATCAGCTCTTCAATATGAATTTGGCACTTTTTGTAGATGGAGGTTACCTAATTTACAGTAAGCTGATAAATGTTTCAAAGGAGATTACCACTATCACCTACAAGAGTGTAACTCCAGTTGGCAGTAATGTTTTGCAAGTTTCACAGAAAAAATAATTGGCTACCTGATTTGGTATCAAATCATCATTTTTTTCACTGCGGGGGAGAGCAAGCCACTTAGGTTCACATTTCTGATGCAGTGCTAATGGGATAAAACCTTGAAACATTAAGGAATTCCCAAGACGGGAGACATAAATTTTATGAGGGTATTTGTAATTCTTCCTCTGCATGTGTGTTTATGTGTCCATCACAATGATTTAATCTAGAGGTTCATTTATTCAGGACAATGTTCTAAGAAGAAATTTAAGCTTACTGACAGGTAATAGCAGGGAGCCATACGGCAAAGCCTCTTCAATCAATTAAAGGAGACTGCAGGGGTGAAATTGCATCTTAGTGGAGATACTCAACTCTTTTTCTTAGGTGTTTGCTTATTTTCTGTACTAAAATTTCTCTCTCCATCCACAACAGATGGAGTCCATGCAGATTTAGGAGACTGACTTGATTTCTCTTCCACCTTGAAGCACTACAGACATAACAGACCTAAGGAATTTAAAATTTTGCTTGATCTTTACCTATTTGTTTCTACAGATTGATTGCCTTCTGTGTGAGTATAAAAATGTCTCTCTCCACCTCTGTAAAGAATTCTTTTGTTAAGGTATTTGGTGATGATCAAGCATGGAAGAAGTTATATAAATGTAAATTTTATAAGATCACGTAGGTAGGTCAAACATCTTTCAACATAACTTGATCAACAGTAACAAAAATTGCATAATAATGTGAAAAATCCCCAACCTTCTTTGGCACTTGCACAGCTAATAATGTCATGCTCAGTATTACACATTAGGTTTCCTGGCACTAGGTTAATTAGTTCTTTTCTGGGGCCATCATTAAGCCATGCCAAACAAGAAAAAGTTCCTCCCCTATGGGTGATTTAAGAGACTCCAGAAGCACTGGGAAATGTCATAGGTTTTACTCTGTCAAGACTGTTTTCTTGTTATTTTTGTTTTTAATAGTTTTCTAGACTGTTAATACTGTAATTCCACCAGGCAAAGTACTAGGAGAGGTTACCTGCCATGGTGACCAGAGCCACGTTACACCAGAGTAAGAATTGCATATGTAGCTGCAACTCTCCCTTGGGACATCATGTAATGCTGCTAGAAACAGCTGGATATGTCACAATTAAATACTATATATTGCTGTGTATTGCCATTCATGCATTTAGTAAGATAAAGCTAAAGCTCTAACAGAACTTTATCAAGTGTAAACAATGATGTAGGTTGCAGAAAGTCAACTAATTTCATGTAGACTTATAAAATGGGATATGAATAGGTCAGGACATGGAGCAATGAGGGACCTCGTGTCTCCTTCTCCCCCTGCTTAGGCACGGAGACAGTCTTGTGAATATGCCGTGGCCCACTGTCTGGGCAAAACGCACAGTGGCCATCCCACTCTCTAAGGAACCTGGGCACCTCCGCCAGGTGGAAACGCTGCACTTCATCTCCATAGCCATCTCCACTAAAGATAATAAGAGGACTATTTGATGCTAAATTTAGCAGGCATAACAGTATCTGCCTTCTATTCCCACTGGAAAGACAAGAAAGGGTTCCCCTGAGGAGAGGCAGGATTGAGCCATGAATGAGGAATGAGGGGTTTCCACACGATGCATGTGTTACAAGGCAAAAATGTCAGTCAGTGCATTTAGAAGAAGCACAGCTGACTGCAGGGGAATCAGCTACAAGGAGCTGAGATGGCACTAACCTTCAGAGATTCAAAATAAGAAGATGGATTAAGACTGTACAGCATCCTCTTACTGGGGGGGAAAAGAAAAAAGCTTGAGGATACCCTGAGAAAGTCTTTAGGTTGATGAAAGGGATTGATAAAATCATTTCTTTACTAGTGCTGCTAGAAAGCACAACATAATACAAAAGTTAGGTTGGTAATATGCTTTGTGTTCTGGCTGCACTCCTCAGAATGACACAGCTGCAATCAAGGACAATTGGGGTAGAAAAGAGAAATCACAAAATAGATTGACATGTACTTTTCTGATGGCCCCTTCTACTGAAGATTTGATGAGTCCTGTGAGAGCTCTGCCCACAGTCCTTCACCGCTGCACTGGCACCCAGTTTCCCCAGCATCATGGACTTCAGCCATGCAGGTCACTTACCTTGTAGGTGTCCTGTGGTGACCAAAGCATGTGAGAGGGACCAAGCTATAGCTCTTTCCCATTTGAATTACAGCTTTTCCAGAGGCTGAATGTGTCAGGAACAGTTTTACCACCTACGCCTACTTATGCTGGAGATCTAAGGTCTCTTCTTGGAAGGAAAAGTCAGCGAGGAAGAGCTGGGTCTAGTCTTGGTAGAGATCTTCAGCATCTAACTGAGAGAGGGTAGAGGACAAGGTTCCTCTTCCATTTAAAAAAGCCTGATTTTGTCTGGAGGAAGTGCCTGGAGGCTGATACACACAGTCAGGGGCATTATATAATGGAAAAAAGTTCTGACAGGCCAGTCTGCCAAAAATTAGCCCTGCCTGTATGTAAGAGAGCCTTCTGTGAGTGAAAAGGAGACCAAACTAAAACTTATAGATCTGAAATTAACTATATACATTTTTCTGTCAGGCTTAGGTCTTGCTAGCTATGCTTTATGGAAGAAGGAATTGGTACAACGTTGATGACAGAATTCCTTGAGAAACCAGATGTAAGATAAAAATACTGTCTCAGTTCTTGGTCTGTTGTAGTAGCAAAGTAAAATGCTCCAATGAAACATAGACTTCTGGTTGAATTTCAAAAATGCTTGTCAAAAATCACTTGAGAATGAAAATATTCAGAAGATTAGCAAGTTGAGATGAACCACTGTGTTTATTTTGTTACCCCAGGTTATTCTCCCAAGCCTTCCCGTCATTTGTGGTGTACTTCCTGCAAGCCTGTGAGCCTGGTGTTTGCTAGCAGATGTTTATAGAAAGTTGGCTATAATTAAGAAAACTTGAGATGTTTGACTAAACTTTCTGATTTAGATATCGGGTAATTAAGTAATGACTACTCTGTGGGACATGCTTGTGCTGCATAAAACCATGATAAATGTTTGGGGTTAAATGAAGTGAAAAGTCTGAGTGTCTGTAAGGAAGAAGGAGGTAGCCCAACAGACAGAGGGAGACAATGTGGGCTGTGTTTTCAGCTGCCGCATGAATGTTCCCAAAACCTGGGTTACAAGGCTGACCTTACAGTTTGTCTGGACTTAAACCATCCCAGACTGTGCTTTTGGGAAGCCATCCTGGCTGCTGAAGGGTAGATGCTGTGTGGATGGCTGTGTGGGTCAGAAATATGAACAAATTTATGTTTCTTCCCTCTTTGACGGACAAGTTGTTAAGAATATCGGAGGTAGCAGAAATACTAGCTACAGTAAACTTCATCGGGAATCAGCATTTTTGGATCTTTTTAGGGGTTCCTGGGCATTGAAAGGGGGAGAGGAAAATCAGCTCTTGCAGTTAATGGCAGACATCATTATACCAATTTACTCGTGAGGAGTGAGGAATGGCAAAGCGGAGAGGACCATGGGAAGAAGAACCTGTCCACACCTCTGCTCCCCAAAATAGCACTCTGCATGTGATGCTGTGCCTTGCTCATACCCCTCAGCACGGAGCAGCCCTGCTCCTGCAGCTCCCTGGCCCAGGCCAGGTGTCCAGCCATGCTCATGTTGTCCCTCCTTCCTGGAAAAGATCTTGTCTCCACCCCTGTAACAAGTCTGGCTTACTAAGCTTCCAGGTTTTTATATTATGGAAAGCAAAATATGGTGTACTTCGGTGACTATTGGGAAATGGATGGACATAAGTTGATAAAATGAAGGAGAAAACTGACCCTTGTAATTTATAGTAGTAGTCTCCAACACATTTAAATGATAGTAAAATGAATGGCTCTTCTTTGGTGCCAGAATGATTCTCTTAATTTTCCAGATCTACCTCCTGTAAATAATCTGGCTTCTTTTTATTTGAAGGCTACAATGTAGAACAACTGTTTGTTAGGGTCACAGTCAGTGGGCTGCTTCCTCTGATCTTCAGAACTGATTTTCTGGACAAAAAGGTCTTTGTTGTCTATGGGTATACAGCCTTGATGACAAAGTGCTGGAAGGTTTGCAAAGGCTAGCAGTTGGTTCAATGTTTTAATTTTAAACTGTCATTTATTTATTTAATGTACCCATAAAAGCTTACTGCTGTTCGGTGTGAATTGTTCTGTTAATAGTAATGGCAATAGTTTTCACTTATGCTAAAATATAGCCTTCTTACCTCCTTTTTGTTATTTTTTTTTTATGACTCTTTATAAAGGTTTTAAATGTAATTTAATAAAATCTCCTGGTAAAAACATGACTGTCCTGCAAATAGTTTTAGCTACTATAGTGTTGCCAATGGAGAAAATTAAGATTTCTGTTAAGAAATCAATGAAATGTTCCTTTAGCTGTGAAAGAAACCAGCGTACCACCGTTGCTTTCAGGCCACCCCAGGGAATCCTGTTCACAGACAGTGATGATGATACTATTGCTGGTGGCAGATGCCTCTCCTTGCCAGAGCTGAGCACAGGGTAAGAGCTGACTTCCCCGGGGCTGGAACTGTAAGTTTTGCATGGTGAAAAAACATCCTTGTAATATTTAACATTAAACCAGTCGCTTTTATTTAAGCACTGACAATGCTTTACAAGCCTTAGCTAATGAAGCCTTACAACACCCTGCAGTGCACTGCTGGAAAGTGCTGTATGGGATTATTAGATTGAAGCACTGCCAGCTGGCACAGAGCCCTGTAAGAGTCGTCCCGCTGCTCCACCACGCACGAGAAAGATCTGCTTAGAGATCTGCTTGGCTACTCTCCGTTATCAAAAGTAGACAGGCAGATCTCTCTGAAGGTATGAAGGGGACATATCAGTTGTGGCATGTTTAATAATAACATTGAGATATGATTCCTTGTTCGTAAAAATAAACCGACTCCTCATTAAGGCAGTTATGAGATGTTGTAACTGCACTTGGCATTGCAGCCCTGCCCCTTCATGCAGGCTCCTTGGGCCTCCGTTCAACTCCTCCTTCTTGTAACTTTTGCTTCTCCTTCCTCATTTTTTACAAGTTTCCAGAAGTGAAACAGAAAGGTTGGGAAAAAAAAAAAAATTCTTTAGTCTTTCCCCTTGTAAATGTGGAGTGCGCTAGGTTAGGGCAGTACGGTGGGCAATGAGAGTTTACCAGCATAACACAGGGCAGACCTGACAACACAGTGGTGTGAAATGGTAGTTGAGTAGTCAGTGTCAGCAGGGACCAGGTAACCATGCAGAAGGTAAGAACAACAACAAAAAAGGTAATAGTTTAGCTGAAAAGTACCCATCAAAAAAAAGCAGTACTGGTTGCTAAAAAATTCACTAGCCAGGCATTTCAGTGGTAAAAAAAATGAATGTTTTAAACCTGTTACAAAAAGTAAGCAAGTTGGGGCATAAAAAGGCTTAGGACTGCCTATTCCTCCCACAATGTTCACACGCTGGGCCCACGCAGCAGCAGAGGCATGCATGTGCTCACAGGTAGAGCACAAGGTGCTGACCCTGCAGCAGCCTGTGGGAAAGCTCCAGAGCCGGCTGGCTGGAGGGGTGGCCTCAGGTCCAGCAAGCTTGGTCTGGGTCCTGTCACCTGCCCTGACAACCGACCAAAAAGGGGAAAAAGAAAAGGAAAAAAAAAATCACCTGAGCCTCATTGAAATTACCCAGCAGCCCTTGGGAATAACAAATTGAATAGCCTCAGTTAGAGGATGCTTCTGTGTGCCCAGTGCAGCCGGTTCAGTCCCGGGCTTATTTTAATTCTGCTTGTTAGGGACAGTGCCAGGGCCTGGCTGTGGTCTCGGCGGTGCCTTCAGCATTGATGCGAGTTCAGAGTGTGTGGCAGTGGTGACAGTGACAGTGGTAGTGGTGGCAGCTGGTGCTGGGGTGAAGCACAACTCCCAGTGCCCAGGGACCTGTGTGCCACGGGACCACGGATCTCATGCTCCTGTGCACAAAAATGGGTTGCCACTGCTGTTTTGCTGCCATCATATGTAATCCTCTGAGCTGCTCCCACGTCCTCTCCCCTCGGGTTCTCACGGTGGATTTGGCGTGTGTTTTTGATCTGACCTTCTCGGCAGCAGTGGGTAGCCCCTGCAGCTAAACCCTGGACCCAAACTATGAAATGCAATCTCTCTCAAAACTCAATTCAGAGCCATGGGTTTTGACTCGGACACGTACATGTGGGAGCCATCTGACCGGTTTGGATCTCGATAGGGATTTTCTCAGCCATTTTCGGGCAGGGCATCTCAACTTTAATGATAGACTGGTGGGCAAGTTCTCATGCTCCGTTGTATTTCTCACAAACTGCCTGGGCTTGTTTTAGATATTAATAATGCTGATGGGTTTTTTGTAGCAAGCAGTGTGTGTTTCAGTCACGCAGTATACTTCGCCGACTCTTATTCAGGGTTTCAAATAGACATACTGTTTACAGCTATCATTAGAAGGAATAATCCTTTGGGCATAATCTAACATGCAATTTCTTTATACTCGCTGTGAGCCTGGAACATCACAATCAAATTCCAAAATGGTCATAAACTCTTGCTCATCTTATCATATTTATTTTATTAGGGCAGGACCCTCTGAAGAGCTTATTTTAATAGCTCTTCTTTCTTTGTGGTTTTCAATGAAACACATTTTTGAGAACTAAGCCAATGAATTAAAGCACTTGGGTTTTTTTATTATTACAGTTTTGCAGATGACTCTCTAGTATTTCAACGTAGTATGTAAATATGTGTACTGTGTATTTTTTTTGTAACAGCTCTTAAAAGGGCACTTTGCTTCAATGCTAACAGTGTTTTCTGAGTTATCACTGTTTCTTATCTGTCTATGTTTCCTATCTCCTTATTAATTACTGTACATTAATTCTGTCTTCATTGCTGCTAGGCACAACTCTTAAGGCACTTTTTTTCTACCCCTAATTACTGTAGGAGGCCTTCCCTGCCTCTTAGCCATTGTCTTTTTGTCTTCACCCCTTCTCCAGTGGATGTGTATAAACAATTACAAAACATGGTCTTTTAAGACTCAGTCACAATCCATAGATTTTGCAGGGCTGAAACATGGTCTCTTGAGACTCAGTCATGATGTGTAGATTTTGCATGGCTTTGATTAAGCCCTATAGATGTGGACTATGGCTATATTCAGACTTACATATCAAACAGCTGTCTCTGAAAAAGATCATCTTGATCATTTTTATGTCAGTGCCATTACTTACTCTTTTGCTCCATCTTAAAAGGCAAGGTGTATTTTGGGGGCAGGATGAATAGTTTTTGATAGGTGCATTGAAGGTGACAAACGCCAGCTGCCGAGAAGCCATCGTGGCTGCCTCCTTCCTTGGGAGTGAAACTCCCCTGGGAGCTGGCTGTTGTGGCAGCCTGAGTGGGTTTTTGCCTTCTGCATGGACCATTGCTACTAACTGAACAGCTCAGCCACAGCCCCCTGTCTCTTTCTGTGAAATAGTGCCAGAACCTCCTACTTGACCAAAATAGACTGTGTCTTCCTGCTGTGCTCAGTAGGGTCCTGATTAGAAGGGCTTGATTCCAGCAGAAATGCACAAGGGAAGCCGTAGGAAACCACACCACTCTCCCTTGCGCTCTGTATGCAAAATCCAGTCATAATTGCACACTTCGTGCTTGTTGAACTTTATAATTCATATGTTTGCAGAGGACAAATTGCATCTTGTTTGACTGTTTGGTAAGGACTCAGAAATACAGCCAGCCAAAGAGGAATCTAACATTTATATTGTTTTCTACGTTTGTGTCCCTTGCTCTCACAGCAGTCCTTGCTGTTCTCTTTTTTTTGTGGCTAAAACATCTCTGAATGTGCTAAATGACAGTGATTAGTTTACAGACTAAATTGTCAAGCAAAGGCATCTTGAGCATCAGGCAGAGCAAAGTTGAGTTCTGCTATTTGCATCTGCTGGATACAACTTGGATTTATTATTTCCATTCACTTTCAACACTGCATTGAGATTGATTTAATATTCTTTTAGAAGCTGATACTGCTTCATGTTAATCACTGTAAACCTCATAGAATATGTCATTTTCTGACAGTAAGTGAACGATGCTGGTGCTGAGGCATCTCAATGGAGTGGATGTGTACGCGTCAGTTCTGAGCACAGACTGGTTTTGCCAGCGTTGCCCTTTGGAAGCTCTCCCTCTGGGTTTAGGGTCTAGAACAAGCCTGTGTAGGCATAACTCCAAGCTGCACTGGGTGAGGGTGGGGGAAAGGAAGAGGGAGTGAGAGGCTGGGGAAATGAGGCTTTCTTTACTCAGCATGCCACACACCCTGCTTACCAGCTGTGTCAAGACATTGGGGCTTCAGCACTCACCACAGCGGGAACTGAAATGCAAGGAGAGCTATGCTAAACCTTGTTGAGATGAAGAACGCTGCTCCTTTCCAAGGCAGTATCAGACAAGAAAAGGCTTCTAGTGGCTGCAGGAAGCATTCCTCTTTAAAGAGGGCATATAAAGGGAATTTCAAGGGACGAACCAAGAAACTGAAAAGTGAAGAGGATCTAAGAGGTTTATTAAAAGAGATATATGTGAGGGGATTGTGTGGGAAGAAGTGTCACCTGACTACCAGAGAAATATCTAAACTAAAACATGCCTCAGGAAATCTCTAGATGAGACAAATATAAACTGCTTAATTGCAGGACTGTACACAAGTTTTTGTTGATTATCATTTCAATTAGCAGCAACAGAAGAATATCTTCTCAGCCATACAGTAAAACTCAGAGGAGATCCTGCAGAGATAGTTTTGAACACATAACTGAAAGCATTTTGAAATTAGCTACAATCTGTGCCTTGAATCTAAGTCTTTTCTTGCACATCTAAATTTAGTTACTGACTGCTCCTCTAACTGCTTCTACTGCCTGACAAACCTCAGAGGAGGGCTTCTCTTTTCCAAGCTAGCAAAGGAGAAAGACAGCCATCTGGGACCAGACAGGGGCTGCAGGCATAGAATGGAATTAGAGCCACAATGAACATATATCCTAACAGGGACGCTTGGTGATATAGATACAATGGCCTCTGATTCAGGGCCTGTGGTTGTGACTGTCATTCAAATACCAACGAAAACAAACTCTGGAAATGCATGGAAAGTCTCTTGATTCCTAGGGAAATGGGGCTTTTGAACCATACAGTTTCCAGGTGTCCGTGACTCTCTGTTTGAAGTGGATGTGTCTTCTGAGTGACTGAACATGACTGAGGATGCACCTTCAGCCTCCAGTGTTGAGCTTAGTCAGGTGGATGCACCCATGTGTTCAGCCAGAGCTATGTCCTTCCAGTTACCAGAAGCTCCTAAATTCAACAACGAGTTCACAACAGTTACTGATTCTGAGAGGTGTGATCATGGCTTCTCATGGGCGTGGAGAAGACAATGCACCCAGGAGGGACAGAGTACAAGTTGTCTTTATGCTTTCTCCAAAAAGCTGGTTTTTCAAACTTTTACAAATCTGGCAAATAGCTGGAAAGAAGGAAGCTCCCTGTCCACAGTGCAGGCCAGCAAGGCCCTGCCACCCGTGCCATTCCTGCACATGAATGTATTTACACATGCTGGTGTAAAAGCATGTCCCTGGTCTTGTTGTTCAGCCCCTGTCAAAAATGACAGCACTGGATGGCAGGTTCCTTGCTGAATCTGTAACGGGGTAGTGGAGCTGCAATACCTTCCCAGAGGAGCTGCTGGAAGCCCAGGGGAGGCATGGACTGGGTGTGCGAGCTGGCAGGCTGTGCACTGCCCCTGCCTACGTCCATGCTGCCACACTGTGTGTCTGTGTGATGACACTACGCCAGCTCCACCATGTGGGCTTGGATGGATCCACCAGAGTTGCTGGCCAGGTGGATCTAGTGGAGATCCCATGCCTAAGTCACGTTGTTAATGACCAGAGACCTTTGACCCATTTACAGTGGAAAACCTACGACCACACATCATGTTTACCAGCCAAGGAATTCAGAAACAGTTAAAATAATGCAACTGGAGCATGGAATCAGACAGAAGAATCAGGACTGGAGAATGAAAACTGCGTGCTTATTAAATTGATAGGAATAAATTTTGTTGCCATTGTTGAGGAGAGAGAAATAACATGACTGGTACAGGCTTGCTAGAAAATATATTAACATTGGCTAATAGATGCTTGTTTGTTTTGAAAATGTTACACTGTCCTGCTGCAAACATCTACTGGTTGCATATCTCCCTGAAGGGCTATGTCTCTAATAGCAGCTCAACTTCTTTAGAAAGTGCTGGAAGAACCACTGGAGAAAATGCAAGCTCACTCTTACAGAAAAAGTAGTGGCCTGTGATCTTAGTGTTAAGGAGATGTGCTTGCAGAGGGACTGTGTAAAGGTCAGAAACAAGCTCTCCCACTGAACCGTGGCAGCTTGTTTAGTCACTGGGACTGGCTCCCTCTGCAACCACGATCCTTCCCATAAAGTGACCACAGCAGAAAAAAACCCCAAGATTAGACAAAGCAGTCAGTAAGAAAAAAAGAGTTTTACTTGCAAGTTGCAAGAAGGCTAGAAAAGATGGAAAAATGCCATGGCTGACTGACTTCTTAAGAGGTGGGTAACAGTGTTGTGTGAGTGGGACTTGAGGGTTGCCCAAGGCACCCCTGGCAGAAGCATTTCCCTGCAACACATGGGCAAAGAGCTGCGACCCACACCCCAACAGCAGCCTGGGAAAGGTCCTGTATGCCTGTATAACCCATGGCGGGCAGAGCTGATGTCGCCCTAACCCTGCTCCCCTGCTTGAAAGCTGTAATGGCAGGCTTCAGGTGGGAGGAGAGAAGCTGAGACTGAGCTTGGGAGAAGGAGAATATGGAGCCGGGAGAGGAGGGTAAGGCAATACACATTCATTTTGTCATTTTGTTCACTCATTTTGTCATCTGTTCTCCATTCTAGACCTATTTACCACCAAGGTCATATTAGACTGCTCTACACATAGGCTCCACTGCTGATTGACTTACTGATGCCCAAAGAAACAGCAAGAACATCATTGATGTACATTTGGATTGTTTAAATAGATTAATGGATAAATGGATAATGGAGTTAAATGGATAAAGATTGAACTAGGGTTGGGACTTGTAAAAAGAATAACAGGAGGGAAATGATTCAGTCTCAATGGTGGGGTAGCCCCTCAGAGAAGGTGGTAGTCAGAAGTCAGTTCTTATGACTGACGAGGTGCAGTCACGTCTTCCTACAAATATGGCCACAAAGTGGGAAACTAAAAGGTTTAAAAACAAAACAAAACAAAATCAATAGGTGGGTAAATAAAGGGGGAAAAAAATCAGGGAAATCTGGCTCAAATTGAGATCCTGTAAGGAGAAGTCACATGAGGGTTTCCCAGGAGTGGCTTTTGGGTAAATCCCAGGCTGGGGATACAGCCAAGCTACACCACTGCTGACAAAGACCTGCAATGTTATATCTTTCCAGAATAAGGCATAAAATGGGCAGATGGCCGTGGCTTGCTTCCTTGTGGTCTGGCCTGGATCCATGAAAGGTTAGTCTAGTAAAAACAGCTGCAGGAAAAGTTGGCTTCTGGGTCCCTTGGGGCAAATGGATTCACTGAGGCGCGTGGAGGAGGAGCAGAACCTAATGGTTGAGGAATGAATGGGGTAACTGTGCAAGCTTTTCACCCAAGCCCCAAATTATTGGTGATTATTGGAAAAAATGATATTCTCATCAATCTATTTTGTCTGATCTGCCTCATATTATATTTTATAAACACCAGGGGCTGGGGTCTAGCCTTCCATTTTAAAATGTTTTAATAGTTTGTCTGTAAGACAAAACACGCATTCTCCTCCTCACTGAGAATAAAAGAGCATAGCTAGCTCCTGGAGAAGAAATGTCCCTTCTCTCTCTGGAGGAGCCTTGGCTTGTGGGGTCATGTCCCAGATGCCAATGTGTCAGATCCATCTGGCATCCATGGATTTGGCACAATACCCCCGCAGAGGTAGATGAAAAGAAGGTCTTGTATTTGAAACGGCTTACCAAGAGGTTTAGTTTACAGACTGGGAGTGGATGGCTGGTCTGATAACACTTGCCATGCATTTTTGCTTTCAGGATCCAAAGTCATTGGTTCAGGTATGGCCCAGGGCCACCCACTTGCTGGCGGAGTGACGGAACTGGTTTGCAAGGCTGTGGTCCTTAATGAGCTAAGTTAATTGGGGAAAATGGTGGCAGTTTCCACAACACATACGATATTCTGGGAATGCATGTTATAACACCTCACCTACAAAAAGGTTCAAGCAGAGCTTCATGCTTCATGCTTGATTGTTTCCTAGGGAAGCTGAAGGCTATTCCTACCCAGAGTACTGCTATACCTCTTAGTAATGGTTGCAGGGAAGATGAAAGACTCCTTTTTTCAGACTACAAGTGCTTGCCCCCTTTTCTTTCCCATTAGGAAATTGAGCCTTAGAGGATCAGAGGGCAGAAATGGTTCCCAGAAGTAATGTCTGGCCTGATATGTATTTTTCAGGACAAAAAGTGATCACTTGTCTGAAGCAAATGTTGCAGCAGAACTATTAGCTTAAAGCAGTTCAGCCCAATCACAGTATATGTGGTCCTGCCCAAAGTGTGGAAAGACCTTGGAATAAACCTGAAACTGTTGCCCTTAGAAAGGAGAGCTTTCAAAGCATGGCCACAGATTTCATAGGACTGAGCAACACAGCTTTGGAAGGCATAGATAGTTGTGCTGGCAGATGCTACTTGATATCATCATTGTCTGGTGCTGTTTCCAGGTAGGGCAGTGGCAGGGTGTCTGCTCTCTGGCAGGTCAGGTCTCCTTTGGGAGGTCCTCAGAGAACAGGCAGTTACTTCTCTGTTCCCTTCTCTACTTTTTGGGGAAAATGTGGGGGCATGCCCTTTGGGGCCTTCAACATAGTTCTCAAGCAATGGGAAAATTTGAAAGGCTGATTAAAATGAAGTTGAGGGCTCAAACCACAACATCCACAGAGCTGGAGCAAATGATTAATTCTGACAGTGTCCACAGCACAGGGCTCTGTTGCACTGATGTGTGGTAGGAGAGCTCTAGGACCTGGGCTTGCTGAGAGCCAGATAGGAGTCAACATGCATGGAAATGGGGTTTGTACGGGAGTGTGTTGCCTAAATGGAGCTTTTGGCATGTCACCACCATCTGTAAGGTGGACTGGAAAGATCCTTATGCATAGTTTGTAGGCAGCTGGAGTGTGTTACCTTGCTGGAACGTGCTGACCTCTGTCAAAAGCATTTTGATTTTTTTATTGCAGAGTTCCTTAGGGACACTTTCATGAACATACTGATGCGCTTTGTTTAGAGGAAAAAGAAACAGTTCTTGGAGGGTCTGTAAAAAACAGTGTATACAGGGTGTCTGTATATACATATGTATGTATATATGCATAGTTCCTCAATTTAGCATATGGAGTTAAGATGGAAAAAACTAATTTTGAATCTACCAACCTTGAAAAGCTTTTCAAAGACATCTTAATGCCGACCCGAAACATGAGAATCTGACCTAGGTTGGTTTATACATATGAGCAAAAATATTTACTCAGCCAGTAAGTATTTGATTAACCTTTGTTTATTGCTTCAAGATGAGAGACAGTTAAATACAGGAACTAGTGGATTATATTTTTACTTTTTGGCTAATGTTCACTTCCTCAGCAGAAAAAAATATGGTGTAGTTAGGAAAAGAATGTATTTCTTTCTCATCTTAAAATCTGTATTTCAAAGTCCAGAGCTGAACTCAGGAAAAATGTACCTATTCTTTTTTTGTTTAAAACTAAAGCAGAAGACAGTTACGAGCAATGCGAGGCCATGCATCATGTAAGTCCCCTGATGCAGCAAACACGGAGATACAGGCAAAAGCATGTGCAAAGTTTCTGCTTTCTGAGTTGGAGAGAGACCTAGATTTTTTATTCATAATCTAAAACTAAGCAATGTCAAACACAGCTTTTTTAGGAACTTTCTGTTTCTAAGGCTTTGCTTTGCAAGATGTTTTAAACTTTTAACTTGCTTATTTCAAAGGGAGGACACAAGCCCCTTTTTATGCTGTGCATTGCTGCTAACAAGATCCATCTGCCGCAGCCATCCGCCTTCCTAGCATTGGTCAACAGAGCAGCGCTGTGCCTCCACGCAGGGTCCCAGCATGTGCCAGTTTGAAAGCTGCCATGAAATCACCCGTTTTTTTCCTGCTGTGTAATCCAGATTAGGAATTCTTTTGTCCTGAATAATCTGATGGGAGCATGTTGCAATATGGAGAGGGCTGCCTGCCGCTGGCTGCCTGAACCACAGGGACTGAGAAGAAGGTGGTCAGGAGGAGGCTTGACCCAGCTGAGCTCTACCGGGAGCTACAGCTCATGTTGTGGGGGGATTAAGAAAAGTGGTAGTTGCTATGTGACCTTGAAGGATTGGAACATCCTTTGTGACAAAGTAGAACAAGACCTTTCATTTGGGTGTGAATGTAGCAGGGTGTAACCAACAAAAAAATTTAATTATTTTTTTTTGGGGGGGGGGGGGGGTGTTTGTTTTTTTTTTTAAATAAAATAATTGCGCTCATGTCATGGTTTAACCCCAGCCAGCAACTAAGCACCACACAGCTGCTTGCTCACTCCCCCCTGATTGGATGGGGGAGAGAATCGGAAGAGTAAAAATGAGAAAACTCGTGGGTTGAGATACAGACAGTTTAATAGGGAAAGCAAAAGCCCCACACGCAAGCAAAGCAAAATAAGGAATTCATTCACTACTTCCCATCAGCAGGCAGGTGTTCAGCCATCTCCAGGAAAGCAGGGCTCCATCACGCATAACGGTTACTTGGGAAGACAAATGCTGTAACTCTGAATGTCCCCCCCTTCCTTCTTCTTCCCCCAGCTTTATATCTTAGAATCATAGAATCATTAAGGTTGGAAAAGACCTCTAAGATCATCGAGTCCAACCGTCAACCCAACACCACCATGCCCACTAAACCATGTCCCTAAGTGCCGCATCTACACGTCTTTTAAATACCTCCAGGGATGGGGACTCCACCACTTCCCTGGGCAGCCTGGTCCAATGTTTAACCACTCTTTCAGTAAAGACATTTTTCCTCATGTCCAATCTAAACCTCCCCTGGCGCAACTTGAGGCCATTTCCTCTCGTCCTATCGCTAGTTACTTGGGAGAAGAGACCGACACCCACCTCGCTACAACCTCCTTTCAGGTAGTTGTAGAGAGCGATGAGGTCTCCCCTCAGCCTCCTTTTCTGCAGGCTAAACAACCCCAGTTCCCTCAGCCGCTCCTCATAAGACTTGTTCTCCAGACCCCTCACCAGCCTCGTTGCCCTTCTCTGGACACGCTCCAGCACCTCGACATCCTTCTTGTAGTGAGGGGCCCAAAACTGAACATAGTATTCGAGGTGCGGCCTCACCAGGGCTGAGTACAGGGGCACGATCACTTCCCTGCTCCTGCTGGCCACACTAGTTCTGATACAGGCCAGGATGCCATTGGCCTTCTTGGCCGCCTGGGCACACTGCCGGCTCATGTTCAGCCGGCTGTCAACCAGCACCCCCAGGTCCTTTTCCCACAGGCAGCTTTCCAGCCACTCTTCCCCAAGCCTGTAGCGCTGCATGGGGTTGTTGTGACCCAAATGCAGGACCCGGCACTTGGCCATGTTGAATCTCATACAGTTGGCCTGGGCCCATTGATCCAGCCTGTCCAGGTCCCTTTGCAGAGCCTTCCTACCCTCGAGCAGATCAACACTCCTGCCCAACTTGGTGTCGTCTGCAAACTTACTGATGGTGCACTCGATCCCCTCGTCCAGATCATTGATAAAGATATTGAACAAGACCGGCCCCAAAACTGAGCCCTGGGGAACACCGCTTGTGACTGGCCGCCAACTGGATGTAACTCCCTTCACCACAACTCTCTGGGCCCGGCCATCCAGCCAGTTTTTGACCCAGCGCAGAGTACACCTGTCTAAGCCGTGAGCCGCCAGCTTCTCTAGGAGAATGCTGTGGGAGACGGTGTCAAAGGCCTTACTGAAGTCCAGGTAGACCACATCCACAGCCTTTCCCTCATCCACTAGGCGGGTCACCTGGTCATAGAAGATCAGGTTGGTCAAGCAGGACCTGCCTCTCATGAACCTGTGCTGGCTGGGCCTGATCCCCTGGTTGTCCCGCACATGCCTTGTGAGTGCCCTCAAGAAGAACTGAGCTGAGCGTGACATCACATGGTATGGAATATCCCTTTGGTCAGCTGGGGTCAGCTGTCCCGGCTGTGTCCCCTCCCAGCTTCTTGTGCACCCCCAGCCTACTCGCTGGTGGGGTGGTGTGAGGAGCAGAAAAGGCCTTGACTCTGTGTAAGCTACTGCTCAGCAATAACGAAAACATCCCTGTGTTATCAACGCTGTTTCCAGCACAAATCCAAAACATAGCCCCATACTAGCTACTGTGAAGAAAATTAACTCTATCCCAGCCAAACCAGCACAGCTCAGTAGGGATAGGCTGAATTAGATTGTTTGCATGCCTTAATAATTTGTCACTTGAGAGTCACTTTTGAACCAGGATTGTCAAGGAAAGAGCACTCTGACACAGTCCTATATGCCCTGGTCAGAAACAGGTTTTGTTGGTGTAAATTGTTTGGCACTTGGGGCAGGAAGCATCTCTGTCTCAGGCACTCTTAGAGGCACAGGCTTCGCTTAGATCTAGTATCATACTAGGATGTGGAAATGACCTAAGGTCTTCTTTTCTGCTTTTGCAGCGCAGCATTTGTAAAATAGCATCTGTTAAAAGGTGCTTTAGACAAAAATGTGAACACAACCATGAATAACAGGAGGGGATCATTAGTAGCAGCTGTTGTGACCTTTCTGGAGGAATCTCCAAAGCCACATGTACATCCTTGATAAACTCCAAATCAACTGGCAATCACAAAAGTGTTCCCAGGCAGCCTTTCGCAAAATAGCCAGCACTGGCATTTCCACTGCAAGTGTTCATCCCCGCCCAGGACAGCAGCTCTGAAGACCCCTCCTCGCAAGATTCAGGTTGAGTAGGAAGCCATATGGTGCACTACACAGTTATTTAGCAAATGTCAGTCCTTTTGTTTTGTGGTGAACTCCTATCTTGACTTTCCTGGCTCAGATGAGCTCCTTAGCAAAACTGGATCTGTAGGTTTGTTTTCTAAGCTGTCTCAGCTCTCCAGACAGCATCAGAGCCCAGTCCAACACACATCCAGCAGTGATGGAGGTGGAGGCCAGGCAGGACAGTCCACGGCCTCATGCTCTACTAATCTGTGTGAAGGACAGTATCTCTTTATTGTGCCCATGCCCAGGCTCGTTTTATTAACATTTGTGTTTACATTTCTCACTGGACACCTACACAAGTAAGTAATGAATTAGACGGTCAAAAAAACCCCCCATGGAACATAATTTCAATTTTGAGGGAGTGCTTCAAACCCTAAACTTTCAGAAGGACTATATCTGGTATGGTCCCCATTACCTGGAAAACCCTTCCTGGTGAAGGCAGGAATTTTTCAATAGTTCTGCTTTGCAGGAGAGGGAACTGAAGCACAGAGAAATGCTGTGAATTATCCAACACTGCAAAGTGGTTTAATGGGAAGCCTTGGGTTTTGTTTTGACTTTTTTGATTCTCAGTCTGATTCTACGTCCACTGCCAAGGTAGCAAAAGATTTCTACATTTCCAGAGAGAAATGCATTGCTTTGGGCTAAGCAAAACCCCAGAACACAACTCTATTAAGATCCCTGAGCTGTATGATGGGGAAGCAAGTGTATTTTACTGTTAAATTTGCAAATAATAATAATAATAATAATAATAATAATAATAATAGTAACAACAACAACAACCCCCTATTTTATTCCTTATTCTACTCCCCTTGAATTTACTGTTTTAAAAGCTCTTACTGGTTTCAAAAGCAATTCAGGCTGGGCCTGTGATGGGCTCACTCATGGCTCCGAGGAGTGAGAAGACACTGGGATGCAGGTCAGAGCCGAGTGGCAATGAGCAGCTCAGAGAGATGCCACTTCCAAGAAGCAGGTATTTAGCTAATGAATGTTTCCAAGTGCAACAAGGAAAGCAGGCTGCCCAAGAGAAAGAGAAAATATGTATTTCTCCAGCATTTGCTGGGGCTTTGGCTCACACCAGACTCGGCATGTTTGGGGAGCAGTGACCCTTCTTGCTGTTACCAGCTCTCAACATCCCTTGGTTAGGCACTACAGATGTTTTTCTGTGGATGAGTGTGTCTGTAAGAGTGCTGAGTGGGGAGGGTGCATCGCAAAAGGGGCTTTGGTACTGTTCCCCCACTCCAGTGCACTCAAAACACAGTTTCAGTACAGATTCAGGTTTTCCTGAATCCACCAGATTCAGTACATGCCAGATGAATGTTAAAAAAACCCACCTGAAACCTGGTCTGGAAAAAGGGTTGGTCGCTTTGTTGGTTGGGGAGCAGGCAGAGAGGAGCAGGGTTGATGGGTGGGAAGCATCCAAACAAGAGAGTAGAAGTTTGGGAACCAGGTGGAACCCGGGTTCAAACCCAATGCTACGCACTGCTCACTGGGAGACCTCTGGCAGGTCACCTGACCTCCCAGTTTTAATGAACCAATCTGTAATTTTGTTTACAAGCTGAAAAGCAGATGCTGCATCTGGGAAGAGCTGGCTCAGGCAAAATTCCTTAACTCCCATTTACAAGGCTTGTGTGTCCTTCTCTCAGCAGTGCTGATCCAACCACCAGTTACAGCAGATAAAATTAAAGTGATCTTTGGAAATAAGTTTGACTTGGATTTTTTTCCTTATATTTTCCTTATTACATATTATTCTGATTGGCTTTGAAGGAGAGAAGTATGGGCTGAATTACTGTCTTAATATAGACCAAAACTCCAAGGAGCAAACAAATTCTTCATCTTCCAGAGAAAACTTAACACCTTGGTTGTAAGTCAGAGGATGGGATTGCAACAGTCAGACCCAGATGTCTGCAGAGTAGTTCCTGCAGAGACTTCTGCCCTCAATGGCAATTGCTAGGCCATATTTATCACCAGTAAAACCCCATAAGCAACAGCAACAGGTCAGATTGTGCTTTCGGAAATAATTCATCCTATCAGCTTTTCATCTTTCTATCTGGTTTTGGTACTTGGTGAGAAAAATCAGCTGCCTGCTTCTGACACTTTACTTCCTTTCCTCCTCCCACTGTACGTGTCTTCTCAGCTTTCATCCCACTGGGGTCAAATCACCTTTGGGATGCTGGTGGGCTGCAGATGGTGCTGCAAGAAACTGCTGAAACTCCACATTAGTTGTGGGCTGTGCACAGAAGACCTGACAGGGAATAGGAACAAGTGCAGTCCTGAGAGGGACGGTCTCCAAATCTGCTCATGCACCATGTGACGAGATGTGCAAGCCATGTTGCAAAAGAAGGTGCTGATACAGGGCTATTTCTGTGCTGGTGTATCTGTGACTCTGTTCTCTTAGTCATGATATTTTGGGCAAGTGTCAGGGGGAGTCATAGACTATTTCATCTGTATGTACAAATCGCATGAATGTGGGTTTTTCAGACCAGATGCTGATACAGACCAGATGCTGATACTATATAGTGCTGAGCAAACCTCATGTGCATGTTTTCTGTTTAATTTTCTGAGTCTTGGGACAAATAATATTTGTGACTTCTCACTCATGCTCTTCCTTCAAACATTAAAGCTATGAAATTAACTAATTGACTATATTATTAGCTAATTGTCATACTTAGGGGATATATTTGCATAAGACAGGTCTTTTCTTCCTTCTAGTTGTCAAAAGAACTAGACAATTTTGAAAAGAAAAACTACATGAAAAGTTTCACTTTGTTCCCAAATTTACTCATATTTTGGTCAAAATGGGAAAAAAAAAGCATTCTCAAACGTTTGTAAAGTTGGTAGAGAAGTATGTTTGTGTATGGTGGTGAACTGAACGATACAGCTAAAGTTAGTAAAGTCACAGTTGCATAAAGTTTGTGAGCAAATGGAATCAATCCCTGTATCTTTGGAATTCTTACAGCTCAGTGATTTATGGCAATTAAATACAAACCAAGTAAAGAAATAAATGTTTTGGGCAGACAAACTTTATGGGAAGATTATGAGCTAAGCAAACAACACTATAAAGCAGACTCTAAACTGGAATCATTGAAAGTCCTTTATAAAACAGCTTGATCTTTATTATTCTAATCCATCAAAATTTGATCATGGGACTACATTTTTACAAAGCAAAGCAATTGCTACCCCTAATTAAATGGGGAAGGGCTTATCTGAAAAAAATTAATAATACTGGTAGAAATAAAGCCTGCAATAAAAAAGTTAGTTTTTATCAAAACCCAGGAGCTATTCCATTGTCATAATTATTATTATACCAATTTAAGACAAATTAGTAGGTGGTTTTGAAATTTCATACCCTTTTATTTACATCAAACCCAACATTGTGCAGGCTGCTAATTTTTCATGCTGGGAAATGAGTGTATTTTATCAGGTGGCAGCCATTGACTTTACTCAAACTAAATCTTGCCAGCTGGAGCCCAGCTGTTCCAGAACTATAGAGAACAGTGATTCCCTGAAAAATGTGGGCTGCGTTCAAAAGAAGGGTCTTTTCTTTGAGAATGATGACTAATTCATTTGTATTTCTTTATCTTTTCTGATGTTAGACCTTGATCTAGGAACTCACTGGAGCATATACTGAAATCCTTACCTAGGAAAATATTTAAATGTATATGGCACCTTTTCTCAGGAAATACAGGCACTGCATTCAGTTCATTGGATGAATCTCTGGTTTCTCCAGTAAAGAGTGGGTATGACAGCCAGTGCAAGGAGAAACGCTGAAGCATTGCTTCCTTTCACGTGACTTAAACATGTGCTTAAATTTAAACACATGCTTAACTAACCTGTCTGCATAGGGATGCTTTCCTGACTCTAGACCTTAATTTACAAGTATAAATTTGGCAGCTGTCTACATTTCTGATGCGACTGAGTGGTTTTGCTTTGCAGGAGTTACTTCTTCGATGTACAGCAAAATGGCAAAAAGATATTTGTAAACACCAACTCCTCCAGTAGCGGAGGAGTGCCTTTGCAAAGGCACATATTTTGGTAGGAAGAACATGTCCTGCTTGCAGGGTTTCAGAAATATAATTCACCTCAAAGGCTGTGAGTAAGATTTGCTCTTTATGAAACAGTGCATTTAATAGTGTAAGCATGAAATGATCAAAACGATTTATATGGGGCCATTTCATTTAATGGATGGGAGTTTAAGCCAACTAAAACCTGTCCTGAATTAATTGGTCGTTGGAGGTATTCACATGCAAATTTTGCAGCTGTAGATCCAAATAGTTAACGTGTGTAAGAGCTATTGACTCCCTGAAACAGATGGAAAACACTGCTTTTGTTCAGATGATTTAAGAAAACCCTTCACAATTTGGGCTAACAACAAACAAAAGATGACCTGTACCAGTGAAGGTAACAGCCTACACACAATAAACTGTTCAAATCAAATACGGTATAGTCAGTGTCTGCACACGTTTCATAGTATTGTCCTGCAAATTTTGTCCTGCAAAGCTGAAGTCAGTTATTTATATATTATTACCATGATGACACTGCAGTATATTGTGCAATGTTTGGATTAACCCTTTATACATCAGATTGCAAAACACTGAAGCTGTAGGTATATTTCTAATTATCTCAGAGGGGTTGAGACTCTGTCTAATACCTACTTCAAGTTTATTTCAAGATGGTATTAATTAGAGGGCTCCACAGGAAAGGAATCTCTGCATTTCCTGGTGGTTTTGCTGAGCAATAGCAACTCATTTCCCTCTCCAGGAAAATCTGTGAACTTGGTTGAAGCAAAAGGCTTATGCATAGCAGGTGTTGCTTTTAAAATAACATGGCTTACAGAAGTTACCATGAGCTTGAAAGGACAGACTCTGTTTTTCTTCTCCTCCCTACCCCAGGTGGAAAAAATGTCAGTGATGGCTCACGAAACCAAGAGCCTTCTTTCCTCCTGGGCCGGGTCCATCATCTGAGCATGGATGGCTGTGGCTGACCTGCTTGCTTGAAGGTCCCTTTCTAATCAATGGGCAGACACAGCACATCTTGCTCTGAAAAAGCCATCTCAAGTAGATCAGCTGCCTGGTGCCCAAAAGTGCAGAAGTGACTTAATCCAGGGGTATCCACTGCAAATAAATACTGCGAGGCCAAAGGCCAAGGAGTTTATTGGCCTGGCATGAGATACTGCATGAGCAGGAAACTCCCTCGCATTGTTAACAATAATCCGTTTAACAGTAATTGCAGGTCCTCCACCATTTGAATGAGAAAAGAAGATAATGACCTCATTGAGGTCATTGAGGCATTGAGCTCATTGAATGATGATCTGAGGAAAGTTGATGCATGTTTTTGTCTCTGTCCCTGATTTCAGCTCTGTCCTTTGTCACAGCAATATCCTTGCCTTAATATTATCTTTCTGTGTCTTTCATCCCTTTTCCCTGAAGCTAGAAATGTTGGGCTAACACGCTGACCGTGTGCCCCAATAGTCCTGCATACCTCCTGGTGCAGTGAAGGTCCTCTGTCATCTCCTCAGCAGTCTCATCAGCTTTCCTTGATGATGGTCTGGGTCGCTGCCATTGTTGTTTTGGGTCCCTTTAGCAGAGGAAGAAAACATTGCCAATTCTTTGTATGTCAGCTCCCCATTTTTTGTCAGGACACAGGTCCCTGTTGGGTGAGTTTAGCTGCTGAGCTGGCTCTGCTTTGGGGAGTGGTTCCCACAGTACCAGCCGCGAGCACGGGTGCAACCATGGCAGCTGGGACAAAAGCCTGCGGCAAGGCCCCTGCCTGTGGTACCAGAGGTGAGACATGTTCCTGGAAGTGGGTCACAGTTAGAAGGGCTTGGGGTGCCCCAGAGTAGGGAAATGGTTTTATCTTCCTTCAGACGTCCAGAGGATATGGATGGTCCTCCCTCGGCAGAGATGTGTGAGTTCCCTGGCTGATCACCATGGAGCATCCCAGGTGGTGTCCTCCTTGGTGGCTGGTGTGGACTGGGTGCTCCTTCTCCACCTGTGACCAGCCATAAGCTCTTGGACTTCATCTATCCCTCCTTACTGCTTCAGTGGCAGGTTAGCTAAGTCACAGATGGTTTTCAGTGGAGCTAGTTACGTTTCAGCTCTTATCGGGCTATTTTGGGTTTTTACATGGAATGAGATATAACACAGCAAAATTTAAAACTATTAGAATTTCTGAGGGAGTGGCTCTATTAATGGCAATGAATGCTGATCCCGTTATCACCCCAGTGATGGCAGCTCCGGGACCCAGTGCCGCTGTTCATCAGCAGCTCGCTCTCATCTGAGGGGTCAGCAGAAACACCTGTAATTGTGAGCGGCTTCATATTCTGTTGTCACGGCAGTCCTGGACTTCCCTGTTGCTGGTACTGTGATTATGCATACAGTGATTAAGCAGCTAATGGGAAAGTTTGGTCTTCTGGTTGAGCCCTGAACTGGAGGGTCGGGTTGGTGTCTGCACCGCTTGCAAATCCTGTGACCTCAGGAAAACGACTTACTACCTATGTCTCCATTTTCCCACTGAGAGTATATATAATACGAATCTCATCACAGCTGTTTGGACTTCATGTCTTCTCTGTGGTGGGCTGACTCCAAAATAAAGTGTAGTGTCCTTATTAAGCATTGCACCCTATCTGCTTTTTGTCTGGCACTGAATAAAAAGGCTTAGCAAGATGTAAGCAACAGCAGGATTTTTTTTTTCTAAAGAGCCACATTCAAACAAAACAATGATGCACTGAAGTTTTAAGAAGAATGTGTTTATACTCCAGCTCAGGTGATAGCAAGGGGAATGGCTTTGCTTAAACAAAACAGCCTCAAAAAAATCTTAAATTCCATGAGCCATTGCAGATGATATCTCTTGGTACTTCTGACAGGACTCCACTGACCAGAGGTTTGAGGCAGATCTCCCAAGCCTTTCCCCTACAATGAGTTTCTCCAGGAAAACTGGAAGGCTTTTAAACTGAAAATTTAGTTTGAGAATGTTTAGGCTTTTAAATAGAGGAAACTCAAAGTGATTAGGGCAGACAGAAGAGGAGGGAAAAAAAAAAAGACAAAATGGAAAGGTTTGTATGCAGTTCCCTTCCCTGCCCATGCTGGCCCTGCCAGCCAGTCCATGCTCCCAGCCAACTCAGTGGCTTTGCTGGTAGCAGGAATTTTGGCTCAGCCCCCCTGGCCCCCAGTGCCCAGCTGGTGGTCCCTGTCCCCTGGCGTTCCCCATCCCTCGCTGACACCTGGTGCTTACACCTTCCCTCTCCCGCCTCTGCCCCGTGGGTCCCTGGGAAAAGGAGAAGAGGTCACTGCATGCTCCCTTCCTGGTCTCACGTATCCACTTGTGAAGAGCTGCAGCTAGCATGTGCTACCAGGAGCGAGCAAAGGAAGCGTGTGCTCCGCACAGTGGCTCCCCTGCTCAGGCCGCTACCATACCCAAATGTTTTCCATATTCTTCAGCTCTGTGCATGCACAGTCCTTTCCCAAAGGTGCAGGACAGTCCTCCAGGACTTCCTTTAATAAAGAGGTTTGGTTTGTTTGTTGGGTTTTTTTTGTTGTTGTTTGGTTGGTTCGGTTTTTTTTAAATTTCTGCATGCTGTGATTTCAATAGCGATAGAGTATAAACATGTCTTGGCAGATCTTCAACTAATCTAAGTAGCCAGAGCTCTACTGACACTGGTGGACACGGACAAGTCACCACCTCTGAAGACAGATACTAGAGGCTCCATCCTGCTGACACAGAAGACAATGGCAAACCTCCCACTGACCCCATAAGAAGCAGGATCTGACATTTAGTGCAATATCTGGAGAGGTTTGCTTATGTGGACTCTGGAGAACTTAGAATAACATACATTTCATCCTTTCCTATGTATGTCCAAATGTGAGGTCACTTGTTCAATTACAGCCTTATTCTTATTCTATTGGGTAATGAGCGGAAAATGAAAGAGCGTTTGCATTTGCTTATAGCACTGGATTTTTCCCCAAAGCTACAACGGCACTAGGACATTTTGCTCTCAAGAAAATGTACCAAGCCAACAGGAAAACAAAAAAAATCCCCAAACTGAATAGTTTTAAAATGTTATTGAAAGGATTAATAATGGGTTCCAAGGGGTTTTATTGAATGGCTTTAGGAAAGCTTAATTCTTTCAAATCATTTTTGAGGTGAACATGTATTTAATTATATTTCAATAGGGTTTAAAGGCCTCCTGTTATAAGCATTGTTTGGTGAAAAGCTCCTATATTATTTCAAATGTATCCCTTAATTCAGATCTGTTCCTGCAATTTGATTTTGAGAGGGAAACTATTTTTTAATGCTGATTACTATTTCTATGAATCTCCAGCAGGTAAAAGAAGAAGTTATTAGAAGAATTTTATTTTGATGACCTATCAGCTGCTAAAAAGCTTTAAATGACAGTGAGTGCAAAATGGTGCAATTAGGCTGAATGAAAGCCTAAAGGCTGTCCTTCCAGGCTCTCCAAATGTTGTACAGCAAGTCTGATTGAAGCAGATGTCATCACAAATTCTTGTGAAGATGAGGTGGCTGGAGCATGCTGGAAAGATGTAGGGAAGAGGGATGCAGTGGAGGGAGCCATGGTGAGCTGTGAAGGAACAGGGCACTGGGCTCCCTCACTTCTCTCTTTACCAGCATAACCAAATCCAGGCTGGGTTTAGCTCTCACTTTCTGGCCTCTGCTCCCAGTGCTGCAGTGTCTTGGCTCCATTCCACAGTCTGTCCTGTCCCACAATATTTGTGGAGTTGCATAGCATGACATTTAAGATTTGGCCCTGCGCTTATTAAATACAGGAGAGCAATGGATGGGGAAGCACCTCTAAAGAATAAAGATCCAAATGGATTTGTTACTTCCCGCCTAACAGCAGGCTCACTTACCTGACAGCCTTATTTCTTCTGGCAAAAGCTAAATACCTCCGTTTTTCTCGTCTTACACACTAACTGATCCTACTACCGGCATACCACCACTTCTAGTGGAAACAAAGTGGCCTGCAGGGGTTACATAACTATAATCTCACTGTATGAATATAAAAGGATTACTTTTCATTTATTACCTAGGATCCCTTCAGGCTAGGAGACAGCTGGGTTGTCTCAGCTATGTGCCATAAGAAGTTTGCTGTAGCAAGCCCTTGGGCTAAATCTGTGAATGCACAGCATACTTGTCTGGCTTTTGTAAGGAGGATTAGCATGTCTAATTGAGAAACATTACCTGTTGTTTAGTCTCAGGCTGCAGTCGGAGAGTCATTCCAGCATATGCTTGACTCCCCTTCTGATATTCATGTCTAAAGAAAACTGGCTGTTGCAAAATACTACTGCAGGAGGTTCCTTGTGCAAAAAAGAAGGATAGTTCCTCAAAGGAATTGTCAAAAGATTGTATCCCAACCTCAAGTATGTTGCTGCCTTGGCTCAGCTTCTCTGCCAAGTCTAGCAGAGACTCTGACCCCGGAGATTTTCCACTGCAACTGCCAAAGCAATTTGAGAGTGGAATATTTTGCAAATGTTTTGTGACAATTTGAACTTTTTGTAAAAACAACAACTAGTACTTTTTCTTTGGATTAATGACTACTGTGCTGCTTGTATCTTTATTGCTAATTTAACCAGTTCCTTTGGAGTCCTTTGTACTTACAGAATGTGTATATAATTTATTATTGCTCCTGCCCAGAGGCAATTCCAATGTATATCAGATAAGGTACAACACAATGAGGACACAGTGAACAATGCAAAGTTAAAATTATACAGCATAAAATTGTGGCTGTTGCTTCAGTCATAAGGTTTTTGTCAGTTTATACAGTTTGTCATGTTAACCAAGAAATGGAAATGGAGTTGACAAGACAAGTCTCCACTCTGAGATGTGGAACAAAAAGCACTTTTTAACATAGCTTTAATCTTTAAGCTATTGTTCATTGTGGCTAGTTTGCTGCAAGTTGTAACGTACCTAGGTCTCCCATCCACCTCATTTTATCCAGCTTCAACTGTGTATTAAGGCCAGTTCCTGGGATGAGAAAATAATTTGCTTTTGTTCCTTTGACTGCACTGATATATTTTATTTTCACTCAGGTTTTTTTTGTGAAACTAACTCAACCACATACAAGAGTGAGAAGCCCTAGCCAGGTCTTGTGAAAACCGAAGAGAAATCAGAGGCTCACCACATCTTTCTCTCAGACTGGTTTTCTTTCCAGGCTGATAAAGTCTTTCCTTTGTGTCTTGCAGATATATTTTCTGTTCCTCTGATGTCAGGAAATGTGTCTGAACCTCCTCACTATTAGGGTAGTTTGGGGCAGGGCAGTTACCACGTTAGTACTGTATTACTAACAAAGCATCCTGGCTTTGACAATGACACTTGACTGGAAGTGTCACATTAAGAAATAAACTAATTTCTGTCCCTGTTCCCAGTACAAAAGCTAGTTGTCAACCATATACAAGAGTCCTGCCTGCCCTTAAAAGTTCCTATTTTTCCATTTTTTTCCCCCTCAAATCCTCTTAGCATTTCAAAAGTACTTTTGATTCACTTTTGAATACAATGGCCTTTTATTTGCCTACACCTTGATTATAATGGAGTTTGCTGGAGTGGTTAAAGGATCCTTCCCCAGGGCATTTGTCATTCCTGTGCTCCAGACAATGTTTGCACAAGTTGCCTTTCATCCTCTTTCCCATTATCTGTGATTTCTGCAACATTGAGATCTCTTGCACAAGACCATCGCTGGTACAAAAGCACCATGTATCATTTTGAAAGGCATTCCCTGTCATATCCTAATTGCATGCTCATAATTGGGAAAGGTTCTTGGCATTTTTCCTGGAAGCCAATATCCTCCTGCAGGGCCGGTACTGTCCCTGGCATCAGTCTAATGTCAGAGTCCGTGGCCCTTCATTGCTGACTCTTTGCCATGTGCACACGCACCTGCTCTCCGTGCGAGAGAGAGCAGCCGCTGAAACTTTTTAAAGAGCATAATCATTTTATGCAGTTTAATGCAGGGTTCATCACATTAAACCAGTTACTAGAGTCAGGGTACAAGACAGCTTTCGGAGCCTGAGGATCTGCCTGGGACATCCTTTGATCCCCAGCACTTTACAATTTGGAGATCTGCCTTACGGAGCTGATGCAACATGAATTGACGTTCTCCTGTTGTTCTCCTGTTGCATGTCACCCTTTTTTCCAATCAAATGCAATGGAAGCGGGCACTGCTTTCCCTTCGGGTCCCAAGGAGGTTGTTGGGATGCTGAGCTGCATCCCCCTAGGAGGAGGAGGCTGTCCTGGAAGGCTGCGAGCTGCATCCACGCAGCAGGACTGCAGCTCCTGCTGGACAGGCAGGGCTTGGCAGTGTAGCACAGCTTTGGTAGCAGCCAAGTTTCCTGAGGTTCAAAAGGGTGAATTATTTCTGAATAAATTTGAAGTGAGAAGGCTGAAGGCTCCAGAAACAAAATCAGCTCCCAGAGCTGAATTGCCGTGTTACTAAACCTCGGGGTGTTGTGAAGGGGGACTCCGATTCTCTATAGAGCTGGACCTGCTTTGAGCTGCTCCTCTGCCCATTAATCAAACAGACTCCTGCGTACAGCAGTTGAAGGAAGAGGAAAAGTTTGTCTTTTAATAGCTGGTTATCATTCATGCAGTGTATGAAAAGAGTTTTCCCAATAAATAGATTCCAAGACTATTAAACCTTTTCTTCAGTTTTTTGGCAGCTCCAATAACCTGGATCTCTCTGTCTCCTCTCCCCTGAAGTCTCTTTTCTTACCGCTGTAAAGCGACGAGTATTTCCAGTCTGTTTTAGGTTTCTGATTTCAGCTAGTGTGTACACGTGTGTAAACACTGCCATTTCAGTGTGGATCTCTTGTGGTGGTTTGCCATGCTTTAAGTGTTTGGCATTTCAGTCAAAGGCTGTTCCCAGGTGATAGTCATGGGTGCTCAGTGGTCATGGAGACCTCCAGTGCCAAGCCCTCTGAGTAGGATGCTTTAGATGCTTGATGCTATCTACTGTGAAATCTCACAATGTACAGTAATGTTTGCATGCAAAGTAAAGCTGTTTGGTTTGAAAAGAGAAGAAAAAGAAAAGACCCTCACAACTGCATTATGTTCTGACCTGGCCTTGCGCTCCCTGTTGTGCTCTGCCAGTGCTTTGGCATTTCCCACGGCATGGGGCTGCTCCACCGGAGCGGGGAGATGTGCCCCCACCCGCTAGCCCCACCTCCTTTCCCCAGCAAAGCCCCAGCAGGGCTCGCTGTGCTCAGGGCTGGCACAGCCCTGGGTTGCTTCTTGGAGCCTTGGTGTTGTCATTTTATGGCACTCAGCCTGTTATATACCGTCGTTTCACGTGTCTCTGGCCCTTCCCAGGTTTTCAGCTGTGCTATGTGACAGTGGGTTTCAGGAACCAGTCTGTTTACACAAGTGTCTGTCTGTGGAGGCAGAGGAGGGTTTCCTCTGGATGGCATGGACCATATGGGAGGGACAGCAGATGCAGCCGACCTGCTGCACCTCAACAGCAGCAGGCAACTTCAGATGTAGCACTCTCTTAGATTTCCTTTCTAAAGGCTAAGCTAAAAAACTCAAAACAATATAAAACCGTTAAACATTTACCCAATTCTGGGTAAAAGCCGCTATAAGGGCATAACCCAGTGTTACTGTCTTACTGTTGCATACAACACACTACTGCCATCCCATCACAGTGTGTAGCACCTTTAAAACACTGCAGTGGGAATGAAGGCTCTGTGGCCCCAAGCAGCCTCCTATGGAAGGCTATAATTCAGCAGCATCGCAGCTGCAATACAGTGACCAGTGGGGATAACTGGAGCTACGGGCTCCCAAAAGTCTCGCTCGCAGCAGGGTCACACCATTGGCCTCATCCATGCCAGCCACAGTGGGCGAGCATCGCACCAAAGCCAGCCAGGTGTTTTAAAATCAAGTCCTGGGATCCATTCCACTTGAAAACTACATTTGGCTGAGTTGGCGGCGGAGGTGTATTGCCATGTTTCGTGTCATTCACAGGTTTATTTAAAGCTAGTGATAAACATAGTTAAGTAAGAGAATCCCTCACAAGTGATGGAGGTTCTGGGAATATCAGGTCCTAACTCTTACACAGCCTAGTAAAAAGAGATAGCAAGGTAAAGTGAACGTTGCATTTTGTAGGTAGTAGGATACTAATTAAAATGTACAGGAGGAGAGTTTCTTAGTGTTGTTGGAATAGTAAAACACCACCATAAACTTAGCAGCTCTCCAAGTAGGCATTATGGTTAATACACGTTATATGTTTTTGTATATCTTTTATTTAAATGACGTTGTATTTCCTTCAGGTGTTCTCTCCATGTATTTATTCAGGCTTCAAAAGCGGCGATTTTGTTACAAAAGACTCTAAAAACCATTTTTTTCTGTAAAACAATGACAACCCAGCAGAACTAAAGATGAGCAAGAACCAAGGATTTTGGAGTCCGGATAGGTGTAAGAACTGAACTTTACCACAGTCTGATATTGTCAGATGCGTGCTTTTGGTTTTGGCCTTTAGAGAAATGTGGTGAAAGCTGCAAAGTTTAAATCTTCCTTTTTATATTCATAGGCTCAAAGTATCAGATTGGTCATATAATTACATTTTAGGCCAGCCACTGAACACATAAGAAGTACAAATTTTAATCGAAACTTGCCACCATGTAAAGGGAAACCACTAGGCTTTACTTTTATATAGCTGTTTTTTCCATGAAATCTTCAGAAAAGACTGGAGATTTTTGGTTTCAAACATTCTTCAGTAGTAACTTGAGATATTTTAAAAGAAATCCTGATTTTTTCAGGGGGTAATGGACAACTGCCTTCTGAAAACCAGAACTTTTATAAATGTTTTCTGTTGTGGTGAACACAGTAAATCTCTAGTTCCCTTTTAAAATCTCAACCAATGAAAAGAAAATAATCTTTGGCTTGGTTCTGTTTTTCTTATATTATCCATGGGCCAGATCCTGTTCCTGCTAGCCTCTGTGTCAAAATGTCTATGGACTTTTTGGCACTAAAATCAACCCTTAATTTTGCAACAGTTATCTGCAAGGGATCAGCATAATTTACAAAAATACAGTGATTATTTCATGTGTTTCTTTATCTCAGGCTCAGTATGCAACAATTTTGTTCTCTTGTCATCTTTCCTTCCCCAGTTGGTGTTCTGGAAGTCTAGCTAAGCTGCTTATAATAATTCTCTCATTCATCAGTCATTTATTCCATTGCTTTCCTCCCTATCCTGATACCAATGAGTTGCTTACTTCATACTTTTGTTTTGAAAAACTGCTTTCTGCACAGTAAGATCCACCTCCTCTGATCTGTATTTCTGCAGAGACCGTATCAGCATTGATTCAAGAAAGCAAGTGCATCAAAACAAAAGCTCAGGCTTGTCTTCTCCAGTCCATGGTGGGAGGCAGGAGGAGCAGGGTGTGCGATGGGGGGAGTGTGCTTGCATCCTCATCCAAGCATATCAGTCCTTGAGAGGGTGTGGGAGTTTAATGTTTATTTAGGAGATGAACAAGATTTGGTGTCTTGGGAAGATGTGGTTCTCCTTCAGCTGTCAGAAAGGAGAAGTGTGGAAATGACTAGCATGCCAGTGCCTGACAGAGGGGATTTAGGGAGCCATTAGTTATTGCTCTGACTTGCTGTTTTTACAAAGGCACCTGTCAGACCCAGCTGGCACTTCAAGCACAGAGAAATATTTGGCACTAGCCATTCCTTGTGAACGTGTTTTATATATTCCCTTTTCACACACTTGCTTTGTTCTCATGAGATTTTGTATTAGCAAAGGTTTTGGTCAGGCCCTGTTCTTCTGTCAGCTGCCCCATGACCCGTGCAAACTGACGGCGTGAGCTTTTCATTGCCCACCTACTCACGTTTGCTGAGATTATCTCATAGTGCAGAGAAGTCTGGTCTGGGACATGAAATTATACGTCTGCTCCACTGCAAGGTCCGCTTCTCTCCATGTTACCACTGGGACATTTTGCCTGACTTAACCTGTATTTTTGATGCAAAAATAAGCACACAATAATTTTTAACAGTTTCCTCAAACTCTTCTCCCTTTTGAGGCACCATAAAGGATCTCTGGCCTTTTTTAATTGCTTTTTTATTATTGTTGGTTTTAGCTTTGCCAGTCCTTAAAAGACCTCATTCCCTCTCCAAAACATTGCAGGAAGAAATAGGATGTAGTTCTGCTTTACAGATAGAAAGTTAAGTAGTGACAAAGCTATCAGAGAGCAGTGGAGAGGTTCAAATTCTGAAAATCTCTATCCTAAAAAAAATTATTAGCTAATACTGAGAGTCCTACCTCTCTTTTTAGCTTCCCAGTAGAAGCTGGGAGAACTGCTATTTGTGTTGGCTGTCCTTCTGCGGGAGGCCTCCGTGAGCTCTGGCAATCCCAGTCTAAGTCTGCCTGGGATTATGCAGGTTTCTTTTCTAAATCAGATTGAGATGCTACTTCTGGACTTAGCTCCTCTGACTGTTCTGTCCAGAAAAGCAGTTACACATTCCTAAAATTATATCTGCTTTGCAGGTTGGATGCTTGAAGTTGCAGATAGGATCTGTGTTTTTTTGTAGGGCAGGAAGATGTTTGTGAGGTCCCTTTTGGAAAATGCAATCCTTGGTTTAAGATCAGTTTCAGTTAATAATGACTTTCCTTAAAAAAGGCATAACTGATTTTGCACTACAGCCCTGTTCTCTATTTAACCATCCTAGTGGTACCTCTACTTGCCGGACGATTCCCTGAGAAAGAAACTCCTTCAGTTTCTGCTTTTAAGACAGAGAAATAATTCTTGAGTCATGATGAGTAGGATGGTTGGGTTCCTTCAGCCCTAGCCTGTTTTTGGTATCAGCTTCTTGACTACCCAGTGCCCTCAAACTCTTCCCTAACTGCATGGATGACCTGTTCTTCCTAGGGGTGTCAGCTTGATGAGATCCATGTGTGATCTATTTTTAAAACAATGAGTATTTTAATACCTCTGCTACAATCCCTGACTGCTTATTTTTGTAATAACTTTAGTTCTTGTATTCCTTTAGTGAGCAGCAAGTGAGCGTTGCAAGTCCTCCATTTAATTTATTATTGTCTGTGGCTTGCTTTTTTCCTCCAACAATATCATCAGTCCCCCTAAAGCTTGCACCCAGCTTAAAATGAAGATATTAGCTTGCAGACTGGTAGTCTAGTCACTTGTCTTCTGCGGTGTTGCATGTTGCTCTTAAGAGAAAGCCTCTGTGCTGTTCTCCTCTTCACCCATGTGTTGCACCTCCTGCTAGCACCATCCAGCTTTGCAAATTCAACATTTGTGACTGCATTGCCTTGGCTTCTTTGTTCCCAGGCTGGCAGGCTTGTGCATGGGATCCTCTGGCCTTTTGAGCTCTGCTTTCTTGGCCTTGCCAGGTCACTCTAATGATGCAGAGAAACCTCACTGATCCAAAACCTGGGAATATACCACTTTCTTGGCCACTGAAACTTGTAGTGCAAGTAATGGCAGTGTGAGGGTTACGTATGCAAATATGTTTTCTTAATATGTTCTATTGTTCTTTAGCAAAAAAAGACCATATTGGCAGTAGGTGAAGCAACAATTTCAGAATGAATGCATTAAACATAAAAAGTCACTGCAGGTTTTCTCTGTCAAAAGTGAAGCACAACATTTACATGGGCTGTGTAAATATACAAAGCAAGAACACCGCAGGCAAATGTTTACAAGACACATGTTTAGCCAAAATCATTATGTTCCAGCAGAAAGCAGAAATGCCAAATGAGAAGTCCTGGGCAGTCGTTTATTTTCTCAGATGCTGTGAGTCTATGGAACAACATTAAGTGAGCAGTGTTTGTGCTGGGCTGTTGTTAAAGAAAGGCAATCCACCCATCAAATACTTCAATAGCACCTTTATTGTTTACCTGTTAGCTGATGTCCATCAGCTAGCATGATCTCCGACGGCCGGGCCCAGAGAGTTGTGATGAATGGACTTAAATCCAGTTGGTGGCTGGTCATGAGCAGTATTCCCCAGGGCTCAGTTTTGGGGCCAGTCTTATTCAATATCTTTATCAATGATCTGGACGAGGGGATCAAGTGCTCCCTCAGCAAGTTTGCAGACGACACCAAGTTGGGCGGGAGTGTTGATCTGCTCGAGGGTAGGAAGGCTCTGCAGAGGGACCTGGACAGGCTGGATCGATGGGCCCAGGCCAACTGTATGAGATTCAACAAGACCAAGTGCTGGGTCCTGCACTTCAGCCACAACAACCCCATGCAGCGCTACAGGCTTGGGGAAGAGTGGCTGGAAAGCTGCCTGTGGGAAAAGGACCTGGGGGTGCTGGTTGACAGCCGGCTGAACATGAGCCGGCAGTGTGCCCAGGCGGCCAAGAAGGCCAATGGCATCCTGGCCTGTATCAGAACTAGTGTGGCCAGCAGGAGCAGGGAAGTGATCGTGCCCCTGTACTCGGCACTGGTGAGGCTGCACCTCGAATACTGTGTTCAGTTTTGGGCCCCTCACTACAAGAAGGATGTCGAGGTGCTGGAGTGTGTCCAGAGAAGGGCAACGAGGCTGGTGAGGGGTCTGGAGAACAAGTCTTATGAGGAGTGGCTGAGGGAACTGGGGTTGTTTAGCCTGCAGAAAAGGAGGCTGAGGGGAGACCTCATCGCTCTCTACAACTACCTGAAAGGAGGTTGTAGCGAGGTGGGTGTTGGTCTCTTCTCCCAAGTAACTAGCGATAGGATGAGAGGAAATGGCCTCAGGTTGCGCCAGGGGAGGTTTAGATTGGACATGAGGAAAAATGTCTTTACTGAAAGAGTGGTTAAACATTGGACCAGGCTGCCCGGGGAAGTGGTGGAGTCCCCATCCCTGGAGGTATTTAAAAGACGTGTAGATGCGGCACTTAGGGACATGGTTTAGTGGGCATGGTGGTGTTGGGTTGATGGTTGGATTTGATGATCTTAGAGGTCTCTTCCAACCTTAATGATTCTATACTTCTATGATATCGTTACCCTTGCCTGAGATTTCAATATCCCCATAGTTATCTCTTGTGCACAGATCTGCTATTTCACCAGCTATTATTTCAGGGAAAGCTGTCTTGTTGCATCAGAATCAAAATCATTGCCATCCTCACTTAGCAGTGAAACCTTCTCAGCTCTGTTTGCTGTGGCTTCACCTGATCATTGCCATCACTCCCATCAGCACACCGTACATCAGGATCAGGGTCAGGACAGGGACTTATTCCAGTCACCCAGAAGAAATTCAGGCCAGATTCTATTCCATGCTTTGCCTGCCATGCAGATTCAGTCTTTCATGGTTACAGCCTTGACAAGCTTCTACAAAGTTTCTTTTCCTAGTAAAGATGTGCCTGTAGCTCTTAAGATTTTTGAACATCTTTGGTGTATTCCTTAGAATCTTCTGACCTTGGTGGCAGCCAGTGTTTCTTCCCACTGGGGCCTCCTCCAGCAACATGTGTTTGCTTGAGTGATATCATGGTGCAGCAAGGGCTTGCAAGGGACATCCTCCAGAAAATGAAGGGATTTTATCAGTGAACTTTTCTCCACTGTTGAGCTGCAGGTCCAGTAACAAAAGAGCTGAAGAGGCAGGATGCAAAGTCTGGCCTTGCTCGGGGACAGGGCAGTCCCATCAGTCTGTCTAAGAGCATGAAGACTTGGGACTATGGCATTCAGGAGCTATGGCAAGTGGAAAGTGTCTGGTGTCTGGAGCAGTAGTGCCTGCAAGAAGAACAATGCTTTTGGTGTTTTAAAGTCTCCTGCACTGTTTAAGCTGTCTCCAATTTGCAGACACACATTGCAGACTAAGTGTGTTTTATAACAGTCAATATTAAATTCTGACTTATTTCACAGATAGATAGGCAGTTAGTGATATGGTTTTGCCTTGAAAGGTTAGAGATCTCTAAGATGAGAAACTTTGGACAAGATGTGGCAATTTGTATTTATTTAATCTTCCTCTTCCTGAATCTCTCAAAGTAGATTTGGCAGTTCTTGACTCCACCTGCCACAGCATCTGGGTGTAACAGTTCTTGGGAGAAGCAGGATGGCCATCTGAGACGATGTCCATGTTTGTAGCTTACCAAATGGAAATGACTCTCTTTGACTCAGCAGATGCTTCAATGCTGTACAGCTGCCTGAGGGAATGAGATTCATGTAACGGCTCTGACCGTCCCCCATTCCCTCTGCAAAAGCTTCCTCTCCATTTGAAATGCCAACCAAATACAACTGCAAAGCAGAAGCTGCCTAAGTTGCTGCAGGTTTTATGGGAAAAATACAGGTAGGTAGAAGAAAGAGACCTCTGTCACCATCCGCCTGCAGAGGAAAAGGCAACAGATCCAATTGGTCTCATTCTGCACCCGGCTTGTCAGTGAGCTCCTGAGTGCGGCTGGGGACCCAGGTCATGGGTGCAGCTCCTTCAGCAGAGCAACTGAAAGTGGAGGGGGTGAGGCACTTGCAGGAGAGGAGGTTTTGCAACGTCCGCAGTGTGTGGAGCAGCTGCTGGACCTGAGCTCAGGCCCATCCCTGCACTGTCTGCACATCCTGCTGCCGCTACAAAGCAGCAGGAGGTGTTTTCCTAGGCTCCCTCTGTGCTCAACAGGGAGGGCAACTCAGCTGGGCTGCAGTTTCTGCTGCAAGTCCCTATTTCTCTCTGTTCCTATCTCATTTTGGTGCAAAACCCCCTAGGTGAAATTAATCTGAACTTTGGCCATTAGGGTAGCAAGCTCAAACCCTTCACACTGCAGAGAGGCATGTTCGCACCTCGCTGCCTGGAGAAACAGTCATCAGGCCATGGCGCAATGGAATTGTGTCACCTCCTCTTCTGGGCAGGCTTTTGATGGCAATGCTGTCAATTTGTAGTGACACCTGGGGATATGCCTTAGGGGAGCTCTGAGCATGGGTACTGACGCAGGCCCTCTGGGCTGCAGTGTCTCAGGCCCAAGGCAGGTGCTGGGCTGTAAGAGACACGAAAGATTAAAAACCTGGGGAAACTAACTGGTAAAAAACCAGGCTTTTATTGGATTAGGTAAAGGTTTGAGGACTGTGTTCTGGACACAGTTCTGCTTAATTTCCACTCTGGGTGCTCATGTCCTTATGTGGATTTTCCTCGGAGTGCTTGGGTTTCAAGGGTGAATATAAGAAAGGAAGTTATGTGTCAAAGCCAACCGGTGAAGCTGACTGTTCCAGCTGGGGTAACGTTGCACTGTCCTATGTGGCTTCCTTTCCCTCCTCTCCCTTGCTTTCCACATCTCTTACATCACCTCTTTCTTTCCTGCAGCTATAACTGACAGAGATGGGTACTGAGGAAGAAATACCTTTCTTTCCATAGCCATAAAAATAGTTTCCTTGGGTTTATAAGCAGTGCATGGATGTGAGTTCAGTCTCCTCTCCAAAACAGACAATGAGCAGGAAGTGCTCAATTTGGCAATGCATTTGGGGTTAGAAACATTGCTGCTTTCAAAACATTTCACCAGAGTCATTAATTAAGTGCTAGAGCAGAGAACTTCAACGAAACAAAACTAGGGGAAATTACCTTTCTCTTTCCTGACCTATATAAAAAGCATTTGTGCTTAAATCATATTGAAAGCTTTAAAGGGACCTCTCTCCCAGTGGAACATGCAGAAAACATAAATGTCCTGTAATAGGATTGTTGCTCACAATAACAGTAGGATTTGGCTGTGTTTCCTCTTCTTTGCAAATGTTTAGTGAAAGTGTTTATGGGATCAGAGTCTAAGCAACGATAGTGCAGATATGGAGTTTCGTTTTTCAAATCCGAGAGCATGAACCGGGAAACTTTCTCCTAATGGGTAGGCTTATCCCGTCTGAGAACAAGGACAAGTCCATCCCATTCCTGTTCAGTCCCAATGACTAGTGTCGTGATTAACTCCAAAGCCTTGCTTGGATATACAGTCCAAATATACAAAATTACTGGGAGAATAGCTTAAGATTTAGCAGAGTCTGAGAGAACTGGGTAAACAACATATCAGAGGGTTGAAGTATCAGAGTATTCCCTGTCTCTGTTATTGACTGTGATTCAATAATCACAGTCAGAGGAGAGATGGTCTGGCTTTCATTTAACATATAACTGGACCATACCTATCCAAATAAGGGAAAAGTCACAGCATGTTTTATCTCACAGTGGGTGCAACTGCCGCTGTGCTCCTGGATGTGCTGGCCTGTCCCGGCTCCGTGTGGTGTCCCCTTATCGGGGAAACCAACTTCATCTTCCCCCAGCTCTGGGTGTGTGCAGAAAAGTGGTGGGTCCCCTGCTGCTGTGTGTGCAGCCAGGGGAGTGCACAACAGTGGGACTCCTTGGAGCAGGGGTAGGGGCAATGGCACTGGAGCGCACAGCTGCTTTACTGGAGTCTGGGAAGAAACCCTCTTAGTAACTCTGAGCTCTGCTGTCCTCTGCAGTGACAGTTGACCACATGGATGTTCGTGCTCTAACATCCAAACACCATGACAGTGTTTCTGCCTCAAAATACTGCATGTTCCTCTTCACTTCCAAATCTGCACTGTCTGATTGGCTTTATCCATGGGCCCAGAACAGATGCACCTCTAACTACCATCTGCAATAGGCTCTCTGCCTCCATCCCCTCTACACGCCGCTGCAGATGTGCAAGATGGGTCAGAGCACGTTGCTTAAAGAACTGACTGCCTCCTCCTTTGCCCATGGCCAGGAATTGCTGCAGCGGCTGTGAGTGATGTTAGTTCTTGAACAAATTGGGACTGGGAACTGCTGCTCTATTGCTTTCTTCCATTACCCTTCTTTATTCTACTCCAACAAATTTTTCATTACTGCTTCTGTGTCCTAGATGGGTGATCTCCAGCAGCAGCTTCCTTTCTCATGCGAGACAATTTGTTCTTTCACTCTGTTTTCACTGATTACTCATCCCTTTATATAGCCTACTTCATGAGTCACTTTGCCTACCTACCTGCAACCAGCATGGTGTGCTATCCGTCAGTTCCTTGTTTGGCGGCAATTACCAACCTTTTATTGCTGGATTTTTCTCTCAAGGACTCCTCCTATTGCCAGCATACTTCATTAATTTCTAATTTTGCAAACCACAAATTGAGACATAGCTGCAGGAGCTGGAAATAGAACAACTACATACCCTCTCCTAGAAGTACGCATATGGAGTTGGAAGGGAACTAAGGCTGAACTTGCCAGCAAGTCCCTTATAATTGCTTTCCACGAACATTTAACCAGCCAGATTTTGCTCTCACATGTATTTGTTCATTTCAAAATTGTTCAAGTGGACTCAGTGGATGGTGATGGAGAAGGACATTGGTCAAGATGGGAAAAGTCTAAATGCTTCAAATCATCTCACCGCTGCCCTAGCACGGTGGCATGAAGTCCCAGACATAAACTCGGTAACACTGTTATAGGTTTCTCCACAATTTTGTCTGGCCAACCTAATTACAGGTTATTTTCTCACATGAATCTGTCTTAGTGGTACTCTGAGAACTGAAAGTTAAAATGCTGAAATCTATTGCTAGCATGTTACAGGCAATTTTATAAATATCCATATAAAAGATTAGTTTTGATATTAACTGTGGGACAATGTTAACTTGAAATGAAATAACTAATAGTTGTGATTTGTGTGTCTTGGACTGAAGATACCTAAAATTATCGTTATTCTTTGCAAGTGGAATGAATACCAAGCAGGTCTGGGGCATAGGAATAGCCATGCAGGATTAATGATATGAACAGCATGTCCTGCAGCCCTGAAACGAAGCTCAATAATCTCAGTTGACCTTTCCATCTCCTCATCTGAAGGAGACCAAGGGGGGTTGTTTCCTTCTGTCCTTCCCCTTGGGGTTTTTTTTACAATATTAGAAGAGAAAGTGCAAACTTCTGCTGTTTCCTTGTCACCGTGATCCCAGCAGGGAAGGGTACAATCTGTGAAAAGATGATAAAGCCAGTCTTTGGCTATTCAGCTAATCTCTCTGGTATACCTTCCAACATAAATGGAATTATGTTTTGCAACCCAGACAGCACAACTCCATTCGCAAATGAAATCAGGCCATTAAATTAATTGTACATAGGTCATGACTGGTGCAAATCGGAGCTGAGTTCAAGCCGCCTACCTCAGACCAGGCAGCTGGGCACCCAGCAGCCGGGACCCTGTGTGACCTGGTCTCTCTGGGCATTGGCATGAGTGGTCATGGGTCCACGCTGGGGGGTCCAGAACATCTGGCTCATTTCCCCAGTCACTGGGCTACGAGTTATTTATCTGATCGTTCAGGACTTGTAAAGCCACCCATAGCACTCCAGGATATATTCTTTCCCTGGCATGTTCTATTATATTGGAAATGCTGGTTATTAAAGGGAAAAATAGCTGGGGCTTTTTTAGCATGAAAATTATAAAAAATCAGGACCTTTTTGATCCTCTGCCATTCAGATTGCATGCAGCTCTTTGTTGTCCTTTAGATACAATAACTATTGCCATCATTTTAGTATCATTTAGTGTTTTTCTTGGTTCTAGTATTTCTCAAGGATCGCAGTCTCATGAAATGCTTTATAAAAAAACAACCGAAGAAAGGTCTTCCAAAATATCCTGTACATTCAATTAAATGTTGATATGACTTTTCTATTAATATGTACTTTCAATCCTGAAACAGCATCATATAAATCAGTGCTTCAGCCAGCTGAAGTAAGCGTGTGCCTTGGGACACAATTTCCAAGTAGTCCTTCTCTGTACATTCCAGTCTTCATTTAATCCAGGTTTATCTCAGCTTTGCATTAGCTGATTGGGAACAGGTTTAAGCTAAAGTGGACAAAGGCACTCTTAAACTGGAGCAAGAGTGTTCATACAGAGTATCACATTAGCTAGCCTGAACGGGTGCAAAGTCTGTGTCGAAATCTTCTTTATTAATGTTTGTCTTTGACATCTCTTTTACTTTTTACTGAGCCTCTCCCTGCTCCCATGTTTGTATTCTTTCTGCTGCCCCATGCCTGTGGGGCAGAATTAATGTGATTGGAGTCTCAAACTTCAGAGAAAGTCAAAATTTTAGTCCTTTTAACAGCAATGAAAAATTGTCAGAGGGCAGTTCTCCCCCTTGTCAACAGGATGTATAATGACATCTTTATCCCTGAGCATCAACAGAGGTGGCTGTGGGGGCTTGGGTGTTGGGCCTCTTCCAGCACTGAGCAGAGGACAATGCCCTGCTGAGATGGGGCTTTCAGTCTGTCCTGGTTTCATCTGGGATAGAGTTAATTTCCGTCCTAGTAGCTGGTACAGTGCTGTGTTTTGGATTTAGCATGAGATTAATGTTGATAACACACCGATGTTTCAGTTGTTGCTAAGTCATGCTTACACTAGTCAAGGACTTTTCAGCTTCTCATGCCCTGCCAGCGAGAAGCTGGGAGGGGGCCCAGCCAGGACAGCTGACCCAAACTGGCCAAAGGGACATTCCATACCATGTGATGTCATGCTCAGTACATCAACTGGGGAAAAGCTGGCCCGGGGGGCCGCTGCCTGGGGACTGGCTGGGCACCGGTCCGGGGGTGGTGAGCAATTGCATTGTGCATCACTTGATTGATATATTCTTTATTATTATTATTATTTTTTTTATTATTATTATTATTATTATTATTATTATTATTATTATTATTATTATTTCAATTATTAAACTGTTTTTATCTCAACTCTCAATATCAAGTTTTATCACTTTTACTCTTCCAATTCTCTCCCCCATCCCACCAGCTGTGTGGTGCTCAGTTGCTGGCTGAGGTTAAACCACAGCACAGCCGTAGTGGCACTCACCCCTCTCACTGCTCAGCAGTGTTATCTACACCATGGCACAATGGCAATGGAGTAAGCCCAGAGCATGCTGGCTGTCTGCACTGCAGAAAGCTCTGCTGGCTGCAGCTGGAGCATTTCCCTGGTGGGAGAGGGGCTCTTCCCACTGGGAAGGAGGTGTGCTGTGTCAGCTGCTGTTTGCCAAAGTGGGCTGCCGCTCATGCTGGGCCATCCTCGCTGGAAAGAGAAACATGGGACATAATACAGGCCACACAGAAAATGAAGTCTGAATTTCATAAACAGTGGAAAAGGAATATCAGGGCAGAGAGGGGAGGGCTCAAATCAAATTTTCCTGTTCACGCTTGGCAAAAGTAATAGCAGCATTTGAATGGGAGGCTGCACTGGTTTTTGCTAGCACGGGTTTCATTTGCAGGAGTTATGTTTCATGGCAGGATGGTAAAACATGGGTCTTGGCATCGCCATGCCCATGATAAAGTTAAGCTTTAGCAATGGAGGCATTAGAAGACCCCGGTGACCTGTGCAGTGAATTTGCTGGATGGGAGACTTTCTAGTGCCCTATGGCTTTTGGTACAGCAATAAGCTTTCTTCTTTGTGGGGAATCCAAAAGTTGTAAGAAGAGCTGCCCACAAGGTTCACTCAATGATTTTTGAGGGAAACAAAAAATTCTGCTGGGAATTTTGGGTTTTTCTTTGGAAAAAATCAATAAAACTTTGTTTTTTCACTTCTTTACCTCTCCTTTCTTTCCATTTTGGTTGTGGAAAAATAAAGAAGTGACTGTGAAAAAAAAAACCAACCCAAAGCTGGTGAAAAACTGACAGTATTTGGACAATGCCAAACAGAGTAACAAAATCTGCAAAAGTAACAAAAAAAAAAAGAGCAATCCTTTTTTTCTGAACTCTATCCCCATTCCCAGTTGATGTTGAATTATCACATTTCTTCAAGAGTGTCTGTCTGAAGAAGAATTTTCCATTTCTTTCGATGGTGCTGTGGAGCAGGCAGTCCCAGTGCTAGCGGGGCAGCCTGCTTGCCCAGCTCCAGTGCAGGGGTGTGTGCTCTGCCGCTCCCTGCTCCTTTGGGTTAAAAAGGCTGTGAAAACAACTGTCAGAAAATTAGCCTAGCTTACTGCCAGGGTTGGATTTTTGAACTAGTGACACAGGATCTGCAATTTATTATCAGTCTTCTGCATTCTCCTGGATATTGCCCAGTGATTATATTTTATAACTAGGTCAAAAATATGCACGGGTAATTTAATAGTCACTTGGAAATTGCCAAATATCTTAACTGGTCTGTCCAGCAGAGCAGTCCGGCGTGGAGAGGCCAGCACCTCACCCTTGGAAGGAAGAGGGAGAAATAAATCTGCACTGGGCGGTCAGGAAACAGCCAGCCATGTGGGAAGCTTCTGATTAACCCCTGTTACCAAATACGTGGTTGATGCTACATTATAATACTCCCCCCCCCCCCCCCGATTCATAGGAAATAGCTGATTGTACAGTATTATTGTGAACATTCTCATTATTCATGTATATTTGAATCATATTAAATTGTTGACATCAGTGATATCTTCTGGTCATGCCTTCTGTGGCTAATTAATGCTGGGAAATCTAGGATTCCTAGTATATAATGAGAGTTATTATGCATTAATGATTAGGTAGATATTAATTACATTTAATAGCAAACATTTTCCTCAGAACCCAGTTGTGTATGTATGGTGCTAGATGCATGTTGGGTGATAATTTGCAGCAGTTCTCATCGCACTCCATTAGAGCCCACAGAAATGCTCCCTGCTTTGAAAATTTGCCCACTTAGCTGTGTACCTGGGAAAACGGTCTGCGGCAATTTTAGGCGTGCTTTTTGAAGGTCAGAGGATTGTTGTTTGCAGAAGCAACAGTTACGAAATCTCTCTGCTGTTAGCAAAAGGAAAACTGTTTTCTTTTTGGTCACTGTGTTCAACCTCTGTAAGGCAGCTGTTGCTGAGTTTGAAATGGACCCCTCAGAAAGCTTCCCACCACTACTGACAAGGGATCTCTAAAGAGTTACACAGGCAGTGTCTTCTTTGTTTTTAATTCCTCTTTTAATATCTCATTGCTACCGTAAATGTTGTTTTCCTTTCTGAAGACTTACAAGCTCAGTGCAGTTGGGTTAGGTTTGCAGAGAAAGCTGCATTAAGAAACCTTGAAGATGAGAGCAGGGCATGCCTGTAAAATGTTTTCTTGAAACAAGTAGGAAGCCCTGACATGCTCCAGCAATCAGTAAGAAGTCTGTTGACTGATTTAAAAGCAACTTGATTGAACTGTGCAAAGCATGAGTCACAGATCATGATGACCGATGCATAACAGCCTTTTAATTATTTGAACATTAGCCTCCAGTTTGAAGTAAGTTGAAGAAACTGGATCACCCTGTTTATTTGGATAATGAAATCTTTCTGCTATCCCTTCCCCAGCACCACCGGTGCTTGGGTGAAAGTCTGGCTTCACTGAAGCCAACGACACAGTCCCTGTTGATTTAGATGGAAAGCAGCCTACACACCTCAGTATTTACTCTGGTTTCTTAATTCTCAGTTCCTTCTCCTGCATTTTCAGAGCTCTTTTGTGGCTTCTCCTTCCATCACGCCCATGACAAGCGCAGCACCTTGGTGTCACTTTTGAAACATGGTCTAAATGAACCTTCTTAAAAAAAGGATGACAACCCCCTGTGGCTTTCCTTACTGGGTGAGGAGGTGTCTCTCCAGGGGATGGGGAGCCACCGGTGTGTGCTACCAGCTGCTCCTCAGCAAAGGCTTCAGCTGGAAAAGGCAAAAGCCAGCAGCTTTCTACCCTATGTCTGTGCCAGTGGCCGGAGCATGGTCCTCTCCTCCCAGGTGATGTTTTGGGGTGGCAGGGAAAGGGCCAAGCAGCTGAGCTCGGTGTCTGCTCAAGCTAAAAGCTGACTTCAGGCACAAGAGACAGGGCTGAGAAGGAGGGAGAGGAAGCTCCAGGTCTCCCAGTCTGCCACCGGCTAACACAAACCATAGCTGGCTGGAAAATCAGGTTTCTAAGATTTTGACAGGCCAAGTTGCCTTCCCGCACACTGGCTGGCACCAGACTGCATTGAGACCCCCATCACCGGCCTCGGCGTAAGTGTATAAACTCCAAATTTTCTTCCAGAGCTCTCTATATTCTTGGCCCTTTTGGCCTTCGGAAGGATTATATGAAGAGCCTCTGTCAGAACCTCTGTCAAGCATTGGTTGCCTGGAGAGGCCTGGTATCCCCAGCCTTGGAGATGCTTGAAGACCCTGGGCAACTTGGTCCAGCATCGAAGCTGGATCCAGCTTCAGAGCTGGCCCTGCCCTGAGCAGAGGTTTGGGCTTGAGGACTCTGAACAGTGCCATGAAAATAAATGTGTTTGCAGAAATTCCACCCTTGTTCTGTGAAACCTGCAAGCAGTGGGGAGTATTTCAATAGGTTTTGTGCGTAAGTGTGTTTTATTGACACTGTACAGGACAGTGCTGCAGATCTAGAACTGGTTGTATTCAGCTCCATTTTCTCTGTTCATACAGGTTTCACAGTACTGTCAGCACTAGGGAACCTCAGATTGCATGTCCATTCAAAGCAGGTTGGCTTTATGTGTTTAGACAACTTTGCTTTACTCAGACTGGAATTCAGTTGTTTTGTTTCTGTTAAACTAGATGAAATATTATTTTTTCTTACTTTTCTAGCCCACTCGTTGGGTTTTTGTCCCTTGCAGGCAAGGGAGGAATAGCTCTGTGGTTAAATAAGGAAAGGAGGTGTGTGGGTGGATTGGTGACATACTGCAGTGAGGTGGCGATAAGCCAGTTACCAAACCCAGATCATTAAGGAGCCCATCACAACATCCCTAATGTTATTGTCCTGTTGTTCTTACATTGCATGACCCATCTGTAGATTGCAGAGTGAGATTAGAGGAGCATTTATTCCCATCTTTATGAATAACCTGAAAGTCATTTTATGCTGATCTTATGGTGCTGCTGCTTCAAGAAATGGTCCTTCCTTCCCCCTGGTTGTCATTGCCTCTTTTCTTCTGCACTGTATTCGTACCACTCTCTCTTGGGCTGGATTTGAGACCTGGTTTGGTTGAAAATGAAGCTTTGAGTTTAGTCCCAGTTACTTTTCTGCCAGATCAGCTCCCTCCTCTCACTATCAGCATAGCCACAGGCTTGGTAGCTTTGGCACGAGGAGAGGGTGGGACCATTGGGTCAGAGCCACCCCTTTTTGCAAGGGCCAGACAGTGTCAGCGCAGTGTCCCCCAGTGCAGGGGAAGCACTGGGCTGAGCTGGCAGAGCAGGGGCCATGCTATGGCTCTTCCACCAGCCCCACTGCTGCCCTCACACACACGCTGCCTTCAGGCTTCACCCCTATGAGGGGATCCCTGCACCTGTGCAGGCCCAGGCTAAAGAGGCAGCCCCTTCCCCCAGCACGGTGACTGCGCCTATGGGAGGCAACAGGCGTGGGGAACGGGGTGCTGCCACTCAGTGCAACAGACCCCCTGGTCCCTGCTAAATGCTGGCCCTGGGGTGGGGCAGAGCTGAGATATACCAGCCGGTGGGTCAGGGAGCCTCGGGTGTTTTCTATGATTATCTTTTGCCTGTGCATGCCACAGTCCTGGGTTTGCCTTATGCAAGGTAAAGCATCGCAAAGACTTTTTTTCTTCACAGTCAGGATTTTGTGTGTGGCTTTGTGACTGTAATTGCTCTACTGAGCTCAAGTATTGAACTGTGGTCTTTAATTACATGAAAACCATTTACATTAGCAAATGCCTGACACATGTGAATTAATTGCTATGAACTGAAAATTATTTAGAGGGTCACTGTGAATGTCATGTTGTAGGTTTATGTTACTTAAGCCCCTGGGGCATACTGAGTTCACAGCTGCATTGTTACTTAAACCCATTCAGATAATGCCTCTTGTTCTTCAAAACACGGAACTAACCATGAAATTCCCTGGGCAGCCTGCTTCATGGTATTTCTGTGCGCATGTATTTGCAACAGGTGCCCTCTTTATGACTGAATGCTCCCATCCTCCCCATACTGTCCTGCATCTTTTCCCATCCCGTGGATCCCACCACAATGCCAGCTGTGGCAATCATGCCCGCGTGAAAAGCAAGAGGAAAGGAGCCACTGCAAACCCCCATCTTCCCCGCCAGCGCTGGGCAGGGACATGTGTGCATGCTGCGCCCAAGCTGAGCACCCCATCGGGCACCCCAGGTTGTGGGGTGCAGGATCCAGTGCCGACTGGAAGGGCAAGCTTGTTTGCTTGGGAAGGCAGTGAAGACTTGTATTATGTATTCAGTATTTTACGATCAAAACCAAATGTATTCCCACAGGATTAGCTTAGTACAAACTGTGCAACAATGCACACTAATCTCTTTTAAAAAACGCTATTTGAAGTAGAGATGGGGCCCAGGGCACCTGAGAAACCTGCCTGTGGCTTGCAGGGAAACTTGGTGTTTTTCATTACATTTAACTAATCAATACAGATGCCATCCTGTGTGCCTTTTCAGGCATTTCCAGCACAGGGTCTTTGCCATCAAATAGGTCAGATTATCCTATGAAAGGGAAAAATAAATCCCCCAAAATGGCATTATTACCAAAGAGATTTTTCAATAAAACTTTTCATTTCCTTTCTACATAGCCATAGGTCAAAATAAACACACACACACACACACATATCTGCTATGCTTAAAGATAGATAAGAAAGGGCTTGGAGGTTTCGAAACAGAGGCATAGCCCTGCAAGAAAAAAAAAAAAAAAGGAAAAATCCCAGGAGTATAGAACTTGTAGAATTCCAATATCAGGGGTTATTAGTTTTCATATCTTCCTGTATCTTTCAAAAATAGAGTTCAGGATTGAAAACATCTTTCACAGATGCAAAATTATCTAATAAATTTCACCTGAAAATTTTATGACATTATTTACAGTTTCCAGATAAGCAGCTAGAAACTATGATTTCCCTAACTTTTGAGGGAAGCTTATTAGGTGTTTAAATTTTAAGTGGGAAAAACAATGCACAGAAAATTTGTGTTTCCCTTCACCCTCTCATGCCCTCTCTGCAAGCTGCCTCTTGTCCTTTCCCCTTACCCTTCATTTTGCCCTCTTTCCAGCTCTTGAGCTCTGAGCCATCCTTACCCTTCCTACAGCTGTGTAAGTTATGTCTTCTCTGAGATCATTAAGAAATAAAAAACCCCAATTGTCTGTGTAATAATCCAACATTTTAAATTTAGACTAAAAACATTAAATTGAGAAACAGTGATTGTCTTTACCTTTTTTTACCACTTTGCTTAATATCAGTGACCTAGGAACCACTATTTTGTGATCTTGTTTTTTTGGTCTTTTTATTGCTATCTTGGTAAAGCTGTGAATTTCTTCTAGTTCCTATTGCCAAATATTAGTCTGAAAACCTTGTTCCCTTACGGTGATACCTTTCTATGCCTCCCTGTTCTTATGAAGCATACGTTACTGCTGCTGTTGATTTTATTTGTATTTTTTTGTAGTTTTCCAGCCAAGCCTGGAGAGCTGTGCTTTGCTCGTGGTCCTGTTGTGCAAGGACTGTGCACACCTGGCTGACAGCTCCTGAAGCGCTGTACTCCTGCTTCTGCCACTTGTGGGCCTAACTGTAAAACTGGAGGGAAGGGAAGAGGGGTGTTGACTGGGAGCTGGTCTGCAGATGGGGTTTTCATACGAATAGAAACAAAAAGGTGACAATAAAGTAATGTCAAGTGAAGCAAATATTTTGCTTTGCCTCAACAAAAAATATTTCTTGTTTCTTTTCCTTTAACCATTTAAAAACATAAACTTCAGATAAACACCTAAACAAAGCATTTCTATGAAGTCAAAGGAGTTCATTTACAGGATGTTGAAATTAAACATTTACTGCTCAAGAAGGAGTTGTCTGAGCCAAAACAATTAAATTAATTCAATCTATAGTGTTCTGAGTGTTTCGCAGAGTATGATTATGTATTTAGATCCTTCTATCAAAAGTCCCTCCTCCTCTGCTCCTGTTTAATGGGAAGAAAATGGAAATTCATTTCACAGATGGAAAAGTATGGCAGAGAGAGGGTGGGCAACTAGTTCCAAGTCCGAGGAGCTCAGCAGAAGCAAGAATCGCCTTCAGCTCCCTGCTCAACCTGGGACGGTAATGCCACTGAAGCGGTTTGGTTCTTTACCAGGTTTGTAGGTGTAGTTCTGGCCTCTGTGAAACCTTTGGGGATGCAGTTTATATGGGTGATAGGCTTTGCATGTGCAGGGCATCCCCAACACCGCTGACAGCACAGTTGCAAGCTTGCTGTCCATGACAGGCTCACCCTGCATTTCTGCCTTTCTTCTGAGGGGAAACGATAGCCAGTGCAGATGGCTGCTGGCCCCCCCGCCACAGCCCTCACCTCCAGCCCCAAAGTGTAGAGGTTAATAAAGCAGAGGGGAACAATTTGTAATTGATTCTGCCCTTTCCTGTTGCTCACGGCGGATCAAAGCCTGCACTCTCGGTCCAGGGAGATCCCCTGTGGAAATCAGTGGGGTGTTCGCATAAGGGCTTCAGGAGTCTAAAAGCAACCATCTGCCTCCAGACTAAAGAAAATAAATTCCAGGCGGCAGTTCAGAAAATGGAGTTGAGGGTGAAATTCTGATGTCTGTGAAGCACAGACCGTGATGAATGAGAAACAAGTTATTCCCAATGCACAGTTATGAATGTTTGTACCAGAAATGTGATTCTAAGGATTGCAAACAGTATCACAAACTGCCACCACCCTGTCCAGTCAACAGTAGCCCATGAAGTATTCCAGAAAAGCCTACAACTCCTGCCTGAGTTGCCCCATGTCTTTGTTAATACAGTCACCTCTCAGTTTAAAGACACTGCATGGCTTTTAAACATGAGGGTCTCATACAAAAAAAAGGTTGTGGGATGTGTGGTTTGGCATCCTGCAGCCTGGGTTGCCCAAAAGGTAAGCCTATGAACCTCTCCGTGTGTATAAGTTTAAATTATACAGATTTCTAAATGCTTATTTTTTTTAATTTATACTTACATATAAATTATGTCTATACTATATAATAATAAAATGTATACTCTACATTTATACTAAATGTGACTGCCTTGCGCCTGGCATGTAAATTTGACCAAATTACAGATTTTTTTAATGGACAATTGACACAGGCACTGCTCACTGGGAATGAGATGTGTGCTAGCCCAGTGGAAGCCATGTTCATGGAGATCTATGTTTGTGCTCTGAGTAAAACTCCTTATGGTATCTCAAGAGGCAGCACATTATTTGTAGTCCCCAGCAAAAATCCTATTTGAGATCAGTAGAAAAATTCCAGTGGACTTCAGATCAGATTATCAAAAACCTCTCTGAGATGCATTTTTGACCTCTCTCTGTTCTTTAGAAAAAGCTGGGTAGAAACATCAGGCAAGGGTAAAGAAGGAGCTTGTGGAAAATATGATGTTCTCGTCAAAAGGATTGGGATGACTGCTGAGCTTTGACCACAGCATGGGGTGAGTCCTGAGCTGTGGCTCTGCTGTGCGGGGCATGTCCCAGCTTCGCAGGCTGTCCTGCTGCTGCCTCCTAACATCGCTGCGCCTCACGGGATCTGCAAAAGATGCTGCTGCTGGAGTGCCTGGCCTGGGCAAAGAGAGAAAGGGGGGAGAGGCAGCCTGTGCTTTGCTTGTGTCAGGATCTCACCCACCAGCCCTCCCTCTCACAAAAGGAGGGTTTGCCTCCTGTTCCCTTCTGCTGTACTTTGGGCAGCAAAAATGGCTGTGGTATCTGCAAACAGGCACTCTGGCCAGTGCCAAGATTTTTGTGGGTTTCAGAGTGAAGTCAAGTTTTAAGGCAGGATTCAAAGAAAGATGAGGCGATAATGCCATGGGTATTTACTTGGGAAGCTGTCTGACAGAAAGGAAAATATGGAAGGAAGAGCAAAAGCTTTGGTTTGAAAATGCCCCCCTGGAGGCAGAAGTCAGCAAGCGAGAGGTGAGTGAGACCTGGGGTAGAGCACAAGGGACTTTAAAGCTGAGGTGAGGCACTTATACTGGATTTGGCAGGCAAGGACTAGCCCATGGAGGTGACTTAACATAAATAAGCAACTGATCTTCACAGCAGTGTTATGAGTGCTGAAAGCGTGACGTGGCTTCGTCTGGCAATGCTGGAGGAAAAGGCATTGCTGTCCTCAAGAGAGGAGCTGGCAAACAGCATAGTTCCATCATGCTGTGGGTGCCTGGATGACACGGGCAGTGTCTTAGGCAGGTTGGGTGCAGCCAGCTGGAATATTTTGAAGTGCTCTGGACACGTGGGCTGAGCAGTGTCTTCGGGTTGAAAGTGCTGCTTTTGGCTACATGAGGTGTCAAGCAGGACTGGAGCTGCTCTTCATGGTAACCATAGACACATCTGCGAGAGAGAGAGAGGACTTGAGGGGACAAATAAGAGCTCAAGTGCCCAGATTAAGCTTCAGCTGACCACTGCTTATCACAGCAGGTGTCACAGAGAGGCTGACTAAGAGCTGTGCTTTAAAAGAAGCTTGACAGGAGTCCTAAATTAGGGATGTGCAAATGGACAGAGATATAAACTGTCATGAGTCTCTTCTCAAGCCTCAAACAAACCAACCATTGACTTTTATTGTTTCCTCTGCCTTTCCACTTCCTTGATTTTTGTGGGACTCCAAATGGAAAAGTCAAAGGCTGGTTTTCTAGCATTTCCAAGAGAGATAAAATCAGAAAAACTACCAAAATTAGCTTTGTTAATATTCTTGGCATGCTTTTCCAGATTGACTTCTAGACCAAAAAGTGATTTTGATCTAGACATTTGTATACCTTCCAAACATCTGGACTTCTTGAAGTCAGCTCAATTTTACTCCATCTACTTTGGTTGTATTTCCTGTTGTACTATTAAAAGAACCACAAAAATATTTAAGCGCCAGAGGAACAGGCTTATGGGAAAATTTTCCAGGAATGAAATATATGCTCTTGGCTAGGTGTGATTAAAGAGAAGGTGTGATGAGGATTGTCTTCTAGTCATCCTGTCCCCTCAGAAGGAAAGGGAAACATCTGTGGGGCAAACCCAGTATGTAATTAGAAGTAATGGAGTCCTGCTAAGGCTCAGGCTGTGGCTCCTGGTTCCACTCTGGTTCATAAAGCATTTACTTGTGGTCTGCGGAGAACTGGCAGGACACATCTCTGACTCCTTTCTTTCCATGCTTTCTATTTCTTGGGGAGAGCAGCTGGAAATTGCTTTATATGTTCATTATAAGCTGCAGCTACAGAGGAAGAAGATCAGGTAGATCAGCTGTGACTGCAGGTAATAGTCATCAGCACTTCCTGTGTGCCTGGTAATGCTGGAGTAATTTCATAAGAAGAGGAGATATAGGAGTGAGATAGTATGTTGGAAGGAGCAGAGAGAGAGAGGGGCGTGATCAGCAAACTGGGCATTATTGTGAACTAGAAAAAAATAATATGGAGTGTGCAGAGAATGGGGCACTAGAGGGCTTGAGGACAGCATCATGAGAAGGTGTTGGAGATGCTGAAAAGCACACTCTCAACCACATGTATTGACAGGCCAAAGCACATGTTTATTGTGTTATTTCCAGTGTATCTTGAGTAAGCAGGAAATCCTCCTGATACTACATAGCAGAAATGGAGGAAGGGTGGTGGGAAGCTGAATGGCTGGAAAGACAAAAAGAGGGGGGACAAGAAAGATCAGGGCTCTCATCTGACCAGGTGACCATTGATCATGACACTAAAAATGAAGAATCTCCTGTGTGGCTGTGACTTCTCTCACTGTTGTGCACACTCTCGTTCAAGTGTCCTTTCCTCAGGTGTCCATGGAGAAATCAATATTCTGCTCCTCAGATGGTGATGGATCTCCGATGACATATTGGTCAGATGTTGACAAACTGGGATGGTTGCACACCAAGGAATTTCTTTCTGAATGGCTGTATGGACTTGTGAACGATTCCTGCTCTCCATAGTAAAGAACCATGTTGAACAGAGGCTATAATCCCTAACTGGCCAAAGCTGAATCAATACTTCTTTTCCTTTTCTAAACTCTCTGATCTAATGAAAACCTTAAAATAATCAGGTATCAAAGAAGCTATTTGTAGTTGTTGTTCAGAAGATACCATGGCAGTGAAGCTTGTGTAAAACCCAAAGAGAACGGTTAATATAGCCTGCGTGTGGAACCAGAACTTTTTCTGAAAAGGTAAAAGAAGGAATTAGAAAAATTCACAGTTCCTGTGGCCAGCAACTGTACTTGATTTTTTGCCATCTTGGTTTTTCACCGGTTGCCTGAAGTACATACTTTGTGTCTGGTCCATGTGATGCTCCATGTATTTATGGTACTACACAAATTTTGGGGACAAGGGTTCCTTTCTATATAGGCAAATTATGTATTCCTTTCATGTTGTAATTGGGACTTTGGCTTATTCTTTGGAACACTGTGTGCTTTGTGACTTGTTCTAACACTTAGGTTTTTCCATTTTATAGTGATCATAACCTGTGTAAGACTTTATTCATGGCCCAAGTAAAATAGGGGTCATACAAAATACTTTTTGTCTTTGATGATGTAATTATTCAATTGAAGCAGTGTTACTCATGGTATTACACATAGAGGTCCACAACATCCCAAATGTTTCGGTAGTGCAGCTATGCAATTTAACAAATAGTAGTAAAGTGGATGCAGGTGCTTTCTGCACTCCTTCAAGCTTGCAGCAAAATGTTTTAGATGGTCAAAGATGGCAGTCAGATCTACAATGTCAGTAGAACAGGGCAGGAAAATAACTTTACCCTTTTCTCTGTAAAGCAAGGAAAGAAAGGAAAGGAATTTAGGAGTACTAGGACACTGGTCTTGAGCACATATCCCCAGAGAGCACTAAAGTCTTTCTCAAGTTTTCAGGGAACTGGCAAATTTTGTGTAAGGACACAGGGCCATTTAACATGTTTTTGGGAATCAGAGGGCAGGCTGTATTGCTGGTGTAGATACAGCCATATTCAGCGTATTAATATGCTGAAGGGCGTACTGGAACAGGTATGAGTTTACCTTTGAGATTTTAAATACTGCTCAATTGTAAATACAGATAGCCAGAACAGAAATTATAAGTAGACCAAGACTGCCAGGTGGAGTGGTGGAGGAGCAGAGATAATGCAAGTATAGCGAAGATCAGAAAAATAAAAGAAAGGAAATGAGATGCTGCTTACAATCTGTTAATTACCCATGATGAGGAATATGTCTGAAATTGCATACCTGGAAAATTGTTATGAACTAGAAAGAATAATATGATACTCAAAATTTTCCCTGAAATTTCACCTCATTTTAAATATATTGGGCCAACCTTCATCTAGTAGCTCTGACATCTTACATTACTTGAGAATTTGGCTCATTAATTTGATTCTTTCATCATTCCAGAACTTGTTTTTTTCTAGTTGTTGGTGAGAAGCAAGTTGAAAAATACAATGTGGTAGTATTTTTAACTCTTTTAATCTGACAGTGCTCATGTATGTGTATGTGTATGTGTGCATGTGTGTGTGTATTTCTCCATACATGTAAGTAAATGTATACTACTACTATTTTGAAGCAATCAACCACAATGCAACTGTGGTAGCACTGTCCTGAAAAACACAGCGTGTTGAATATTTGCAGTGGAAAGTTTTTTATGTGAGTTGTGTAATAGATAAGCCATAAGGGTTTTGAACTGCAGACAGGGAAATATTTAGATCTACAAAAAGCCTCACTTGTCAGCTCATATCTAACTGTCTCTTTGGGCACTGAAATTTCCTCTTAAAGTATTCTCTAAGCTCATCAGGTTGCTGTCTAATCCAGAGGTGCCCAGTATCCATAAGCATCAAGGCTAACACCCATAAATTTTCCCATGGTCCTAACAGCTACATCCAGGCATAGACTTATGCACTTCATCTCGGACTTAAGCATAATTTAGATATATAATCCCCAAACATTTTGAAATGCCCTGCTCACCTAAACTCCACTGGCATCTCACTTTTTAATGGAAGCTTTCCTAGATGCCTCATGTTTTGCTTCTTTTCATTCCCAATGTGCCCCAACCTTGGCAGGGCAGAGAAATTTAAAACTGAACTGATACCCAAGCTTACTGGAACAAAGAACCAGGTGTCTTTGCGAACAGGAGAGCTCCGTCCAGTAGGTGTTCCCAGGGCACACCTAACTTGCATCAGAAGGATTAACGTTCTCATAAAAAAGAGTTACAGCAACTACTTATTCAAGAAAACAATAGGTGAGTAATGGAGGGAGGTGTGCAAAGGGAGGAGGGAATGGCTATCAGATGGGAGGGAAGACACGGGGGTCCTGATTCTGCTCCCAAAATTGTTTATACATTTCAAATCAAATTACTCGATGCAGTAGCAGGGTGGTGATGGGTCATTGGCCTCACAGGTGAGTTATCCTAACTATGTGATCCCATGCACAGCTGTAAGGTACCTAGCATGTACTAGACCAGTGCTAAGTACCTTGACATGAAAAGAGCTGAGAAAAGAAATCTGAGGTACCCTGAACTGAAACCCTGAGGCTGACTTCATAAGAGCCAGATCTCCACACAGGTTCAAGAGCTCCAAAGTTTAGGAAGATCTTTCCATGAAAACTGGTTTTACTTCTTCCATTCTCAGCTATATTCTTCTGAGAATAGTGTTTGTAGCTTAAAGGACAAAATAATATTGGGGAAAAATTTCTGTGCATTGCATCTGTTTCGTAACATGATTTTAGCTGGGGACAGGGAGGAAAGCCAGACTGACGTAATCAGCCAGCTATCCTCAAGGCAGTTGACATTTACTGCCCACAGTAGCAGAGCTGCTCTCCTAGTTGGTGGTTCCTCTCCAAAGGGGTGAATGCAGAGGAAAGACATAACATGTATGTAACTTGCTGTAACTTATTAATGAAACAGTGCTAGGCATAGTCACTAGAGATACCAAAGTTTGCAATGAGGATGGCTGTAGATTTATGCCTTCTTTTGATGTGACATAGTATCATAGTATTATAGAATATCTTGAGTTGGAAGGGACCCATAAGGATCATGGAGTCCAACTCCCTGCTCCTCGCAGGACTACCTAAAACTAAGTCATATGACTAAGAATCTCCTCTACCACTGGGATGGGCAAAGATACTTTTAAAAGATAAGTCAGGATGATTGTAAATGGGTGCACTGGTACACACTTGGCAAAACATGAACATGGAATGCTTCTCGGGTTTTGTTTTTAGTGTTTTTTGGGGTTCCCCCCCCAGTAGAACAATGTTGGTATTTAAATGATGATCACTCTTGGCCTGTCTTCAATCATAGAATCATAGAATAGTTTAGGTTGGAAGGGACCTCTAAAGGTCGTCTAGTCCAACCCCCCTGCCATGGGCAGCGACATCTTCAACTAGATCAGGTTGCTCAGAGCCCCGTCCAACCTGACCTTGAATGTTTCCAGGGATGGGGCATCCACCACCTCTCTGGGCAACCTGTGCCAGTGTTTCACCACCCTCAGCATAAAAAATTTCTTCCTCATATCTAGTCTGAATCTAACCTCCTTTAGTTTAAAGCCATTCCCCCTTGTCCTGTTGCAACAGGCCCTGCTAAAAAGTTGTCCTCGTCTTTCTCATAAGCCCCCTTTAAGTACTGATAGGCTGCCATAAGGTCTCCCCAAAGCCTTCTCCTCTCCAGGCTGAACAACCCCAACTCTCTCAGCCTTTCTTCAGAGGAGAGGTGTTCCATCCCCCTGATCATTTTCGTGGCCCTCCTCTGGACCTGCTCCAACAGGCCCATGTCTTTCTGGTACTGAGAACTCCAGAGCTGGACACAGTACTCCAGGTGGGGTCTCAGCAGAGCAGAGCAGAGCAGAGGGGCAGAATCACCTCCCTCAACCTGCTGGCCACGCTTCTTTGGATGCAGCCCAGGACACGGTTGGCCTTCTGGGCTGCGAGCGCACATTGCTGGCTCATGTCCAGCTTTTCCTCCACCAGTACCCCCAAATCCTTCTCAGTAGGGCTACTCTCAATCCCTTCATCCCCCAGCCTGTATTGATACCAGGGGTTGCCCCAACCCAGGTGCAGGACCTTGCACTTGGCCTTGTTGAACCTCCTGAGGGTCAACATGGGCCCACTTCTCGAGCTTGTCCAGGTCCCTCTGGATGGCATCCCGTCCCTCTGGTGTGTCGACTGCACCACTCAGCTTGGTGTCATCTGCAAACTTGCTGAGGGTGCACTCGATCCCCCTGTCTATGTCATTGATGAAGATACTAAACAGTACTGGTCCCAGTATGCACCCCTGAGGGACACCACTTGTCACCAATTCCCATCTGGACATTGAGCCGTCGACCACTACCCTCTGGATGCGACCATCCAACCAATTCCTCATCCACTGGGCAGTCCAGAATCAAATCCATATCTTTCCAATTTAGAGAGAAGGATGTTGTGGGGGACTGTGTCAAAGGCCTTACAGAAGTCCAGATAGACAACATCCATAGCTCTTCCCATGTCCACTGATGTAGTCACTCCATCATAGAAGGCCACTAGGTTGGTCAGGCAGGACTTGCCCTTGGTGGAGCCATGCTGGCTGTCTCAAATCACCTCCCTGTCCTCCGTGTGCCTTAGCATAGCTTCCAGGAGGATCTTTTCCATGATCTTCCCAGGCACAGACGTGAGACTGACTGGCCTGTAGTTCCCCGGGTCTTCCTTTTTTCCCTTTTTATAAATGGGGGTTATGTTTCCCCTTTTCCAGTCAGTGGGAACTTCACTGGACTGCCACGACTTCGCAAATACGATGGATAGTGGCTTAGCAACTTCATCTGCCAGTAGCAATACCTATGTAAAGGCACTGCTGCATGGTGCTTTTGCAGGCTAAGCTGTAGGAAATGTAGTAAGAAACATCTCTCCCCTGTAGCACCATGTAAAAATCAAGGTTTTGTGGCTAAAGGGATGAATAAGAAGTGTGGTTGCATACAATGATCTGGATAAATAATACCAGCTGACTGCACTTTGGAGGCTCCGTTGGGCTTTATAAAAAGTGTTTCCAGAGAGGCACAAGTGTTTTTTCGTCAAACTTGAAGGATTCTCAAAATTGGCCTAGAGTAAAAATCAACCTAAAGGAACACACTCAGCTTCAACAGCACCATAGAGTAACCTCAATCTCTCTGATGACCATTATCTCCAGCAGCCTTGTCAGTTAATCCCAAACAGAACCAGCTTGCCGGGAATACCAAACGTTTTGGCCAAGTGGCAGCTGGTTTCTTGGGAAACGAAAGACCTTGGGAAAGAAATAGTTCATAGAAAAAAACACAGGCCAATTAATTTGGGAAGATTTTTCCATACATGCTTTTTGGTTCTCAATATTTCTAAAATGACTTGTTTTAGAAACACAAACTTTATACTGCTGCATTTGCAGAAAAACAATTAGTTTCTTTGCTTCTTAGTGTGATAAACATGTAATTATCAAATCAAGACCTAACTCTAGATACAGCAGAACAAATAGGATGTTCTTGTGTCTTACATGCACAGTCAGGACTCATTTACAAGACTCATTAGCAAAAGGAAATGAATAGCTAGCCAGAAGCCAGGAGCAAAGGTAATTTTAAGTCGCCTTGGAGGTTCCTTGGGCATTTTGTGCAGCCTGAGCTTGGGTCTGCAACCTCAGATCCCCAGGAATATATGGGTGCTGCCACAGGCTTTGCTAAACTGAGTGTCTCACCAGACAGTAAAAGGTCCAGGTTTTCAAATTTACCTTGTTGTCTTAAAATGCATAAAACATCTTCACTGAATTTTAAAAGCACCCTAGCAGATGGGTGCCATTAATCTGAAGTTGCAGCTGGAATTAGTGATTGCCACATTTGTGAGCCCTGCTAGATACTCCCTGCATCTTCAGACACCAAAATGCCTTTGAAAACCTGGCTTAGATTCTGCACAGCAGCTCTTGATTGTGAAAGCTGGCAGACCACTTAGGAACACTGCAGGCATTTTGAATGTTAGGTGAATATTATAAAAAAATTTGGCAAGTCTTGTTTTTGAGACTATTCTTGTTGCTCCTATTTTGCTATAGAGTTATGCTCAGTGTTCTCTCTCTGATTATTTCCCCTTGCCTTTCTGTGCAAGTCAGGATTCTCTCCATGTTTGAATGTCCAGATTTCAGCCCCAGGTAGATATCACCTACTTGCTCTGTGTGTCTTGTCCCTCTAATATTTTCCTCTAATTTTTCCAAAGAGGCTCAGAAGAAAGGCAGAGGCTAAAATCACGCTGATTGGACTGAAGCAAGCCATGCCATCGTTTGTCCTGGAATGCCTGTGCTAGATAATTCCCTAAAAGCCACTCATGAATGCTGAATCCACTTCTGGGCACCCTTGAGGAGGTGGGACTGCAGCTGAGGTGTAACACAGGGCCTCTAGGAGGTACAGTGGGTGGGGTGGCAGGTGGCACCACTGTCACCCTCCTTGGTCGGGAGACTCCAAAGATGATCAAGAAAGTAGCAGTAACATTAGAAGAACTGGAAAAGTATTGTGTGTGAAGGAGGCATGTGATAAGGAAAGGATAAGACAGTGGCTTTGTGCCCTGGAAGTCTTTCAACTTTCCACACTTCAGCAGGGCAGACCGCCAAAACCCCACAGGTGTTTGCTTCACGTAACTGAAAATGTGGGGTCTGAGGAGCTCAGAGCTCACTGCAGAGCTGTAAAAGAGCTTGGCCCCAATGTGCAGATTTGAATTATTATTATATTAATATTCTTTCTTAATATTGTCAGAAAAGCCAACTTTTTTCCCATGAGAAATTCTGAATCTTTTCCTTTACTGAAATCTGGCCAGGGATCCTGCTGACAGAAAGGTTAATAAAGGAAGTGAGCTATCCAAAGGGCTCTGACAACTTTTATTATATTTTTTTTATCTACCACACAGACTTGCATTTTAACCTTCAGGGTTTCAGGAAATATTGATGCACCAGAAAATGGGTGTGATCCTTGCCATAAGTTGCTGATGCCAATTTGGAAATAAGTGAGAGTTGTGTAAAGGTTGCTTTAAACTGGTGTGGTTTTCAGATCATGATTTGGATGCAGAAAAGACGCATTCAGGGCACTCCTTCCCTCTTAATCTCTCCTTCAGTCTTTGTTTGTTTGCTTGTTTGTTTGAAGCACTTTCTTTTCCTTCCCTATTGGAGGATACTGTGACTGCACAAGCAGGGTTTCATATTTAAAGTAACAGAGTTGGACAAAATGTTTCCCAGCCGAAGACCCAAGCCCAGGGCCTGGGAATAAATCATAGAGCTTAACAGCAGTATTTTAGAGATTTTAAAGCTGAGACTTTTAAACAAGCTTTCATGGAATGGAGTTTTACCGGTTCATTGACTCATCTAAAATTAAATGGAATGTTTCTAAGAAGAACTGCTGCAGCAGCAAAATCCAGTAAGAAGAGAGAAAATATACAGCTTGAACAGAATTGTTCTAACAAACATTTCTAATGTTAATTCTGCAGAATGCTGCAAGTGTTTTGTGCTAGCTCAGTAACTTCAAGCAGCCCTGAGCTCCCAAGTCTCATCAACTGTGGAACAGCATGGAAGGCATCCTTAAATCTCTAGCATAGTTGGTCTAGGTCAGAAGTCTGGATCCAAAACTGGACTCAAGATTGAATCTCTTCATGAAGTTTTGAATTTTAATTCTGCAAAAGCCCATTTTAGAAATGGTCTTTGTCACAAAATTGGGTTTTGGTTTTCGGTTCAGGATATTTAAGATTTTGGTTTGGTTTTGAACATATCCAGTTTTGAATCTCTGGTTGAAATCTAGTGGTCAGTTTCTACCTGCTGCTAATTTCTAAATATTTTTTTTGGTGCCAGAATGAAAGAAGCAGGATCTTTCTGCTTTTATTGGTGTCGAGCAGAAATCAGGTCCCTCAAGAAATTGATTTGTACCTGTATGATCTGATGCAAGAAGTTGAAGAATCAGGCTATGTGTTTTCCAGAGCACTGGTATCCACTTAACACATGCTTTCAAGACTCTCTAGTCCCTAATTCTTTCTAAGGATTCCTCCTGCATCTCCTCTTGCATTTGTGTTCCATGACATTTTTGACAGGGAATATGTCTTATCTATGTTTGGAAAGTGCTTTATAAATTTACAGCACTATATAAATCTTTTTATAAGAATCAGAATGTAAACCTTTACCAACTACAATAACATGAGTGGAAAACTCATTTGTTCATTTCTCAATGACTGACTAAATATTGTCTTTAGTGTTACATTTATAGGAAGTTTCTTTGTATGTGCTTTACTGTAAATGTCATTCCTAGAGGTGGAGTTAGGAAAACCAGCAATTCAATACAGATATTTTACTTTTCTGGAGTGGCAAAGAACTTTTCTCAAGTTACACTGCATCCTTCAGGCAGACGGAAAGTAAGATGGGCCCTTAATGCTATGGTGAATTGGAGCAATAAGAAGTGTGTTTGGTTGTCGGGATTTATAAAGCCTACCTGGGAGGATTTTTTTTGCAAAGTATTTTCCAAACCCCTACACTTTTCAAGCCTCCTTCATTTGGGGTTTTTCCCAGCATATAATCTCCAGTAATAGTTTCAACTGTAGACAAGGATAAGTTCATGCCAGAGCAGTCTGAGATGATTTATCTGTGCTTTTTTTGAGGAATCAGAAAAAGTGTCCTTGGCTGCTGTCTTTGTATGGCAGCCCTTCCCTCCAGACAGAGCAGCCCTGCACATCAGCCTGGCATGGGGCAGGCACGGGAAGACATGCTGCTTTGGGGAAGACTGTGCCTTCCCATGGCTGATGTGGATAGATGCTGTGTTCAGCCCCGGGTGGCCCCAAATGGGAATAGCCAGATTTTACACTTCCTTTGCCCCCACTTTGCACATGCTTGTGCAAGGCATGAGGTAGTGGAAATCACATCCAATAAATCAAACTAAATTCCTTTGCAAAACTGAGATGCAGACATGCATCTCTTCCTGCTTTATTGCTGAGGTTCCTATTGAGATTTCCTGCTTATAATTTATTTCACATAAGCTGATTAAAAAGTCATTAGAAAACAATCAAATATCTCCATAGATAGAACAGGATTACAAAGATGGTGCATTTATTCTTTCACCATCTTGCTGTGTTAATAGAACAGCTGCTGCTACCACTCTTTTAACATGGCTGATCATTCTTGCCCAAGTTCATCTCCACTGAAAATAAATGTTTTGGGTTTTATGTCAAGACAATTAACAGAGACTTCTAGAGACAATGTACATGTAGTTTTTACTTTTCTAGACACATACATTCATAGGAGATTAGAAATATTGCTTGGAAGGGATTTCTGGAGATCACCCAGTTAAAACTCTTGCTCAAAATGGGAGTATCATCTGATGCTAGACCAGGTCAGCCACAGCTTTGTCTAGCTGAGCCTTGAAAGCCTACAAGGATAGATGTTCAGGAGTATCTTTGGGCAATCATTTCCAGCACTGTACCATGTTCTTACTGTAAAAGTTTGTGGCAAATTCATGCATGCTCTTATTTTTTGTCGGACTAGTTATAATAGGAAAATGGCTAATGGATCACATTTTATTATGAGTTAGCTATCCTGATATAAAAATGCAGACTCTTTTGCACTGAAGACAGAGGTTGCCAGAGAATGGTCATTAAGCATCAGGATTCAGAGGGCTGAAGATAATTTCATCAAAATACTGACCTGCCAAGCTGTTGATCATTTGCCTGTTTAGACGAAGTGCACAAGCCTGGGATGAAGGATGGCAGTGCTCAGAGCAGATGAGACCATCTCAGGAACTTGCTTCTGTCTTCTGAGGTCAGAGTACCAGCTGGAGTGTCACTGCAGAGGACCAGAAAGGGGATGATATGACAATGTGACTGTGTATTTAACAAATATATGTACATGGAGGGAGAGGGGGAGAGCAAGTGAACACCTTTGTGTAGAACAGAAGCTTTGTTCATTTGGGAATGGCTGCATTATCCAGAGCAAGGAAGATCCTTAGGCACATATGGAAGTCCAGAGCAAGTGTGAAACAAACTCATTTTGCCACTTCACATCTTCCCCCAGTTACAAAAACATTAAACATTGGCAGAGGTGCGTTATTGCCATCTTTCTACTCAATCTCTAAGCTGGGATTGCTTAATGTCATGAGTCCAACAGGACAAGCCTCTAGCAGGAGCGTTATAAATATCTTCCAAATGATCGGTTACACCCACATGCTGTCTTTTCTTTTAACGGTAAGTTTTCTGGAGAAGAATTCCTTGCAGAAAATTGTTTGAGAGGGCAGCATCATTGGGGAAGCTGGATTGGTAAGCCATAAGGGAGGCTGCTCGCTTGCTCACTGGAACTGAGGCAGCATGTGCGGCTACACTGCTTAGGGTCCTTGGTTAGTTTAACTGATGGGAAAGAAATTAGATGTTATTTGCTCACTTCTGCCTCACACTGTAGTCAGCATGGTTGTTGAAAGGGGAGAGGGATGTTCAGAGTGACTGCATGTCCCTCCTGTTTTTTTGAAATCAGTAAACAAAGATTTCCATGGCTGGACTTGTGGTTTCTGTGTGCTAGTTATTATGGCTGCAGTATGACAAGGTCTCTCCTAGGCAGCTGTTTACAGAGAGCCACTACCTGAACAAGAGTCTCAGTGACACGCTTACACCTCATTTCTGTAAATACCTCCTAATAGCTATGTCTAAGAGCCCCTGAGGCCTCTGTGAACTCCTGCTGCGGGGGTGATGCTGAACAGCATGTTCCTGAGCGTCCCGGTTTCTTCCTCTGTGCTGAGGGCTCAGCTCTGCCTGCAGCACCGTGGGTAGGAGTCAGACTGGTGTGGCATTGTTCCTGGGCTTGGCACCGACACGCCACATAATGTGATAATCCCTGTGAGTGGAATCTGCGCTGTCCTTGGCCAAAAAGCTGTACTCGGAGGTAAACTTCTGACCTTGTGGCTTTTTTTCCCAAAAAAATGTTTTGGAATGAAGTAATTGCTATCCTTTCATAAGCCATTCCTCACTCGGAGGATTTGATTCTCCTGTGTGCTACTGTGGTTTTTAAAAGAAACAGAGAACTCTTCATATGGCCAAGACACTCCAGGACAAACAATCAAGGAGGCACAGCACTGAGACAACCAGGTTCTTCCAAAAAAGATCATTCTGTAAGGCCCGTAACTATGCAGTCTCACTCACGCTTCGGCTCAGGACAATGGTGCTTTGTGTCTTGCTTATTCACCATTAGCGTAATCTACTGAGCAAAAGGTATTTATCAAAGAAACACATAATTTTTTTTTTTTAAAATGATTGCACTTGAGACATTATTGATCTAGCAATGCATAAAAAGTGACATTTCTTGAAAGTTTTTAAGGGCTCTTCGGTTCAGTGCTAGTATGCATAAGATAAGTATGTATCTACAAGTTGAGACATGCAGTGCTTCATCCTTAACTTGTGGGTTTGTGTAAGTACTTAAGGATATGATGTGCTGAAGGAGCATGTACAAAGGAAGAGCTTTAGCTGAGAGATAGTCATAGTCTAATAAATATCAGTCTCTTAGAAGACAACCACAATTGCTTTAAAACCAGAAAAAAAGTACAGTTAATTTTATATAACAGTGCAACATTTTTACTCTGCACATTTACGGAGGAAAAAGTGCAAAGACAAAGAAATCTAGGTATTAGCCAGTATCTTAATGAGCTATAGTAATAGTTCCTACATGTAGGGGTGAAGAGGATAACAGACTTGGTTTTCTGCCCACAAAATGCTGTCTCCAACTTTTTAAGCATTCTTTACTTTACTTCCTGTTTTGCATGTTATAATTTTAATATGTCCAATAATTGGACCTGCAACTCCTTGTGGATTCAAGTGAGACTACACAGACATCTACCAGCGTGATTTGCTGCAATCAAGTAATTGATCATTTGCAGACTATATCCTCATTTGCACCCAGTAATTGTGTTGAAAGTTATTTACAAGTGCAGAAGTCTATGATTTAAGAATCAGGCACTAAACGCACTTAAGAAAATCAAAGAACTTGCTTTAAGAGCCACGTGATTTGCATTTCAGAAAGGGATATCCATGTAGATGTTAGAGGTAGAGAACCACGGCACTGAGGCAGCGTGGGCTGACTTTTAACTTAGTTCCTACTGAGGATGAAGCCCTAAGTGATGAGGAGTGGGGTGAGAGACGGGAGCCGTTTAGCCATATCGGCTGGTGTCCTCCTCCTTTTTAACCTCTTCTAGGCAGCCCTGGCCCCTCTCCCTTCTCCTGCTGTGGTCGGTGGGGGCGACTTTGCTGTGCTCCCCCTACACCGGACCAAAGCCCATCAGTGGCAACGTTCCATGAGCCGTATGTCCTACGCGAGCATCCGCACTGCTGTTCAATATTGCCCCCCATGCCAGCCAGCAGAAAAGCCATTTGCAAACAATGGCTTTTTCTCACACTCTTTCAAACAACCGAAGTAGCCACAGTGTTCATGCTGTGCTGGCACCAGCTGAGCACACCACCTGAGCTCTGGCTTTGGGCAGTGGGACCACACCGGCGGCTGCAGCACTCACTGGGCACCTCTGGGTTGGACCAGGCTCTGGGTCAGACCTGGCAGTTTGGTGGGGAGCATGGCTAATTTTCCTTGTATCTCAGGACCCAGCAGAACAGAGACATCCAAACCCTCCCTTTTACAGTTCAAGTCCCCTACAGACACCTTCCCCATGACTTGTAGAGGATCTGACAGGGGAATACATTAACCATCATTTCTCTATTACCTCACACTTGCCAAGTGGGAAATTGCTACCTACTAAATTTGCTGGGCATTATGTATTTCTAGGTCTTTACACCAGCATGTGAGAGCATGTCCCAGGTTTGGGGTCCAGGTGTGCTCCCCGGCTATCCCATCACATGCAGTCTTCCTTCCCTTCCTGTTCCCAACGTACTCCATGGTTTCCACACATTGGAAAACAGGGTACAAGCTTTGGGAATTGAGGCATATCCAGACGATATGCTGCTCTGGGTGATAGTTTCTGCCTTTGCAATACCCCAGCAGGTATTTGCATGTGTCTGTTCATCTGCGCGGGGACATAGCAGAGAGTGGCCAAGTTTACCCCAGCTCTTGCATATCCAGAGGCTCAGTCATTCTAAGGAATCTGAAAAGTGCCCTTTTAAACACCCTGAACTATTGCTTACACGGCTGATAGTGCCTCGGGGACAGTCATCCCCTTGTGCTGGTTGAAACAAAGAGCAGTGCAGTGCAGAGGGTACCAAGCAGCTCTGATCTGCTGCCAGTGCATGGAGGACACCAGCCCCTTTGCACTGCTAGCCTGAAGAGGACTTCCTAGAAGCACCTGTGTAAATGGCACAGACAAGCCTCCTTAAACTACTCAGCTGAGGTACAAGTAGTTATCTGACTTGGGAGGTGGGAGAGATTCCTGGGTTTGGGGGTCAGATGCTCACATGATGGCTCTGTGACACCTCAGCCGGTGGCCTGAATGTAGCCTCTGCTCCAAAGCTGGGCCCTGGCGTTGAGCACCTTAGGTATCTGTAGCTCCTGGCCAGCCCCACCACCAGCCAGGAGGAGCAGCCCCAGCAGCCTGCAGCGCATGTTCGTGTGAGCCCTGTCCTCCTTCACCAACCTGCCCATTTTGGCCAGCACCCTCTGGACAGCTTCTCCCAGTGCGGTCAGTCGTCTTCCCTTTCCACACGTGCAGGTCTGTGATATTTTTCACTTTTCTTTGACCTCTCTCTCCTTGCTGTTGGTGAAGCAGCCATGTCATGGGAGCTTGGGGTGGCAGAGTTTTCTCTTCAAGGCTATAATCCTGCTTCTTGGTGTCTACTATGGATGCTCCTTGTCTAGGCTTGCGTACTACCTTTCCTGCTTGGTTCTGTTAGCAGCGCTTTTTGATCCACAGCACATAAACATCAGAATCAGACATTCTTCAACACACTCCATCTCCTACAAGATAATACGGACATTTCCTAGTTTATCACAAGCAGCTTTTGTGTAAATAAAAACAGAGCCCCAAATCTCCATGGGTATAGAACAATCAGCAAACATGATCCTCCACAAAGATATGTTGTAAATTTTAAATGAATGAAGTGCTAACACAGAAATTGGTAGCATTGTCTTCTTCCAGGCAAACTCATGTCAGGAATTCATGCAGTCTGTGAACTCCAAACCCATGGCAGGCCTCTATCAGGGCGTATGGGACATCAAGATATTGTGGGACTAAAGCTGAGCTGGAAACCTGAGCGTCCTCTGTCCAATGCTAACTCACAAAAAGTCACTGAGTGATCAGCCCAGTAGCACGGACGTTTACCAGAATGCAAACACCAACACTACACAAGATGATAAGAGGTACTGCATTTGAACATGCCTCCTGCTGTGATACTCATGGATACATTTTGAACCTTAGCTGCATGCACTGCAGCAGATTGGGTGCAATGATGGTGCCCATCAATTTAGCTTGCCTGGCCTGCGTAGAAGCCAGGCAGATCAGGACCCAGCTCCGCCACAGAGCAAGGATGATGCCACGCTGGGGAATCTGGTTCCTCACCACTGCCAGCACCATTCTGGGTCCATGAGAAAGACAGAGGAGATGATTGTGCACCAAAGGAGGGTCAGAAAATCCTTGGACAAATGTGCTGATCCAACCCCATTTCTGCATTGAACGTGGAGAAGACATGGACTAGAGCACACAGCTCCCCATAGTGTCTGTGCTTTCCCACCAACCAGCTCAGAGTTGGCAAATCAACAGTAGGGGCTGTTGCCCAGGACGCATACATAGCTGTAAAAGGGATATTTGGCCAAGCCGCATGGTTTTCAGACAATCAGCAAGCTGCAGATGTGTTTAAGTAGCTAACACTCCCTAGATATACTAGGGCAATAAGTGGCAAGATTATCCTAGTGCTTCGTGCTCTCCCTCAGTGGTGCAAACATACAATTTTTCAGGTTTTGAACTAAAAATGTGCAGCAAGTCATGAAAGGAAAGTGTTTAACCATGGGGCAAAAGAGCAAATAAATCAAACAAAATGGAACAAAACAAAGGTCAAAACCCTCTACAGCATACAGCGTATGAAATCCTCAGGAGCCAGAGTATTGCAGAAGCACCAACACTTTGGCTACTCTGAAGCAACCACAAGCTCTGGGTCTGGATCATCCTGTCTTCACGCCTCCATGTGCCTGCAAGGGGGTGAAATTGTTTGGCTGCCAGAAAGGTGAGTTGAAGAGAAAGACACAAGCGCAACCAGGCTTCGTGCAGCTGCAGAGGCCTGCTAAGCACTGCTTGCCATGCCTGAGAAGTCTTTTCACAGGGCTGGAAGATGTTTTGTGACTGCAGCTCTGCAGTGCACAGATAATACTGGCTCTTAAGAACACGCAAGAGAAGGATGTACGAGGGAAGAGACGGAAGGTGAATAAGGAGAGCATGAACTGGAGACTTAGGCAAGACTGGCTATTTCTGTAACACTTTCAGACAGGTGTCCATCCTTCTCCCATCGATATAAATGGTGACATGTTCCGTGGGGTCGCAGAGGTGGTCAGCTCTGGTGCAGGTGTGTCCTGCAGCAAAGCGGCGGATGGAGGTGTACAGGGGGGTTTCCTGAGCCGGGGAACCCACAGGGGAGCGCAGAGACCCGCCGGGAGCCGGCAGCTCTCACGAGGGCGGCTGACGAGGCGTGGGCAGGGCCAGGAGCAACGGCGGCCACCCCCCATTCCCACTAAAGGCAGCCCCAAGGGAGCGCTAGCCACCAGGAGTGCTGCGACCAGGATGGGCAAACAGGGCGTGGCGCGGCACGCCAGCTAGGGCGTGGTGCGTCAGTTTGCACAGCAGTTCTCGCTGGAGGGCGCGCAGGGAGGGCGCCTCTTCGAAGGAGGGGCATTCCATGGGCCGAGTTGGGGTCTTGGAGTACACATAACCCAGCAACTGGGCACCGTTCTGTGACCACCAGCAAAGATCAAGGGCACTCATCCTACCCAACCTGCAAGGCAGAATGGTGGGCACTTGTCTGAGGCTGCAGCTCTGGCTGGGGGGTCTGCACCATCTACCCCAGTGGCGGCCGATGCCGCCACCCAGACGGAGCTGCTGAAGGGAGAGGCTGCAGTGCAGACCCCAGGCTGCAGGAATTGCCTAGACCTCTCTCCTGGGGTAGGGACAGGCAGCAGACCTGCCTGCAAAAGGTGTGCCCAGGCTGAGGACCTCCTGCAGCCAGTGGCTGAGCTGCAGGAGGCGGTGAGAAGGCTGCGTGACATCAGGGAGGCAGAGAAGGAGCTAGATAGCTGGTTCCAAGCACGGTTTGCAGTGGACCCGCAGCCCACGGCCAAACAGCCAAAAACTCCCCCACCGGCACACACAGAAGGGAGCGGCGGGGCCAACAATGCAGAAGAATGGACAGTTGCAAAGGCAAGGACCAGCAGGAGGAAGAGACTTCCCCTGAAGCCTGAGGTGCCCTTGCAGAACCGCTTCACTGCTCTGCAGACTGAAGAGGAAAGATCCGTCACACCAGAGGAGATGCTGGAGCTGAGTAATGCAGCCCGATCTGCCCCCCGTATGACAACCAGCGCAACTAAGAAAAGGAGATGGGTGATAGTAGTAGGCAACTCTCTTCTGAGAGGTACAGAGGCACCCATTTGCCAACCGGACGCACTCTCTAGAGAGGTGTGCTGCTTACTGGGGGCTCGCATCAGGGATATCACCGAGAGGCTACCAAGCCTCATACAATCCACTGACTATTATCCACTGCTGTTGTTTCACGTGGGCACCAGTGATACAGCCAGGAGCAGTCTGAGGACTATCAAGAAGGACTACAGAGCCCTGGGAGTGGTGGTAAGGAACTCGGGAGGGCAGATAGTTTTTTCACCAATCCTGCCGGTCAAAGGGAAGGGGTTTCAAAGGGCCAGTCGAATCTGGCGAGTCAACAAATGGTTACGGGACTGGTGCCACAGTCAGGGGTTCGGCTGCTTAGACCACGGGACTCACTTTGAGAAACCTGGTCTACTGGGGGCTGTTGGTGTCCGTCTGTCAGAGAAGGGGAAGAGCATCTTTGGTCATAGGCTTGCCAAGCTGGTGAAGAGGGCTTTAAACTAAAGTTGTCGAGAGAAGGGAACCTCAATGCATCCTAATCCTACCAGTTTTGATGCCAGGGCCAGCAATAGATGCCCAGAGCCTGAAGAAGGATCACAGGTCAGCAGGAGAGCACCTGAAGAGCAGCACAGAGGAACTCCAGCCAGTAAGACAGCTTCATCGAGGGCCCAACTTAAATGCCTCTGTGCAAACGCATGTAGTATGGGGAATAAATAAGAGGAGCTGGAGACGTGCACACGCCTGCAGGGCTATGATCTTATTGGCATCACAGAGACGTGGTGGGATGGCTCCAATGATTGGAGTGTTGGAATGGAAGGATACAGGCTCTTTAGGAAGGACAGGCAGGGGAGACAAGGAGGGGATGTCACCTTCTATGTAAATGACCACTGGAGGGCATGGAACTCTGCCTGGGGGTGGATGAGGAGCCGACCGAAAGCTTATGGGTCAGGATTAAAGGGAGGGCAGGGACAGGTGACATTACGGTGGGGGTCTGCTACACACCACCCGACCAGGAAGACCAAGCGGATGAGGCCCTCTATAAACAGATAGGAGCAGCCTCATGCTCACAAGCCCTGGTCCTCATGGGGGACTTCAACCACCCCGATATCTGTTTGGAGGGACGACATGGCCGGGCATAAGCAATTCAAGAGGTTCCTGGAATGCAGCTATGATAACTTCCTTCTCCAAGTGGTAGAGGAGCCAACGAGGAGAGGTGCTCTGCTGGACCTTGTTCTCACCAACAAGGAAGGGCTGGTGGGGAATGTGAAGCTCAAGGGCAGCCTGGGCTGCAGTGACCACAAAATGGTGGAGTTCAGGATCCTGAGGGCACCGAGGAGGGCGCACAGCAAGCTCACTACCCTGGACTTCAGGAGAGCAGACTTTGCCCTCTTCAGGGATCTGCTTGGCAGAGTGCCATGGGACAAAGCCCTGGAGGGAAGAGGGGCCCAAGAAAGCTGGGTAATATTCAAAGATCACCTCATCCAAGCTCAGGAGCAATGCATGCCAACAAAGAGGAAGTCAGGCGAAAACGCCAGGAGGCCTGTATGGATGAACAAGGAGCTCCTGGACAAACTCCAACACAAAAAGGAAGCCTACAGAGGGTGGAAGCAAGGACAGGTAGCCTGGGAGGAATACAGAGAAATTGTCTGAGCAGCCAAGGATCAGGTTAGGAAAGCTAAAGCCCTGATAGAATTAAATCTGGCCAGGGACATCAAGGGCAACAAGAAAAGGTTCTATAGGTACGTCAGGGATAAAAGGAAGACAAGGGAAAATGTGGGCCCTCTCCAGGATGAAATGGGAGACCTGGTTACCTGGGATATGGAGAAGGCAGAGGTACTCAATGACTTTTTTGCCTCAGTCTTCACCAGCAAGTGCCCAAGCCACAGTGCCCAAGCCACAGAAGGCAAAGGCAGGGACTGGGAGAATGAAGAGCCACCCACTGTGGGAGAACACCAGGTTTGAGACCATCTAAGGCACCTGAAGGTGTACAAGTCCATGGGACCTGATGAGATCCATCTGTGGGTCCTGAGGGAACAGGTGGATGAAGTTGCTAAGCCACTATCCATCGTATTTGCGAAGTCGTGGCAGTCCAGTGAAGTTCCCACTGACTGGAAAAGGGGAAACATAACCCCCATTTATAAAAAGGGAAAAAAGGAAGACCCGGGGAACTACAGGCCAGTCAGTCTCACGTCTGTGCCTGGGAAGATCATGGAAAAGATCCTCCTGGAAGCTATGCTAAGGCACATGGAGGACAGGGAGGTGATTTGAGACAGCCAGCATGGCTTCACCAAGGGCAAGTCCTGCCTGACCAACCTAGTGGCCTTCTATGATGGAGTGACTACATCAGTGGACACGGGAAGAGCTATGGATGTTGTCTATCTGGACTTCTGTAAGGCCTTTGACACAGTCCCCCACAACATCCTTCTCTCTAAATTGGAAAGATATGGATTTGATTCTGGACTGCCCAGTGGATGAGGAATTGGTTGGATGGTCGCATCCAGAGGGTAGTGGTCGACGGCTCAATGTCCAGATGGGAATTGGTGACAAGTGGTGTCCCTCAGGGGTGCATACTGGGACCAGTACTGTTTAGTATCTTCATCAATGACATAGACAGGGGGATCGAGTGCACCCTCAGCAAGTTTGCAGATGACACCAAGCTGAGTGGTGTGGTTGATACTCTAGAGGGATGGGATGCCATCCAGAGGGACCTGGACAAGCTCGAGAAGTGGGCCCATGTTGACCCTCAGGAGGTTCAACAAGGCCAAGTGCAAGGTCCTGCACCTGGGTTGGGGCAACCCCTGGTATCAATACAGGCTGGGGGATGAAGGGATTGAGAGTAGCCCTACTGAGAAGGATTTGGGGGTACTGGTGGAGGAAAAGCTGGACATGAGCCAGCAATGTGCGCTCGCAGCCCAGAAGGCCAACCGTGTCCTGGGCTACATCCAAAGAAGCGTGGCCAGCAGGTTGAGGGAGGTGATTCTGCCCCTCTGCTCTGCTCTGCTCTGCTGAGACCCCACCTGGAGTACTGTGTCCAGCTCTGGAGTTCTCAGTACCAGAAAGTCATGGGCCTGTTGGAGCAGGTCCAGAGGAGGGCCACGAAAATGATCAGGGGGATGGAACACCTCTCCTCTGAAGAAAGGCTGAGAGAGTTGGGGTTGTTCAGCCTGGAGAGGAGAAGGCTTTGGGGAGACCTTATGGCAGCCTATCAGTACTTAAAGGGGGCTTATGAGAAAGACGAGGACAACTTTTTAGCAGGGCCTGTTGCAACAGGACAAGGGGGAATGGCTTTAAACTAAAGGAGGTTAGATTCAGACTAGATATGAGGAAGAAATTTTTTATGCTGAGGGTGGTGAAACACTGGCACAGGTTGCCCAGAGAGGTGGTGGATGCCCCATCCCTGGAAACATTCAAGGTCAGGTTGGACGGGGCTCTGAGCAACCTGATCTAGTTGAAGATGTCGCTGCCCATGGCAGGGGGGTTGGACTAGACGACCTTTAGAGGTCCCTTCCAACCCAAACTATTTTATGATTCTTTGATTCTATGATTCTGTGGACTCCTGGATCATGACTGCTGAGTGCTATGTAGGTCCTTCACCTCCTGAATACATCTTCATGACTCTTCCAGCTCCAGAGGGCATGTCTGGCCATCCTCTTTTCCTACCTCCCTGGGGCCCTGTAAAGTCTCCCAGAGGCTTGCATATCTTCTCCTTGGCCCTGTTTTTGCCAGCGCTGGGAGCAGTTCATTAGCTGCACACCAAACTGTGGTTTCTGGGAAGGTGAAGTTGCTGTATCTTGCAGGTAAGAAATATAACATGGGATTGCTGTGGAGTTTCTTTTTGTAGCTTAAAAGTTAAAGTCCCAGACGTTTCTGAATTGACATCACCAGAGCTGCACGTGGAAGTACCCAGACATGTCTCCTTCAAAGTATGGTCATGATCCTGAAGGGAAAGGACCCTGCAGGGAAAGGCAGCATGGACTGAGGATCCCACGCGGGGCCCAGTGGACTGAGGCTAGAAGGGAGATGCAGAATTGGGGGTGTCCTATTGTCTGTTGCTCTAATATCCCATAGGCACCCCTAATTCTAGGCTACCTAACAAAAAGGCAGCTGAGTTACATGTTCACAGCCCTGAAGATGAACCCTGCTGGGTACGCACTGGTCGTGTTGGCTGTTGTTGAGGAATGAACTGACTGTTCACAAATGCAGGGATGTAGGAGCCTGCCATTTGTGGGACTGGAAGAGGAGTTTTGAAGCATTATTTGTGCTGAAAGTTTCAGTGCTTTTATCAGGGGAAGGCAAGCCACATGTGCAATGTGATCAGGTACTATTCTTGCTCATCTGTGGGAGGATGAGTGGGTACGAGCGAGTGCAGGCAGCCGGCACGCTCTGGTCTGCTCTGCCTGTGTGCCTTCCTGCCTGACTGTTGCTCACTTCTCTGCTAGGAACAAAAGCCATATTAGATCCTGTTTTTTGCCACCAAAGTATGTCAAGGTAGGTGGGAAGGGGGCTGCTTGGCTGCTGACTGGTAAACAGCATAGCAGGCTGCAAGCGGGTGTTAGATGTTCCTGGTGCTCAACTCTTGCTCATGTCCTGGTACTAGTGGACCAGGTGATGGGCAGTACCGGGCTGCAGTGGTGCCTGGAGGTGCAACTCCTTTGCTGCCGGGGGCTGCACTGGCCCAGGACACTCTGTCATGGTGCCATCCCCACTGCTGATGGCAGCAGCAGGCCACCTTTCCAGGCCACCCCGTGCTTGTGACTTGTCCCAACTTGCTGTTGGGGTCTAAGTAAGCATCCATGGGCACATATGCACCAAAAAGAGTCTTAGTCCCCGATGCCAGTAGGGTCATTTTCAGTCTTCCTGTTTGTATCTTCAGGACAAAGCTCTGGACACCTGGTCACCACTGCAAAGCTGGAACTCAGCATTCATGGAGACCCCCTGTTTGTGTCAAAGATGGGAAATTGTCTTGTCCCTGCAGCTGAAGCTGTTGTCTTGCCCCTGCAGTCAAAGCTGTTGGAGGCAGCATTCCCTGTCTCTGGAGGTATCTAGGCAGACATGTGACCTGGCTGTGGGAAGGTGCTGGTGGCACCTGCCTAGGCTCCTGCTGTGCCTGGTGGAGAGAGGCAGGCTCCTGCAACCAACATCTCATCATGCCCCAATGAGGCAACTCACTCTCTTGCCACTGAACAAATAGCCCAGGTGTGTCTCTTGGGCAAAGCCAGGATGCAGGATGCTGAACTGGGAGCTGCAGTGCCAGTCGGAGTTGCTGGGAAACGGGGTATGTCTGGTCTGCCACCTGCATGGCAGCTATGGTGTCAGTGCCTTTGCCAGGCAGAGGGCTGAGTCTTTGCAGGACTGTGAAAGCCTGTGGGTAAAATTTGGGAACTGTGATCCTGGAGGAGGTGAGATCAGGGAAGGGCTTCCTCCAGAGGATGGAGAAGCAGTCAGCAGGTAGGCAAGCAGAGCAGACAGACCCACAGTTAACACAATGGGAACCATTTTAGGTCTGGTCCCATTCTGGTTTAGATTTAAATTGCAGTGGACAGGCCTGTGGTTTTTATTTCTGGGTTATCATATGGCTGTGGCATTTTGAGCTAATCTTAGTCTACCTTCTGTTAACTTTTAATTACTTGTCCAAATCTAAGACAGGGAAGGTAAGGCTAACCTAATTCTTTTCACATGCTCAGTCTAGAACAATGATTCAACTGCAGAGAAAAATTATTCTTATCACAGCAAAATGATTTCACCTCTTGCTCCTATTCTCCATGTCATGGTTAAAGACTTGTTTATATTTCATAATGAATTTTCATTTTCAGGAAGTTTGAGCTTGGCTTCAGAATTGTGCTTGGGGCTGAAACTCAGTATATCAAATCTCAGCTTGGAAACAAATCATCGTTTGTACAAACTTGCAAAGAAATCCGGTTGGCTGGAGGTTAGCAGTTATTTAAGAATATGTTGTGCTTCTGCTCTTTAAAAATATAATCTAAAGGGTGCTTATATATAGTCCATCATCTCTCCATAATTTAAGGGAAACAATTCACCTGTCAATGAAAAGCAACTGCTCTTGAGCTGCTTCACTGTACAGCAAACAGTTTGTATGATAAAGTGGAGAAGACTATCTTATGCTAATGAAATTGCTTCAGGCATTTTTAAACAACCCCCCCTTGCCCCCAAAGCATCCTAGATGGAGCTAACCTCCAGATTGCAGGCATGTGCAGCAAAATGGCTGGTGCAGCTGAACTATATATATGAATGTTACTGTAATATAATCTAGATATATAGAGTGAAAGTTTATAGTTCTTTTAATTGTTGCTTTCTCCAACTACATGAACTAAATATCTCCTAAATAAAATAAAACAAAACTCAAATTGGCTTCTCTTATTACTGGTTCCAGCAGAACTTTCTGTGCTGTTAGGGGTAAGCACATGCCAAAGCGCTTTGCTGGATTAGGCCTTAAACGTCTCAGGATTTAAACTCCTCAGATGAGTGGAGAGGAGGGACTGAAATTGTTCAACACAGACAGAGGCCAAGCATGCTCTAGGAGGTCTACTGTGGCTCTTAATTTATGAGATTATTAATATAATCTCACTGAATTAAATCCCACTGAATAGCAGAGAAGCACATTTTTCTCCAGTTGTTTGGTTTGAAAGGGCTTTTTTTACACTCCCTTTTTTTTCCTGTATTTTGTAATGATTGCATCACCTCAAGAGAAAGCCTGGGGACAGCCCTGTGTGGAGGGAGAGGGTGACCAGCAATCAAAAAAGGTTGCTGGGATTGGTGGGATGCAAGGCATACTCTTCCTAGTGGTTTAGCTCTGTTTTTTTAGATGCCTGACTCTCCCCGGGGACTCCCCAGGCATAAAACTTGGACAATGATACATTCCTCATATTTTTTAGCATAGTCCGTTCTGTCCTGCTCTCTCCCAGTGCCCCCAGTTGGAGAACCCTTGCCTGAGGGGTGTGAGGTTGTTGCAGGGGCGTTGCTGGGAGCCCGAAGAGCAGATGGGAGGAAGCTGCTGGGAAGGGCTGGGCACCCCAAGGGAAACCCGCTGGACCAACATCTCCCTGAGAATGGGCAAGGGAAGCCAATGGCTGCCGGGTGCCTGCTGACCTCCTTGCCATGGACCCTGTGGTAAAGGGTATTTTAGCAGCAAGGCTACCGTTCGCTCTGCTGTGTCCTGTGCAGGCACCTCCTCAGGTCTGTTGCAGCTGGTTGTCTCCATGGGGGAGCTGCAAGGTGGCATCATTCAGCCCGAGGGTGACAAATTTTGCAGGGGAGATGGAGAACCTTGTGTGGGTTTGTATTTGCTTAGTGCTTAAAGGTGGGGGGCTGTGTGCTGGACACCTTTGGCAGCCCTATGCTCAGGCATCGTCTTTCATCCCCTCTGCGTGTTAGGCTGTCTGCTGCAAGAAACAAATAATAAGATTGCCAGTTTGAGATTCCTGGTATTTATCAGCCTGTCCCCAGCCAGAACGCTCATGACTGAGAATATTCCTTGGGAAGATAAAAGAATTTCACTTTATTTACAGAATGAGCCCTGTTCCTGCTCCCAAGTTTAAGACTGGCTTTACAAGTGTTGGCCTTCCGTGAGCTCTGGGTCCCAGATTTGCAGCCAGGAGAAGCCCAGTGCTTGAAGAGGCATCAGGCAGGTCCTGCCTCAGCTCAGATAGGAATTCAAGGAGCTACTTCTTCCCAGGGTGACACTTAGCAATGAGGAGGAGCGGAGCCAGGGCTGGCCAAAGGCCCTGTGGATGTACTTCATTGGCATACTTCAAGTCATACTAAACTGCGCTAAGGGGATTTCACACACCCACCAAGAGCTCCTTCCCTCTGTCCTATTGTTGCACTCAGAAAATGGATGCAGCAGCAAATTTTCTCATCGAACCTATTTTTACTTCCAGTGAAACAGTCGTGTGCATATCATCCAGCAAGAGTCGCACAAGGCGGCAGTCACTGGGAGGTGTGCACCCTCATGGGTCTTCTGGAGCTATTGAGAGCTCACAGGATTGAGGGGTTTGGGCATTTGTATGCTGAACTCCCTCAAGACCTTTTCCATCTGTGAACGTGCAGTCTCTCACTCTGTCTTTGAATAATGCTTTGCATAACAGAATATTCTGGATGGGAACAAAGGAATCTTCAGGCAGCTCTAGAGAATGCAATGCAAAAAATAATGGGCTGAACCAAATTTGCTTTCTTCTCCAAACCCCCTCACGGCTTTGGATTGTCACTGCCTATTTGCTTACTGTTGCTTCTTTCTTGTGGAAGAAATTTGGTTTGTTAACCAGATTATCTTCATTGTGAAATGATAAATGACTTCACCCCAGTTGCCAATAGTCCATGATGCCTGGAAAATAAATCTGCTAGTCCAAGTTGTTCTAACAATTTGCTGATTTCTTTGGGGAAATATGAAAAAAAATAATATGATGCTTGTATAATCATTTACTAAAGTTATGACTAATTTGCATCCTGGCAGCGATAAGAGGAGATAAGAAGATGTGGCATAAATCACACTCCTGTTTTTCTCTATCCATCTTTCTGGAGCCTGAGGGCACCTGTTTGCAGCTGCAAAGGAGTGCCTCTGAACTGAGCTGCAATCGCACCATCGGAGAATTGCTGAAGCCAGGCTAATGAGTCTTGCCAGATGCGTGCTGTCTTGTGCCAGGCTGGCCCTGCTTCCCTGTGCTCCTGGTCTCTCCTTTGCTAGGAGGCTGTTAGAAATGGCCAATAGGAATTTCTCTGGACTTTTTCTGAAGCAGCTGCCAGAGACAACCCAGCCTTTCCTGCTCCAGTGCAGAAATCCTGTCCAAGCCTGGCAGGAGTGGCCCAGGTACTCATAGACTAAACCCTGTCTTCTATATCAAGGCATGCATGATTTTAGAAAATTGACATTCCTCCTTCCTCAACCGCTGAATTCTGTTTGTTTTGTTTAAGGTTTGTGCATGAGTGCAGGTCCCCACAGAGTGGGGGCCCAGCTGCTGCAGCATGAGGACCAGAGTCACCAAGCAGCCTGCAACGGCGGCTGGGGAACCGGACTCTCCCAACTTCGCTGCACCATGTGAAAGCAATGTGAAAAATACAACTGCTTTTCAAGATAAGTAGTGAAAAGCCTGTGCCTTTGAATGTTATTATCTTAAGTGGTGCTATTGGATGCTGAAATATGTTAAAATGTGTGGGAGGAGGGTTAGCTCAAATCTCCCCACCTCTGCTCCCCAGGGCTGGCATTCACACTCTACATCCCGAGCCGTTCTGGTGCACCACCAGCCTGGTTTTCTGGGTTTCTCTCCCATGCACCCTCCCAGCTCTCCAGCACTGGAGGTGAGCTCACACTGCAGCCCTTCCCTCACCGGGATTATTCATTTGGGTTTCCTTCCTTTTATGTAGCCACCTAATGCCATTACACGTTGCCTCCATTTCTATCCAATTTAACTGGCAAGGAAGCCAACAGGTTCAAAAACTTTTGAGAGGGATGTGGGATTGACAGACATAAACACTGTTGTTACAGAAGTGTAGTTTCCTTAGGAAGTCAGGCTAAAAAACAAGGTTAGCATACTATTTCACAGTATTGTCTGTATTCTGAAGGCATGTCTGTACAGGGTGGTATGTGCCTTGCTGGGTCCTGAGCAAGCTCCAACTGAACCTTCATGTCAGTGACACAGTGTGTATGGAGATAAGTTTGAATACTGGCAGCATCTCTTCTGTTTGGGGCAGCTGTGCTGTTTCTGGTTTGGGAACCAGTTCATCCAGTGTCAAACTGAGGAGCTCTGCAGTACATTGCATTGTGCAATGCAGACATACCCAAATAATTCATCTGAATGACACAATTCCCTTGAAAGTTGCTCTCCAAGTGTGGATTACAGGCTGAATTTGAGGTAATTTGAGCAAGGAACTCCTAAGATGTAACCCCTTCTTAAAAAAGTCATATGCCATCCAAATGTTACTGCTGTTACACTACTTCATTTGTTGTATGCACACATCTGGATGTCGCACTGTGGCTCTGATCTTCTCCAAGCTGTTATCAGGTCATCTACTTAGAGTATGGTGTTTGGTATGGTATGGTGATTGACACCCAAGGACCCTTAGGGAGGTAATACTAGAAAAAGTAATGGGGGTACAGATTGGATCTCTCTGGATTAAGGTGACAAGGTAAAGGAAATTAGGGTTGCATGCACAGCAGGACGTGGTTTATGGACAGCTGGGGGGCTGCTGGCAGCTCTGGGATGAATGCAGCATTGCTGACTTTCCACCTGCAGGCTGGAAGGGCTTCTTGTCACACTTTGGCCCTGACAGCAAAGCTATTGTTCTCAAAGCCAATGTTTCAACGGGCTCTGAAACCCACACGCATGCTCGATCTGTTGTGAAAGTTACTATGCCTTAGCAGGGCCAGAGGATAAATTTAGTCTGGGGTCACTTGACACAGAATGTTCTGTAGATGCTGCGTGCCCCACGCACGTACGCAGCTGCTTTTCATATCCACATTGCTCTAAAACCTCTAACCTGCCCAATCCCAATAAGCCCAAATACTGATTTGCTGAAGCAGGCAAGTTTGGTGTAAATGAGGAATCCTTCTGTCAAAGGGTCCCTGAGGTGTGGACCACAGAAAGAGAGCTGCTTACAGCATTTGCCGGACTCTCACAACTTTTGCAGTGCATAGCAGGGGAAAAAAAAAACCACCAAACCCTCCACAAATAGGCTCTCTGACCTTGCACCAGTCTTCGAGTATGTCATGTTATCACAGTCCAAATGCTTCACTGCCTCTGTTTGAAGAGACTTGGCATCTAGAATTTCTTCAAAGACCCCTCACTGAAGGACACTGACCCAGCAGCGAACTCGCACGGGGCCCATCCGTACCTGCAGTGTATGCAGGCACAGCGTGCACTGGCAGAGCCATACACTGCCTGTCCCAGAGCAAGCTCACCCCTGGGGCTGTCCTTATTTTGCTTCCCTCCCTCCTTCCTTCCCCAAACGAAGCCTGCCCAGAGCAGCTTGCGGGACTGAGTGTTGCCCTCTGGATGCACCAATCCTCCCCCATGCAGAAGTTTGCTGTTGGCATGAGCAGCACCTGGTGCCAAGAAGAGGTGTGAGCGAGGGAAAGGTGTGCATGCGTGCAGGTTTCGGGCAGCTGCCCCACGTGCCTGCGGTACCATTTCCCCAGCCCTCTCCCTGCCACAGTTCATGCAGGTGGCACTGGGATGTGATGGCTGGTTTGATGGGAGCCATCAGACTGCATGGGAAAAGCAGCACTGCTGCCACATCTTTGAAGCATCCAAAAAATGATTTGCTGTAAGGCAAGGAGGTTAGTGGTTCCTGATACTTTCTAGAACATGAAGGCAGTGCTTAAAGACTTGAAGTATAATTGACTTAAACCTCCCAACACCAAGAAATTTGAAACTTGCCTTCTGTAACACCACTTTCACAACAAGCTTAACTCTTCCCCTATATGAAATGCTCCTCTAGCCTCTGTGAGAGCTTGCCAGATTGCCCCTTTCCCGAGCCTGTGGAGAACAACATGGGAACATGCAGGAGTCCTGTGAGGGGGACAGGGAGGCCCCACCTTGCTTGGGGAAAAGGCCAAGTTTAAGTCAGATGTGATGAAGCAGGAGCTAACTCGGTCCTGTGTGTCTTTGCTTGCTTGTGCTGCTCTGACATAGCGTGGGCTCCATAGATACCCATGGGCAGACGATAAAGATGTGGAGGAGCACCTATGCCTCTGAATCTCTCTGTTCCTCAACAGGCAAAGAGATGGAGCCATTCCAAGTCACTTCCATTTGCTCCTGGAGCCTCTCAAACGCAGAGCAGCAGTGTTTAATGACAGCCATAAATCATTAAGTAATTAAGTATGCAAGCTGTAAAAAACATGTGCAGACAAACCTTGTGCAGTGATGTATATGTAGAATTTGAGGTTAGAAAGCTAACATATTGCTATTTTCCTACAAAAACATACCCAGTGCTGCACTGGAGGTCAAGATAATCTGAGTGGGGAAATACTCCTCTTTATCCCATGAGCTGTTGTTATTGGCCTGAAAAATACTCATTACCATAGTCATATGGAAGTTTGCAACCAGGGCTAAAGTTCAGGCAGCCAAGTCTTAGAAATGCTGGCACATTTTGTGAAGCAGGAATGCCAGTTCCACCCTTGTTTATTCCAGTGTTTTTGTATTATATCCTAGCAGTCTTTATAATCTGAGAATTTTGCCAATTCCCTTCACTTTTTCTTTTGTTTCCTGTGGAGTGTGTATCCTCTCAGGTCTTTGGCAGAGTGTATGAGAGCAGCCTGGCCTGTTGGCAGAGCACCATGGCAGGAGCCAGCACTGAGGGCTATGGCAGTGGGCACCTACCTGGGGTCTGCTTGAGCATCTCTTCCGGCAGTTTGGGTTTTCACCTACCACTTGTTCTGCTGCTTCCGACACTTTAACTGCTGTCTCTCCTCAGCTGCTTTGTGCTCTACAAGCTTTATTAAGCAAGGGATGTCACCAGGTGAATTCATGCACCAAATCTTTCTTCCCTGCCCCAGCAGCACCTACAAAATGTGCAGGTATCTGGGTGTCTCCAGTAAGACATGGTCCTCTGGAGAGAGTGTCTCCACGTTAGTGCTGGATCCTGAGAGAGTGGGCCTCCCAGTTCACCTTCAGACACCAAGTTTTAAAAGATGGATATTTTTTAATTTACTCTAAGATGAAATAACTGATACACATTTCTAGCACTTGGAGGGGCCTTCACAAAAGGGTTATTTGATTTCCTTCTTTTATTAATCTGGTACAATACTATATTACCTCCTGTGGTGCATGCATGTGCAACCAGTCCTCGGGAGCCTGGTCGACCAACTGGAATGTGATTTCCCGAGCCATTGGCAGGGAGAGGGATGCAGCATCAGGGCTGCTCCTGCCTCCTCCCTGCTTCGCCTCCTGCTGCATGGCTAACAAGGCAATGGGATGTTCCTAGTTTGGGCTTGCCTTTATTTCCCCTGCGCTGTAATATTGCAGAAAAACCAAGGGCAGATAGTGCTCTTTGATCTGAGCATTAGGGATAATTATAAACAGACTGGCAGAAACTGTTGTTATATAACCATATAAGTGTTTCAAAGCCATGCAAAAAACAGGAAGCTGGGATTAAGATATACACAATATGAAATTATTATGTTAGACTGGATGGATTTGGTTTGTGCCAAAGTCCTCCCCGCCTCCCGCCAGCAAATAAAATTGCCAGAGGTTGAAAATTTCTGGTCACATTTGTAAAAGCTATCACTTCACCAAGTGCATCGATCTGCCCACAAACCTGAAGGCCCAAAGAGCAAAGGTGTGTTCACACCAATAAATACAGTCATCTGTTAGTTACTGAACAACTTGAGCCTGTTTCCCCACGTTGCAATGCATTGAGATATTTGGCACTGTCTAACGTCCGACTCAGGGCCATTCTATGGATTTACTTTAAGAAAAGTGAATACCAGACTGAAGGCATTTCCTATATATTGAACCATAGGCACAGCTCAGGAGAAGGCTGCAAGGATTCAGTGCAAGAGAAAGGGTGTGTAACCCAAAGCCCACCCATGGGAGCAGTGCTGTTTTGTCGTGTATCATTTCCACAGACATAACCCGGGAGTGGCTCTCCTGAAGATGTAGTAGCACAACAATATAAAACAGGCTTGAATGGGGAGGCATTTGGGGCTCTGGTTGTCTGTAGATTAAAATGTTATTTGTTGCATCACTGGGTTACACAAGTCATTTAGTACCGTGAAATGTTTCACGGGCTTATGGTCTAAATGCCAGCTTCCAGCCCTGAGCCAGGGGCTCCGCAACATTGCCTTCGGTTGAACGGTGTTAGCGAGATTAAATTTGGCCACACGCATGTAAAAACTTAATAAATTAAAGACTGATATCCCACAGGCATGCAGCGTAGGTGAAAACGCATCACCCAGTTTTAAGGAAAACATCATTGCCTTTGTCTCCTTTCATGACTTAGACTTTGGGGTAGATTATGCACTTTCGCAGCAGAAGATTGGAGGGTCAGAAGTCACAGGCCTGGGCATCACAAAGGGCTTTGAAATGAAGTGGAAAATGCTGCAGGATCTAGTTAGGGTCCAGGAAAAGCAGAAAGGCTGTTTCCAAGGAAGAGAGAGAAGAGTGGCGTTTCTGTTAGTCCAGCTCTTCTCACAGTAGCTCCTGATTTTCTCACCAGAGCCTCTCTTCTGGAGGAGAAATCCAGCTCAGAAGTACCAGAGCACCCACCTGTGATAAAGGCAGGTCTGCTGAGGGCCAAGAGAGCCCTTCTTCGCTGGGGAGGCATGCTCTCCCCAGGCATGGGCTTGCCAAAGGCACACCAGGGGAAGATGCATGCCAGCCGACATCTCATTGAGGAGAGCGTTGGTGCATCACTTCACCCAGCAATATCCGCCGCTAATTAAAGCTTCTAGGAGTGCAGAATAACACAAGGAAGAGATTGTGGTAAAGATTTCAGAAGCCGTAAAAAATGCATTAGAGGAGAGGCCTTCGCAGGCTGCAGGTCATGTCCAAGCCACCCTGCATGCCCAGGTCCCACTTGTGCTGCCTGCTGTCAAGAGGCCATTATGTCGCCGGTTCCCAGCCCAAATGCCTAGGAGGAGCATGCATAACTAAACACATGTATACATACATATGCATGTGTATAAATTGGGTCTATGCTCGGAGTTCTCTAGTAGCAAGGATTGCTGTGATACAGCACAAAAACATTTCAGTAAAAAGTGTTGGAGCTGGCATCCTTGCTGTTTAAAAAGCCCTGCAATTTTGCCAGACATCGCTGGCTGAACTTTAGCCTTGGATATAAACTTCCATAAAATGATAGTAATGAGTATTTTATAGGTCAGTAGCTCAGAGGATGAAAACCGGTTCCCTCCCAAGAGAAATGATCCCAGGCTACAGTGCTGAGTGTGCTAACAAGGATGCTGCTGAATTGCATTCTGCCTTGCTTTTGCAGTTTTTCTATGTATGACTTCATTTTTATTCTATTTTTTCACAGGCGCAGAAAAGTTATAAAACATCTTTCCAGCTAGAATTATCAAATGTTTTGGCATTTTTCTCCCACCTCAGTCTTGACCAAACATGGGGTATCTCAGGGCAGCAGTGAGCTGGCAGGTCTGTTCTCTCATAAAGATGACGCCAGGTGCCAGCTAGACGTGGCCCTCACAGGACTCTCAGGATGTGCTTCTTCGGCAGGGAGTCTGGGTGTCTCGCTGGCCCCCAGGGCCCCTGGGCTTCTGAGAGCTGAGGAGGGAAGCAGGGAGCCTGGCCATCTTTACCTTGGAGCCATCAGCCCTGCAGCTTTTGACTGAGAAACACTGAGCACTTAGAAATCCATCTTAAGTCTTGGCACAAAGTCTTCCATGTCTTTTATTGCAAACCAAACATCAGTGAAGCCTTTTTTTTTTTTTTTTTTTTTTTGACCTGGCCTGCTATATATTTCTTCTTTGCTATAAATTCCGAATTAAGGACTCTCCATCGCAGCAGTGAAATTATTCCTCAGACCTGGCCCCAGCACACAGAAAAGCTCTTCTTATGAGGTGCTGCGTGCAGGTTACACCCAGCTAGGTTTGCTGCAGGGGTTGTGGTGCAGAAGGGCACCCCTCCCCTTGCTGCTGATGGTTAGATTAAGAGGACAGAGGACTTTCAATATAGCAAAAGGAGCACAGAGACTGAGCATCTAGAGCACGGGCTTTGGTGGGGGGGCTACTTTCTAGCCAGCACTGACTTTTCTCTATTTTCAGTCAAATGTTAGGAGTTGCTCTTATTTTAAGTGACTGAGAAACAGCTGTTGGCCCAGAAGGCAACTGCTGATTTTTAAGTGCCAACTTTGTCAGATCACAATTAAAGGCAGGTGAAAAAGAGAAAGCTCCATCCTGGGTTTTGTTGCCTTAAAGCAAACTTTTTTCCCCCTAGTCTGATCTGTGAAAGTTTGTACTTTAATGGAAAAATAATTGAGAGGTTCTGAACTGGTATTGGCTTGACCTTGAATGGGCTGTCCGCTGTGTTGTTATTCCAGAAAGAGGTGGGAATGATGGTGTTCACATCAGTCAGCACGGCTCGGAGAGACTGAGCCCACAGTCCTGGGCTGGATCCGTAACTTGGGAAGCAGTGCAATGCCCTGTGGCTGGAAGCTGCTACCAACAGAGAAGGGGAGTAGCGATAACTTTGATGGAGTTAAGCTGTAAAAAATAACTTGGAAAAACAAGAATGTGGTAGAGAACTGGGGAAGATCCCAGGGGGGGACAAAGTCTAAGTCAGGAGGCCCCTCAAATGAAATACAGGCGAAAAATAAGGTTATCTGACAATCTGCTGGAAATAAGAATTGGAACATACAGTGCTTGAACTCACATACAGGTTGGGGAGAAGTATGTGTATGCAATGAATACACTGTATTCAATCCAACTTTTCCAGAAATATGCACTTGAACAAAAGTATTTGCTGGAAGAGAGGCCAGAAAGGAGGTTGTCTGCATTTGCTGATGCAGACAGAATGATTCAGGGCAATGCTCAAATCAAAATAATCTCTCAGAAACATACCACATTAATAACTGCAAGAATATGAGAAAAAAGGCTTCATTCTCTTGCTCGAAAAAGAAAGCAGCAACTCTGTGGTGAGGCTGCTAAACTAGAACTATCTTCTTAATAGCAACCTTATCTGCTCAAGTTTCTCCTGCACCTTGCAGCTGTTTTGGCACAGCTAAGAGATCTGATGTAGTGAGTTCATGGCAAGATTACACCTTTGCAAGCAGTGGCAGGTTCAGACACATTAATTACACTGTGGTGCTCAGGATGATAGGGGAGCCCAGGGCTGGGAGCCCAGGGGGAGCCTGGCTTCTGTGCATGCAGAGCTCCTGCTTACATGGAAACAAATCAGGCACAGACTTCAAAAAGAGATGTCTGCATTTGTGTTTGATTACGGCTTCGTATCTGCAAGGGACAATGCAGGGAAGCTGGATCATCACCTTTAGAAGCAGGTATAAAAAAGACTCTGTCAACACCGGCCCTTATGGTAAGGCCAGTAGTAATTCACACAGGATTTCCTGTCAAAAATTAAATCCTGATGGAGTTCAATCCTGTATTTGCCTTCAAATACTTTGTATTTTTCATATTTGCTTATCAATATATCATGTAGAATGACATTTACACGTAATGAAACTGGGGATCCTTGCATTTTTTCCAATTGGTTGACTTCCTTCTTGCTGTTACAGTTGCTAATTGGAAGGTTTCTTTGCATCATGAATCATAACAGGCTGCTAGAAAATTTGTTTGCTTTTGGATTTCATCCTGGATTCCCTGGGAGCACTCAGCACAGCTGTGCAACAAGAAAAGTGTCTACAGATCAGGAAACAACATCGTCTTCATGAGCTGCCTGCAGCAGCCTATGTGTGAGCACAATTTGGAGAAAGCTGTGGCCTTTGCCTGCACAATAATCTCAGCAGATGTGAGCACTCCAGGACCAATTTTTAACCGGAGTGATATTATGGGAGAGATTCAATATACTTGCTGTTGCTAAGAGGTCTCCACTCACTGCCTGTTTTCCTGTTCAGTAACTCTCATGTCCTTCTTTTCCAGACCTGGCAGCCTGTCCTCAAACTAGTAGTGCCGTCACGAGTTAAAATAACGATGGCAATTCTTAAAAAATTATTCTACTTGGAGAAAAAATATCACAAGCATCTCTTTTTACACGGCAACATATAGCACCAACTTATTTCTCTTTAGAAGCCCTTCTGGTATGGTGTTCCTCTCTTTTATAATTCATCGGTTACTTGAGTGTGTAACATCACTTATAGTACATTAACAACACAGAAGCAGAGGAGCAATCCCTATAAGAACTGTTCTTGAGGCAGGACATTTCTGGAATTGAATCCTCTTTAGCTTTCAACACAAAAGACAAGCTGCAAACTTACTTCTGGAAAACCAGAGTATGAAAATGGAATTTTCCCTGTTCTTTAGCTCTTCCGCTTCCCTGTCCTTTCCCTCCTCTGTATCATGTAGGTGCTACAGACCCTTTACAAGCACTCAGTAAGAAATATGTTTTCTTCTCAATAAGCATTAAAGGTATATGATTAGTTTTTATATCAAGACATCTGTTGAACACTTTTTCCTCGCTTTAGAGTAAGATGAAACTTAGAAAGGTGTCACTTCTAAGTTTAGTAGTAAAGACCACCTCATTTAGGTTAATATGTTTGGACAGAAAGAACAAGGGAAAACTTGGAAAGGAATTGGGGGCTTCTGGTGATATTTCTAACACTTGACACACGGGATAGTTTAACTGGTAGTTTAAATGACTGTATAAGACAAACTGCTTCTGTTAGTGTAATATGGACCCTTGTCCCTCCTGAGAAGTAGCTGCACAAGGTGGGAAGTAAAACTATCTGGACTGTGTGGAAAAAGAAATTTAATAGCTTGTGCAGATCCAAGTTTCCGCACATTCCATTCCCCCCCCCCCCCAAAAAAAAAAAAGACATATTTAAAACCACCTCCTGCATGATACTCCAGGCACATTCTTACAGACATTCATTCCTGGGCCTAGTAATAAATGCCCCTGGCCTTGTGATGAACTGCTTTAATATTTAACTTAACTTCACTCCCATCTTACTGATTTGTTTCAAAGGTCTGAACAAAGTAAGCATGCTCACACAGCATTGAAAAGAAATACAGTGCAAAATCTTAATCATTCAACAGTATGAAGGAGTTCATAACGCCAACGTGTAATGTCCATATTTAGTCTTTTGTATGAAATCTGACCTTCCCACTAATCAGTTCTTAGGAGGAAATCTTGAGCCCCGTTGAAGTCAGTGGCAAAACTCACAATGACCTCAACATTTATGTATGATGGAAATAACTGAAGCAGAGCAAAGCAGGCTGATTTTTCCATGTAAGCATATTTTATGCAATGATTATTTTATTCATTGATTATATGATGCAACGACATTTAAATATTTTCAATGTATTTGGTCCTTGTCAACTTAACTATTCAGTGGTAAGCCTGTGGAAGATAATTCTAGCCTTCAAGGTGGTCATTTGTTTCAAAACTAAAGTTAAAACTATCTGTGCAAGTCCAGTGTACAGATGTTAATTGTGAGCTAATTGCAATGGATACACACACGTTACTGTGGCCCTCTTTACTTGTTCACAGATTGCTTGTAAACACATTGTGAAGTCTTTAAATTTCACTCCTATTCTAAACCAGACATGAACTCCAACAAGAAATTGTTTTTGGGCTACAAATGATTTATAAATACGCACAGATCACATGGGTGAGCGTGTCACAGGATGTTCTTTCACCTAAATGAAGGATTTGGATTTGTCCAACTTGATACCCACTTTAATTTATGTCATGTGCCACATGACGCTTGTACCTTCTGTATGATGTGTATTTTTGACTAACAGAACCTAAACCTGATGGGTGGATGGTGATGAATTTGAAAGGTCATAGGCAAGTCAACAATTCACCGAGATGGTTTTAGAGATCTCTTAGAAAATCCTTATGGAAATGTCTTTGTAAAAAATGGTGAGGAAATGTTTAGGAAGAAAAACTTAGTTGCTGCTCCACCTGTTTATTGTGCTGAAATACATATCCTCACATCTAGAAAGTGTCTATGATATAAAGGGGATTAAAGCTAGCTCGGTATAGGAAGGAGAAGATAATAGTCAAAGAAAATAGGGATTGTACCTTAGGTAGTGCCCCTGTTTATAAATAAAATATGGTTTACTTGTTTTTTGATACATTTTCCTCTATGAAGGGGTTTAGAGTAGCTATCCAAACATTTTGAAGCTGTGGAAGGAAAATATTTCCCTGCTGTTCCCTTCAGTCTTTTCTCAGCACCAAAACTCTGTTTCTGTGGATATGTCCTGGCCCCCGCAACAGCACTGGTCCGGTCTGGTCTGTTCTGTAACAGAAACCCTCTGGTCCTCTCTCTGCATTCTTGTTACTGTGAGTGTATTTGTCATTGTTTACATCCATTTAATGTAGCTGTAAATGAGCCTTTGCTTCAGTTAGGGTATTTAGAGATGGTGAAATGACAAACTGCATTCAGGTCTTTCAAACACAGGAAGCCAAGGCACTAGGAGGAGTGTTTAATAGGGTCTAACAGGAAACAGCCTCCTTGGAAATGGAGGTTTATTTACAAACACATCAAACAAGAGGGATCCTCAGCCCCAGGGGTGGAGGAAGGGTGCCTTTTGTTCCATAAACATCCATTTGAACATCCTATGTCAGCCCGCTAGCTGGGCTGCGGGTGAGCGGAGCCAGCCAGTGGGTCCCCCTTGGGGTGGCTGACTCGTGGTGGGTCTGGTGGTGATCCCACTCCTGCCAAGATGATGCAGAGGGCTCACACCTTGAGCTTTCCTCATAGTATGGCTACAGGACACCAGCGGAGGGCTTTGCTGGCTGGATCGCAAGCGTTGTGGGGGATGCCTGTTTGCTGTGCTCATGAAAAATATTTGGAGAATGTCTGGCCTTGACTCAATTTAGGACGACACTTGGTGGGGATGGTTATTTCAGAATGGACATATACATTGGTGGGATATCTTAAAAAAAGAAAGATAAGAGGCTTAGTCCACAACTGGGGTCCGATAGCATTGGACTTTGAAGAAGTCCCGGTCATTATCTGAGCTTTGCTGTTCCAGCAAAGCTCTGCTTGCAGGGTTGGAACTTTGCTGACTCCTTCCCAAAGAGACAATGGGAATGCACCTTTTTTTTTTCTGTCCCAGAGCAGCAGGACGTCAGGCTTTGGGCCACCAAACGGCTGCCTGGGAAAGGCTCTCTGTGGCCAGTGCCTTCTGGGGGAAGGCTTGTCTCCTCTGCCTCTGCTGTGCAGCATGCCCTGAGGGTGTGAATACTTTCTACACATAGCTAAACCTGTCTGCTTTTTTGTTTTGCCTTTTCATTGTGTTTTCCTACTGTTGTTTCCCCAGGTGTTGTCAGCAGCCAGCCAGCCAGCTCAGATGAGGGAGGTAACTCAAAAGAACTGTTGAGCCAGGGAGAGCTCTGGCTGCCGCCGACTGCCGACTGCCGCAGCCTCCTCTGCCCACTGCTAACATCAGCCTTCGGCTTCACTGGGAGTGGTGCTAGGGGTCTCCTAACACACTCAAAAATCGCTTTCCACAGTCTCTTTGCCTGTGCATTGGTCAGAGTACCTGTTTACTTGACTCTTTGGGGCAATTACTAAATTTGGGCATTTCTCAACCAGCTGCGGGAGCCACAGCTGTTGCTGTAGGAAGCGTTGGCTCCCGGCTCAACGGCTCTCCTTGCAACCTCTTCCCAGCCGTTGGCTGCATGGGGAGTTTTGCCTGGGTAAGGGCTGAATAACGACTCCACAGTTTGGACCTGCATGCGATACTCATCAGGCTGTGACAGCATGGGTTTGCAAGTGTTTTGACGATCTTCCAAGAGCCTTTCAGCATAACATAATCTGGTAATGAATCTCACATAGAGGTGCAAAGGATGCAAATAAGCGACTCCCCACCTACTGCTACTGTCTATATTCATTAGAGAGACAGATTGCTCAGTCTCCACACAATCATAGGAAAAAGGTAAAATGCAAGCAGGCAGGAAAGAAATTAAGGCAAGTAAAATTATTCTGTATTTTTCTCATTTAGAGAACAATCAAAATAGCAGTGTTGATCAGTGGTCTGCTGTTTTCCTTTCTCACTAATTACTTTTTTTTAAATGGAGAAACTGCTTGGAATTATGGTGTGTAGAAAATGGGGACATTTCAAAGCTGCACGCCAGGCGGAGGGGTAGCGAGCCCGGGTGTGATTCCCATTCCTGCTGTGTGCTGCCTGCAGGACTGATTGCCCGCTTCCTGCCGGTGGCCCCTGAAGGAGGACTGGCTGCCAGGGCGCCTGCCCAGCCCTCAGGGATTCATAGCACCAAGCTGGCAAGGATGCGATGCCTCCTGGGTCAGTCTCTGTGCTGGGCTGCATCTTGGCCTCCAGATGCGAATAGAGATCAGGTATCACATCTACTGGTGTGACTGTCTCACAGGAGTGGTTTTCATTGAAAACCCATCATTTCTGGGAGCAATTTTTATTTTGCAGGTAAAAAATGTGAAGGCTTTTTCACCAGATGGAAGGATCACAGGAGGACAGGGTGAGGATTTGTGATGAGACTCAAAATGACTGACACATGAATGTCGCACATTCAAATTAAAAAGCTTTCAAAGGAATCAGTGAAAAAAACCCCACATATAGATTTGCACAATCTGGTCAACAAGAGTGACCTGATCTGGTGCTTTCAGCCATTATCGGCCATGGGATTAATGGGTGATTGAACCATCAGCATCCTGCCAAGACTAGTGAAATATCGTTGTCAGGAGCTAGTGGCCATCTGTTCAGCAGAGATGTAGTAAAAAAGCATAAAAAAATTAAAATAGGGGAAATAAGAATAAAAACACAACTCTTGGTTACTTCATATTTTGAACTTAAAACAACTATATACTTATGATTTTCGTAAGAACATTTTTCCCAGGCTATTTTAAAAGACAGTGGCATGAATAACCCTAACGAGAATTTCAGAAAAGGCACTTTCTTTAGTCGGTATATAATCTACATTAAAAAATCATAGACAAAACATAGCCGCGTCCTTTCAACATCAATTTTTTCTGATAAGAATGTGGAATTGTCTACATTTTTGCCTCTCAAAAAAAGTGTTTCTAATCATGGCCTTGTGCAGACACTTCTTCTCAAACATCACTCTTCAGCACTCAGAAGAACTGCTTAATGTTTCCCAAACACTAAACCCACAGTGAAGCAACTTTACCCATCCCACACCATCTCAAGATATTTACCAAAATTTCAAGCATGTGATTTAAAATATGCCTGTCATGGTTTAACTCCAGTTAACAACGAAGCACCACGCAGCCGCTCGCTCACTCCCCATTGGTGGGGTGGGGGAGAGAATCGGAAGAGTAAAAGTGAGAAAACTCGTGGGTTGAGATAAAGACAGTTTAATAGGGAAAGCAAAAGCCGCACACAAGCAAAGCAAAACAAGGAATTCATTCACTACTTCCCATGGGCAGGCAGGTGTTCAGCCATCTCCAGGAAAGCAGGGCTCCATCATGCGTAACGGTGACTTGGGAAGACAAACGCCATCACTCCAAACATCCCCCCCCTCCCTTCTCCTTCCCTCAGCTTTATATTGCTGAGCATGACGCCATATGGTTTGGCATATCCCTTTGGTCAGTTGGGGTCAGTTGTCCCAGCTGTGTCCCCTCCCAGCTTCTTGCGCACCCCCAGCCTACTCGCTGGTGGGGTGGTGTGAGGAGCAGAAAAGGCCTTGACTCTGTGTAAGCACTGCTCAGCAGTAACTAAAACATCCCTGTGTTATCAACACTGTTTTCAGCACAAATCCAAAACATAGCCCCATACTAACTACGGTGAAGAAAATTAACTCTGTCCCAGCCAAAACTAGTACAATGCCCTTGCAAGGGAGACAATTATAATGACACGTTAGTTATGAAATGGATGTAGCATCCAAAGTAAAACTTGTTTTGGTCCTTTCAGGTGAGTGAACTCAACTGAACTCACAGGATTAAAACAGAGGCCAGAGTACCCTCAAATAAATATTGTTTACATCTGAAGAGCAATATTCAGGAATGTCAGCAGTTCTAACTGACAATTAGGAAGGCACTGCCAAGCCTGGGTAACGAATCAGTTATTAGTAGAGGAGTCAGACGGTGCTAATCTCTTCACCAGCTAGTCAGCACTTTCAAACAGCCTGTGGAGATGGCAGATGCTGTTTACTTAGCACAGACGTCTCACCTACTCTTTTAGCGATGCTGGGAACAGTCAGTGGTCATAAAAACATGTTGGTCCCTCTGATTAAGAGAAGTGTTCAAGCGTCCCCTGCTTCACAATGTGCTTTTCTCTGTTTATGTTGTCTTTGTGAAGTTGCATCCTTTTGGACATCAAGCAGATTCCTCCTCCTCCTCCTCCTCCTCCTCCTCCTCCTCCTCCTCCTCCTCCTCCTCCTCCTTCTTCTTTCTTCTTCTTCTTCTTCTTCTTCTTCTTCTTCTTCTTCTTCTTCTTCTTCTTCTTCTTCTTCTTCTTCTTCTTTCTTCACTTGGAAGACTTATTTTAAAAAATAATCCCCAAATACCTGTCTCTTTGGCTTCTTGGGTGGAGAAAATTTTGCAATAATGTGGTTGGGATAGTGCAATCTTGCCAGGTCTGTACAGCACAGCGAGCCCACACCCAGAGTGCCCTTGGCAGAGCCACCCCTGCCTTTAGATGTCACTGCCAAGGACAGGGACATGGGGAAGCTGCTGTGTGGAGGGACATCCTGGGCAACATCTAGCCAGCTTTTTTCAGATCCAGCCATTATTTGCATCTGGAAATAAATTCAGGTCGCTAGTCCCTGGTCTTCTCAGCACAGAGGCACCAGGAGCTCCGGGAGGTAGGAGGGTGAGAGCAAGGCTGGGCAAGCACATGCAGTGGCAGCGGGGCTCCTTTATCAGGGGCAGGGCACATCTTTGCCTTGTGCCAGGGGATGAAACACCAGCACAGCCTGAGCACCAGCAGGATGGCATTATTTGCCACATGGGCTCTGTTGTCTCTTCTCACTATGTTGGCCTCTTTATAGCCAAGGATGACTTGATTTATTCTCAACTTTTTGGCCAATGCTCCCTGGACCAGCAAAGCAGCATCAGTTTCTGCCCATGGGGCTTCTCCTGAAACCAGCGTTGCACCAGCCTCTGGCAAGAGCGAGCGTGGGGACATGTACACACAAACACTGCCCCCCCACACCTCTGCACAAGAGCCAGGCATGGGTCTGCCAGGAGTGAGGAGGCACTGCTGCATGTGGGGAGCTGAAGAAAAGCATCTTGTTTGGGGAAATAACAAACCCAGGAATTTCAACAAAATTGCTGCTTTATGTAAATGCAAGTTGACAAGCAAGCAGCCAAGAAAAGTCCTCCTCCAGTCTCCTTGCACTCCCCGGACAGTCCGTCCCAGGGGCAAGGCTGTGCAGGGGCGACACACTAACTCCCTTGCTAGAGAACCCCCCAGTTTATCTCCTTGCATGTAGCTGTGCTGCAGCACCTGGCTACAGACTGGGGCCTTGCACTGCAAGTTCACTGCCCCTCATTGCTTAGAAGCAAAATAATTCCTTCTAATTCCTTATTGTCTCTGGCACGAAATTTGTTGCCTGGGGTTTAATTCCCACTTGTATATGCTGCCCCACTACTGAGACCTCTACTTACTCCGTCAGATGCAGGGCTGGAGCGACATAGGCATCATCGATGGGTCCAAATGTGTCACCAAAGCTGTCTCAACAAAACTTGACAACTTTCTGACAACACTTAGCAGGGCTGAAGCTGCTTCAATTACTTCCACCAGTTTTGAATCCATGATTTGTTTATCTGTAGCACTGCTAAAGCAATATCAATGAATCTCTTCAGCTTCAAAACCACTTTTTTTGTCCTTCAACTCTCTTTATTTTGCTTGGAGATTTGAATCAGCCACGTGGGAGAGCTCAGAGACATGATGGGTCAAGTACACATAGTGGCAGGGTCATCACTAAAATATCATTACGATCACCTGGCTGAGAGCTCTGCAAACCCCTCTTCTGTCCAGCAAGGCACCTATTCCTCTGGCACGAGGTACTGCAGTGTCCCTCCAGGACTGTTTTGGGGTGACAGAGCTTACAGCAAGTCAACCTTAAAGGCTGTGAGTGGAGAAGGACATCTAGCACAATCTGTTTGGCTTGGAGCTAACTGAACTTGCAAAAGGCAATAAATGCATGCGTGTCGGTCCCCAGAGCAGCTTTGCTCAGCATTACTCTGTTTCAGAGCTCTTTCAATTGAATCGAGCAGTTTTGGATTACAGATAACAATGAAGCCTTAGGAGCTAAGGCCTTCAGCAGTGTCTAATGCATGTACATTTAATTAAAAGTTATAACTGCTGCAAGCTTACTCATAAGAACACAAAATACTCAATAAAACATTATCGTCCAAATGTTCCCTTTGCATTTATTATTCTCATTTTAACAGAGGGGTCTCTTAATATTTTACACTCAGGAAGAAATTTATTGGAATGCATATTTAAGTTCTGTATCAGCTGGGCTTTTTTAAAAATTGAAACCATATAAGCTCATGTGTATAAAAGGTATTATTAATTTTCCCATCCAAAACCAGAAAAAAACAAACTAGAGGCATAGGGTAGTTAATGCATTCAGATGGTAGCTGAGGCAAAGTTTCCTGTGATGCATGTGTGGAAAATAATGTATATGTGTCCCGTCCAAAAAAGCTCTTTGTCCAAAAAAGGGTTTATCTCTCTGTGATGGAAGGCTAGACAGGCATAAATTGTTGTAGTCACCTCTTGCCCCATGATATTACTAAATTATGTTGGAGCGGAGGTGGATTTAGGGATTTAGTAAATGGCAAACCCCTCTGACCTTAATAACTCTAATGCCTCCTTTAATCCCATGAGAGCTATGCAAATGAAATACACTTCCTGCATTTAGAATAAAGATTGTTCAGTCAGTTTTAAGCTGCAACCAGTGCATATAATGTTAAAAATGCAACAGAAAGACATTCAGGCCACCTGTTGGGCAGCTCTGTATCCCAGTGACGTAGCACTGTGCTGGGGGGACTCGTGTGTGGGACCCCCACTCAAATATTCAGGGCTTACCTACAAGCCAATAATGTGAAAGGTGTATACATATGTGTATATATATATGTGTGTGTATGTGTTTGTGTGTGTGTGTGCATGCATGTAAGGCAAAGGCTACGAAGAGCTAAGGGCATTTGTAGCTACCAAGGAGAATGAGCACAAACATTAACTTTGCTGCTCTTCTGTATGTCTAGGACCTAAATGAGTCATCCTACATGTGTCACTTTTTTATCCTCCTCCCCGCTTAATATATATTCACTCAAAAATATATACACAATTATCTTGAGGTCTTGGGCTGTTGCGAACATTTCAGTGGATGCCCAGAGATTCGTATGTCCCTCACCTTTCCTTGAGTACCACCACAGGAGGCAGCAGCCCAGGCTCAGCCATGCATGGTGCTGGCACCGACCCAGCTGTGCATGTAAGAGTGTGCTTAACTCCCAGCGGGTACCTAATCCTGCTGACTTCAGGATCAATGTTACTTGAGGGGCAAGATCCACTTGTGCTGGCACCAGAAAGGGCTTCTGCCATCCCCTTGTCCTGGTGTTTCTCCTGTGCCGAATGAGAGCAATGGACCTGCGGGCTCCTGCCATGCACCTGCTGCGTGCCAGGGATCCTCGAGGCGTCAGCCTGCTATGTACTTTCTTTTTTTTAATAGGCCTGCGTCTGCTTTCTTATGATGAGAGCTGGCGTGTCCCCAAGGATGGCTGTCAGGCAGCCGTGCATCCCTGCTTTTGGGGCTGGAGGTAGGACATGCTGCTCTCCTGTTTCAGTTCCTATGCCCTTGGAAAAGGAAACATGGAAGCAGGTGAATGGCAGTAACATTACTCTCAGCACCCCAGGAATGATTACTTCATCACGGGAGGATGTCTGCAGAGCAGTAAACATCTCACCTGTAGGCTGGGCACTTCTGTTTTACAGGCACTGTTTGTGCTTTTGACATGCATTGCAAAAACCACAATTATGCAGAGTTTAACAAATGGGATATAACCTGTAATTTATTCCTTTTTTAGCTGCTCTTCATGCCTGCAGCTTTACTGAATGTATTTGCTATTCAAAATTGGTTACAGAAGAAATCAGATCCTACAAAAAATTATCAACCTGGTGATTGTGAATAGCTTGTTCCAAGCATTTGACATTTGAATTATATTAGTAACACTTAACTAGGCACAAAGTAATGCATAGAAATGTTTCTGCTGTCTTGCTGTATATGTATATTTCCTAAAATAAGATTTTGGCTGCAAACAGGCACAATTATGAGCTTATAATTAACTTCAGTAAAAGTTCTGTCAGGATTAATTCAAATTCACTTCTCTTTGATAATGTGCTGGCAGTATTTACTGGAATGTTTCTAGGAAGCGAATTCAACAAAGGCCTGAATGCAGATGACACTAGTTTTTCTTTACTGAGGTTAATTTTGGCAGGACTTTCACGTATTACTCCAGTCCTACAATCATGTTTAGCTTTGAGAAGGACAGCAAAGAAAATCTGGGAAAGGAACTCACTACTGAGCCTGAAACATACTGTGATCAAAGAAACCTAGTGCATCAAATTAAACAAAACAAAACGAAATGAAATGAAATAAACAAAACAAAACAAAACAAAATAAAATAAAATAAACCAAACCAAACCAAAACAAAACAAAACTACCAATGTTGACTGCATTTGGGAAAATGATATCAAATAGCCAAACAGCAGCGTATACAGAGCTTTGCTACACTTCACAGCAGGTATATAACAGTTGGATAAGGGCTCCATTCTTCTGAAAAATATTATTTTTTCAATGGATGATGTTTGGTATTAATTCATGGAAGCTCAGGAAGAAGTGACAAATATGGGATTTGAGCTATGACACTTTGATCATATTAATCGAGGACAGACAACATAGCTCTGAAGAAAGGGTTAGTAGTCCATGGCATGTGGCTGCTGGGCTATGGCACCGAATTGGAAAACATATTAGAAAGTATATGTTACTTCCCAAAGTTATACCTCACCTTAAGAAACGTTGGCACCACTGAGAAATCATTGGAAAACCAGACTGAGTAGAGCGTCTGCAGCTGCAGAAAAGCTGAGGGGCAGCTTAAAGCCACCATGGTCCTTCATCCTTCACTTCTGGATCCTGCTTGACACACCAGGTAGAGATGCGATGGTGAAACCCAGAATAAGAGCGATGATACTAATCAGTGATGTCTGAAGCAGATTGCTTCTGGCAGAGCACGAGAGCCTGGAGGTGTCACTTGGAGGATAAATCTGGTCAGACATACCCAGCTTGCTTGGATCAGGCAAAGCAATGAGAGAGCTCAGACACCAGCAGACCTGGGGTCTCCCAGTCACTTGTATTGCCAAAAACGGTCATGTCTGGGTGGCTCATCACGTATGATGGGATTATGGACATCCCTGAGGAAGCGCCCGTCACAGCCACATGTGCGGTGGGAAGATCAAGCACGCCGTGCTGAGCGCTGGGGCTGAGCCAGCCTCAGCCGTCCAGGACAGGCAGAGGTCTGCTCATCTGCAGTCCAGGCTCTCTCTGTGGTTTGCTGTGGGGGACGTTTTTCTACGTAACTGCAAATACAATGCACTGTTTTGCCTGTCACACCCTTGGCAGATGCAGTGGTATTTCCCATCAAAACGGGTCTTCCTATCCCCATCGCATTGTGCTGTGCATTGGGTCAGAGCCTCGCTGTGCCCTCCTGTGCAGAGCTGGTTGCGCCTCAGGTCGGGAGGCGCATTGCCAGTGATGTCTGTGAGCATTGCCAGTCTGCTCTCACTGGTGATACTGGAACAGAAGTCATCACTTCGTGCCACACCAGGTGGTGAGTGGAGCAGGATGTGATGGTGTCCAGAATACGGGAATTCAAGATGGCGATGAAAAATGCAGCAGGAGGAGAGAGCTTCAGATGAGGCAAAAGTAGGAACTGAGAGAGTTCAGCTCATTCAGAAAATGCTTATACACTATATATTTATCCACTTCAAGATACAGAGAGCTTAGATGAAGGGGTGTGTTTCACATTGGCTTATCCAGGAGAAGACAGCAAAGAGTGATTGCCTCATCCTGCTATCCAGATGTGGTGGTAGGGTAACTGGTGCAGGAGCAGGCTGTCAATGGAGACATTCAATGCCCTCTTAGGTGAGAGTTTCAGTGGAAATAAAGCAAGAAATTCATGCAAACTTGAACAGTGGAGCAAGAGGACATGAGAAAAGCCTGGGGTCAGGGTGTATGTCTGGAGCAGCCTCCCTCGGCTGTGCTCCCTGTGAATGAAAGTACCCTGGTGCCTTCTCAGCCACACAGGACCATGAGCCACACTGCGGGCACACTGTTCCTTCGAGGAAGAGGCAGCAGGGGTTCCTGAGGGCAGCTCCAGCATGTGCACAGATGCACACGGTGTGTCTGTCTGCATGCTAAGAAGAAATGGAAAACAGAACCAGCACTTCACTTGCTGTCACTGCAGGTTTTCTTTGCATCATGGCAGAGAGAGATGCAAAGTAAGGTAAGAAAGTGCCCAGAGGTGCCTGCCCACCTGGCCACAGGGCAGAGCAAGGGCTACGAGCCTCTCCTGACTCTGCAGAGCAACTGCCCGCTGCTGCCAGTCCTGTCTGGCATGTTGTGTCCCCACCTGAGAGAAAGCCTGGATGCAGCTGCAATGCAAAGCCATGGGTTGCAAACAGCCTTGCCCAACCCAGCCTCATGACCAGTCAGGGGTGCTCTCAGAGATTAATGACTCTTTGTCTCAGGCCAAACCAGCTACTCCATGTGACTGTGCTCAGACCGGTATCTCGAGGCCAATCTGCTTTAGCAGCCTCTAGACTTTGGCAGGCTTTTGCCCGGATCACCAGCTCTGGCCCCTGTTACAGCAGCCCGCTGGCCCAGTGGCCTTTGGGAGCCTCTGTGCCAACCCAGGCCACTGAAGGACACTGGCCACACAGGCACACTGTCCCAAACCTGCCCTCCTGTCTGCACCCCCGGGCAGCACGGGGTGGCTGATGCAGGAATGCACAGACGGTGCAAAGAAGTTGCCTGAGCTGTTTGTATTTTGCATGCAGATGGAGCCTGAGAGGCACCAAACACCCAACATAACCCCACGTACCCCTTCCCCAGTTTGCTTTTCACCCCAGGAGGTAGTAGCTGTGTGGGAAGGTGACGAAGCTGCTGCATTCGCTCACTTTCTCTTTCCTGTTTGGTCTTGCCTTTGCGCCACATCTCAGCAGATTTTGTCTTTTTATAACTTCCAACCTCCTCTGACAGGTCAATCTCAACATCTACCCATCAGATAATCAAGGGCTCCCTCCACCTGTCTTTTGCTAGGTTAGCCACCAAAAGTCTAGGCTTGAAAAACAATTTCTTATCTAGATGGCAGCAATTTCATTGTTCTGCTTGGAAAACAGACCGTTTATTTGTTAATTCTTTTTAATACCTTGCCGATTCAGAGGCAGACTTGCAGGTGCCAGTCTTCCTTTTCTTCCTGCAGATGAATAAGGCAGTGAGTGCTACCACAAGAAATATCAGAAAAATGCAACACGTGCCAACTCTAAAAGTGAAACCAAGTTTGCAAGCTGTATATATACCAACTGGTAGCCAATCTTCAGAAAACCAAAGCCAAAAACCTAATACTATATAAATATCATCAAGCACATTTATATACAAAAGCAATTCTGCCTTTATCAGTAGTCACTAAGTGAACTCCTTATGACTGACTTCACTGTGTTTCCACTCATTTCCAGTAAGACCACAGCTGAAGTGAGAGATGAATCAATGTTAGTGACAGTGGTGACATCTGGCCTAAAGGTCTCTGACTGTGACAAAATGCGGAAGACCTGTGAACCTAGGTTTTTCCAACGCTGCTGCAAGTGGTTCAGTAAGCTCATTGGTTGACTACTGTAAGACTCTATTCAGAACACATATATAATCTATATTTATAGGTTTCAATTTGCATATAGATTTAGATTCTTCAAGCTTTTCTCCTCACCTATTTTTAATTTAAATTTTAAATGTCTTTTCCCCTGTTAACTCTAAAGAAGTCAAAGCCTATTGCCCTGGAAAGTCAATTGTTTTCTGTGTCTCTCTAGGCATCCATCAATGGTCCCAAGCACCTTTGAAAATCTTCTGGGAGCCTAACTGTTTTTTTAACTGACTTGTCTTTCCGATTCCTGTCTCCAGTCAGTTAAGAGCGCATCTAGAGTAGCTGCCTGACTCAGTCCCTACAGCAGCTCAAGTATTTTAGCTTGAGAGGACAGTGCATGATGCTGACACCCTCTGCCTATTATCCAGGGCTGCTGAAGCATGGCTCCTTCTCTGCCCAGCAGAGAGAAGAAGTCACTGCTTCCAAGCAAGGGTACATTCCTGTTGTGGTTTGCACCCAGGCCAGAACTGAGGGGTTTGCTACAATAAATTTTTCAAATTCTGCTTATTCCTAAGCCTGCATATTGTCTTTCCTCAGATCAGTGGTGGAGCACCACCACGGAGTGATAAGATGATGCTGGACTTCTTATTTATCAATTGGCACCTAAAGCAGGTCTCCTAAAAACAGCCAGGGCCTTTTGCAACTTGTATGTATTCCCTGACCCCTGGCTGTTTCAAAAGGATGGGCCATGCAAAAGTTTGCATGGAAACTGGAGAGCCACTGACCACGGTGACACAGCAGTGACCACAGCTCTGCTTGCAACGGCACGTCTCCTCCCACAACCTGAGTTTGTGCATTTAGTCCTTCCCTCCTTCCTTCATTTGTGAACATTTTTTTAGGAAGAGAGTGAGAGAATTTGACCCTGAGAAAAATGTGTGTTCTCAAGAATTCTTTTAAGCTGTGCTTGCTAGCAAATGACTTAGCAGTATGAAGTATTGCTTCATTAGACTAATGATGATCTTAGTAATCCTCTGGTTCTGTGTAAACCTGACAGAGGGAGAACTTGCAAAAATGTCCCACGTAAATGGCATTTATGTGCCTGTGTGTAAAGGGTGTCTGTTTAGAGAAGGCGGAAGTCACATGGCCCATGAGAAAATAACTTTTTATAAAAGCACTGTTTGCATAGCTGTTAACAAAGTGATGGAGGCCACTGATAATGAGAACTGATGAAGCTGGTAGGTTCAGCTAGGCTATATAATACTCTATTTTTAGAGTACTTATTTTTATTTTTTTCTTGAAAAAAGTTAACAGGAATCTATATTTACCTGGCATCTGCCTCCACATAAGCCCTCTTGCAAGCTTTCCCTCCCTCACAGTGTCCAGCCTTGTTTGTGCTGTGCTGTTCCACTCCCTGATTTCTTCAGCACTTAAGAGCTAGTGTGGGGGTGTTGTTAAACCACATGTGAAAAGGAATCCAGTGAAATACTGTACAGCCTAAAAAATGGAGCACAGCCAAAGTTAGATGGTTTTAACCTGAAAAAAAAATGCTTTGAAGCACAGTTTGCAAGTTAAGGACAGGGATTCTCAATCCCAACCCAATATACGCTGCATGCTTTTTGCATGGTACCTATAGTCAATCCACACGGGATTCAGCTGACTTCTTAGGCAAAGTTAGGCTTTCTTCATGCCTTTTCACAGACATAAAATAGCTAGATCTGTTCCTGTGACTTATTCTACCCTATGTGGAACCTGCAAAGATTTTAGAAACCCCATGCTGGGATTCCCTTTGTCATTTACAGAGCACAGGGCTGTCTGGGGACTCTGCTGGCTTGTCTAGCAGTTGCTGAATTTGGGCACAATGGTAGCCTTTAAGCTTCAACCTATGGTAGTGACGCACTGCTCCTCAAATCTGCTCAGGTGATGGAAAGCTGTTGGAAAATCAGCTAGCTGGGGAAACTGGCATGGAAATGAAGCGTGGCACACAGCAAGGCTCAAATGCCACAGGACATGCTGGTAAATCAATCAGCAAGAAGGAGATCGAGCTGGATTGCTGCTGTGTTCAGATGACCATGCAGTGGGGTACCAACCTTTTGGGCCATAGCCAGCTGGTTCCTTGCACAACCACCCCCAGCGCTGCCACATAACAACTAAACCTTTTGGAGCACTCTCCTAACCCAGAATTTATTGTACTGGAGATGGAAGAGAATCGATACTGCAGGGGTTAGGAATGGGTGAACCTGAAGGTAGCCAAAAGCCTGCTACCTTCAGAGCAGCATCCCATCTTTGGAATGACGGATCTGTTGGGCAGTAAAGCATGTTGCTGTAGACAGTGTGCTCTTGTAGTCTACATCCATAGTGTCTGTATTAAGATGCAAAAAAAAGGAGAAAAATGTGCTTATGTCTCAATAGACAGGACAAGAGAAATGTAGCAATATGCAATAGCTTGTCTGAAGATACTGACTGACACTAACAGCAGGTACAGAATGGGTTTCTGAGCTAATGAAAATTGTAGAAAAATTTCCATTATAAGAGAAATCTGGAGGTCATTTTGTCTAACATCCTGCTCTAAGCAGGAAGTTCAAAGTTAGTGTCAGCAGACATAAATAATATCCCCCATCTATATGAAAGCGTTTCAATTCTTAGAAGTTGAGGATTTTACAATGCATGAGCATAAATGACTACATCCACTACCAGCTATCCCTGGCGGTGAAATCCCTGGTACTGTTGGGGTGAAATGCCATAACTCCTCAGGAGTGTGTAGAGAAACTTCCCACAAGTTTAACAGGTGCTAAAAAAGTATGTAATTTCTTTTCTGCTTAAACCATTCATCTCCCTCCAGTGCATGCCATCTCATTGTTCATTATATCTAACTTGCATCATAAGGCTATCTTTTTCCCTGAAAAGCAGAGGTGGTTAGCATTCTGAAAAAGGGCAATTTTCTAAGAAAGTCTCTAGGAAAAACTGCTTGTTTGCTCTGACTCCAGACCCTGCTTTCTTTTATGGAACAGAAGAGAAAAGGGGAGGGAAAAAAAACTCTACAAAGTCTTCAAATGTAAACCAGTACATATGGTCTTAGTATGTCTCATCTATGGAAGAATGTCAAAGGTCTCACTCTGCCCTTTAACAGGGCAATCAAAAACAATTAAACAGAGGGCTAATTATCTTCCTGGACCCATTTTTTTCACTGATTGTAATGCATTATCTAATTACAGGGTTCATTTGTGAATTCTCACTTGGCACACAGCCTGTCATTTCAGAGACGATACTTGGTAGCTTTGGCTTGCAGCAAAAGTAGAAAATGCCATTCTCCGATGTAAAAAACTCAGCTCACTCTTGTCAGTAGGAGAGTGGCCCAGCCTGCCAAAGCACTGGCCTGCTGCAAGGGGAAGGTATGTGGGCTGCACAGATTTGGCCAAACCATAATTTGAGCAAGCCAGGGAGGGTGACGGGCTGGCAAAAAAGCCCCAGAGGAGTTTGAAAACCTTCAGGGTTCAAAGGGAGCAAAGCTATATTGAGGCATGTGCTCAATAGCCGCAGAGTGGGAAGGCTTATCCGAGCACCTTCTGCTCAGAAAAGGAAATCTGCTTCTTGGATAATTGCTTAGTAAAGACAAAATCTGGGCAGTGATAGGAATGCTGCAAAAGCCAATGTTGAAATTGGATGTAGTCACGTTTTCCTTTCCTCCAAAGAGAAATACCAGACAATTTCTTTTGAGTCACTGGGCAACCAACCAAAACAGCCAAATGAACGTTTTCTAGGTATCATTATCAATAGCACACGACCGGCACGCCAACAAGTCCACAGTCTCCTGGGCTGGGAGGTGGGAACCCCCCATGAGTGCGGAGGGCTGGGCACCCCCCAGCACTACCTTCAGTCGAATGCTGAGATTGTGAAAACAGGGAAGGCCAGTCCTGTCTTGCTAGCTGGCATGGGGGCCACAGCGGAGATATGAGTAACTTTGCCTTCCAAGTACAAAATGATTGCTGGCAGTACACCGTGAACATGTCAAACTTGGGGGAATATGTTAAGAAAAGGCCCATCAGTGGTTTTCTTTCTTTAAATGGTAGCCACTGAAAAGTTATGCAAACACTTCAACTGTGGAATATATAATCTGATGTCTGGCAGGGTTCCTCTGTTGATCCAAGGAGTGAAGTATGCAGGGGATGGCTAGCAGTTGTTTCAGTGCTTATTCAAAATGATAAACTATATTAGATGTGTTTTCTCCCCCCTCCCCCCCCGCTTCTGCTCTAACTCGGTCACTCCCAGTAAATAAACCCAATTCCCTGGTTTTCTAACAATGAAACGCTCTTTTAGCGGCCACAGGCTAGGGGAGAAGGAGCTGCAAAAAGGAGTCAGCGAGGGAGCGTGAGCCTGTGGCTGCACATGAAAACGAGCCCAAACCAGAGCCAGCTATTTGAAACATGCATCCAGGCAAACATGCTTGGTTTTAATAAAACAGCTCCCTGTTCCAAGCCACTTGAGTTAAGCAACTGGCCAAAGAGGTGTTGCTAAATCAAAATCATTCCTGTTTCTGCCCATTTCTCATCAAAATGGAGATGGCTGAAATCAGAGCCTGTTTGCGGAGCCCACCCCTGTCGCCACAAGCCTTGGGGTCCCAGTCTGACCTGCTCTAGGGGTTGATTTTGCAGCCTCCATCCTCACCCTCTCCTCTTCTGCTGGCTTTCTCCCCACAGTCACCAACATCTGCCTCTCCACCCAGCCTCAGTAAAAAACTGGGGGGGAAAAACTCACAGGTCGTGTCTCAAGAAGTTACTCAGATTTCACTCACTGCCTTATGAGGTATAAAGGACAAACAAAGAAACCACACTTCCTACAGAAGCCCCCGTAGCACCTGATACACCACTCGGTCTGTGCAGCCCCTGAGGAAATGAAACCGCGCTGACTGTGTGTATTCTTTTTATTACCCTTTGGGGGAAAAATAAAAGGCCTGATTAAAATAAAGTATTAGTTTAAGCTTTTCTTTCTTCCTGTATTTCTATTCTGTGTGAATACTCACCTATTAGTTAATTTTAAAGAGTTTAACTCTTTCTAAATGAAATTAATTATGAGTATGAGAAAGTTATGTGGCATCAAAAGTCTTACAGACCTTCTCTAAAATAAAAAGGGAGAATGCACTCAAAAATGGATGTTGAGATACTCAGTAAACAGGATAAATACGAATTTTTTAGTCATGTATCATTTTTACAGGAATGACCTGCTGTGAGAAGATAGGTCTTTAGATTATTTAAAAAATAAGAGGAAATTTGAACAGAATAGCTGCTTAGCCTGAGAAGAAAAATCAGTAACTGAAGAAACATGTGAAGACAACACCACAAAATACTTTGATACCACTGGAATACAGCCACATGAATTGGAAGACATGGGGTATTGTCATTTTCTGGTCAAAGCTGCACTTTTCTATTTCCTATGACTTTCTGTTAGTTGAATTCCTGCTTGCCCATACGCCCACTATTCAGGGCAAATGAAACTGTTGTGGTTTGATGATGGGCATCTCTTTGAGCTATATATGTATCTTGTAGGTTTTTTATGTTTCAGAGTTAGTAATAATAATTATTCCTGTTAATTACACACTATTGTCATTCTGGATTCATAAGCAGGCTGAATCGTCTGCCAATCTTCACCCAGACACAAGGAACCTGGACTAAAATCCAAATTAGCATCTTTCTATTGAAATTGGATCATTCGGTCATGAGCATAACACAGATCTCCTTTGAGCATTCTCCTTGGTTTTGGCTTTCCTAAGAAGCCCATTTATCTTATTCATGGTCTAAAAGCCCATGGCAGCTCCCTTTTGTCCTTCCTGATGTTAGCACCCACTACAGTCAGTACAGGAGCCTTGCTTTCCCTCAACCAGGCCTATTTGTGCTCCACTGTTTTGTGAAAATACAATTTTGTGGTTCCTCCCCAAAACCTCTTTGAGATGATAAGGATGATGTGTGAGATGGAAACCGTAGGTCCCACATAACACATCAATTTGTGCTGTGTCCCCTCTTCTGATTTTCCTTTGTCATCCTAGAAACAGACTCACACCCACACACATACACAGACAGAAACTTCACGTCCTGCCACTAGGCTTTGATATACTGAGGAATATAAAATATATGGTACCCTTGTGGTTGAAGGAACCTATGGAAATAAATCCAACCCAACCAGTGCATGGTGACTTCGTATGAAATATTACCCAAACTAGTCCTGATGCTACATAGCATCTGCTGAATCAAAGAGAAATGAAGGAAGGAAGCCATCATTTAAAACACTTAAAGGAATAAAAGATGTTCAGGATCAGACTCCTTCTTTTGAGAATGAATTAGGCTTCATGTTCCTTGCAGCACTCTTCACTCAAATACAGCAGCTATAACCAAGACATCTGGTCAAGGGCTGCAGCACTGGTGATATTTGCTCCACAAAGGAAAAGCCATGCATAATTCCATTAGCTTTGCTGGGGAAAAATTACTTCCTCAGTGTTCACCGACAATGAATGACTGGGTGATAAACTGCCATGATGAAATTTAATGTTAAAAAGAGCCTTTTGCGTTATGCATGCAGGGAAAAACAACCCTAGCCTTACATACATATGGATAGACTCTAAATGAGCAAATGTCTCTCAAGAAGAAATCCAGGAAGACTGGAATCACAGAAGACAATTCTTCGCTAGTATCAGCTCCATACTAAGAAAATTGGATGTGAGGATCTGTTAAAATGAGTAACAAGCAAAAAAGAGTGTCACATGCCACCATAGAAAACAGAAATATACTTATTCCATAAGTACCGTGCCCAGTACCCATTACCCCTGCTCAGAAAAGAAAAGGTTAAAAAAAAGTGTGATAAGGAAGATTTAGGAATACAAAGTGACTTCTGTGTAGAGAGCGTGATCAACGATAGGACTGGCTTGGAAAGCAGGCAACAGAAAGGTGATGCACTGGGCTACAAAATCCCCAGCCTGCATGAACTGTCGTCCGGCCCCAGTGGGGATGTCTGCATGCGGGTGGTTCACGTGCTGCAGAGGACAATGTGGAAAATTGGCTGGGCGGTGTGCAAGGTTGCTGTCATGCCCAGGCAAGACAGAGCCAAATAGGGAAGAATTCAAGCCCTCTCTCCTGAAGTGTTTCCTGTGAGGAATGAGGCTCGGGGAGGAGGAATAGTTTGAAAATGCGCCACCTGGTCTGGCCGAGGGCTGGCAGACGGCTCCTGGCAAGGGGAGCGCACTCCAATTCCCTTCTGCACCGCACCAGCAAGGGCACTGGGCAACTCACTGGTGGTGAACAGCACTTTGCAGGGCGGGTGACCTCTTGGTTTGTGCTGGCTTGGGGTTGCGGTGGGAGAGAAAGACCAGACCCCTTCCTAGCCCACCTCCACAGTGGGCCAAAGAGCGACTTGGTGGAGATGGTTTGCCATCCGTATGCTCTGACCTCTGAGATGTACCGCTGGTGCCAAACTCTCCCCTCCTGTCCCGTGCTGTGCAGCAAGGGCAGGTCAGCATCCTGTCAGGGTTTGGAGGCTTATCAGAAATGCATCAGAAGAAACACAGCCTCTGGAAAGTGGTCTGGAGATCCCACAAGAAAAGATTTATTGCACTTCTTTCTTCCAGCTGGGCTGGAGTCACTGTACGAACATTTTCTTTCTCTCTCTCCCCCTTTCGACATCTGACAGTTCGACTTCTGCCTGGAGTCTGGGAGCCTAGAGGTTGGTAAAAAGTAATCAAGAAGTAATTACGCTTTCAGAAATAATTCAGTTCAGGTTTGGATACAATTTTAGATGGAGGCTTGAGGGCAACAGAGAATTTTTATTGTGTTGGAGTATTCTGGCTCTGCCTTTGGCAGCGTACGTGAGGCTGTGTTTCAGCTTGCTCATTAGGGCAGAAATAAGCTGGCTCTCAGGAGTGCATGGGAACCCATGTTCGTAACAAAGTTACACTAAAAATCAGTGTTCATTAACCTGCTTCTCTGTAGTGCTGTTGTCTTTAAAGAGAACAATTTGAGTTTCCAAGCCCTTGCTACTTTCCATGAACCCTTCATTTTTAGTGAAAGCATTTTCCGCTTTCATACTCATGTTTCATCAAAAACCTATTTTCTGTTGCAGAAATGGAGAAGTGGGGTCAACAGTGGTGCTCACACAATCAAAACAGGGCCCAGCTATTGCACCACCACACTCTAATACCAGCCAGGGGGCTCAGCCCACTTCTGTGGGACCCTGCGCGGGAGAAGGGGACCTCCGACGTCCCGTCCCAATGCTTTCCATGTTCCAGCCGCTTGCCCTGTGAGGAGGAGGAGGGACTGCCTCCGGCAGGCAGTGCCCAGCTGCTCGGCTGCTGGCGGTGGTGCCTCGTGGTGGTCGGCACCATGTCCCTTCCCTCGTCCAGCAGCAGCTAGCTGTCCCCCAGCCCACTGCCAGCAGTGGACACTAATTGTAAATGAACCTTTGGAGGCTGAGCCTGTTCTGTAACACTCTAGTACAGGTAAAATGTCTGCCTCGCCTCCACTGCACAGACCTCCATCGTCTCCCCATACATGGTGAAGGTCTCTGTTGCTCCAGGGATGCTCCTGGTGGCCCACGCTGGGTGGGGGCTGTGGGGACGGGTCTCAGGGGAGGATGGCACCTCGTGGCTCCGGTGCAGTGTGCTGGTGTCCCTGCCAGCTGCCAGGGCCAGTCTGTGCCAGCAGGAGGCTGGGCTGGGCATGGAGCTCCAGAGAAGCATAGTTAGGACAGTAGCTGAATTATAATTCAGTCCCTAGCTTTTACTGGGGAGTAAATTCTCCTTCACTCTGGGCTAGAGGGTAAATCCGCAGCTTAGTCCTCAGCGAGCCCAGAGAAGGGAGATAAAGCAAACCAGATGTGTGATTTCCTGAGTCGCTGGCATAAACCTCACATACAGAAGGGTTGCTCCTGGAGGCAGCTATTACAGTTATACCGCTGTTGAGAACAATTATGTTTTCATCTTGATATAGCCTAAATTCTGTTGCAGCACACAAGACACCATGTAACGCAACATGCCGAAGCAGGAGTCGTGTGGCGGCTGCACTGGTGCAGCTGATGGGGGCAGAGCAGGGAGGAATGGTTTGGCTGTGCAAGCTGGCCATAGCTTTCTGCAGACCTCATCATCATGCCCTGAGTGTGGGTCTGTAAGCTGTGCCATGGGCCAGCTTACATCTTTTCCAGCCACTCCACCAGCTCTCCTTTCGGGACATTGTCCTAACCCTAGCTCATGTCGTGCTGCAGGAGGACAGCTACTGGCGGGAGTGCTTGCTTCATGGAGATGTCAACTGCCAAGCTAACAGCATCTTGCTCACCAGGTACTTTGAAGTGGATGTGATGTTTTTCCGCAGCCTCCTTTTACTTCTTAATTAGGTTGTAAACTTGGTGGTCAGTCCTTCAGCCCGGACCTGCACCACTCCCACCAGGACTCTGGTCTAGGACTTGTACATGTGCTTTGTGGGACTGGGTGGTGTTTTCTCAGATAGCCTCCCTCCAAATCCTAGAGCCATCCATTTGTGAACCAGTCCAAGCACGACCCTTTCCTCCACTTTATGGATCTGGAGCACAGGAGTCTGCCTGCAAACCAGCAGAGCAAGCAAGAATATGCTTGATTTTAAGCATGTGACAAGCACCAGTGGAGCTGACAATGGCACTGCTCCCCAGTTCTGCCTCTCAGAGAGCTAGATGGGGCTTCGTACTCTTGCATCTGCCCGGGTCCTCAGCACGGAGTTTCAGAAAGACTCTGGAGCCAGCCCGTTCATCTGGGCGCTTGCAGACCTCATTGTACAAGCCGGGCTGGAGCACTGTGCCTAAGGCCAACCGAGGGATACCAAAAGCTCCCTCACTCCTGGTGGCACGTTCCCACCCACCTCAGTGCGAAAGAGGAGCTGGGAACATCACAGGCCCCAGGATGTAGATGATAAACATGTCCATACTCCTCTGCTTTTCCCCTTCACTCTCTCCCACTCTCCTTTTATTTTACACAGCTTTGCTGGGGCCCCAAGCCTGGGCTGGGCTCTCAGCCCTCAGCCAAACCTGAACAAACAGCATGAAAACCGCTGCCCCAACTTTACATCAGTGAAAAAGCAAAGGTCCCTTTTCTTGGAGCTTGCATAGCTGTCCATCCTCTCCCTGCTGCTGCTGGCTATGCGAGCATGAGGAGCACAGCCCTCAGGGCCAGCTCACTGCACGTGTGCAGCCTGCACTGCAAACCCTCCTCGGGGCCTCGTGCTGCTGAACGGCCCTGAAGCTTCCTGACTCCTCGGCGTAGCTGAGGCCTTGTTCCTACTAGCTTTGTCTGGCCCATAGGGTTTAGCTGGTGGCAACAATCCTACAGATTCTGCCTTCCTGTTTTTTGCGTGCAGCCAGCTCATAGTGGTTTGCAATCTAGCATGCAATCATTTTAATGGCTGTAACCAGGTTGTTTGACATGCCAAGCAGCTTCGAGGCAAAAAAGCTGGCATGTTCCAATGCGTCCCTGCAAGCTGACATGCCATAGCTTTCCTCCCTGTGTTTCACCGGGCCACACTAGCAGCCAGAGGTGGGGACCTGCATCCCACTGGTGCTTACCTATATATGGACCCTCAGGGGTCTGAACTGGGACCAGTACGGTTTAATATCTTCATCAGTGACACAGACAGGGGGATCAAGTGCACCTTCAGCAAGATTGCAGGCGACACCAAGCTGAGGGGTGCGGTTGACACCGCAGGGACGGGATGCCATCCAGAGGGACCTGGACAAGCTGGAGAAGTGGGCCCATGTTGAACCTCAGGAGGTTCAACAAGGCCAAGTGCAAGGTCCTGCACCTGGGTTGGGGCAACCCCTGGTATCAATACAGGCTGGGGGATGAAGGGATTGAGAGCAGCCCTGCCGAGAAGGACTTGGGGGTAGTGGTGGAGGAAAAGCTGGACATGAGCCAGCAATGTGCACTCGCAGCCCAGAAGGCCAATCGTATCCTGGGCTGCATCAAAAGAAGCGTGGCCAGCAGGTCGAGGGAGGTGATTCTGCCCCTCTGCTCTGCTCTGCTCTGCTGAGACCCCACCTGGAGTACTGTGTCCAGCTCTGGAGCCCTCAGTACCAGAAAGACATGGGCCTGTTGGAGCAGGTCCAGAGGAGGGCCACAAAAATGATCAGGGGGATGGAACGCCTCTCCTCTGAAGAAAGGCTGAGAGAGTTGGGGTTGTTCAGCCTAGAGAAGAGAAGGCTTCAGGGATACCTTATTGTGGCCTTTCAGTACTTAAAAGCAGCTTATAAGAAAGACGGGGCCAAGATTTTTAGCAGGGCCTGTTGCAACAGAACAAGGGGGAATGGTTTTAAACGAAAAGAGGATAGATCTAGACTAGGTATAAAGAAGAAATTTTTTACGCTGAGGGTGGTGAAGCACTGGCAGAGGTTGCCCAGGGAGGTGGTAGATGCCCCATCTTTGGAATCATTCAAGGTCAGGTTGGACAGCGCTTTGAGCAATCTGATCTAGTTGAAGATGTCGCTGCCCACAGCAGGGGGGTTGGACTAGATGATCTTTAAAGGTACCTTCCAAACCAAACTATTCTATGATTCTATGATTCTATGATTCTATATCCAGTTAGACAGCTTGCAGTCTTTCCTCAGGCCAGACCCACACTACTGGCAAAGGATTAAATCCTGAGGGCTGTTCCTGGAGATTTTAATTTTGCTTCCTGCATTCCTTTTTGGACAAAGATCCATTATATTGAAAGAGATTTTTGCAAACTGCAGCTATAGTCAACAGGAGTTCACCTGACTAAAGACCTTTGCTTTTAAGACAAGCCAAAGATAATTAAATATGCTTTGTATTGAGTATAAACTCTTCATCATATTGGGAATTTTCCAGGTCTGCTAGTAATGGGATCCACAAAAGAGCAAAGATAGGCAGATGGACATTTTTTAAAGAGAAGGCGTAATTCACTAGACACCCCCCATTTGAAGATACCATCTTGGGCCTGGTCAAAGTATCAGCTAAACAGAAATATACCATGGCTTACTTGTTTGATTCGGGTTTAACTCAGTGGTACTATAAATCATTCACCATGCAGTTCCAAAGTGTAGTTATCAAAATTTATGTGTGCATTTCATGTGCCTGCAGTTATTGCAATGTATATGCCACTATGGTATGGTGCAACTCCACAACAACCCCACTTGGCAGCGAGCACCCTCATGCACTTGCAGGGATCCTTGTGCTGTGGTTGTTCACAACACTTTTATTTCACAGGCTCAGAGATGGAGTTCTGGGTTTTTTCAGGGGAGACCAGAATTTCAACTTTTAACATGGAATGAAGCAGCCATACGGAGGATTTGCTTCCAGGCTGTGTTTGCAGGCTACCAGCACTGTACTTACAGTGTGGTCTTACAGTAAATTAATTCATCATTATACTATACTCTCCTTGGAGATGACATTTTTCTGCCCTTATTTCTTTGGATTCCTGGAGTAGTTCTGATCCTTGCACCTACTTTCTTACCTGTTAATAGTTGGTCTGCATTAACTACAGCCCAGTAACAAAGTGATCGTGAATAATTTTTGCATATCTTGAAAGTTTCATGTGTTTCAGCATGATGGATTAGCCACCTGAGACTTCTTATCAGAAGCATGTGGTTTGGATTTGCTATCCATCACCTATCCTTCTCTCTTTAATATCTTCACTAGATAAGATGAATAAGAAGGCCAGGTAACTGATCAGCAGAACAAAAATCATTTGTAGGGCACAGAAAAGATGAACAATTCTTGAAGAACGTCAGCAAAATAATCAGTTAAAGAAGATATTTCACAGTAGTCAATTTGGACAACCCATGAATTTAGCCTGGAAAATCTTTAAGAAGTATAGTCAGCTTTGACACGTACGACCTCTGTGGCTTTAGCCAGTGCTGGCTTCTTATGGCTGTGGTGTAAACAACAAAACTCTTTGGTAGCACATTGTTGTACAGATATTTTACCAGAGATAATGTTTATTCAGCCACCTATACTCTTTAAGAGAATGATTATCAGTAGACATGCTTAAATAATGTTAGCATCTATTGTAAAATAAGGCAGCATGTAAAGATAGATTAGGAGCACTGCAGAACCATACTTTGTAAAAAGTCAATTCTGCACATGCTTAAATCCCTACCTTTTAAAGACCCCATGTGCTTAAAGCTAAGGGCTTGTTTGAACTACTTGTGAATGTAAGCAAAACAGTGAATTCTGTAGAACAACTAATTTTGGACTTTAGCCCCCCCTTCTCATTAACTCATCTCCAGAGGCTAATGAAAAACTAAATATTATCTGGCTGGGTAATACGCTATTATGGATTAGAAATTAGCCAAGGGTATTATTGGTGATGATGATTAGCCAAGATTATTATAAGTGATTAAATTGCTGCTTGCCTGGTTTTAGCCCAGCCTAGTTGTGAAGCTAAACTTGTTATTTAAACCATGGAAGTGGCTGAAGCTCCAGGGTTTTATCCCCTATGAGAAGTGGAAAGGCAGTGTTTGGGAAGGGTCCCCATCCCCCAGGGGGGAACAGCTCTGTGGCCAGGCAGCCAGGGGGCAGTGGGGCAGGGCAAAACAGAAAGCTCTGACTATGGGGAGAGAGGTTATCCATGGGCTTCACCAGCAATACTGGGAGCAGCTGAAAAAGGGGAATAGAAGGAAGGCAGCACTATACCATGGGAAGAGCGATGGGGCTTTGCAGGCTATTTTGTTGTTAGATGTGAATTTGCTCTGGTTTAAAAATACCCCTTCAGCTTCTCACTTATACATCAAGAACATCCCAGGAAGTGGAACATTTCAGTTAGAGACCAAACAGCCATAGCCAGATGGATTTTCCCTAAGGGGTAAAACCCTGAGGCCTGTCATGTCCCATCCCAGAGCTGTGGCTCGGAGGAGCGTGGGCATCCCACTGCCTGCGATGCTGTGAGAAACCTTCAGACAGACCTTCCCAGTTAATCCACATGGGGTTCAGACATGGGAAAAACATCAGAGAAGAACAAATGACCGCACTTCATCTCACCCCTGATGGCCATCATGTGACTGAACTTCACCAGCGGTAGATGGGAGGTGAAACTCTACTTGCTTGACTCTGATTCTTCGAGTGTTTTGCTAGACTGGTTTAAATTACCTCCCTTGTGCTGTGGGCTAAAAGATGGATGGTTTGCTGGCTTGAAAATTAACTAAGTGCTCAGACATATCTCTCCGACTTTTATATTAACTCTAACCACTTAAGAAGAAAACCTAGGAGTATAGTCAACCTCTAATGCTTCTAGATAGCATCTGGTACTGATCATTGTCAGGTACAAAATACTAAACCATTTAGACCACTGTCTGATCTGGGTTTGATAATTTTTGCTTTGCTTAAAACAAAAAAGTCCAGATAAACCTTTTCTAAGCATTTCCATATTATGGTAGGTGAACTGTTCATGGAAAATTTTTGGGTGGCGATCTTCCTTTTTAGTATTCATACTATTGTCCAGCAGTGAATGATGGCTGATTGCCACTTTCACGTTCATTACAGCTTCCACTTTCACCAATCACTACTTCTGATTCATTGCTTGAGTTCGTGTGTCAAGTCAGTGCAGAACCTATCAGTGCACACATGGCAAAGGCATCAGCCGATAGCAGCTGGAAGTAGGCATGCGAAAGCGGTTTACTGAAGTGTCTTATAGCTTGCAAGTTTGCTAAATGAACATGCAAGCTCTTATTTTGCAATGAGCTCTGTGTGGGTGTATCCATGTGCTGCCTTGCTTCAGTAGGAGTCTTTGCTTAGATCTATTTTGGAGGATTTCTTTTCAGTAATGCTGGGCTTATAATTTGCACACGGTTCAAATCTTCCTGCAAAACTTTTCCTGTTCCATCCCTTTTACAACAGCCATTTGCCCAGTTCCTGCCATCCCTTTGTCATGGTCATTCTTACTCACTAAAATGCACTAAACTCCTCATCAGGATGAACCATGCAAGAGGAAGAATTTTTAACCCACTTCATTTTGAACATAGCCAACAAAATCTATGGATTAATTCTAAATTAATCAATTTCTTCTCTGTGCGACATCATATATAAACTGTTCTCCCAGATGCGCAATGACAAACAATTGACAAAAAGATCTGCCTGAAAAAGGCTTGGTGTGATTTTGCAAGTGCATTCAATGGCAACATTTTTTCAACCTGCTTTAGCAGCAAACGAAAACAGAACTAATGTCTCTAGGTTTTGGCCAATATTCCCCTATGGAATCTTCCTTTAGACCATTAAGTGTTTGGTTATGACAAATATGTACAGCTTGAAAATATTCTTCATCTTAAAGCCATTCTGTGCTACCTTTTCTGCACGTTGCCATTGCCTGCAAAGCCTAATGAGCCATAATTTTCTTGAACTGCAGCTTGCTGCCTAAGGTCTGGTATTTCTGTCTTTCCCTCTTTCCCTCATTTTGGCTCCTTCTTTGATGGTTTCACTTTAGTCAGATTAGAAAAAAAGATAAAGCTGCATTTCTACTAATAAGCCTCCTGGAGTCCCAGCCAACTGGCTGAAGGGCTGAGGATGTTGAAAATACATATCCAATTATGATCTGGCTGCGATCCCCGTTTGGCTAATATATCAAATGTCAGTTCCAACTGAAAAAAGCACACCCTGTCACTAATGCTGTTTTATACATAGCACAAAGTGTACTCTTGAGAAACAGCCTCATCTTCTGATACACTGCAAAGCTTTGTCAAAAAGCAGGGAAGGATAATCTATCCAAAATGCAAACCTAGACATACAGGAAAAGATTTATGCCAGGTTTTCCACCAAACTAGGTAATACGCAGACGAGCATATTAAAAACCACGATTACTTCCATGCCAGGGATTTTTCAAGATATGCAGCAACATGTGCCCAAATATCACAGATTAGCATCAAAATCAACACCGAGAACTGTTTTCTAATTGCAGAAAAAACACTAATGGCATACACGTGTTTTATGCACCAGGGAACAAGGCAAGAGTTCAAGAATCTAAAACTATGGACTGGGGGAACTGTGGTTAAGGTAAGGAAGCTGTCCAGGCAGTATATATTATTTTATTCCTCCCAAGCCTTTCTGTTCCAAGCTGGGCTGCTGCACTGAATGCTGAATAATCAAAGTCTTGTTCTCTCCCTTAAGATGCCATGACTGTTTGCTTTTCTGTTGCCTTTGCCCCTTTCTACTGAAAGTTTTCTATAGTGCACTGGAGTTTTGTGTAAGAGAGAGTCAATAGCATTGTTTAGTTTTCCAGGATGAAAGACTGCTGGATAGAAAAGATCCTCCCCTCGATTTGTGGGTTGTGCTTAGTAAACATTTATTTTTTTTTTTTTATGCCTTGGAAAGGAGACAAGTGCTGTGGTTAAAAAAGGTTCTCTTTCCTTTGGCTGCTGGCAAAAAAATGATAAATCAACTATAAGCTGAGGCAGGAGAAACAAGAACATGTGAACGTGTTCCAATATTTTAGTTCCAAATCAGTTAGCTATAAATAAATGCATTAAGTCTTTAGAGAGCTGGGCTCTGTAGTCATTTGTATATCTCATAAGCATAGTTTGCTTTTGCAAACACCAGACCTCATGTACTGTTCTGTTTGATATCCACTAATACCTGATCACACAAAGTAGTTGTACTTCCCCTTTATTCCACAACACATTCACAAGAAATACAGCACCTTAAGAACAGAAGAGTGACCCCACCTAAAAAAACACTTTTTGACCCTAGTAATTCCTATGCATACGTTCATTCAAAAGAAAAAAAGAACATTGATTAACATCAAGCAATGGCAATGTCTTCCTTACTCTTGAAAGGTCATGTTATTCACTTGAGCCCAAGTATTTTGTCACCTCCAAGTGGTATGTAGGACACGTTCATAAAAATTGTTGTAGGCTTGCATCCTGCATGGATTTCCATGCATACAAAACCAGCTGTGGATAGTGTACAGCCCTTTAAAAGTCCTGGCTTTTGAAAATCAGTCTTTAGGCAAGCTGGACCCCCAGACAGCCCATGGGATGTGAGAGGCAGCAGTGGTGGTGGGTGCTGCTAAGAGGAGGGTGATCTGGGGGGAAGAAGCAGGCTGCAGGATCACATCCAGAGGGACACTGGAGGAGAGCAGGTTCTGGGTTAGTTTTCTGCCACATCACCCCAGCGTGCACTTGCACCGCTGCTGGATCCTGGGGACTTGTTTTCTTCCTTTTTGATACCCAGCAGATAACATCCAGGACACATGAACGGAAATCCCAGAACCTGCCACCACCCCATCCTTCTGGGCAGCCTCACACAGGAGGAGAAGTGGCTAGAGTGTCTCTCAGATTTGCTTCTATCAACATTTCCCTGACTGCTTCTGCTACGTCTTTTTAGAGCCATTGGCAATTATTTCAGTACGAGGGGTTAGGCCTGGCAAGGACAGAGTTTTGTCACTCTAAAAGGGTTTGAGGAGAGCTTAGCTAGCTAGTTATGGTTTCAATTTGTCTTTCTAAAACTAGACCACTAGGGCCTGGCAAATGGCCTGGAAAAGTCTATATAGTCCTCGTGCTGTCAGCTCAGTTTTACAGATCTCATTTCTGTCTGGCAGGTTTCAGGCTGCCCAGGGAGAAATTTGGCCAGTGGCTTGTTAGTGCAGAGGACATTTTCCAAGTGGGAACGAAGCCAAGTTATTGTGAACTTTACTAATGGAGGATGGAGCACATTGGCTGTAGGTTGGAGATATTTTTCCGAAGGTGAAACCAAAATCCCGACCACACAAAAGGGAAAATGTTGTGACAGAGAGTGTGAGACCTAGACACGAATGCTTGGTCAGGCCACCGGTTTGTTGGTGGCACTTTGTGCCAGTATGAGGGAGGCTCACGCACCTTTTTTTGCTTCTGTTTCTCATCGAGTTGGCCAGGTAGGGCCTCTGCAAGCCCCGAGTGGTGGGAGGGGGCTTGGGTAGCTGCTTGTCATTTTGGAAGCTGGTGACTGACCCTGCTGGGATGGGAACCAGCAGCAAGGGACCAGGACTGGTAATGGCTGGGTAAGGGTCTGACTCAGAGACCTCCAAAGCCAGGTCTCCAGTGAGCGGCAGCCTGACCTGCAGGTTAGGAGCAGCTCCAACGGGAGCTGTTCTCAGTTCTCTGTGCCTGAAAGAGCGGGCAGCATGACCTGACCTCCTTTCTACATTTTTGTAGGCAGGTAATTTCACTTCCTCACAGCGATAACACACTGTACTTCCTAAATTTTCCAGTGCACTGCTATAAATTTACAATGAATGTATTTGTGGTGGGTTGACACTGGCTGGATGCCAGGTGCCCACCAAAGCCTCTCTATCACTCCCTGCCTAAGCTGGACAGGGCAGAGAAAATACAACAAAAGGCTCGTGAGTCGAGATAAGGGCATGGAGAGATCACTCACCAATTACCGTCATGGGCAAAACAGACTTGACTTGGGGAAATTAGTTTAATTTTATTACCAATAAAAATCAGAGTAGGATCATAAGAAATAAAAACTAAATCTTAAAACACCTTTCCCCCACCCCTCCATTCTTCCCAGGCTCAACTTTACTCCCAAATTCTCTACCTCCTCTCCCCCAAGCGGCACAGGGGGATGGGGAATGGGGGTTGCGGTCAGTTCATCACGCATTGGCTCTGCCCTCCTTCCTCCTCAGGGGAAGGACTAAAAATGCTCTTCCCCCGCTCCAGCATGGGGTCCCTCCCACAGTCCTCCATGAACTTCTCCAACATGAGTCCTTCCCACCAGCAGCAGTTTTTCACAAACTGCTCCAGCGTGGGTCCCTTCCATGGAGTGCAGTCCTTCAGGAACAGACTGCTCCAGCGTGGGTCCCCCACAGGGTCACAAGTTCTGCCAGCAAATCTGCTCCAGCGTGGGCTCCTCTCCATGGGTCCACAGGTCCTGCCAGGAGCCTGCTCCAGCGTGGGCTTCCCATGGGGTCACAGCCTCCTTTGGGCAATCACTTGCTCCAGCGTGGGGTCCTCCACAGGCTGCAGGTGGATATCTGCTCCACCGTGGACCTCCATGGGCTGCAGGGGGACAGCCTGCCTCACCATGGTCTTCACCACGGGCTGCAGGGGAATCTCTGCTCCGATGCCTGGAGCACCTCCTCCCCCTCCTTCTTCACTGACCTTGGTGCCTGCACAGTTGTTTCTCTCACATACTCTCACTCCTCTCTCCAGCTGCAGTTGCTGTTACACAATTTTTCCCCCCTTTCTTGAATATGTTATCACAGAGGCGCTACCACCATGGCTGATGGGCTCAGCCTTGGCCAGTGGTGGGTCCGTCTTGGAGCCGGCTGGCATTGGCTCTATCAGACATAGGGGAAACTTCTGGCATCTTCTCACAGAAGCCACCCCTGCTACCAAAACCTTGCCATGCAAACCCAATACAGTATTATGTTTTTCTTTGACAATTAGATGAAAAATATGTTGTGCACATTAGTCACTGCAGGAAAAACTGCTTGTGTCCTCTTCTGAGCACCAACACATGTTGTAATCTCCACAACCAGAGCTGTACACATCTGTGCATGAATTGTGTGAGAAATTCTGAGGTCTGAGCACCAAGGGGCAAGCACACCTATGTGTGCAAACCATCACTGGAGGCAGTGTGTGTTATACACAAGCCCGCGCACACAATAATTGAAATATCTGTGACAATAAAAAAGAATTTAACATTGAGCTAGAAGCAGAAAAAAAAACCCAAATTTTCTTAGTCTGGGATGACCCAGATTTGGAGTTTGAATTAATTCACAATCCATCATTAAATTCTAGACAAGGGTAGCCCAGAACAAGAATTTGAACTCCTATTACTTAAAAAAGAAAAAATAAAAGAAGAAACAGTTGTACATTTTTTGCCTTTCTGGCTGCAAGTTAAATGTTGTGTACATCTCAGAGCCCTGCAGATCTGCCTTATTTAACAAGCAAACAAAAAACCTAAAATGCAGGTCTTTGGAAAGATGTAAACTTCCCCATTCAGCTCCATAACTGCTCATTATTACTGGTATGCTGTTGGGAGAGCTATTAACGACCCATTGAATTAAGTTACCTAATACTTCAAAGATAATGTGTTTAAAGACTTTCTGAAGAGGTTCTGACATCTTTACTACTCTCAAAAGACCTTGAAAGCCTGTAGGTGAAAGAGCTACCTTTCATTTGTTGCATGAAATTCCTTTCAGGAATTGTAAAGAAAAAATCTGCTGCAATTCACTATTACCCCCACTCTCACTTGTGCTCTCTGAGAAACAGTAAGATAGATTTCTGTGAAAGCACTGAACAAAGGAGGAGAAACAGTCACCACATGTGGATCATGTCCTGGGCCCTTATTCCTATGAATAACATTGTTGAGAATGTAATGGGAATGAGCCAAGAGGGTTCAACAGGACCGAAAGGAGATGTTATAGAAAGGCCTCTGAGACACTTGCACTGGATTTTAGTGCTGAGATACAGAGAGTTCTGAAAATCTCCAATAGCACTTGCTAGGAAATTATATGTGTGATATAAGAACAATTATGGTTAGTTAAACAGTACTTCGGGAAAATTATTGGTTCCTGTTACGTTCTCCAGGGCACTTTATAACTGAGAAGGAGTCCCAGCATGCTCTCCGAAGGTCAAATCTGCTCACTGAACCTCAGATAGGGCCATATTTATATAAGTTTGTAAGGTATATAAAAGACATTTCTCCATCCGCTTAGTCAGGCTGAGAACACAAAGAAAGCTATCGTGATCTTATGCTGATCAAGACAACAGCATGCCTGAAAATTAGCAGTGTCTGTGATTCTGTCTGGTGTTCTAGGGTATATTTAAGCTCTGTGTACTATTTCTACATGCAATTTTATACATTTGAAGGCTATACTTAAATTCAAAAATAATGAAAAACTTATTTGAATTCAAATTAGACAGAAACCATGCCTTAGCCTTGAGCCTTTTCTTCCTGAATTTTCCTGCTTGTGGGGTTTTGTTGTTGCTGCTTTAAAGAAAGAACAAAAAGACAGTGGAAAAACTCCACATCTGTGTTTTAACGGTAGTTTTTGGATTTCAGAAGGATTTCAACAGGACAATGGTGGTGTCAGAGATGTGATATGGGAGGTACAGGGAGAAAGTTTTCAACATTTTCCTGCTTTAAAGAAAGTGTCTGTGGAGAAGGACCCTCTAGTTGGGCAGGTGGCCGGGGGGTGGGAGAAAGAGTCTGACTCCTGACTCTGCCCCAGACTCCCTACTTGGGCTTGGGTGCGTCACACGGAGCAGGAGCCCAGCACTTAGCTGAAGCCATCCTGCAGATAGGTATCTCGGCTAAGCTAGTTATTTAGGTCTCCTCTATCATTCAGGCAGACAGACAGGCATCTCCGGAGTACGATTCAACCTATTTTAGGATAGCTGTCCAAGAAAGGAGGAATGAATCATGCTCTGGAGGTACCCGTCTTTCTTCATTGACTGTAGAGAGAGCCTAGATGACTAGCTCTGATTTGATGCCTGATTTTGGGAGTAGGTGAAGTGAGGTGAGCTCGATCCCACCATTAGCCTTTCTCCACCTCCATTTGTATGTCTGTGAAACAGGCCTGGACTCCTCCCACAGGGACACATCCAGGAGAAGTGCTGGAAATGTCGGATGTGGCAGTCACGAGGGCCACATGAGCCTCTGAGAGGGCTACGGTGGGAGACATCTCTGGTACTTAAAATGGGGAACACCTTTTTAACGAGTGAAAACGTCCCAGGTGGGAGGAGCTTTCAAAGTGCAAATGACTGTCTCTGGAGGAGGTGTCTGTTGGAAATGCATCTTGCACACATGGAGAGAAATGTCTCAGCCTTTGAACATAGCATCCATATTTCTGTCTGGCAGGTGACTGCTGCATTAGAAATAGAAAATATCTGAAGGAGCTTAACAAATGGCCTTCTGAGGAGGAAAGAGACCATATTCTGGAAATGGGAGAGGGGAGAAACTAACCGCTCAAAAATGTTCAGCCTGTGGTGGCCTGCAGGGAAAAGTTTAACAAGGGGTCCCACAGCCAGGAGGAGAGGCAAAAGAAATATCAGGGAGAAATGTTGATCACTAGTAAATAAGGAGGAAGTGAGGTGCTGCCCTATGCAAGTGATTTAGCATCGCAACTAATTGCTGTCCTTTGAAGAGCCATAGAGCCTTCTGCACAGTGTGCCAGGCTCGCAGCCTCCCACTCCCACGAGAGTGCTCAGGGCTTACACACTTTGAGGGCTGCGTTCACAGCAGCAGATAACAGGATAAAAGACGCCGAGACATGGTCTTGTACCTGGAGAAGACACATCTCTGCATTAAAAGGGGCTGTGCTGCAAGGGATGCTTCTGTCGCAGTCACCCATGACAAGATATACTTGTCAAGTGACCCCATCCTCCTGCACACTGCCACCATGTTGGAGATGTGGTCACATGGACTTTCGCACTTTCCATGCAGATCATAGAAGATCTGAACTGGCAGAACATCCCTGGTACTGCTGTCGACCTTGGACTCCCTTGTAATGAGCACAACCAAAGTGTGGTAGGAGCCAAGCTTCCTTTCTTGTAATTGGGAGATGGAAATTGCCCAGGTGGCAGAGCTGGCCAGGGAGTAATTTGGAAACAGGCTTCCAAGACTTTTGATTCCCAGTCCATATACTCATGCTGGAGAACAGAGTATTGCCTATTCTTAATGTGGACTCATGTTTTCACTCCGAACTATGGATCCCAGTTTGGTGTAAGGTGTTCTGAAATAAGAAAGATCTATAAAAGTGTCGATGTGAATTAGTGCTTCTCTTGCTCAGGCTAAGACATGGATATTGAATGGCTCACCAGTTCTGCGTATCCTTTTCGCCAAGTTAGCAGGAATTAGATTTAAACCCAACGGTGGAAATGCATAGTTCACATTCATTTCGAGTGCATGGTGCAAGACAAGGCCCATGCTAGCTGCAGCAGTTGTGTGGGAACAACTACAATATTTCTGTCTGCATTGCTTCTAAAAGACAGTGAATCTGTACAGTTGGACTCCATTTGTAAAGTTTTACAAGGCATTGGGCACTTTTGTTGCAACAGACTCCATGCCAGCATGCAACTTGTTCATTTTATGTTCTGAACATAACATTGTCCACATGAGCTTCACAGTTGGTGGCCACCAGCAGCTGTTTTTCTTTATTCACCAGCTGGCATACTGAATGCACTCAACTGTAATTCACTTTTTCATTCCCAGCCATGAATACTGATACCGCTTTAGAAGCTGAGTTTGCATTCAGAGTGCTAATTTTTACTAGACCTTGCAGGAGGAGGGGAAAGAAATACCACTTATTTCAGGACTGATCCTATATGAAGCTTCCTTTTGCAAGAGAATGATGGAAACAGTTTGTATCTACTGTCATATAATGTATGTATGGCTGTGCTGTAAGGGCTTTGAAATTATCTACAAACTGGTCACTCCTGGGTGCAATTTAATCAAAAGCCTATAGTATGTGTTTATTCAGAAAAGTTCTGCCAGAATAATTGTTACTGTATCTGCGAAATTATGTCAGCATAGGTCTCCTTTTCACATGCTCTTTCCTATCTTATTCGCTTTTTTCTTTTGCCTTCTTCTCTTACCCCACTGCTTCTCCTTTTTTCATTGACACTTTAATCCTACTGATGCCAGGGCTGACATATGATTCTTCTCAGTGCCACCATTGCTCATACATTTGCTCTTCTGCTACAGTGATTTTATGTGCTCCCAACATGTGTTAAACTCATGCTCTTGGCATATCAGTGCCAGCAGGCATCTGAAAGAACAATGTTTCAAAAAAGACATTTCAAGCCACCAAGTGACCTAGATACTTGGAGTTTTAGGCAAAACCTTCAGGTCAGAGATGAACATTGCATGTTGCAAAGATGAACGTTGCATTTGAAGTCTCTACAATGCAAAAGGTTTCTATTTGCCTCATTGCAGGTTTCTGGCTTTGCATTGCAAGCCTGTAGAGTTGACATATGTGCACGCTTTGCTTAGAGCTGCCCTGTATTCATGCCACAGTTGGAGCTTAGATCCTGTGACTTGGCAGACAGAAGTGGCATGTATTTTTCCAGAGAAGGGGGAGAGGACCTTACCCCTCAACCAAAACCAGGCTCCAGGCAAAGAGTAGCCTAAACTCCATACAGCAATAGGAAGGGGAACAACCAAGGTGGCAAAGGCAAAGCCATGTGCACTCTTGGTACGTTCGGCTCATGCTAGGCTTCACGTTTATCTCTTTTTAGAGTGTCACTTACCTGCATTCCTGGTTTTTGTTTGCTGAATATTCATTAAACACAGTTCTCACAATGCAACTTTTAGTTCCAAGATGGATGAATAAGCTCCAACAAAGAGAAAAGTCATATTCAAATACTTCAAATAAGCTCTATGCAAAATTTTGTGTTTCAAATACGAAATGGCTAAATAAGAGGCCTGTTGAACTATAGTGTAGTCATTGCTCAGGACTAAGATTCTATTTATTGGGAAGGCACTAGGATTCTGTTAAAATTACTGATCTGTCCTTGTGAATCTGAAAAGAGTGCAACATGCTAATGATAATATTAAGCGACTTCATGCCACCGAGGATTTTTGAAAAAATGTCTATTGTGTATATGCCCCTGCCCAAAGATAATTTAGGCCTGTCTGACAACATGAGAGAATTTAGATATCAGGAAATAAATTCGTTTCCTCTTGTAATACCAGGAGGAATGACAAGATTTACAGCAGGCATTATATGTTTCAGGCCATTGTCTGTCTGTGTTAGAAAGATGCTGACTCAAAGAAGGACAACATTGTTTTCTTTCCTTTTTTTTTAATTCAAGTCTCTCCAGATGGATCAGGTTATTTCACATACAACTTCTTTCTCAAAGGAACTAGCTTCTAATGAACTGAGGTGAACTGATCCTGCTCACAGCCTGAAGTAAGATTAGCCAATCCAGATCACAGGGAAGTGCCATATGATTTTCATTATGTGTCTTGTCTCATATTCTGCACCTTGGTGAACTGTGTTCAAACCTGAAAGATAAAAAGTGAGTTGTAGCCTGTGGCTGCTAATGAGTAGCCAGAGCAAGCAAAGCACATCTGTGAGATTTCCAGCCGTGGAGTCTTTGCAGGAACAAATGGAGGGTCCTTTTCACTAGTGTGTGGTCCTGGAGAGGATTCAGACTCAAATGAGGGAGCAGGTGGAATTTCCCTGCAATGCAGGTCATGAAACAGGTAGCAGTGAATTACTCCAGTCTCATAAACAGCAGATAGACAAGCTACAGCTGCAGTCCTCAAAGAAACTGGTGTATCCCAACGTTTCACTTCTGACTTTCCTATCATCACCCACCACTCCTTCTCCATGATCTCCTTTGAAAGCCTCAGACATTGTAACTGAGAATAAAAAGGACATATGTTGTCTAAATGTCGTAAGCTGTTACCATGCTAACCAGTAGACTACACTTAACAGCAGTCAAAGATGCAAGATTTGCATCTGCAAGATGCAGATTTGATTGTGACAAATGTACTGAATATTCATCCCTCCTTAAACTAAGCTGGACATAGACACACAGCTTTCATCTCACCAACCTAAGCAAAAGGTGTAAAGCAGGGCAGCCAGAGAGAGCCCGACGAGAGTAGGAAGGGCTTTCCCTGGGGTGAGCTTCCCTCCCAGAAAAACTACAGAGAGTTTCTCTCTTGGCAGAGAGACCAAGAGGTGAGCGTGTTAGGACAGTCGATGGAGAAGTGACATGGCTTCACGGAAGTACTGAGCATACTGGTTACTTAGGGATTCTCACACATTGCCAATGGTCCTTCTTCTCTTCAAACATGCATGGAGGAGGACATACAGATAAGCAAACACACAAGCTGACCGAATGCAGAATTGTTATTATTAGAGTTTCCTGTTTCTGCATACAACTGCAAGTCAGATTTCTTCTGCTTCTGCACCACTTGAAATGATCTAATAAGATCAGAACTGATTTCTGTGCCAAAACTGGTACAGTTTTGTTCACACATTGAGATGCTTTCAACAAGTGAATCCCATTTCACTCCAGGGTGAAGCAGTTCTTTAAATGGCAGAACTGCACACACAGAGACACAGGGGGACTGGAATGGGTCTCGAGAGGTCATTTAGTCCTTTCCCCCAGCCCAATAGGCAGAAGCAATTACACTTGCATCATTTCTGACAGATGCTTGTCTAACCTGTTCTTGGAAAGTTCTTACAGATAGGACCTCATGACCTTCCTAGGCAATGCAGTGCCCTGCTTCCCTCTCCTTACAGGTAGAGAAAAGAAGGTACTGCTCTCAACATAAACCTCCTTTGCTGCAGTTTAAGCCTTTCACTTCCTGTGCTCTTTCTGATGGATCTGGAGAATGGTTTATTAGCAACTACTGTGCAGTAATCTTTTATAGAGTAGTTTGAGACAGTAATCTTGTGTTATCTGCAGCCTAAAGCATCTCTACATGAATCTTTAACACTACATTTATCCCTAGTGATGACCTCCTTTCTTATTTTCATATCTAACATCATAGGCAATTTACAGAATGGGACTCACAAGAAGTATAGAAAATGTGCAGTGGGAAATTTATGAAGCACCTATACCAGGAGATGTCCTTGACATAGGTCTGTCCCCTGCTACCTACCTATGTAGAGGTTGGCCTAGAAAATTCCTTAAGAAATACTTGGCCGTGAGAAGGGTGAGGCTTGGCTGCTGCTTTAGCAGTAGAGGATTCCTGAAAGACCAGTTCTTTGACTCAACAAGTCAGATGATAATTATATAGCTGCTTGGGCTAATAGTGTGTGTATATGTGAAGAATTCTGTTCATTATCAAAAGTCACAATCATGATACTGATTATTACTTGGTTATTGTGAAATATACCATGAGGCATTTTATGGGAACGCCGGGGTGAATGGAGTACATACAACCTTTTGAAGAAACAATAGAAATGTCCAGCACAAAGAGATTTCTTTGGAGCTGTTAAAAGAGAAGTCTGCTTAAGTGCAGCCAAACATGCGGGGCCAAGCTCTCTTCACACCCTAAAAGTAAAGGGTTGAGGAACCCTATAAGTATCCATTTTGTCCCTCATCTTGGAATCTGAGCCAGACTCCACAAAAGAAAAAGACACCCTTAAAAAGTAACCTGCTTATTAAATGCAACTGGGAAACAGAGATGGAATGTAAACAGCCATAAAGCAGAGCTGGGAAATGAGCTAAAAAAATCTACTCTAACTGGAAACATAAATCAAATGCAATGTAACAAAGGTTCTCTGCAACAATTTGTTTATGGCTGCAGGCTCCAGAGAGCCAAAGCCAGTGTGTGGTTGGCTTGGGGATACTCCACAGAAGTTTGTCAGCCTGTTTCGGTGCCTTGCTGGGAGACTGGCCCCGAGACTCACATACTTGAATCTTTCTGTTCGGGGGGAAGGATAACAATGGAAAAGTAGTTCAGCATGTATGAGGAAGGCATAGAGCACAGGAAAAAAAAAAAAAAAAAGAAAGGTAAATGCATTCTGCTGATGTTTCCTTCATTTCTTCTGGGTTTAAGAAAATAAAATGCTGACAGCAATGCCCATACCAGAGCTAAAATGCAGCAGAGCTGTTCACTCACCAAAAAAAACGGTCTCAGCACTTGAGTCACCTTCCCTCCCCATTTTTGCACCACCAATCCCTATTCCCACTTTTCTGGTGTCCTTGAAAGTTTGGGATTTTTAGTAGTCTGAAGTTCTGGCTATTCAGACTATTTGTAATCTTCTGCCATTTTGAGCTAGGCTCCATAAAACTCAACCAAAACAGTAGAGGAAAGATCTGAAAACCCAGCTCACCCAGTCCCAGTCCTTCTGCTGATCTCAGCTGTGGTAGCGCTGCTATCCACTTACCCCTTTTCGGCTAAGGTGGTACTTTGTAGACGTTGTGGGACTTGCTAAGACTGCTCAAACTCTGCATTTGGAGAAAAAATAAAAAACCTATTTCTTTATTGACCCCCCAAATAACCAGTGACCTCGAAGTATTCAGCTGCTGAGAAGAACAAGACTCTTATGTTTGTATGAAGAGCACAGAGTTTGGTACAAGTGTCCCTTATCAACATTTCCCCCTGTAAATAACAACATAGTCATTGCTGTGTACTTCTGCCATCTTTATGTAGGAAAGGAGATGACCAGTGCAGGGGACAGTGGGAGAAAGAGGAAAAAACCCATCCCAAGGTGTGTGTGGGGGGTCCCATCCCATCTCAAGGGAACCTGAAAAAGGAAAGCAGTGGGAGAGGTGGGACCTTTAAAGGAGCAACAATGGTGGAGGAAAAAAGCACACAGAAAATGAACATTGAATAAATTTTGAAAGTGGAAACACCTCATTTTGCTTCTGTGGCAACCATGCCTGTATAAACCACAGACAAATAACAGGTACAGAGCAGCAAGCAACAAGTTGCTTTTTATTGGTGGCTTCCAGTTGTGATCATGGTACAGGAGAGCACTGATTCCTGATGAAAATTGAAAAAACCCAACAGATTAACTAATGGGTTTGTCCTGTTTGAACTAGAGCACCTGGTCAGGTGCTGCCCAATGACATGAATCCGTATCTGCACGCAGAGACATGCACAGATGTACCCACAACAGCGCTTTGCCAATCCGAATCAGTTTATTCAGTTGCTGTTGCTGCTGTTTTCTGCCTCTCTAGTCCCTTGCTGCAGTCAAAGCTGAGGTTGGGAATAAAAGGCAAAGCTTTTTATGTCTCTGGATTGACTTGTATTTCTCTGTAGAGAAGAATGCCCACAATAACGGAGGATAAAACCCAGCCCTCTGGAGTGGAGGCTAAACCAACCAATATTCCCTTGAAATCCCCATGGCAAAGTCTATGTATCTTTGACAGCATCTTGTGAAGTTCACAGTTTTCTATTCATTAGCTTATTTCAAATGAATTAATCTTATATTTGCAGAGAAGGGAGCTTTCTCCAGGTTGCTCTGCTGTCAAGGGAGGAGGAGCCGTCACAGCCCCCACAACTTGTGGGTTTATCGTCTAGTTCTAAGAATACTTGGGTCTCTCCTTTGGCTCTGCAGCATCTAGAGACATCTTTTAAAGAACAGATATGCTGTTTCTCCAGGGGATATATTGTCTCAAGAGCATACCCTACACATTTTGCAAACTTCAGCTGAAAATGTTTTTTTACATCTTAGCACAGCAGTAATTTATATAAAAACTTAAAATTATTTCCTTGCTTACGGCTAAATGGATGGGACACAGGGAATCAAAGAGCTTTAAAATCAAGTGATCATTTGGGCACAATGAGTGGATGCACTGTGGGAGATCTCTGGTAGTTTGGTTGATACAGAGGATTCCCTATCCTCTCTCCACCCAGCAGAACACGGTGACTTAAAGGATAGGGGGAAATGCTGACACGTTCCTCCCCAGGGCAGCAGGCACATATCCTCCACGGCTACCCTACCTTCCCAGGTGCCCTTGCATAATAGGTATGAGGCTCTGCAAGTGGAACTGAAGAATGATGAGGACAATGGTTCATCTAGGTTGGAGGTGTCGCCAAGGTTAAGTCAGCCTATGCCCTGCGTCAAAAGCACTTCCATAAATTAAAAAAGATGGGTCATTGTCATAGGAGACTCTCATCTGAGGGGAACAGAAAACCTGATATGCAAACTGGACCCACTTCTTAGGGAAGTCTGCTGCCTCCCTGAGGCCTGGGTTAAAGATGTGAAGAGAAAACTTCCTACCCTGGTACGGCCCTCAGTTTACTACCCATTAAGATTTTTCATGTAGGCAGCGATGAAGTTGCAATAAGAAGTCCAAGGGCAATCAAGAGAGACTTCAGAGCCTTGGGACAACTGCTTAAGGGATCAGGAGCACAAGTAGTGTTCTCCTCTACCCTTCCAGTTGCAGGGAATGATGAGGGAAGAAACAGGAAGACCCAGCATATCAATACCTGGCTCCAAGACTGGTGTCACTGGCAGAATTTGGGTTTTTTGATCATGGGTCGGTCTACATGACACCAGGCCTGCTGGTGACAGATGGGGTACACCTGTCTCAAAGTGGGAAAAGGATCTTTGTGCAGGAGTTAGCAGGGCTCATTGGAAGAGATTTAAAGTAGATTTGAAGGGGGGAAGGGATAAAACCAGGCTCGCTAGAGATAAGCCTGGGGGAGGCAGGCCAATGTTTGAGGGACGGTGTGCTAGCAAGGTCTTTCGTTCTGCTCCATGATGTGCTGAGTACACTGGAGCACATTTGAAAAATGTCTTTATACTAATGTGCGCAGCATGAGGAATAAACAAAAGGAGCTAGAAACTTTGGCCCAGTCCCAGAGCTATGACATCATTGGCATAAGTGAAACCTCATGGGATTAGTCCTGTGACTGGGGTGCCATGATGAATGGTTATAGGCTCTTCAGGAGGGATAGCCAGGGCAGACAAGGCAGAGGGGGTGACGCTGTATGTAAAGGAGGGGTTGGATTGTTAGGCGCTTACAGTTGGCGATGACATGGTTGAGAGCCTTTGCATAACGATGAAGGGGAAAGCAAATAAAGCAGATGTTGTGGGAGTCTACTATCGACCACACAGCCAGGATGATGACACCAATGAATTATTCTACTAGGAATTAAGGGATATCTCTAGATCAACTGCCCTTGTCTTTGTCCTGGTTTCAGCAGGGATAGAGTTAATTTCCTTCCTAGTAGCTGGTACAGTGCTGTGGTTTGGATTTAGGACGACAACGAAGTTGATAATACACCAATGTTTTAGTTGTTGCTAGGTAGTGCTTACACTAGTCAAGGACTTTTCAGCTTCCCATGCCCTACTGACTGAGAAGGCTGCAGGTGCACGGGGAGCTGGAAGGGGGACACAGCCAGGACAGCTGACCCCAACTGACCAAAGGGACATTCCATACCATGTGACGTCATGCTCAGCATATAAAGCTGGGGGAAGAAGAAGGAAGGGAGGGGACGTTCGGAGTGATGGCGTTTGTCTTCCCAAGTCACCGTTTCGCGTGATGGAGCCCTGCTTTCCTGGAGATGGCTGAACACCTGCCTGCCCATGGGAAGTAGTGAATGAATTCCTTGTTTTGCTTTGCTTGTGTGCGGGGCTTTTGCTTTCCCTATTAAACTGTCTTTATCTCAACCCACGAGTTTTCTCACTTTTACCCTTCTGATTCTCTCCCCCATCCCACTGGGGGGGGGGGTGAGCGAGCGGCTGTGTGGGGCTTAGTTGCCGGCTGAGGTTAAACCACAACAGTCTTTATCAATGCTTTTAACTTCCCAGGCATAACTGGGAATATCATACAGCGGACACAAAGAAGTCCAGGAAATTTCTTAAGCATGTTGAAGATTACTTCTTGGTGCAGGTACTAAGGGAGTCAACTAGGAAAGGTGCCCTCCCAGATCTGTTGTTTGTAAACAGAGAGGGACTCGTGGGTGAAGTGGGGATTGGTGGCTGTCTTGGTCACAGTGACCACAAAGTAGTTGAGTTTCAAATCATTGGTGATACAAGAAAAACTGCCAGCAAAACTTCGACCCTGGATATGGGGAGAGCAGACTTCAGGCTGCTGAAGGAGCTGGTTAGGCAGGTCCGCTGGGAATCTGCTTTTTAAGGTATTGGGGTCCACGAATGCTGGTCACTTTTTAAGAGCCATCTCTTAAGAGCACAGGAGCAGTCAATTCCAAAGTGTCAAGCACGTGGGGCGGAAGGCTGGCTAGGCTGAGCAGGGATCTTCTTCTAGAACTTAGGCAGAAAAGGAAGGTGTATGGACATTGGAAGCAGGGACAGGCAACATGGGAGGACTACAGAGATGCTGTTTGCCACTGTAAGGAGAAAATTCATGAGGCCAAAGCTTGATTAGAGTTCAAGATGGCCAGCACTGTGAAGGACAACAAAAAGGGCTTTTTTAATACGTTAATAGCAAAAAGAGAATCAAAGATAACATTGTTCCACTACTTGATGAGGTCAGTCACCTCACAAATAGGGACGTAGACAAAGCAGAGATGTTTAATGCCTTCTTTGCCTCTGTCTTCAACACCGATGATGGGCCCTGGAATCCCTGGAGCCTTGTGTTGGAAGACCATGAGTGGGGGGTTGATAAACTTCCAGCCGACTCTGAAGTTGTTCAAGACTTGCTGCTCCAGCTGGATGTGCATAAATCTATGGGGCCTGATGGGATTCATCCCAGGGTACTGAAAGAGCTGGCCAATGTTATCATGGGACCTCTCTCCATTATTTTTCAACAGTCTTGGGAGTCTGGAGAGGTCCCAGTCGACTGGAAGCTGGCAAATGTTGTCCCAATTTTCAAGAAGGGTAAGAAGGAAGACCCTGGTAATCACAGGCCTGTCAGTCTCACTTCAGTGCCTGGTAGAATTATGGAGAAGGTTATTCTGGGAGTTACTGAAAAACACTTGAGAGACAATGCAGTCATTGGTCATAGCCAGCACAGGTTCACGAGGGGAAAGTCCTGCTTAACTAACTTCATTTCCTTTTATGACAAGGTCAGCCATCTAGGTGACCAAGGGAAGCCAGCAGGTGTGGTGGGTTTGGATTTTAGCAAAGCTTTGATACTGTCTCTCACAGTGTCCTGCTGGACAGAATGTCCAGCACACAGCTAGACAAGTCCATAATACGCTGGGGGAGCAACTGGCTGACAGGTCGGGCTCAAAGAGGTATAGTAAATGGCGTTACATCAGGCTGGCAGCCATCACCAGTGGGGTTCCCCAGGGCTCAGCTTTAAGGCCAGTGCTCTTCAATGATCTGGACGCAGGAATCGAATGTACATTGTTTGTTGATGACACTAAACTAGGAGGAGCTGTGGACTCCCTCAAGGGTGGAGAGGCCTTACAGAGAGATCTGGATAGACTAGAGAGCTGGGCAATCACCAACCGTATGACATTTAACAAGAGCAAGTGCCGGATTCTCCACCTGGGACGGGGTAATCCTGGTTATTCGTACAATCTGGGGGACGAGAGGCTGGAGGGCAGCCCCACGGAAAGAGATCTGGGGGTTTGGGTTGATGGCAAGTTGAGTATGAGTCAACGGCATGCCCTGGCAGCCAAAAGGGTCAATCGTGTCCTGGGGTGCATCAAGCACAGCATCACTAGCTGGTCGAGGGAGGTGATTGTCCCAGTCTACACTGCACGAGTGCAGCCCCACCTCGAGTACTGTGTGCAGTTTTGGGCTCCTCAATATAAGAAGGACATCAAACTATTAGAGTGTGTCCAGGGGAGGGCGACCAAGATGGTGAAAGGTCTCGAGGGCAAGACTTAGGAGGAGCAGCTGAGGTCACTTGGCTTGTTCAGCTTGGAGAAGAGACGGCTGAGGGGTGACCTCATTGCAGCCTACAACTTCCTCAAGGGGGGCAGTGGAGGGGGAGGTGCTGATCTCCTCTCTCTGGTGACCAGCGATAGGACACGAGGACATGGAATGAAGCTGTGTGAGGGGCAGTTCAGGCTGGGCATTAGGAAAAGGTTCTTCACAGAGAGGGTGGTCGGTCACTGGGACAGGCTCCCCAGGGAAGTAGTCATGGCACCAAGCTTGTCAGAGTTCAAGCTCTTAGTCATGCGTTTTAGTTTTGGGTAGTCCTGTGAGGAGCAGGGAGTTGGACTTCATGATCTTTATGGGTCCCTTCCAACTTGAGATATTCTATGATTCTATGGGGTTTTTTTCAAGTAAAAGGAGCTTAAAATTACTCAGTAGGGCATCTAAGCCCCAGTGAGGAAGCGAAGGTGGGGAGCTGAACTCAAAAAGCCTAATATTTTCCCACTGTTTGAAAGCCAAGCTCGAGGATCTCGATGGAGATAATAAAATGTGCTCAAACTGTGATTCTTTACAAGTCTAAAAAGAGTGACAACCTATAGTGGCGAGCTGTCTGTACAGATAGATTTATTTTGTGAGTAATGCACAGAAGAGTGCCCCTTCTATTCCTCCCTCCAACTTCCTTTGCAAATGTAGTGTGTCAGAGTGGTGAGCTACAGGGGGTATTATTCCAATCAATGAGGTAATTTTATTTGTCATGGACAAGGAGGATATAGTGCTTGCAGATAGTTTCCACTGTCCTGAAGTACAGATTTTTTCCTTAATTAATGAACTAAAACTAGGGATTTACCACTTCTTGCACAAAAAAATGCAACCCTTTGCTTTACAGGAGGTGATTTAAAGTTGAAAAATAGATATTGTTCCCAAGGCTTATAGCTGTGGCTTAGTTTGGACTCCCTGTCTGTAGTAATATTAGAGTTCAGTTCACTGCTGGGAGATTGCTGCTCCTTTGAGTCATGTGCTGGTCAAACTGTTTGGACCTGTATGCCATCTCTGAAACTCACCTCTAAACTATATACTCCAGGACCCTTGGTCAATAAATGTTATGGCTAAGCAAGTTTCAGTATGAAGCCACATTTCATGAAAGCAGTGGTTCACAGGAAGTGTCCACTTCCCCCAAGGCATCTACTTAACTTCCGTTCAAATGGACATCCCAAAGCCAAAAAGGTTTTGGTCCTCAGACAAAACATTCAAGTGTCAGATATTTTGCTCAGAAATCTGACAATGAAAAATTGCTTCTGCTGATTTTTTTTCCCAGGCAAAATAGTTTCTGAGCAGCTTCAGCGCAGATGCACTGTGTGCTCAAGCCCTGCCTCTGACACAGAAAAGTCAATATGGGTGACATGTGAAAGTGCTTCAAAGCAAGGTCAAGCCCAGGCACAAGTCACAAAAACACGTTTTGCTCCTTAAAACCTGGATTAATGGGAGTCCTTCAGTGGTGGCAAGGAAACAGGCGGTTACATTCACAGCCTCTTCCATGCAGTTGCTTTAATGCCGTGCACAGAGCAGGAATCGGGTTTGGAGAAGCTGCCCCTCCCTGAGGAAACTGCTCTGTGGCTGCTCCAGGACACAAGGGGCCTGTCTTCCAATGTCACCACATCTGGCCATGGAAGTTACCCTGGCAGGTGTAATTCAAGGGATGTTTCTGACAACAATTAGCCCTTGCAGGCTGAGTGGTGGCAGGAGAGGGCCTGGCGCCAGCAGCACACTGGGCAGGTCTGGCTGGGGCACCGTGCCCATCTCCCTTCTTCAAAATCCTGCCCTTTTCCTTTGCAGGATGCTGGCCCGCAGCTCTCCTGGGGAAGCTGCCCCAAAAGCTGCCCCAAGACTACCAAGCAAACACAGGGCAAAAATTGAAGCCAGTGTTCAACTTGCCTCAGCCCAAGGTTTGGTCCGGTGGGACTCGGCCAGAGCTGGGCTGCAGCTGTGTCCTCCAGCAGGCAGCCCGGCCAGTGGGGATGCTATGACCAGGAGTACAGAGAACAAATATGGAGATCACGGACCTCAGATTGTTGTCTCACAAGTGGCCATGCTTCACTCCATGTCATCTCAAAGCACCCATATTTTCTCAGAACCCCAAGGTTTCATACACCATGTAGCTGAGTAGAGTGCATTTTTCAGAGGAACATTTTTCTGCCAAGTGCCTGCCTGATTAGAGTTGTGTAACCATCAGATTTGTGATGCTAACCCTGCTACACAGATCAGGGCCATTTCATGCTAGGTAAATTTATTCAGTGCCCTTACCTAACATGACCAGTACGTAGCAGTTGGAGCTATCTAACGCACTACCCAGTTGACTACTGTTCCCCACCTCCTGTGTGGCTTCAGATTCATTTACCACTAGCGAATAATCCACAGTGGTGCATCACTTTATTAAAGAGCACAAAATAAGAAAACTAATGAAAGCAGAAACTGAGCCTAAAAATGCTACCTGTAAACTAAGCCCCTGTAACTGTTTCAGTTTCAGCTCACAGGAATTAATGTCTGCTGCGAGCGTACGGGGCATCACTCAGTTTAACAGAATTGTAGATCTTTTCCCCCTGTTCAAAACTCTGTGCCTCACAAAACTCTCCAGGATGGTTTCCATTCCTTCAGTGTGACAAACCCTCAGAAACTGCGTCACTTGTCACCAACTGACCAGGGTATCCTTATATCTGCTTCCCGTCTTCCCGGGTTTTGGAGCTTCAAAGCTACAGTTTAGGAACAAGAAATAATCTGAAATAAAACTGATTGTTTCCTACTCCATGACATTTTGGGCATTGTTATCCTAACTGCGTTTAAACAGCATTACTTGTTCATCAGGAATAGAAGAACGTGCTTTGATTTGCTGCTTCCTTGGGAATTAGACCCTTTTGCATTTTTGTTTGTTTTCTTCTCTCCTCATCCTGATACACTTATAATGAGGAATAGACTTCTTCCTCATTAACTTCACAATGATTTCAAACACATGATCGTGGCTTATATTTTATGGTAGTAAATTAGTTCCTTTATACACATTTGCAAAAACATCATTTGGAAATATAAAATAATTTATAACAAATATTAAATAATCTTACAACTGTTCTGTGAATATGCCAGCAAAACAGCTGTACTGAATCAGTCCACAGATCTATTTAGTCCACTGCTCTGTTTCTAACAGTACTGGATGCTTATAAAAGTATAAATGATGGAGTACCTATCCCTAGTATCTGAGAGCTTAAAGACCTCCCGAGATTAACATTGCATGGTCTCTGCTTGATGTCTCCTTTGTCTAACATTCTTCCACTCTGTTTATGCTTTTTGACAGATTATCCCCTGACAATGAGTTCCAGGGTTTGACTCTGTGCTGGCTGAAAGGGGATTTGCTCCAGGATTTTTGTTCTTCCTTTGTGCCTCTTAGTACTTGTGCTATGAGCCACAATGAATTAAGTGATCCCTATTCTCCTTCTCTGCTATTTCGGAGGCCTCTGCCACACCGCCTCTGTGCTGCTTCTTTTCCAGGTTGAAAAGCCCTTCATTTAACCTCTCTTTACGTGCAAAACAGTCCTCACCTCTGACCACCTCAGCTCCCTTCCTCTGTGCTGACTCCAAGGTGCAAACGAGCCCACCCCCCACCCCCCGACTTGTACTGCTGCATCCCCTGCTGATGCTCTAACAATTCATCAGGTGCAAGGGCGCAGGTAGCAAGGCAGAGCCGAGTGGCGTGTCAGGAGAGCAGGCTGCACCTTTGTGCCCAGCCTGCCCCAGTTTAAATAAAGCTCCTTTCCAGAAGGGCCTGAGGGGCTGGGTGCGCATATGGCTCTGAGCAGGCGGGACAGCCAGCTGCTGGAAAGGGCCGTTGCTGAGGCATATGCTCTTTTGATGTCCTTCCACGCTTTGTGGGTCCAAGGCGATGCAGCACCACATCTGCACTGCAGAAGCCCAGTACCTCCGTGATGTGCCGTGGCACCCACAGCTGCAGTGAGCCACAGGCACTGGGGCAGGATGGGGTCAGAAAGACCCCCTCCAGGGCAGCACCCGTTTCACTCCCACACAGGTGCCTGCTCCTGGTCCCTGGTGGCGGGAGACCCCAGCTCCTTGCATGCCCACTCTGCCCACAGCACGGCCCCTCTGAATTTCTGGAAATCCTCCAGACCGACAGACAGCAACGGGAGCCCCATTTGGTCCCCACAGCAACCTGACCAGTCCCTCAGAGGTGACAGACAGAAGCAAGGTGCTGGCATTGTCTCAGAGGAGGAGAAGCAAGTTTCTGAACTACTTGATGCAGCCAGCTGGGAAAGAAATGGGTGCTCCTCAAAAGCTGGGGAAATTGCTGCTGGGCACATCTCTGCCTCCTTGGCTCCAGCCCGCGCATCGTCCTCAGCCAGGGGCAGTGAGGCTGGGCATGGGACAGCATTTCTGGTGCTCAGGGATTTCTCTGTGTGGCTCCCCAGTTCCGCAGTACTCCTTGCTGCCTGACCGTTCTGGGTCCGTTCTGGGTCTGTTTTTATGGCAGACAAGGGCTGAAAGTCCTTGGCACATGTCTCTGCCGCCATGCAGGCAGGTTCCAAGGCTGGCTGGATGCTCCTGAGAGGTGGCATCAGCACCCAGTCCTGTGTCGTGCTGCACTATTGCCTCAGCCCCAGCAAGCTATGACCAAAGCTGGACTGAGGGGGCAGCAGAAACACCCCTTTGGCCTCCTTGCACTATTACAAGTCAAGATTTTAAGAGCTTGCTTTGTCCTACGTACGGTACGAGCTAGCTCAGCCTGCATTGAGTTTTCCCTTCTCCATTTTTCATGACCTCTGACGTGTACAACAGAATAGAGAAAATAAATTGAACCTTTCAGAGCTGAAACATAGAAAGTCCTGAAATGTTTTTGAAAAAGAAACAATATAAGTCAGCCTCATGTATGTGCAATTTTCAAATTATTCACTTAAGTCCAAGCTACAAAGTCATCGAGATATGCAAGCACCGCAGATGTGGTCTCCCGCCCCACTCTGAAGGAACCAATATGCAAGCATCTATAGTTAACTAATGAAAAACAGTATTTCAGTGTTGCTAGAAGATGCAAAAAAAGGTGGAGTCTAAGAAAAAAAAAATCTTGTACAAAAACAATGTTGAGAATGAGACATTACTTGCCAGCTGCTTTTTTTTTAACTCACAGTGTGATGCAGTAGCACACATTTTAAAGATTTTTAAATTTCTCTTAAAAGTAGCAGGAAAATATATTCAGCAAAGCACTATCTAGAAAATAAGAGATTAAAAGCAATTTGTAACTGAGGATCAGGATCCATTTTCTATTTAAAGCAGCACTTTCATTATTATTCATAAGAAATCGCATGAGAATCAAGCTGTATGAACACAATAACATGCCAAGAGGCTTGACATTTTAATTCATAAATAAAATATATATATATTTTAGAAAAAGCCCTACTGGACAGCCAGGAAGCGTCCTTTGTAGTTCTAAACACAAACACATTTATGAGCTGAAAGTGTGTTTCAGATTGTATTACAAAGCGGGATTCCATATGGCAGCTGAGGTCCAGAGCTGGGATGACTCAGGAAATCGAGAAGATGAAAAGATCAGCACAGTTTACTGAACAGGTCTGACAGTTCCTGAAGCACCTTCAGCTTCATGGGTTGAACAGGCAGACTTACTAACTAGCAGAGCTGGAGACACGTTTTGCAGTAGCTGGAAGTCATGACTACATTTTTCAAAGACTGGCTTTCTAGTAAATAAGCACATACTACAGTCCAGCTCCTGTTAAGGTGGTTTTGTATGTGGGATTTTATATAGGGAAATAGGCAATAGGATATCTGATTGACTACGGCTATAAAATGTCTCTGTAGAAATCAGGTAATAAAACAGGCCAGAAAATGAGCATGAAACAAATCTTTTTATGAGACTTAGGAGGTTGGAAGCAACTTTTTGAACAGAGTTTTTTTAGGTGATAAAGAAAGCATTAAACTCACCTGCTCCACATACACAAAAAATAGGTAAACACAGCACTGCCCAAACTGGAAATTACTTGTATTTACTCTTGACTATATTTCTACTTTGACAGCTGTTTTCCTGCCTTTGCTTGCCGAAGCAAAAGCTGACTTCTGTGCAAACCGCCTGCAGTAATGGCAGATGGAGGAGGCTGTGCCTCCCTCCAGAAGCCCTCTGTGAGGGGCTCTGGGGCGTGGGACTTCAGCCCTCGAAAAGGCAGCCGTGCAGTCTGAGTGGAGGGTCCCACCTGCCTCAGGGGGAGGGAAGCTCTTCCTGGAGGTGCCCACCTCTGCTCACAGCGACATCCCACCTGTGCTGCCTGACAGACATCGATGACTGCCTTGCAGCTAGGTACGGGTGAATGAGAAGGCACCTGCTTTATTTTGGGGTATTGAGTGGAAAAAACCATGAGGCTTCTAGTTCTGCTCATTCTTGTGAATTTCTCTTTCTGTGGTGATTTGGAATAAATTCATTTCTTTCAAAACTTGAAGAATATAATACAAGGGACCTTTGTTTTCCCAAAGAAGCTCTGATCTCTGCCTCTTCTTTCACAGTGGTCCCTATGCACAAAAGATCCTCCCCAGGTTGCTCTGAGAGGTTAAGAGGCAATCTTATTCCATATCAAGCCCAGATGATAGGATCTAAAAGCAATCAGCCTTTACAAACATGTCTAAGTGTAGCCAGGAAGACATGTCAGACTACCAAGCAAAACAGCAAACAAAGGTAGGTCTGTGAAAGGTGTGTTTGACTGCAGGCCTATTCATCGCTGTCCTCAGATCGCTAGTGAGCCATGACAAGGATCTGAAGTCTGATCAGACTCAAGTCTGAACTTGAGTGAGGTCTTTGGGTATTTCTGCAGCACAACTATGGGTTACATTACCTTCTCCACGCAGTATCCAGGGCAAAGACAGCTCTCTGGAAGAGGCAAAGGTTTCCTCCCGTCACCTCTGCAAGTCCTCATTTCCTACAGACAGTCAACACGTGGCTCCTCTGGCTGCCCCAATCCCCAGCACTCTGCTATCCTGAGCCATGCTGGCTTTCTCCTCTGCTCAGCAGAGGTACAGCGTGCCCTCCATGGCGCTTAAGGGACGGTTACGCAAGCCTGCTAACTAAGGCATGGTGAGCTGTGCCTGGGGCTGGCGTGTTGGGCAACACCATTCCCAGCCCCAGGTGCAGCGCAGACAGCATGCCCTGGCCATGGGAAGAGCCGCTCTCCAAGCCTCGCAAGAGCCGCAGCAGCAGACAGCGGCCAGTCCATGGCTACCCCGCTCTGGCGTTGGGCTTGCCATTTTCTGCATCACACGGGAATGGAGGGAGCGAGGTGGCCGAGCTCCACGAGTGGTGGCATCAGCTCAGCAGGCAGGCTTTGAGGGGAGAGCAGAAAACGCTTCAGCAAACAAAGAGAAATCATGTACAGATCAACAGAGCAAATGAAGAAACAAAAGAGCACAGACATAAGGACTTATGCCCTCTCAGGGAGCCAAGAGATGAATGCAGAGGGGGAGGCAGAGGGAAAGCCTGAGAGCCTGTAGGGTGCCTGAGCTAAAGCAAAGCAGAAGAAAAGGAGCTCTGGGGAAGCCACCAGCCCATCTCGAGCAAGGTCAAGCCCCCGATTCTAAACCTCAGGGAGTAAAGAGGGAGCTCTCAGGGAGCTTGTTTAAGCTTTGGCTGTCACATGCCAGAAAAACAGAACGTGTGGCCCTTGGTAAAGGGAAGGGGTGGCTGAGTGTCAGTGCAAAACCCAACAGAGCCACTGTGTCTGCCCTGTCTTGTGTGAATCCATAGTGCTCCCCAGAAGCTCCCTCTGGCAAGATGATTCGACAGGCATGGATGTGTGATGATAAGTGCTTGCATTTCTGCCTCACTGTGGGGAATCCAGATGGGGATGGTAATAGCTTGAGCTTCAAGGGCATTTTAAAATATCTATATTTTTACAGTGTGTACAAAGAGCTGTTGATGTGAAAGCCCTTGACTTTTTAACATTAAAACTAAGCTTTAAGATTCAGCAGAATATATGTCTCTGTGTGTTCCTAAGGTTTCTGATGCCAAAACACACAGAAAATTAATAGACTGTCACTGTCCAAAAATTAACAAGTCAGGAAGAAAGGAAAATGTACTTTGCTTCCTCTCATTTTCACAGTTGTTGCTTTATTTCATATTGCTTTTGGCATTTTAGCTGGTGATTGAGATATCCAAAATTCATTCTTGATTCTTTATTCAGTTCCACAATTTTTATATGCACTACATCATCCTCTGCTTTGAGTTCTCTTCCCAGCAAGCTCTGACTAGGAGATTTCCTTGTGAACTTTCTTTTATACCACTAAGCTTGGAAGCAAAGACAGCCTTGGGTATGCAAACCCTCATGGAAACATGTGGCTGGTGGAAGAGAAAGACAGAAGGAAGTCCTAAGTCCACAGAGGAAGGAGATGCAGTTACCACCTTCTGCGAGCCTTTTCCTCCTCCCTTGGTAGGATATTTACATGAACAAGAAGGGCAGAAAAAAAACAAGGGAAGGGAGCAGCAACATCGAAGAAGCAGGCTCGAAAGCAGCAGAGCTTTTAGTAGAATTAGGGAGCTTAGACAGACATTGGCAGCCTTCAGCATGCCAAAAGCGATCTTCCTACCTACAGCTGTATGTGTGGCCCTGTGAGTGTATAATGCCTGGGAATCACAGCGAGTGCTTGCATCTCTTCTAATTTTCCGTTTGGACCAGACCACTGACTGCTTTCCATATCCTTTCCAGCTCTGCTTTCCTGCCTGGGGCTGGGGGACACGCTCTCACATCAGCTTTGGGAAAGGGAGAAAGAGGCGAAGGGAACCTGGTCCCAAATTTGGCATTGTCCCTTTGTATGTCATAGGTGGAGAGGGATATAATTTCAATGAGCGGGTCTTTTCACACATTTTTTGTTTTTCCCTTTTCCTGTCTTGTTTTCTGGCTGAATCAGGTCTAGATCTTCAGCTAAAGCAAATCCACAGAGCTCTCTGACTGTGGCAAAGCTACCAAAATGCCTATTTGTATCACCAGGCTCTTAATTACCACCTTCTCCTGCCGTGTTTCTCCAAGTTACGCAGATTGTGGTCTGCAGAGTCACAGTGCATGGGAAAGCACCACTGGGGATCCTGGCAATCGCTGCAGTGATTTTTGTTTAACTGCAGCCTGACCCGAAGCCTATAATTACAGTGTTTTAATATAACAATATATAAAGAATATTATATAACAACAGTGCCACAATGTGTAGGCAAAGCAACAATAGAGAAAAGACTGTATGAGGAGGGGTGAGAGGTCCACGTGCTGGGGCTGTGGGGTTTGACCAGACAAAGGCATGGACAGTGTTTGGTCCCCTTCACCTGCTGCAAGTGCCTGCTCCTGATCAGCACAGCCGCAAAGCCACCACCGGGACCTGCCGGTGCTCAGGATCTCCACACAAACTGAGTCGGTGGCAGATGAGTCCAAAAAGGGCTACAGCGGTGGTGCAAGGGATATGCCTGCCTGCTCTGGGAGCACTGATGCCATGCTGAACCCCCTGTCCTGTGGCTGGAGGGCAGTGGGGCAGCCGGGTGGGCACAAAGTGTTATGGGTGCTGGCGGCTGACAGGTTCTGGTCTGTTCCAGGACGTGCCTTTTAGCTCCTAACGTCTGAGAAATTTGCAGTCAGTGGACACCCTTTTTAGGTTTTGCCCTAAGGGGTTTCTCCTCAAATCAAGATCAGGGACTGCTAATTCATCTTCATTCCTCTTAGACTGAACAAGATGAATTTATTGCTCACAGTCTGTGATGCAGATACAATCTAAAAAAATACATTATTACCATTCTCTTTTTTACAAGGGCAGAATTAGCTTCTAGCATTTTTGTTTTATTTTATTTTATTTTACTTTACTTTGTTTTATATTATTTAATCTTATTTATTTTATTTTTTTCTGTTTATAGTGTTACCCTGTATTGAATATAGCAAGGACCTTGGCTGGCTTTCCATTTTTCTTTCCATTTTCCTTTTAGCAGACAGAGAGTGCTCAGCAGGAAGCTGTGACCACTATAATCCCTGCTGCAGATGGAAGAGTGTCCCCAAAAAGGGATCAAAGAGAGAATTCCTGTCATGGCAACCATTAGCACAGGAAGTCTGGACGGCTGAGATGGTGGAGTACTTTTAAACCAGATTTGGAAAGAGATGCAGCTTTTGACATCCATGCCCATGTCTGGGTGCTAAATACGGGGAGAAAGGACTAGCCGGAGCATGCTGGCCACATATAGGACACAGAGAGGTTCTCCTGGTTTCATCTGGTCTGGGAGGGCATGTCTTGTCTCAAGGTTGGGTTCAGTTCTTAATTGTTAAAAAATCCCAGGGCGGTCTTTCCTGACACAGTGTTTTCCAGCATCTTTCTGGACATCCAGAACCTCTCTCCTCAGCTTTACCTTCCCCTGTCCTCACGAAAGAAATGGAAAACCCAAAAACCATCACAGTGCAAACCTAACCTTCCCTGATGAGCCATGTCTGTCTTGCTGTCTGAACAGCTGACTATCTATTATGGCTTACATGAAGTCTATACATTAATCCACTTATTCAGATCTTTGTCTACAACATATCAATGTTTGATGGTATTCTCCCAGTTTGCTGTTTGCATCAAGGCTATTCAATTGAAATTATTCTTCTCGCAGACACCTTCAAGCCTGATCTTACAGAAAAGAGGGGACATAGCCATAAGCAGATGCCATAGCCTAAAATGGTAACTAGTAGGTAAAGTATTCCTCATAGAAATTATACCTTTTCAGTGTGCTGAAAGGTAGCACAAAATGCATGCTGCCCCCATATTTGTACAAGACAGGCATCCAAATCTCCATCCAAAGCCAGGTCAAAGGTGAATCTCACAAATCTAAATCCAAAGCCGGATTTGCACAGCTCTAAATTTAATTCACTATACTAGCAAATGCTCTCAAGAGCTCAGACATCTTGAATGCACTGCTGTAGATTTGAACTCCAGGGCACCAGACTGCTTTTCCCACACAGCTCTGCAGCAACAGTAAATCGTGATTGTGTGATGAAGTTGTGCATCTTTGTCATTTTTTAACTATCAAGTTATTCTTTCTGAGGGAGAGGCTTTGCGATGCTGGTGATCAGAGTAAAGGGATTCACATTTATCTGGCTATGTAACAATCTATAAAGGTGGTAGAGAGAGCTCAATAAAAGCTGCCACAGCCAAACCAGAAGGAGGATACGTCTAGCATGCGGGAAGTTTGGATAACCAAGGTAGAGCACAGAAACCAAATGTATGTGGAGCTTTTGCCAGACAGACAAACACTGGAAGAAAAATATTGTATGACTTATCCAGTTCTTGTGTTACTCCACTATTTGGTTAACGGCTTTTGACTCCAGCAGCTTTCTTGCATGATGAGAGGACTAGATGATTCAGGAAATTAGTAATGGGTTACGGAGCCTTTCACCTTGTAGGTCACTGGCTTAAATATAGCTCATTGCTATCCAGCTGTTAAACTTTGCCTTGAATTTTCACAAGTGAAAACCAAGTACCTGGCAATGCCATGTAGTACCAGTTACACTTTGCTGAGCCCAGTATTCCTCTGCCCATGTACAAAGGCGATGGGACCTCAACTAGGATGATCCCAGCTGCAGACAGAAGTGTGACACAGAGAGGAGGATCCTAGCGTACATTTTTGGCATGGGAAAGATGGGAAAAAGATCATGTATGAAAATTCTGGACTGCTCAACAAGCAGAAAGTCCAGACCTCAGACACTGGGGGATATTGCTATGGAGATCTGTTGCAAAGGAATTGCAGTCTCTTGGGGTAGCACAGAAATGTCACCTTATTTTTTCCATTGAGTGCTGTATTCAGTAGGGACGGTCAAAATCAGATCTTCTTCCACGACAGTTTTGAAACTGCATCTGGACTGGGTTTTTTCATGCATCTGGACAAGAAGTCAAATTATCAAACTTCTTAATGGAATTGGAAGTGCCAAAATAGCTGGTGCCAAAATAGCAAAACACTTTGTTCAAACTTTTCAAGCTAAATGAAATGATTCAGAATATCTGAGCCAAAACATCTCTGCTTTCTTTTTAAATTTCTTTCTTTTAATCTGTGATCTCAAGCGAATGAGCCCTGACTCCTCTGCATTATCACGCATGGTCCTTCTTGAAGGCTGAAAACTGTCTTTGCACAAGCCTGGCCAGAGAAAAAAGGCAGTGCAAGATGCACCTTAGCCCTTGCAATCACTTCACTGCCCACTCATCCCCAAAAAGGGGAAAAGCCATCCCAAGCCTCCCCTCCCTTGCACCCTCTAGCACCTGCAGGACAGAAGAGATACAACTTTGACTTTGGCCTTTGCTAGCGTTTCCATAACGATGGGTGCTCAGGAAATTGGACCTACCTCACAACAGCCTTAGAAGTCAAGTACTCCCTTCTGATGAAATACTAAAGTTACTGGGACACCACTGCTTAGATGTGAGCAGTTGCATTATCCCTTTGCAAGGCATAAAATTATTTTATTGATCCAGTCTCAAGCACAGAGGTCCCATTATGACATATTTACTTCCAGCCAGGGAGCACGCAAGGAAAATCTTGCAAGAAACCTGCCCCCTCTCCACTCTGGGTGGGCAGGTTGGGTGGCTTCCCCCGAAGGTGCTCTGAGCCCAGAAAAAACAGATTCATCATGAAAATCAGATACCCTTTGCCCATGATCTCTGAATTGAACATGTGGCATGCTGCTGAAATCTTTACAAAACTGGATTGGAAGGAGATAGAAATTTGGTAAGAATAAGTCTAGGGAAAAAATGGAAAACAAGTTTCTATATGGCCTATATCTGACCATCTGACTGCTCTTCTCATAGATGTTGTCCCACCCTTCCACTGGGATATAAATATAATTGATCCTGAGAAAATCTGGTGTGTTAATTGTATGTTGCTAGAAGATAATGTGCTATATGTGTCATGGGAGAGTGGATAATAAACACAGTGGATTTTCCTAGTATTTCTGGTCAACAACTTACTGATACTGCAGCTTATAATTAAGAACACTACCATTTTATCATGCAAGAAGCTTGCTTGAACTCCTGTCCCTCTAAGTGTGTTTTCTTGATAATTTCTAATTACATGTTCCTGATAACTGCCTAAGTCCATTATTATTCTTCAGTGAAGTGTTTGTAATTTTCTTTTCTTCTTATCTTGAAGGGACCAAGGAAATTTGCAACTGTCTTTTGGTTTTTATAAGGTGAAACATTACTGTCTACAGAAAAAATAGTCAGTTGTAATTATGTCTTTGCTGTAACATGTGAGTTTTTGTTCTTTCATTCACTTCAGACTTCTCCCTTATTTTTTATTTTTGCTGCTCCCAGACTTCAGGAGAGCTACATTTCTTTAAATATTTGTATTAGAGTAAATATTTGAATCCAAACCGTAAGAGGAAGGAAATAGAGAGAAATGAAAAGATGCAATAAATGCCTCCAAAGGGCAAGTGAACAGCTTTGAGAGACTCAAAGTACTGTGGTTTCTGTGTTTAGATGAGGCACTGCATGTCCAGCAGTTTGTATACAGCACAGATTTTTTCATCCACAATCCAAAGGGCAAATAGATAACAGACGACAGGCTCTAAAATTTGGAATAATGAAAATTAACCAGTTGCCAAGAGCCTCTGTAAGGAGAAGATGGTGACTTTCAGAGGACTTCTCGGTCACACTTCATTGATTAAAGTAACAATATCGTGGGGCTCCTGCACACGCACTTCTTGACCTAACACAAAATTTGGTAAAAACCCTTGTTTGGGAGCACAAAACCGACATCACCTCTGTGCCTACTGAGCACAGACAGCCTATTGCAGCTTGCGGCCATGCGCTCAGCATCCTCGTTCTGCAGAAAAACTTCTTGGTCCGGGTACCGGCAGGGTGAGGTGTCGTCTTGCCACATACACGATGTGCGTGGCCTTACAGCTATTTTGGGCTGTGGGACAAACTGAAGCCATGGGAATGAGCACTGCTGTAAAAGAAATCAAACAACTCAGCGCTGCAGATGCTGACTCTTCAACTCCTATGACTTTTCGCCCCCCCGGGTGTCACTGAGGAGGAGCAAGGATGTCCGCAAGGTCCTGGGACCCTGTCCAGCTGTTGCAGAGAAGCCACGGGCTTAGTTCCCGAGGGCCATGGGGAGCAGGAAGGGACACTGAAGTGAAGCACTGGCAGGAGGTGGCTGGGGGTGGACAACAAGGGTGAGGAGTGGGTGAGGTCTGGGACAAAAGGACATTTGACACAGGGACTGTCCTGCTGCATGGTTGAGAGGGAAGTTTCCCCTTTCCTAGCTCTCTGCTCATTCTCCCCATCCCCTCATGCTAGATTTATTTCCATTAAGCTCACACTCAGCTCCAGGAGGGCTGGGCACGTGGTGGAGGGGGGTTCTGGACAGGAACTGGCAGCTCTCAAGTGTGGACACACACATTGGCCTTCTGCCCCACAGGGCTGAGGAACACCGCTGGCAGAGCATCTTCCTCTGTGCCACTTCTGATTTTAGTCAACACACATCTATCTCCACAAATGCCTCTGTAAGTACCATCTGGCCAGCCTGATATTTTTAACCAAAGCCCAAGGATTTCTATCACAAGACATTTTAGGATCATACTAAAGAATTTTTCGTTCCTTAATTTTTAATGTTCTTCAAGAAACAATTCAGGCACAACACTGACGTCCTAAATAAGCTTCAGATTACTGACCCATTGCCCCCAAAACTTACAGAAGGTCCTAAATCATGTCTTGAAGAACTGGTACCCCCAGGTACAATGGAGAAGCCTGCATGGGAGATGCAGTCAGCTCTGAACAGGAGAGACAACACTGCCTGTGACCACCAACATCCATAATAGCCTACGGACCACACTGCAGATCAGTTCCCGCTTCAGTTTGTTGCCCCTCAGATTCACACCAAATCATTCCAGAAACTATCCACTCTTTCACTGATTTAGGGTTATTTCACTATTTCCAATCACCCTCCATGGTTATGCAAAAGAAAACAAGGTACAAAGTAGCATAATAGATGTTCAGTTCACCAAAGGATAGTTTTAATCTAAACAATCCCGATTATTATTTTAAAACCTATATAACCAAATGCAATTGGACTTATTCTTTTAATTTACAATATCTTCAGTCATACCTGAGGGATTTTCTTGCCAGATTTCATACAGAAACCAAAAGTGACAGAGTTATTATGCTGCTTTTAATAGAAATAATCTCAAACCTCATGAGCTACTGTCTTCATAAATATTTATTATGAAGTTCCTATTTGAATGTGATTAGAAGTTAAATAGCAGTGTTCTGAAATACCATACTTGGCTAAGAAAAATTTCCATTTTATGACAACAGCAAGTTTAAAAAGTTGCATTTGTCTTTTCCTTTTTTTAAGAAGGCAACTGTCATATTATTCTGAATCAATGCCTTTCTACCATTTTATCTAGCCGCTTCTGTTTCTCTGAGCACACAGAAATTAGACTTTGGGGGAGAAATTTTGGGTTGTGAAGTACTGACCCAGCCTGCTTTGGAAGGTGGGCATAATTCCATTAAAGCTTATTCTGCTTAAATTTCTAGATCAGATTCATTTTTTTAGGTATAGCTGTTGCTAATAAATTGTGTAAAAGAATCTAAGCCTCCTTTCCCAGTAGCTCTTATCACTGTTAATGGCTTCTACTATATTTATTGCTTTTTTTACTGTTGCAGAACCCAAAGGCTCTGTTCAGGTGACATTTTGGCTCTGGAGAAGTGAGCCACCAGGCACTAAATAATTATACCTGCAGATAAAGAAGGTAAAATTCCTGGTCAAGGTCTGAAAAGACAATAGGGGAACATGTGAATCACGAAGAAGAGAAATATTCCACAACAGAGCCATATTTTGTATTCGAAAAAGGACAATCTCTTTTTTAAACTTGAATTTTATAATACATGAATGGATCTCAGTTTGCTCAAAACGTCACTATTATTGGCTGGTCATGCTTTTGTAGACATACATGGAAAAATTTCACACATATTATATATTAATTATTCCTGTGTAAAAAGCCTGGAGGAACAAGAGGAAAGAGCGGGATGGGACAAGTTTTCAGAGTATTCTCAAATGGTGTAAGAGGAGAAACAAGAAAAAGAATAAATAAATACAGACATTTTGAGGCAAATGGCATCTCAGGGCTGTTTATATAAATAATGATAATGCAGGCCCTCAACTGCAATGGTGCTGCAGATCCTAGCTAGAGGGAAAGTATACTCTGAGCAGAATACGAGAGAAGAACAGCTGCAAGGGAAAAAAAGTATGTATGGTTTGAGTTTAAAACCAGAGCTCGTTTACATTAAGAGATCAATCAGTGGGAAAATCCATTCTGCAGTGCTAGCCCATCAGTGAGCAAGCTAATTGAATGCAGAGCAAACGAGAGCATGGGTGGCCTCTTTCCTCTTTTATCTGCACAGCAAAACTTGCAACAGCTCCGAGATCCCCCTCTCTGCAAACAAAGCACCTTCAGACAGGGAACCATCCGAGTGAGCCCGAGTAATTTTATCTGCGAGTGCATAGCATCTTTGAAACCGATTTGTCTGCTTCTGAGCAGGGCTCAGCAGCACACCCTAAAAGCGGCTGCGGTTCACAGCCACCGAATCACTCGCTACCGTGCGGGTCCGGTCCTGGCCATGCCGGGTGGGAGTCAGGCAGCCGCGCTGGAGCTGGAGCAGAGGTGGCTGCGTCCAACGCATGGTGCTGCGAGCTCCCTAAATAAACATGCTTACATAACATGCAAAATCATCCCATCTTTCCCCTAGGTTCTTTTGGCAGGAACCCTCACAGGAAATATCCTGTTAGTAGAGATAAAAGCCTTGATTTACTCTGTTCCTGATAATGCGTAATTGCTCAATCGCAAGCACATAATTAAACTCCATTGGGTAGGTTACAGTGACAACGATTGCTGAGCAAAGATGAGTTCCCCTAGAGAGGCAATCTTTGCATCAGCTGGAATTTTTTATAATGGGAATCAGGGGAAATGCACTAAAAAGCCTGAATGTTTGGCAAGAGCTGTGGAAGCACAGGGCAAGGGAGGCTGGACACAGCCAGAGTGGCACCAACAGAGGGAGAGGAGATAAGCTTTTAAATTAACCCCTTCACTAACTGAGCTGCTGGTGGAAGCGACCTCTCTGGAGAAGCACTTTTTGTGCGCTGAGGAGGCCACCAAGCTCAGCAAGCTCTAGAGAAGACCGCTCTGAGGAGCTGAGCACCCTCCCAGCTCATGCCAGCACAGCGGCCTACCTGGCCCCACCACCCCAAGGCTGCGCTGACCCTGCTGAAGGTTGTTTATGCAGATGGCATGGGGCCACTAAGCCCAGCGGGCTGAGGGACCACCAGTGGGCATGGCAACTGTAGCAGACCCACATCTGAAACAGCAGATTCAGTGGGGAGCTGCAGCTTCCCAATGCAAAGAGACAACCAGCTCCTATGGTGCCCAGTCTATACCCCGGTGTAGGAAACAGGCTGAAAGAAGCAAACAGAAAGCTGTTCCTCGCAGCAACGGGAAGCAATTTTGCAAACTGGTGCATGAGTCATGGCTCCTTTTATTGAAACCTGCTCTTCAGTCATCTGGAAGCCAGCGCTAAAGATATTTTTTAATTCCTTTGTCATGTAAATTCTGTGTCACTACTGCATTAGGCACCCAGCACAAAGGAACAGTAGTTCGCTGAGACCATCAGAGCCTTGTGTGCATGTCCGCAACTCCGAGGCTTCCTTAATAACTGCATACATGAATGAAGTCCTGTTTGCATGTGGAAGAGCACTGCATTCATTTTCATCAGTGATGATGAAGGAAGCCTGAGAAGTTAAAAAAGAAACAGAAACCTTCAGTACACAAGAGCCGCTGTGTTCCTAACAGAGAGAAGACAGTCAGTTCCAGTTTGGGGGAGCCAGTCTGTAAGTGCAAGTGAAGAGCATCACTTTACAGCCTGCAGAACAAAAGAAGAAAAGTCTCTGCTTCAGAAAATGGTGCTTGCTTTGAGCTGGCAAGAAATATTTCAATAACAGGTTGTGGAGAATTTAACTTCAAAGTTTTGAAGTCGATGGAGTTTTGGAAGCAGTTGCTGAAATTTGTATCCAAAAGTGATTTAACTTTCCCAATAAGTGATGTGTACAAATGGCACACACCACTAAACCACATATGCACGCAATGTATGAATTCCCACATTCTTGACTTCCCATTTCAGCTTTAACATTTCTTCCAGTGTAAAAAGAAATGAATCAAGCTTGCAATGGGATTGCAAGTATAAATGCCAAAGAAACAATTAAAATCAGCTGTTATCTGAAAATTGCTGAGCCTGGAATACTTTATTTAGATACTTAATGCCCTTGTAAATCCTGTACACCATTGTGGCTAACCAGCTAAAGGTAGAGCTCTTTAAGCCAAAGCTATTCCGGATTTGTTTGGCTTTTTTGGTAGTATGACCTTTTACAGTGACCCAGATGGCTATAAAGTCATCAGGATCCATGGGGCAAACTGTTCTTCTGTAAACTGATTTCTTGTGATGTGGTAATTCATCCATTTAAAAAGCATTTTCGTTGCTCCTGCCAAAGAAGAAATGTTGTGGCCAAAAAAGAGAAAATGCGGGGACATGCTGGAGAATACATTGCCCAATATTTTTCTTTGCCCCAACTTGCTCTGCTAAGAAAGTGAGAATTGCTGGGACCATATGGAAGCAGAATGGCAACAGCCTGCAGTATATGAAAGGTTTCTGCAGGAAAACAGAATTCCTCTCACTCAGCCTAAAAGTACAATCAAAGCTTCTCACTCAAAGTTTCTAGGAGACAACTTTCTTTTGAGGGCTTGTCATAATTATGGCAGGAACAAATTTACCAAAACAAATCTTCACTTAATGAATGTTGGTAGCTGTCATCTTTAAAATTGTTTAGATACAATACAGGAAGAGAATGAGAGAGAGAAGTGTTACATCTTGTTTAATACCGTAAAAATAACACCATCACCCTGCTAAATAAGAAGGGACATAATGTAACACTTGGAAGAAAAACAGGCAGTCTTTCTTCTCTTGATACTATTTAGAGTGAGTTCATCTGTACCTGTACAAGGAGATTAAATTGTAGTGCAGGATGTGGAGGCTTGAGCCTCATCTCAGCTGGTGGGGGATCCTCTCTGTTACCTTTTCCTCCCCTCTTCCCCCCTCCCCCCCCCGAAGAGCATCCTATCTTCCTCGGGCACATGAGAAAGTGCATGTGTCCAATCACCATGAAACATGTAGAGGCCAGGAAGGCAACAGCCAGCCTGAAAGCAGAGCTAGAGAAAGCTGCATGTCACCTTCTGCATTGCAAAAGTAGCATAGCCATCTGCTGTGTTTCATTTCCATGACCACGTCCTGAATCCTTCCTTTCAAGGGGAAAGGCAGTGCTGAGGGCAGATACAGGCTGGTGGCTCTTAATTTGCATCAGGATTTAATCATCTTAATTTGCTTCAGGACTTATCCCAGCAATAAGGTGAGGAAAGCAGCATGTGCTAGAGCCAGCGTCTACCTGGCCTCTGCCTACTACAGGGCAGGAAAGTGGATCCGAGTGTGACAGTGGGAATGGGGAGGAGAAGGACACATTTTTCAAGCAAAGCTGCATGTATTTTACTCCCTCCCTAGTTCCCTCACACTTGCATTTCTGCAGGCTACTACCACCTATTACAACATAGATAACAGCCAGTAAGAACAAGCACATTAGAGGTTTTGGACCCACTAAGCGTACCACTTGCAAACAGGGATGCTGTTATTCAGAGACCTAAACCATATGATGTCGGGCATGGAGCCTGAACCTACCTGCAGCCTGCTGGGCATCTTTTTGATGATACCCCCACGGAGTAATCACAAACCATTTTGAGGTAACAAGACCCTCCTGGGAGAAAATGCAACAGCGCTGCAGTCAGTTGCAATCCTTATCATGGCTAGAGTTTTGCTCCTAGGGGGATGGGAACAGGACCTGAAGTATCAGGGCCCATTGAAATACCTCATGGTGGACGTCAATGATGCAAATGCAATTAATACTTTTGCCTGGTCTAGAATGCCTCTGTTCCCCTAATGCAGTAGAGTGGCTAGAAGAGCAACCTCTCTAATGGCACATAAACACTTTCCAAGTGGCTGTCCCATTAAGGTTATGCAAGACCCAGGGCAGTCCTCTGCAACGTGATGTCAGCTCTGGCTCCTGGCCTGACACACAGTTACACAACAGGACAAGGTGAGGGGAGAAAATGGAGATGCTCTGGGGCTGTAAATTTTTTGAAATATAGTATAAGGACATAGTTTCTATTGCTGTCACTGGCAAAACGTCAGACGGGTGAAGAGCACTGGGGAGAGTTAAGGTTGATCTAAGACGTGCTGGGTTTTTTCCCTTTCTTTATATTATTCTTTATTCTTCTTTTCATGTATCTGTCCTGATTTTCCCTCTCTCAGAGTCTTGGCAGGGGAGCAAAAGAAGCTCAGAAGTACATAGCTTACGACTGAGTAATGCTCTACTGAAGGCAGAGAATCTATTTTTTTCAGTTTTTCATGTTTTTTCTTACTTTGTGCATGAGCTGTTAGCCTAGAAGCTCTCCTGGTATTTAGCATTCCTTCCACACTGGTTAATTCGTGCTGGTTGCAAGAAGCACGTGGTGGGGATTTGGGGCCGGCATTGGTGGAGATGTGCTCGTTATCACAAGCAGAAAAGGGAAATGTCACTATCATGTTGCACAGCCCAAGAAAAGGGAACAAAGGAATCAACACAAACCTTTTTCCTCACTGCCCACATAAGTCCACTGCAGCGTAGCAGTGAGTGGTGAACAGATGTGGAATTGTGTCTGAGGTGGAGGAGATCCTCAGGTGCCACCCTCGCAGGATAGGTTGTGCTGCTCTCTCTTTCCAGTGCTGTTTGGAGAGATCAGGGCTCTCAGCCAAGAGAAATGGTCCTCTTTACCACATTAGCCAGTCTTTTTGAAGGCTTTTTTGTCCTTCAATTTAAAACCATGTAGGTGACCCTGGCTGAGAAGGAAATTGCCCTGGATGAGTGGGGTCTATGTGCTTCTCAGGGCACAGACGAAGCCTTGCAGAAGGATGTCCTGCGGCTGCTCAGAGGGCCAAGGGTGCGTGGAGGAACTGTGGATTCTCCTTGCTGATGGTGGTGAGCAAGGAACAGCTCTCCAGGCAGTGAGTGCAAGACCTCCACATGGGTGGGCATGTGGATGCTGGCCTTGCCAGCAGGTCTCCACACTGCAAGTTGGGCAGAGGAGTGGGCTGGCAGCATGACCACGGGCAGGAGAACCGGGGCCCACAACACACACCATCTGAGCACGGGGAAAGACAGAGGGAGAAGAGGGGTAGCATGTGCTGGCCTCTGTGGTTCAGCTCTTGGACTCACTACCCAAAGGGAAGGTCTCTGCGCAACCAAGCTCTCTGGGAAACTCCTGATAGCCGGAGAGCCATATGGAGCCCAGGGCTACCCTGTTCCTCCCCAAAATGCTCCCAGCCTGCTACTTAATTCCCTTATTTTTCCATCAGCCTGTACAAAGAGCTTGACTGTTGACTCAGTCACTCTATCAGGAGACTGCATTTGGCTGATGTGTCCAAGTCCCGTCTATTCATACATGTAGCTGTCCTCTCCTCTTATGCCTAGATTAGGACTTGTCAGAATAAAGCTGCAAAACTTCTCAGACAAAACCAATATTGGTAATGAAGGTTTGAATTGTAAGCACTGATAAAGTTCAGTCTGAACTAAACCTTTTGTCTATAAATATTTCCTACAGTTTTCTGTCTTCTTTTATCTCTGATAGCTGCCAGCTTGCATTAATTTCTTTTGGTGGTATCTTGGGAGAAGACACCACAGGAAAACCACTCAGCCAAAGACTTCCCTGTAGATGAGGAAAGTCAGACCTGGAACCCAAATCTAGCTATTCTGTATGAAATGGGAGAGAGCAAAGCCTTGGATTAGAAAAACCCTGGAGTTTTGTGGAACGTTTGATCCTGATCCAACATGTGGGGCTCAAGCCTTTGTGGCTCATTGTATGTCTTTTTATGATGAAGAAAATATGCAGTTAAAACCAGGCCTGTATGGTCAGGATCCCTGGAAGTAAATTCATTAAAACAGAATAAATCAATTCAGAGAACTGGCTGTCTTCCTTTTACTCCAAGTTACTTCCTCAACATCTGCCTTAACTGTCCTTAGTAACAGAATTTTTTCTGCAGGGTGTGTATTTTATACTTTGACAACTTGGTACAAATATTTTATTGTCAGAATTGGGACACAGTTACACTTGCCACTACTTATTCTGAACTGCATGTGCCTGAACATGTACATGTCTATGAAAAAAATTAAGCTTTTCTGTTCCCCCTCTAGTCCTCACAATTCACTTGGAACCAGCAGTATCATTCAGGCAAAACAGACCTTCTCAGAGAAAAGCAGCCTGCTTTCTCCTGCTTTATAAAAAGAACTGGATTTCTCTGAAGCAATACAAATTCCTTGCATTAAAAAAAAAAATCATTTCCACATGAATGTTAAAGCTACCTCCAAATGATGTGCGTGTGTGTGTGTGGAGTGCCTTTGAAAGAAGCCCTTCACAAAATCTGTTTGCATTAGGGGATGCAACTGGTAGACTTCCATCTGAATGTTGCTATTGTTCTAGTCTCCATCACATTTGCTTTTCCAGTCAGTCTCAGATGTAACTTCCCAACCACAAGAAATTGTTTTGAGTTGTCAGCAGTCTAATTCATCTAGATTTTCTTTGTTTACAGGAAGATTTTAGTGTCCAATGAGAGGAAGGGATATTATTGCCAGCTCTTAGTCACTGTGGGTAAAAATGCAGGCAAGAGAATAGATTTCCGCAGGTCAAAGTCCATAGGAGAGGAGAACTTTTTGTTCAGGTTACTGGCTTTAGCCTACCAATAACTTTGGCATGAAGTATCCATGCTGTGCCTGGAAAGAGCAGGACTCAAGTCATCTGGTGCTAAACTGAACCGCCATGTCCTCAGCCCCATTTGTATCCCATTTCTTCAAACTACATGAACAGAAACCTCTGTCCACCCTTCTGCCCCCTGGCAGGCTGAGCCACACCTATGTCTGTCAACCCTGGCACTAGTTTGTCTAACCTGTTCTTTAAGACCTCTGATGTTGGAGAGGCTACAGCTCACCTCAGCAAGCTATTCCAGCTTTTGTCTGTCCTCACAGTCTCCACTTTCTAACCTACATCTCTTTTAGGCAGCCTAAGATCCTCAGCTTGTGGGAAATGAGATGAGCTCTGCTGACATCAGTGAAGTTTCACCATTAAACATGCTTTGAAGATATGACCTAGTACTGTCAAAACTCAGTCCTTTCACTTCCCTCTTAATTTTTCTCTGTTCCTACTCTTTATCTCTTGATAGATTCACAATGTTCCTTCCACTCACTTTAACATCTAAGCAGTGTGAAAGTGCTGACGCTCACTCCTACGTACCATCATCAGCATTCAGCTCTTTTTCTGTTCGTATTTCTAAAACTTTCAGATCTTCATCTTCACACATACCCACTACAGCATTCTGCTGGGGATCTAAAAAACACATCAGACATATAAAGAAGTTTCTGAGATCATCTTCCAGCCTTGTCTTTCTGAGCAAATAAACCTTCTCTTTGTGACCCTCACCTGCCTTCCCAAGTTCAAGTTTTCAGACATTACCTTTAATACAACTTATAGTGGTATTCTTCCCCTCTTGCAGGGAAGAAACATTCAGAAGGCTACTGAAAAACTAATGAAAACACTTCTGCTTTGGGCCATGAACAGAGAAACCTGGAATCAAAGCAAAAAAGCTTCTTTCTGTTTTGTTCTCTGCCTGCAGAATCAATGGATATCTAAACGAGAACAATATGTACTGGCAGCACGGCCCGAGCGCAGGCACGGCTCAGGGCAGAGCCAAGCCTGGCTGCCATGCCAAGCAGCCTCATGCACCAGTGATCTCTGAGATCTGCTCCTTGCAGGGAACTGAAGGCCACAAAAGTCTCCTCTTCCACATTAGATCCACCTAATTAAACAGACTGTCTTCCAGGAACTTCAGGGTTTACCCTGAAAACAGAGGAAACTGGAACTGCCACAAATACTTTGTTATTTGTAGCACTGCTGGCAAAACAATAATGCACATAAAAAAGCAAAGGAAAATATAGGCATTCTCGTGCCCCATCTGAGTGCACCTCAACGTGCTGGTAGTGTTGGCTTTTTCTCGTCATGCTACGAAGAAAAATACTGTGCAAGCAAACTAGGTTTGCCTCACTGTCAGTGGAAGTGTGTTATTACGAGCACAAATACAGAGAAGAATGTTTTCACCTGCTGACGTTAGCTTCAAGAAGCCCTGGCAAAAAAAAGAGATAAAGCTCTCTGTGGCTGGTGCCTGCTATTCAAAGAATAATGCTTGACATGTTAACACAGGTAGCCAGAGCATTATGAAAGAGCCTTATGTGCAGTTAGATGGATTTGGCTGAATTCAGGTGGTATGTAGGGGCTGCAAGTCACTTTCTGGTAAGAAGGCACAAATCAAAGGAGTTTGATCCTCCATTTTGATGGTCACATGTGAGGGAGCCAGGGTAAACTTGGCTATTTCAAACATACCTTTGAGTTTGGCCCACTGTGTTCATTTACTTTGGCTCTTTTCTCAGGACGGTTTGAAGACTCATCGTGTTTTGTAGCAGGGCTTTGTTTCCGATGTATTACACTGAGAAGGTCAAAGAAGTTGGAGTAACACCTCTCTGGGCTCTTTTCTTAACGGTTTCCATCCACTGCTCTTCAATTGTACAGGCAATTTGCGCAGGCCTTTAAAGAAGCAGTTACACTATTGTTTAGCGAAAGCACAATGCCAGAAGTGAGTAATAAGCTAAACAATACCACCTCTTTATTCCAGTGGAATATGCATTTATGCCATTTCAAATTTCCGACTTCTAATTTTCCATTTTTGTAGTGTTACAATGCTTTGGAAACTGCACTTTAGCTTCTGAGGCCCATGTGCTGCAGAAAGCTTTTGCAGTAAAACAACTTTGCTTGGCAGTAGGTTAATTTTCCTATAAAATCAGTCAGAGCATTCACCAAAATGAGAGCAGTTCAGGAATGTCCTCACTCACCCTGCTGTCACACAGAACATAAACCTTATCACTCCTTGCCATGCCAACTGCCTGCATCCCCGTCACTCTTTCTAATGAGCTCTTAGGTGAAGAAGACACTTTATGTGTCTTTCACTTTATTTATCTGTGAAATCAGAGTCCCAGACCCTCTGTGGTATGAAGAAATGGACTGAATCCTCACTGTGGGCTCTAACGATTGCTGTGGCACACAATGAGACTTAGAGTGCTTGGTTTAGACCTTCTTCATAGTGGTTTTGCAAATGCTTCAAGAAAATATGGTACAAATTTCCTGTGGTTCTTTCACGACTTCTGCACTTGCATTCATCTCGTTTTTAAGAACCAGCTACATAGCTGAAAATATTAAGCTGTTGAGTAATAAAAGTACAAAGTCATCTGCAGGTTAGGTCAAAGGTCCTCCAAAAGGATCACATCAGAGAACAAAGTGACAGGCAAGCACCATGGAGGAGGTCAAAACAGGCAAATCAGAATCACCAGCTTTGTCTTCTTAAAGCTTTTCATCCCAAGATATGCAAGTGCATCTGGTCTGTGGTTGGGTATTGGAGTACTGCCTACGGACGTGAGCAGATACACCTTGAAATGCATTAAAGAACAAGGACCAGTGAGAGGTTATAAACAGTTTTTAAGTGATGTACAGATCTTAGACCTAAAGCAGGGGACATTCTCATTTTCTCTTTTCTTGTCTATCCATCTCTTTTTTTAACTCACACTTTCCATGGAAACTAAACCTTGCTGAGACTTAAGCACTGACAGCAATAAGCTTGATTTCATGGAAGGCAGAAGAGGCTCTATTATGCCAGCTCTGACTCCGACACCATGGCCTTTTTTTTGGAGGAAATGACAATGAATGGAAAGACTTGCTCGCCCTTGTGCAGGACTCAGCTCTGCTTGTGCTCTTGGCCTTTTTCTGGGAGGAGAAAGACAGGCCACTGCTTTTGACCTTTCCTATGCACCAGGAGGAAGAGAAGCAGTTTAATACGATAAAGAACCCTGAAGGTAATAGCTGCGACCTCCAGTAATAGCCTTCTGAGTGGTGGGACAAGGAAGGGAAGGAAGAAGCAGTTGAGTTACCTCCTAAGATCTGGGGTGGTTTGGGAGTAACAAAAGAAGAAATCTTGTCAAACCAGATGCAAAGTTGTGAGGCCTGGGGAAAGGGGACAGGACTGGAGAGGGGACTGGGAGGGGAAAAGGTTCCTTGCTGCGTGGAACAAGTTTTGATGCTATAGATCTGTGACTTGCTTGAAGTACAGCCTTTCTGTATACTTCTGCCAGACCGTTCATCTTGGCTTTGAATGGGAGAAATTACTGCAAATCTTGACAACCAACAGTCACACCGCTCAGATATTTTGATGTGCTTGGGCTGTGGCTTATAATGCTTGAAGAGCTGCTGCCTTCACTCCTGGAGCCAGACAGCGTTATTGCAGAGGTGGGAGAGGGACACTCTGGTCTAGTGCATGCAAAGAAAGAGGATATTACTCATTGCCACTATGAAGCAGAGACATTTTTGGGAAAAGAGTGGTAGAGACTGTGAGCTACTCCATTCCCCTGAGTCTTAGGCAGGAAGTAATCCAAGGATGACAGAATAGTAGAATAATTTCTGCCCTTCGTTACTATCACAGAATGTTTTGAAGAGATGCAGAAGATAATTAAAACCTGAATGGATTTCCCTTATTTTGCCCTCAGAACTGAAATGCTTATACAATATAGACAATATGCCTATCAAGCATTGATTTCCCTCCTCCCTGCCATCTTCCTCCACCACATTTCTTACTTGTTTATAAGAACAGATTGTCCCTGTGAGATGTCTCTGAACCTGGCAATACCTAAGAAACACGCTGCTCAGTTATACAAGTGACAGTCATGAACACCAAAGCTGGCTGGATACATTACACACCCAGTTTATCCAAAATGTAATTCAAGACAGGCCATTTATTCAGTTCAACGACATGTAAAGCAGAGTGACTGTGCAGCAATGTGCAAGATCACGAAGAAGGCCTTAAGTGGTGTTCATTCATGTTTGCACATGTCTTCTCCACTTATAGGGAAGTACAATATGCTGGGGATTTTCTTGGCCACTGCTTTAAGTTGCTTCAACTTACTATCTGCTTGATAAACACAATAAATCACATGCTTGTTTAAAGGTAGAGCAAACCAATTTCTCCGATAAGCAAACCACCCTCTGCAAAGTTATTTCCTTTTGCTTCCGTCTTGTTTGCCCATTGCAAAACCAAATCATGTGGCATTTAATGAAAGAGCAGGATTAGGAGTGAATAGTACAATAGTTTAATATTTCTTCCATCGCCCATAGATGTGGGCAAAAAAAAGCAGATGTTGAGCTGTGTGCTCAGCTACCCAAAGACAACTACACTGTCCTTGGTTTGTATGTTAGTTCTTTCTCCTTGCTCTCACCTCATTTCTGTCCTTACATACCTTGTTTTAGCATGTACCAGCACATTGCTCTGTAGGCAGGAACCATCATTTGTAACCCTTTGGGAGCTACTGATCTTGCATAGATTATAACAACCTCCATTGACTAAAAACAGCCAAGGAAAAAGAGAGTTGAGTCCACTGTGTAGGAACGGATGGGGCCTCAGGGCAACATGGAAAGAGCCTTCCATGTCCCTGGGCAGCAGAAATGGTCAGGTTAGCCGCAGAAGTGGTTGGATAAGTCTGAGGGGACACTCAGACCAGAGCAGGCAGAAGAGGCCCAGGCACGACAGGGAGCCCGCGCGGTCCCTTTGCAAAGAGGCAGAAACAGCCCCTGCCCAAGCTGCCTGGCCGGGTACAGGGACTCGCAGAGATGGGGGTCTCAGGACTGCCAAACACAATCCTCAGGACTTCATGGCTGTCGAGCCTCTCTCAGCCTTTGCTGCCAGGTACTAGATCCTCTGCAACTGAAGAGCTTAGGTTGCTAATTAATGAGAATTAAGCTGTGCAGGAGGCACAAAACCCCACATTAGAAAGCTAGTTTATGATACCGTTCATTAGGCAATTGCTCAATACCAAAAAGAGACTGCTCAATGTGGCATTTCCATTACCTGGTTTTATTATACTGAAGGATTTTATAGAGTGTGTACTCCCTGCTGGGAAATGTGACTTCTGAACAGCTTCTTCACCCTCCAAGGGTGTTACCACTCTCTCGGGTTTCTGGAAATAAGTCTTGCATTCAGAGCACCTCCAGAAAGACTTTGACTCATGCATCTACACAGGAAAAGAGGGGTTTTCGCATAGAAGAGGAAAAGTCATCCTGAGCCCTCACATGATTTTGGAGGAAAAAAACATCCCAGCAGTTCCCTTTAGCACAGAGTTCCTTAATATGCTGACACTCATATTCATTTCCATATTCCCACCATGATATCTTGGATGCTTTCCTAGAGGCAGTGTGAGAGCCAGGGAAGAACTCATGCTCACCGTCATCACCCACTAAAAAAGTGGACAAATAGGTACTGTGATGTTTGAGCCACTTGTGAGCTCAATGGAGCATTGCTGCTCTCCTGGGAAGAAGGGACATGGCCCAACAGCAACACTGGCCATGCACAAAATACATGAAACCATTTAAATCCTTATGCATATGTATATGTGCATGTATATGTATAGACGTATGCTACAAAACATGAGCTACAGCTAAAGAGAATTAAAAGCAGAGGGACAAATTATGAGGAAGGAGAACAGGGAAAGGAAAACTTCGAAAAGGGGCAAAAAGGCCTCATTTAGGCTATTTGAGCACTAGAAAAATGTCTGGTTTTGCCACTTTGCTGGAGGGAGGAGGAGGAGAACGCAAGTATTATATTATTCAATTGATAACAGTTGCAAATGTGAAACTGATTAAAAGAATGAGTCATTCCCATTCTCATGGTCAACTACCAAAGTGTGCTGAGGCAGCTGATACTAGAAGTTTTGTTGGCGCAATTTCACGATCCATAGTCCTTAGGTGACACAAGTTATGAGCAGTCAGACCTCAGCCCATCACGTGTGGGAGTTGGAATGGGATTTCCTTCCCTCGCCCAGCCGAGGGCCTGGGGGTGCTGGCAGTGCCACTGCCTCGCTGCCCTCCCTGTGCCAGGACAGAGGAAATGCTGGACCCATTGTGAAACCCCAGTGCTGCAAAGAAGTATCAGCGCCATTGTCCCTCCTGGTTTTGGAGGGAGATGGAAAAGAGATGGAGCACAATCCTAACTCAGCTTTGAGCCCTTCTATTCCTAGATTTGGATGCTTTTGAGTGTCTATGTTTGATGTTTTCCAGAGCAAGGGGAGTGGAGGGGCGGGCAGGAACCAGGATTTGTCTTCTCATCTTTTTTGCCTCTCATCAGTAAATACAGGGGCTTTTGGGCCAGTTTCTCAACGGGAACAGGAATCAAGACAGACATCTCAAAATATTTCCCTGTGGTCTTGGGTATTTACAGTGGTCTTGGTTCCTTGAAAGAGCACAGAGGTAATTTCACCTGTCAGAAAATACCCAGCCATGACTTCACTGTGCCTCTCATGAAGGAACAGCTCCACTCAGTCATGTCTACTCAAGAGCAGCTACTTACAGCACACTTCCCCTTCCATTCCCGGACTCTGAGCTTGCTGCTAGCTCATGGCAGAGCAGCTAAACACAGAGGCTTGGCTCCTCTTTCTGCAGCTGCCCTGGACCAGAGGAATCGAAGAAAGACTGGATATCACAGACAATGCAAAGGGAGTGTTTGCACGTGCACAGTATCTTTACCAGCTAGGAAGTCTGGTTGCCCTTTGGCAGCTTTAACTCCTTGCACAGAGAGTTTCATCACGGGTGCTTTTGCACTGAGGACCTTTGAAGTGAAAGGCAGCAACACTTTTGACCAAGTCGTATTGCAACACCATCTCCCTTAAATAGCCACAAGCCCTTATCATTCCCATCCCTCTATTTTATTCCAATGAGGCGTTACCCCACTACTGCTTTTGCACATTTTGGCAGGGAGGGGATCTGTTAATTAGCCAGACATTGCGTTTTTAGTGGTAGTCTGCTGCGAAAGTCTTGTTTTTCTAAATCTGACCTGTTGAGTGATTCATGAGATCCATATTAATACATGGCACAGTACAGCTCCATTGGTTAGCATCCTAAATCTGCCAGATGGCTCAGTAAAAAGATAAGCAGCAGGAGAAAATTCACTCTCAAAAATAGCATTGTGACAGCAGCATCCATTAGCCTGAAGTTCACAACATAAAGCTACCATGTTATGGCATTTTTGAGTACACTGCACTCTCAACCAGGATACAGGGGAAGATCAAATTTAGAAAAGAAGAGCTTTAAATAGAAGTTCAGTTCATAAATAAAGTATACCCTTGAAGTTATGTTCCTGTAATAAATTTAGAAACAAGAGTAGAATAAAGAATTTACTAGCATTCTCAGGTGACGGGCAATGTAGTCAGGTGGACATCCTTAAATGTGCCATGCTGTTTCAAATACAGACTTCCAGGAAAAACAGGGGCAGGACCATGTCTTCTTTTTCTGTTTATTATACAGCGCTAAGAACATTGGAGATGTGTGAAAAACTATAAATCTTCATATGTAGGCCATCTGGCTTGAATGGCATGACAGCTCATATCAATAGTTTTGTGTACTTGCCGGTTGTCTCCTGATTTCCAAGTAAGGGCAACGAGGCTGGTGAGGGGTCTAGGAGAACAAGTCTTATGAGGAGCGGCTGAGGGAACTGGGACTGTTCAGCCTGGAGAAAAGGAGACTGAGGGGAGACCTCATCGCTCTCTACAACTCCCTGAAAGGAGGTTGTAGTGAGGTGGGTGTTGGTCTTTTCTCCGAAGTAACAAGCGATAGGACGAGAGGAAATGGCCTCAAGTTGCGGCAGGGGAGGTTTAGATTGGATGTAAGGAAAAATGTCTTTACTGAAAGAGTGGTTAAACATTGGAACAGGCTGCCCAGGGAAGTGGTGGAGTCCCCATCCCTGGAGGTTTTTAAAAGACGAGTAGATGAGGCACTTAGGGACATGGTTTAGTGGGCATGGTGGTGTTGGGTTGACGGTTGGACTCGATGATCTTAGAGGTCTTTTCCAACCTTAATGATTCTACGTTTCTATGATTCTATGATTCTAATGAGTATCTCTGTGGCCAAATTTTCAAACCTCTGCTTCCAACGAGGCACACGAATAAGTGCCTATTCAGATGTGCTCTGCCCATAACAGCTTCCAGTCTGACATGCCTGGACAGATTTTTAAAAGCACTTGGCAATAATATTCTATCAATAGCCTGAAGAGAACTGGGTGAGATATTGTGGCCAAAACTTTTCTGGTAGAAAATGTACAATATTTCCAACATTTAAAATTAACTTCAAAGAAGCTAACTTGTTTATATCAGAATCCAGGGAAGAAGGAATTGAGCATGGAAAGAGAAATAAAAAAGGGTGCTTATATTTGTTTTGCCTGCAGAAGGGATTTATTATTCTGTTCACTGATATTTTACTGGGAATTTCCGTCCAATGTTTTGTTTAATTCTGAAAAATATTCACATCCAAAATGCAATATTTTGTGAAATATTAGCAACACATTAGCTCTTGTGAGTTTAAACTACAACAAAAATATTTTGTGCCATCTTTCAGCTTGTTGAAGATGTTGAAAAAATATATTTGTTGTTGACCTAGGCTGATTTTTTTCCCAGCTGTTGGAAGAACTGCCACAAACCGGAAAATCAGTTATTCACATGGCTTGAATACTGTTTTGTTTGTTGTTTTTTTAAAACCTATCTCCAATTTTAGATGAGTTTATGATGAGACAGAGAAAATTTAGTCCTAGTGTTTCCCTGAAAATACAATTCACTGGATGAGCTGGAGAGAAAGAACTTCCCACCCCTGCAGGTGATTATCTCTGTCAAGAAACATGAGCACAGGCTGTCATTTTTATGCAGATAATGAAAGTATAATGAAGACAGTACTTAAAGGTGTCCTGTTCTTCCTGCTGTATTTAAAGAACTTGTTTATGGAAAAGAGACAGGGTGGGTTTGTATCTTGCACTTGTCATATTATGCAACAAGATACATGACACTGCATTATCATATTCCTTATTGATGACTTTCACCAGTTCATCTCACTGATTGTTTAGACTATTTTTATAGTTAAAAAATAAAAACTTTCCACGTATATTCTCTTTTCAGGAAGAGAGAGTAACAATGTAATGAAGTTTGTTTTGGTAACAGAAATGTGATGTTGAATATAGGAAAAAATATTTTGTGCTGCATTATAATCATTAAACTTCTGTTAATTTTAGTAATACTTCTGACAATTATTTTTCCAGATATTGAATCTGGCCTAGGTGCACCTTTAATTTTGTAGTAGATAGTTTACTTTTTGGGTATAATCTGGAAATCTACATTGGACTTTTTTGATTATTTTAGTTTCGCATTGACCTGTAAGACTAATGAATATTTGAAAAAAATTCGCAACATCTCCTTGTGGGATGTCTGGGGATTCAGCTCCAAGTCAAAAATCTGGAGACCCAGAAGCTGATGAAACTCTGGCTCTGTCAGCACAACACCAAGCCTGGCAGGGGGTATGGGAGCCCTGGCAGTCAGGAACTTTGGATTCCTGGCAAAAATTCAGTTAGAAATTGTCAAACAGCTATCAGTTTCAAAATTACTATTTTTCAAGTATCTCTTCAGAAAAAAAAAATCTTTTTCTTTTGAAAAGAAATTTTCTTGGTGATTTGGGGGTTTTCTTGCATGGAAATTCCAGCTTTCAGTTATCATCATCATCATGCTGTCTGTCCTTCAGTTCCTCATTTATTGGGGAAAAAGGCACTTTTCTATCCCACATGTATAGTTCTTTTGTGAGCATAAACTGGGTTGTGAAGTAGTCAGGTAAGACAGGACTGGAGTGCCAGGGCTACTACAGATCATCTCTGGTAATTGCAGGCCTGTCAGTCTCACTTCAGTGCCTGGTAGAATTATGGAGAAGGTTATTCTGGGAGTTACTGAAAAACACTTGAGAGACAATGCAGTCATTGGTCATAGCCAGCACAGGTTCACGAGGGGAAAGTCCTGCTTAACTAACTTCATTTCCTTTTATGACAAGGTCAGCCATCGAGGTGACCAAGGGAAGCCAGCAGGTGTGGTGGGTTTGGATTTTAGCAAAGCTTTGATACTGTCTCTCACAGTGTCCTGCTGGACAGAATGTCCAGCACACAGCTAGACAAGTCCATAATACGCTGGGGGAGCAACTGGCTGACAGGTCGGGCTCAAAGAGGTATAGTAAATGGGGTTACATCAGGCTGGCAGCCATCACCAGTGGGGTTCCCCAGGGCTCAGCTTTAAGGCCAGTGCTCTTCAATGATCTGGACGCAGGAATCGAATGTACATTGTTTGTTGATGACACTAAACTAGGAGGAACTGTGGACTCCCTCAAGGGTGGAGAGGCCTTACAGAGAGATCTGGATAGACTAGAGAGCTGGGCAATCACCAACCGTATGACATTTAACAAGAGCAAGTGCCGGATTCTCCACCTGGGACGGGGTAATCCTGGTTATTCGTACAATCTGGGGGACGTACAATCTGGGACAATCTTTCAGCCCCACGGAAAGAGATCTGGGGGTTTGGGTTGATGGCAAGTTGAGTATGAGTCAATGGCATGCCCTGGCAGCCAAAAGGGCCAATCGTGTCCTGGGGTGCATCAAGCACAGCATCACTAGCCGGTCGAGGGAGGTGATTGTCCCAGTCTACACTGCACGAGTGCAGCCCCACCTCAAGTACTGTGTGCAGTTTCGGGCTCCTCAGTATAAGAAGGACATCAAACTATTAGAGTGTGTCCAGGGGAGGGCGACCAAGATGGTGAAAGGTCTCGAGGGCAAGACTTAGGAGGAGCAGCTGAGGTCACTTGGTTTGTTCAGCTTGGAGAAGAGACGGCTGAGGGGCGACCTCATTACAGCCTACAACTTCCTCAAGGGGGGCAGTGGAGGGGGAGGTGCTGATCTCCTCTCTCTGGTGACCAGCGATAGGACACGAGGACATGGAATGAAGCTGTGTGAGGGGCAGTTCAGGCTGGGCATTAGGAAAAGGTTCTTCACAGAGAGGGTGGTCGGTCACTGGGACAGGCTCCCCAGGGAAGTGGTCTACACCAAGGCACCAAGTGAGTCACCAGTGACAGGCACCAAGCCTGTCAGAGTTCAAGGAACGTCTGGATGATGCTGTTAGTCATATGGTTTAGTTTTGGGTAGCCCTGCGAGGAGCAGGGAGTTGGACTCCATGATCCTTATGGGTCCCTTCCAACTTGAGATATTCTATGATCCTATGATCTCATCTCATCTCATCTATAGTAAAAGCATATACTGCATTACAAGTAAGAAGACAAAAATTTGAAAAAAAAACTCTATCAAAAGGGAAAATAATAGTCCTGCAGAAAGAGGAAACAGCAATGTAACAGCTTGCATCTCCAGCTTTTGATATTCTTTTGATATTCTTCAGGATTAAGCAGACAATCCACTATGAAAAATATACATAACCAGTCTCAGAAATCTGTTGGATCTACATATATGCCAACATCTTTGAGTAAAATTAGACTTTAGCTCATGGTGAAAGTACACGTTTGAATGCTAGTTGAAAATCCTACTGAAAGACAATTTTGCTGATTTTTTTGAAAAGTTGGGCATCTTCAAGGTCACAGTATTTTCACTGGGAGATGTGGCTTCTCAGCACATTTAAAAAATTGAACAGGCTGAGTTTGGAGGTAAGAAATTAATCAGAAATCAAGGCAGTTATTTACAAAAGTCTTTCCATTGAAATAGACAGCTGAAAGAAGAAGCAGCAGTCATGCTACACAAGAGGGAGAAGTAAAAGCTGATCCACTTAACAGTAAAACCAAACTGACATAGAGATACCATCAAGGGAATCACATCTGTCCAAAACCAGCAGGCAACAGGTAGAGCATCTGAGTTTGTGCAGGTACAGTAAGCATTAGAGGAGACACTGGCTAGCTACTCTGCAGTTCTTTGACTGTGAATAATCCGAATTAGGTTTATTCAAGAAGTGTTGGAGAGCATCTCCCTGTGAGCCAGCAACTTTGCCTGCAAAAGGGACCACAAAGTACAGAAGACACACAGCAAGCAACAGCAAACACACAGATGGTGTACCATCATACAAGCCGACCATACTTGAAAATCAACTTGAGAGTGACAGAATTTTGATTTTACAAAGGAGAATTCACGTGTGGGGTGGGCAAGGCAAAAAGCACACATTCTGGAAGAAGCGTGGAGATCGGGACTTGGAAGTAAAACAGGGTATAAACCAACCTACCATTATGAACACAGCCCAGCCAGACACTGTCTCCAAAAAAAAGTGGCATCATCTGAGCACTGTTCCAGAAAACACAGCTAGATGTGAAGGGTTTGCTTGCATTTTCCCATTGCTAGCAGCTTCCCCTCTGTACAACATTTGAAAATGAAGGCAGAAAACAAAAAAAACAAGGGGGGATAGAAAAAGAGAGCAAGAAAACCCCAAAGAGAAAAAGCAGAAAAGCTTTGCAAGGAAGCAAAGTCAAGACTACACATGCTGCCTGGCTAAAAAGAGAACTCAAGATGGCACAAGAAAGTCCTGATAGCTTTCCAAAAGCAAGGGTAAAAAAAGGTGTTAAAACATGCAGAGATTAATAGAGCAAGCAAAGAACCCATGGCAAGCACAGACAAAGAGAAATGCATTGCCAGTACATCCTGCCTTCTCTTCAGGGCTTTTCAAGGACACCAGAAAAGAGAACAAGCAAGTTCACTGAGGAAGAAAAAATTCCACCAACACCCCATTGATCCAGGAAGACTGCTGGTGGCAAAATGCCTTTGAATCATAACAGTCTGTATGAAGTCTGTCCAAAGTAGGGTACCTCGGCCCCACTACTGACACTGCCAGGCAATGAGACTTTTGTATGTGGTCAAAACATGGGGCCGTTAACGGGTGTCACACCTGCTGTGGAGATGGTACCTTTCAGGGCATGGTATTAGGGAGGTCCACTCACAGCTCTTCTGCTGGATCTGTAAAGCAGGGAATGGAGGAGGACATTTCTGGAAGGGCAGCAAGAACTGGCTTACACTAATCTTCATGGCCACTTCAGAGATTTTTGCTAAGCTCTTTCTTCTTCTCTTTTGCCATCTGAGCTATTTATGAATCTGTCTCAAAATAAGCCCTGACTGATCCCCACAGCTTCTTTCCCCTGCATTACACAGTGTGATCCCAGCCCATGAGAAACTCCCTGCCTGAGCACAGGGTTGCTGCTCTGCAGACAAATGAAATGGGTCACATGCCTTGAATACTGCCCACATCTTCAGGGCTCGTCCTTGCCAGATGTAGAGAAGACAGGGATTTGACTGTTCCTGCTTCAATAGCTGCCTGGAGACAGGCTCCCAACAGATCTAGCTGAGCTGGTGACACAGTGACTGGGACACCACCTTGCACACTGATGTTAGCTAAGCCATTGCCAGCCTCGTGACACTTCCCAGCGATGGGGTACTCAAGCCAGCCTTTCCCCACACCTAGGGCTAGGGTCTGTGAGATCTGAGACAGGGGTTGCTGTGAGCAGCAAGCCTGAAAGAGGCCGAAGGACCCCGTGTAAGCAGCTGCTGGGCCTTTCGTGGGCTGCATTCTGGTCATTTTGCCTGCAAGCCAGAAGTGCGTGATACAATTGGGAATCACACTTCCATTTTAGAGGGACAGCAAATACAGTGATCATCTTAATTAAATTAAAAGCTATGTGTCAGACAGTTAACCTTGGGCAGCTGCTTTTGCAACTTGGATGGATTCAAATGGATTCACCTTGCACTCAGATTCGAATCTGGGATTACCCCTTAATCCTCCATCTCTTCATCATTTCTTGTAATTTCATTCCATGCAACCTCCTCAGCAAGGACTCCTGTCATGACATAGAGCACACTGGCTGTCACTGTGCCATTCACTTAATCTGGGCTCTCCTGCAAGATCAAGGATGCACAGTTTGTTTGTCTGTCTGTTTGTTTGTTTGTTTATATATTTAGCCAGGCTGTGAAATCCAACTTTTGTGGGGGACACAAACAGCCTTTGATCTTTAGCAGCAATCAGCAATGAGCTTTTCATTCCTGCAACTGCTTACATTGATTTGCCATGGCTCACAAACTCAAGGCTGTCTTCCCAAGGAGGACAAAAAACATCTTCTTTGTCCTTGTTGTTCAGTTTGTTAGCTTTTAAAATGAAAGTTTAGGCTTTCTTTTTTATTTTCTGGTCCCCAGAGCTGGTGAGGAGGAGCTGGGGAAGCAGGAAGGCTGGGGGAGGCAAGGGGGGTGAAACAGAAGCAGCCTGGAGAAGATGCAAAGACTGACTCTGATTGCTGATGATGGGACTGTATGGAAAAGCTGAGACCAAAAGATTATTCATTGCTGCAGCTTTGGCGATATACTTTTGGATGTCCTTTGACTTACTTAGGTTAGGATGGAGAATGGACTTCTTCCCCTCACTATCGGATTTTTATTTTAAAATGCTGACTGCATTACATGTTAAGAAGTGTTTCATCTAAAACTTGAATAATCATTTGGCTAATACCTTATCGTAGAAGAAGCTGAGAAACAGTCTGTTCTGAAGCCCTAGGTCATGTGTTAGAAGATAATTTAGAAATTTCCAGATTGACTAAGACTGTGCACAACTCGAGACATTAAGTAGCAGCAAACTGTAGACTGTGACCCACTTGCTATCAGTCACATTATCTGGTTTAAAAGAAAACAAGCAGCAGTCACACGGTACATTTTAGTATCACTTCTTCACTGTGGGATCGCACAAAAGCACTAGTCCCTTGGAGCATTATAGTGCATGAAGCAAATGCCAGGCAGCTAAGTGATTTCCACAGCTTGCTAATGTAAAGAGCTTGTACTTGTTTCTTACAGCTGCAATGAAAATAGACTGCTTTGTTTATTCATCAACGGAACAACAGAATGGGAAGGGATGGGGAAACACCACTGAAGGGTCACCCAAAGCAATAGATTTCTCCTCTTCTTAAGACAGGTAGCACGGAGTTAAACAGAATCTCAGAGTTATAACTCAAATCAGCCTTCCTGCCCCTACAAACAGCACAGCATTGCTGCAATCAGTCTCATTCACAGAGGCTGTCCTGTGCCTGTGTTAACTGTTCCCCACAGGCTGCAACTTCTTTCTCCAGGCTGTCCTCAGGTATCCTTCTCCAGAGGCTGCTGCACTGCCTTGTTTCCTAGAGTTTTACTCCAGTCTTATGGCTTATATTCTAGCTCCACAGTCAGACTCTTTTTCCGCTTTATAGCAATGACTGCTCTCAAACAGTTATCAGACTTTTATTTCCTAATTAGAGAGGTGTAGTGTACAACACACACAATGCCAATAATGTGGTATTATCTATGGATTATGGATGTTTATCTAGGATCTGCCAAAACTGTGACTTTTTTTCCTGCCTGGCATAATGTTTTGGCAGTCTTCTGACATCAAAATAGAGATAGCTAAGCCTCATCTATGCCTCAATGAAAATCAAAAGATAACACTCCTCTGTAAACCTGGAAAGCCATTACCACTCAATGCTGCACAGAAATTACAGTGCAAAGAACAGGACAAAGCAAAGATGGGATTTGATTTTAAAGTTCTGTCTTAAGACCCCAGAATCCCATTCCATCCATGCATGTCTATGTGATGGAAAAGTTTTAGCAGCAACATGTTTTGCTAAGTAAACAACAGCAAGTTAAGACAGAAGAAAAGTATTTCCATTCCACTGATGTCTGAACAGCAGTAAGTTATGCCTGGCAATAAGTTATGAATAGCTTTCATGTTCTGAAACTTCACAATGCTCTTAAATTTTAAGTTGCCTGTATTTCAGGAGATTTTTTTTAAAACTAAAATGAAACTACGAAAGCTGCAGAAGTGACCTTGTGCTTTTCACTACACCTAAAAAATACTAGTGGTCTGTTTTTACAATCACGTAGCAGTTTACTTTTGCTAACAAACATTAGTTTTATGAATCCACATAAAAAAAACTATTTTAAAATAATTTCTACCTAACTGATGATATCTTGCAGTTCTAAAAGTTCAGTTTCAGTTCTTAATTTTTTTTGTCATCCAGGAGTATTGTTTAAAACTGGTCTCAGATAAATTCCTAATGTGAATACTGAAAAAGAGAAATAGAAGCAATAGAGGAATGTCACGTCTGCTGGTCAAACTGTTTTCAATTTTTAATATACATACAGAAGGCAACACTCAAAATTTCCAGTTTCATGTCTTGCAATACCTTTTGCAAATGTGCCTGCATCTTTCAGAGTAGAGTGGGGAGGAAGGTCATAAAGATACCCAATTTTGCAATTTTGTTCTTAGTGGAAAGCAGTGGAAATCTTCTGGACTTGTATCTGACAGGAGGATTTAGGTTTCAGATTGTATATGCAAAGTATTATCTGTGTACTTCAAAAATATGCATGGCATTTCCTATGTAACAATATATATAAAACAATAAATACATGCCATGACAAATCTAAACAAGCATTATGACAAAAATCTGCTCATTCATGGCAGGGTATCACAATAAGGGAGTTTCAGCCAAATTGCATCCTCATTAAGTACCTAAATCTGCAGCAACATTGAAGTAGGTAAAGATCTTAGGACATTTATAGAAATTGTCTCCTACTTAGTGAGATGCTTCTACCTTCCTCCTACAGAGCTACCACTTGTGGGCTGGCATGTAGAAAAGAAGAGGGATTGTGGATTCTAAAAACAGACCTCCCTTGCACACAAATAAGCATAATTCCAGCTAAAAGGTTCCCTGGGAGAGACAACAGCAAGAGAAAAAATACCACAGACAGCATACCAGCATGCATAACCTGAGGTTGTCTCAATAAAACTTCTGAAGATGTTGGGTATTTGGTGGCCGTATTTTCATTAAATAATGAAAATATTCACAACCCCAGCTGTCTGGGCAGTTTAACCACTCCACTTGCATGGCTCCGCAAGCCCACACTGCAGATGCTCCTTACCTGACTTGCAGTGGCACTATCATATTTCACTAGCGCAAGCACAAGGAACAGGAACTTACACGGCTGTGGTAATTCCCACAAGCTCCCTGGTGCCTATTTCAGAGCCGTGAAGTACTCTTGCCGTGATTTTTTAGAGTTGCTACTTGTGACCTGCAAACCTACGTCCCAAACAAGGACATGCTCTGAGCCTATTTTGAGAACTGACAGGAAGCATCTCATGATTATAGTGCTTTCAGCCGCTCACTCTCCTTGGCATTCAGCTTTCTAGCAAATTATTTTCTACTAATATTTCCGTGTGAAACTTCTAGTATCCTATACAGAAAATTTCCTTTCTGTCTGAGGGCACGGGAATCTTAGAAAGTGGAGCTTGTGGATAGTTAGAGACAAAAGATATGTATCAGATCAAGCACACAGCAGAGGGACAAGAGGCAACAGTCACAAGTTGCAGCAAGGGAAATTCCAGTTGGATATAAGGGAAAAAAATCTTGCCATGCGAGTGGTTTAAGGACAGGATAGGTTGCCCAGAAATGTTGTGCAATCTTCATCCTTGGAGATTGTCAAGATGCGATTGAACAAATTCCTGAGCAAAGTGAGCTCGCTTCAAAATCAGACCTCCTTGAAGCAAGAGGCTGAACCAGATGACCTGCAGAGCCCCTTCCACCCTCAGCTACCTTGCAGTGCAGCAGCCCCACATCCTTCCCACAGCATCATCCCCCAGTGCAGCTGGCGTGCCAGGCTACATCCCAGAGTAAATCCTAAGAATGAAGCTTACCGTGTGGCACTGCTCAGTTTACAGTATGAAGATTTTACTAATACTCAGGCAAAACACTTGCTACCTTAATTTCACCCTGTTATTTCATGGTAAGCTTTCATGTGATGGTTATCATTTGATTCAAACTTGAGCTTTACGACTTGTAAATATACGAAGCATTCTTTTTTGTTATCTCTCAAGTAATCATTCATATTTAAAGCTTAATCTTCCCTCTTAAATCACATCTAAACCCTAAAACGATTTTACTTTTTCTTCTATTATTTCTGCTGCTGTCCAAAAGTGGATGGTAAGGGTAAAATCTTGGCCCCTTTGCATTCAATGGGACTTTTAAAAATTGATTTTGATTAAATAAGTTTTTATCCTATATCTCAGAGCTCTGTAAAAATGATCTTTTTTCCCCCAATTTACAAGACAACACTGTGTACTTAGTACTGCACCAGCTAATTTTTAGGTAGTAACACTTGCTTAATTTCATGTCTACATCTAGATCTGCCATACTACCTGCAGAATTAATATCCGTATCTGGGATTATTTTTTCTCACATGTTTTAGTTAACATTTTTTGAAATTATCTTGATTCATTATTTTATAACTAAGACTGCAAACAGATAGTGTTTCTATGTCTCTGTATGCATGTCTGATTTCTCAGTGCAATTCTGTTCCCAGTTCTCTTCATTTGTCTCTCTGGAAACTCTGTGTAAGATGTCCTCAACCTCTGCATGCCTATTAACTAAGACTGGACTTAGCCCTATTCCCAGAATCCAATTCTAGTTTTATCTATATTCTGTGTCCGAAGTCACAATTACATGGCCTGTTGTACAACTATTTGCAACTCATGTCAGTTAATTATTTGCTGGCAAAAGTTCTGTATGTCCTTAGTCATGACTCTTCTTCATTCTTTCTATAAGGGAAAATGTCAGTGCAGAACATATGCTAAAATATGTTCTGACAGTATGTGACTTCCCAAAACGAATACAGGCCACAAGGCCAGTCTGACTTCCTTGGTGATCTGCTTTTACCACATCTGACTTTCTTTTATTAGATATATGCAAAATTAGATCTGTAATTATGGCTCCCATTATCCCACCCTTTCTAATCTAGTGACAGATGTTCCCTCTGGCATTTGGTAGTTCTTAGGTACAAGATAAGAAAGATAAGTTTAGGAAGGTAAGTTAAGTTATTAACTTGAATTGTCAACACACCATTGCCGGATAATGAGTAGAAAGGCTAGATGATCAGTAGAAGTGGAAAAGGAAATTGTTATACCCATAGAGACTGAGATTCTAACAGGGATGAAACAGTACATGTGAGCACATATATGGAAAACCAGCAGAGAGCTGCCTGATGGGTGGAGGTATGTGCTCAGCAACATTATTTAGAAACATCAAATTGGCTGGAAAAAAAAAGGAAAAAAGCTTACAGTGGGGGGAAAAAAAAGGAAGTAAAAATGCAATTTGTTCTTCACATCAACCAGCTTGGTTTTTCAGGGTTTTTCCCTCCTTCCCAGATTTCTTTCAAGCTTACTTGACACAAACTGTTTGGAAGATAATGGTTTTGTCTGAGATTGCCAGGAGGCACGAGTACCCCCTCATTTTAGGAAACAAGGTTCTGTCTTCAACACAGGCAGTTTAGGTCATTCTGTAGGATATATGTTTAGGATCATACAGAAGCTCCCAAAGAAGTGATATGAAGCTGCAGAAGACTCAAAGGAGAACATCTCAAAGGAGAGGTTTTTAATATGCAATTATTCTAGAAAATGTGGAAATGGGTTTACTTCCAAGAATAGTCAGAGGCAGCAAAGAACCAAGTAGGGGAATCCGGATACATGCTGTCATCTATTTGGCCTTAGCAATCATGGTGAGGCAAACCCTCATACATCAGTTTTGCATATTGAAGCTGGAGTGCTGGTTCCTGTATAAGAGGAGAAGGAGCAGGGAAGAGAAGAAGTATTACGAATATTTTTTTCTGGTAGTAAAACTCCATAGAAACTGAAACAATTCATAAAGATTCCTACAGCAACTTCTTAATAAAACAGCACACAACTAACATAAAAGCCCCCAGAGTTAAATCAAGCCTTCTGTGAATTGAGCCTCTAGGTTAAACTGCATCTTCCATGGCCAGTACAGATTTCTGTCTGAAATATGCTTCTCCAGCTGGCCTAAATTTTCTGTGCCAGAGTATGTTTCTGAGTAGACTAAGGAAGGTCTTTACAGGCTCACCAGACTGCCATCCAGGCCAAACTTCAAGCTTAGACTCCTTCAAAGCTGGGGCAAACGATATAGCTCTTTCACCCCACCTTTAATAAAACATCAATCATCAGTCACCTGCAGAGGCAAACCACACTAATAGACTAGTTTTGGGCAAGATAAGAAAGCATGGGAAGGCTTAAAGCAGAGAGACTGCTGTAGACCTGCTGGTCCCATCTACACTGCTTTTTAAGCTTGCTCTCCAGGTCCACCCTGGGGCTGTAATACCCTTGCTCCCTCCCTATTGCAGGCCCTTAGGGCACATCCATAGCATCCAAGGCATGTCCGCGCTGCAAGCAGCTTTCCCACTTCTCTCCCACAAGCCACTGTGGCTTGTTTCTAGCCTAACATAGCAAAAAAAAAAAAAGAAAAAAGAGAAAAAGGTGGGGTGCAAAGAGGGAGAGGGAACGTCTTCAAGCTGCCAACCACTCATTCCCATGGCCCCTCTCAGGCAGCGGCAGTACCTGTTTGTGCCCATACCTGGCATTCCACACAGGTCTGGTAGGCTGGCACCTGGTCCCAAGGATATGTGCATATGCGTGCTTATGTGCACATGTGCCTATGTATATATGTTTATGTGGAAGGCTATTTTTAGACAGAAGGTTGTGCCTGGGTGCTGAGTCAGGAAATAAGCCGCTCATTGTCAGGTAAAGCACGCTTCGTCCCCAACAGGAGGCAAAAGAAGTCATTGCTCTCCAGGAGAGCCCATGTTTAATTTCCTTGCTTGCAGAGGCTATTGGCAGAGAAGAGGTGCCAGAGCCAGCCCCTCCGCAGCCCCCACGGTCCCAGAGCCATGTGGAGTACCGGACAGGTGAGCTCTTGCCTTGAGTCCCCCAGTCCTGCGTGCTCTGGAGCTGGCACCTAACGGGAAGTGAGGTCCAAATGCCTGGGATGGAGATGGCAATGGAAGAAAAGCAAAAAGCTGCTTACCTAGTGCTGGACACCTCCAAATGAACATGTGTCGGAACTAGCAGTGTTTTGCCAAAGGAAACACAAGCCCCTCAGAAAGCTCTGTGTCACTGTGTCCTTTCAGATCAGCCTCCAGATTGAAACAACAGCTCTCAGCCTGGGAGATCCAGGCATGTGACCTAGAAAGAAAAAGGCAGTGTAGTTGCTACAGGGAAATTCTGGGGAAAAAAGAACAACATAATGGCACTGTAAGTTCCCTGTGGCTGTCCTGCCTTCCTGCAGCTGCCGCCATCACCTGCCTACTGTTCCCATCCCTGGGGTTCCTGGACCACCGTAGGACCAAGCCGATGGGAGACCTGGCTCCAGAGATGATCCAGGGAAAGCTGGGAAGGGCTTTTCCCAAACACAGCTCTGGGTCTAACACTGATGAACCCTCATGTCCTCTGAATCCAGCTGACTGATAAAAAGGGACACATCCCCCACCTTCTCCAGAAGGGTGAAGAATCAAATGAGAGTAAACATCAAGTGTCTTGTGACGAAGTGGTTTGGGTAGAACTCCCTAGTTGTGGCCCCGTGGCCTGGCATGGCTGCCTGAGCATGGGAAGGGTGTGAACAGGGGGACAGGTGCTGCTCGCAGAGCCAGCGGTCGTCCATGCAGTCGAGTCCTCCAGCTCATGCCACAAATGCACATTGCAGCACGTTGGCTCGGGGAGTGCTGTCAAGGGAAAAGGAACCGGTGCACTGCACAAAAGCAGAGGTGCGGGAGGGTTTGTATCTGTGTGAGATGATACACACTTGGTTTTGTTTTTGAAGTGCAGAGATATTTTTTCAAGGGAAGGCCAGTGCGATGCCATCACCTCTCTGCCTTGAGATCTGACAGGCTGACCCCCATGACAAGCCAGAGCAGTGTGGGTTGCAGGCTCCTGAGCTGTCTCACCCCTCCAGCAAAGCAGCCCTGCTGAGAAAAGGGGAGTGAAAGGGTGTCCAAAGGAAGCCCTTGTAGGGGTGACAAGGTCTGTGTGTCCTGAAGGATGTTTGATGCCCTTGACAAAACCACTAGTGCCTGTCTTTCTTCCACATGCAGGCATGTCCATTCTTGTGCAGCAGCTTGCTGGCAGCCATGCTTCTTGTTCCCAGCTGGTGCGGCAGGGTCTGCCCTACACCGCTGCTCAGCAGACCAAGAGCAGACGGGCGGGATGCCCGATGGCTCTGTGGCAGCAGCGCTGGTGGTGACAGCAGCTGGAGGGAGAAAATGGGGTGCCATGAGCATGCATGTAGCCAGCAGCGGCTGCTTATGACTGCTGTAAATGGGCTGTGCTGCATAGCTGGCGGCTGAGCAGAGCTGAGTATCCCGACCACTACAGCGTACATGAACTCTGCTTCCCTGTTCCATGGAGACTTCAAGGAGGGCACAGAGATGCTCTGGTGTGGAGATAAAGGCTGTGCTGAGCTGTTTTGTTGGATGCATTGGTAAATCACAGCCGGTCTGACATGGCCGTTCCCAGGGGTGATGCTCAGGGGTACTCCATAAGCCTGGAGGTTTCTGCCCAGAGTAGCACTTGGGTGTTTCCCTGATGCCCTGGGTGTGATCCAAGACAGGACCTCACAGAGCTGCCAGATGAAGTTGTGAAGCTGTGGTAAAGCATTCAGGGTCTCATCACCTCTTTAGTGACCTTGAGCCACTTTGTTCCTTTTGCCTCAGGTTCTCAGCTATAAAAGAAAAATAAATATGCCTTATGTCTCAAGGGTACTCTTAAGTTAAGCCTGTTAATTACTATAACATGTACAGTTATTATGGTAATGGAGCCTATATAAGCAGATAAGAAATACTGCTGTGCTTAAGCAGAGGAAAACATTAAATAGTTGTCAGTAGAAACTGTAAATAGAGTAAAAGACTGTAAAAGAAAGTTGGCTTCTTCCCAAAGCGAGCCGTCCAGTGCTGTGATCTAAGTAAGTGTATTCCACATGAGCTCAGTCCCCACTGGATGGAAACAAGCCTTTTTGCAAGACTGTATGTTTATACACTATAGCGTCGGCAAATGCAAGCTCTGTCTGCTCCTATTCCAAGCTAAAAAAACAATGAGGCTGTATTAGTGCAGATAACACAAAGCAAGTGCCACAGGTAAACTCCAAGAGCAAACTGTGTCTGCCTGCACAAACCGATGGCTGAACCATTCTCCTGGCCCTTGTACTCACAGTACGACAGCTTTCTGCAGAAAGCCCCTGCATTCTCTTCTACTCCAATGCAACAACAGCCAATCTGGGGAAAGAGGTTTGAAGCAGCAAAAAAAGAAGCAAGTGAGAGGAGAGAAATGTAGCTCTCCTATGCCTATGGTGGCTGTTTGCTAACTTCTGCTCATAGGAATATTGCAGTGCGTTTTACTGAAGTCAAAGGAAGTCAGCTTTAAAAGAAGAAAATAATGTTTAAAGAAAGGCTGTTTGCCTTCACACCAGACTGATTTTTCACAGTTCGTTTCTATATATCTGAAGCCAGGCATTGATAGTGGGAGCCCTGGCATGGAGTGCCTCTCTCAAGTGAGCGGCACCAGCAGCTGCTGCTGCTGCTGTGGGCTCCACAAACAGGGGAGCAAATCCTGCAGCCTCTGTGCAGCGATGGCTCCATCGCTACAGACCGCCAGATTTGTCCTAACTTACTTTTTCATTTTCCTCTAGTGTTTCCAAGTTCCAAATGCTCCTCAAAAGTTTTCCACTTTTGAAAAGATGGTAACTAATCGACAGAAGTCTGTAGCTGATGAAGTGTATTTCTGAATAATCTGCTGGCATTTGTTCAAGAAGAAATATGATCTAAGTAAGTGCCTAAGGAGGTTCTTTAAAAGTATTTTTTCTCTTCCAAAATCTCTACTGCCAGTGCATTTTATGAGAGAAAAAATTCCTTACTCTTATTAAAGAAAGGCCTATGGTTAGACCTCCCCTTTTAATCCAGAAGATTTCTGACATAAGGACATTTTCTTGTTTAACATGTTGCTAAAGTATGCTGTTGACAGATACTCTGCCAGTAGTGATTTCCCCTGGGAAAGTGAAGTAGTATAGACTTCCTTCCTCATCTGAGAAAAAAACCCCACTGAAATGTGTTTTTCCAGGCAGCTGGTCAAGGAAGCAGGTGTCAGGCTCATAAGAAAGTCTGCAAGTTCGGCATCATAGCCCCCTTCTTTCCCTGCTCAGCTGATGGCAACACCCAACTCACACTGAGACCGTTCCTTGTGTGAGTAAGAAAATACTTCCTTGTTGCCCTAAGGCGCATTTAGCCTATACTATATATAATTTGACAGTCATTTCTGCTGCAAGTTATAAAAACAACTTCCAGTTCACGTTGTCTTTATTTCCTGCCACAGCTATCTGTCATTCGTGGAAGCTAATGTCTCTCAGCAAGCTGTCTGGCTGCTTGGTTTGAATACTTGGCAGGCTTGGCTATATTTTCTAATTTCGTAAATCTCCTTTCCAGCCTTCCTTCTCTCCTTTCTCCCCTGCAGCATTTACATCTATCCCTCTGACTAGTCCACCAGTCTCCCCCTTTCATTTCCAGATCAGTAGCAAAATCCCCATCCATTCGTGCATTTAAACCCTCTGAGGACTTGCTTTCCTTACACACTGGGCTCCGTTACGCCCGCCCTCACCCCGCTCCTCCTGCTCGTGCGGTACCAGCCTCGTCTCTGCACTGAAGCACAATCTCCCCTTGTTGAGGCAGCCACCGCTGGCTTGCCCACCCAAGCCATCTGGACTCACAGCCCTCCGCTCCGCCGAGTCCCGCAGTGCTCTGCTCTAGGAGCTAATCTGCACGCCCCTCCCTTGACAATTAATTTCTTTCCTCCTCCGCCGGTTTTTGGGCTGTAAATCAAGGATTACTATTGCGCTCTGCAAAGCGTTTTAGAAAGCAAGCTGAATCAGGCACTCTACAGATTGAGATGAGATCATGTTGCATTTTATTGTCTTAAGAACTGTTTGGCAGGCAGGTACTACATTGTGTACCATGGTAACAGCTGATGGAAAGGAAGATGTTATAAATACACGCACCACACAGAAGTCACTTGAAAAGTTGGTATTTGCAAGAGTTACTTCATGGCGCTATATAAGACATCATTATTTACTTCTTTTTATTATTTCCTTCTTTTATATACTCCAGCTTTGCAAAGAGGAAATAAAAAATGGCAGCTTCTCAAATTTGGGTAAATCTTGGCAAAAGTCAGATTTATAGTGGTGATTATTGTATGCAGGTGGTTTCCTTCAGTAAGGGTTCAGAGTGCCTTTCGTATTTCGGTGGATAGTATGAGGTAAATCCCTAAAAATACAACGAAAGGAAATAAAGATGAAGGGAGAAGATAAAAACAAGTGGCACACAGGCTTAGAGAAACAGATTTATCACCACAAACAAAGCACGAAAATCCTGTTAGTGGCCACGGGAAGTGCCAGCAATAAAATAACAGCTCAGCTTGTCCTTTTGCCATTAGTTCTTTTTTTTAAGGTGCATTGCTCAAGGAGCCACTTTAGTCTGTTCTCCTGCAGGTCTGTGGTTTTTGTCTCCTAAATCTTCAGCTACTACCAAAGCAAACCCCTAGGCTTGTGTGCATCCTCACCAGGTAAGAGCATGCTCAGCACTTAGACCAAGCTGGCCCTGGCCACACGTAGGTGCACACCAGTCAGAGCGGCGCTGGAGGCTCGCTGCTCTGCTAACAGGCTACTGCCAAATGCTTAAGGGGACTTAACTCCCAGATGAATCACTGATTTTGTTCTCTCTTCTATCTGGCTACTCACTTTCATAAAACTTAAAAGAATTTATTTATCTTTAAGACTTCCGCTCCTCTTCCAAATACAGCTGCAACTGACCAACGGGCTTAAAACTTACTAGTGGGAAGCCAGCAGGAAAATGGACAGAAAGGGAGTTAACAAGATCCCCGAGGCTTGCTGGATCCTGCATGGGCAGGAGGCCATGCTGCTGCTCCGATGGCACCACTACTTCGTGTTAATTTTAGCTCTCCTCACTGAGCAGGTCTGACACCCCAGCAGTTGCACCCTCCAGCTACAGCCAGAGCATGTGTGAGGAAATAAAGGCAGATGATCTTCAGTTTGTGCAGCAAAGCGAGATACTCAAAACCGTGTCTGGGTCTTGGCTGTAGGGCTGGATCCGAAAAATGACTTGCATTTTTAAAAAGATGTAGGAGGACTTTTCTCCCACACTGGAGTCCAAAGCCTGCCTGGTCAGCTTAAACTTGACAGGATCCCCTCAACCGAGCTGCCATTTGCACAGACACCAGCAGGTCTATCTGCAGGGCATTTCTCAATCCAGCTGACCTGAATATCAACAGTTATATCTGTTCTAGGAAAACTTCCCAATTCTGAGACACCGATGGATGACCCAGCCACATCCCTTTGTGGTATTGGGGTGAGACCTGGTCACCCCTGACCCCCACAAAGAGAACCAGTATATGTGCCATGGCTGGGAGATACAGAACTCCTCGGCTAGGTGCCCAGAGCTGGGATTTGAGTCCCTCTCCAGGAATACAGTGTGGCAAAAAAGCTGGAGACACTATGTGCTTCCTTGGATCAGCATTTTGACCCCTCTCTTCCTCATATCACCCTTTACAAAATACAGATGGTAATAACGCTTCTGACTCACCATTTCTTTCTTGCCTGGAAAGCAGCAGGGACTGCCTCTAAGCCTGTGTTTTGACTGCGCCCAGCACAATCATACCTTGACAGCATTTTGGACTTTTACGTGCTACTTGAATAAAAAAGCATAGTAATATTACATGTTGCTAGTGACAGAAAAGTATCGTATGCGTGATGAGCAGTGATTCAAAACCTAGTTCCAGCTTTGAAACCCATTGCTGTAGCTGTGCCTTGTGCAATTTCCAATCAACAGCACTTTTCTGACATCGGTAAGAAGGAGGGGAGGATGCTTGTCAAGGTCAGATGGCAAAGTGGGATAAACCTTGCTGAAAGGCCAGGCAGACTCCCTGCTGGTCCCTTTCAGTTACAGTCAAGGAAAATCTGCTGAGCTAGGTAAATCACTAGCGACAAGGACATTTGTTCTTCCCCAAGAACCGGTTCATAGATGTGACAAAGCACCAGGAAGCAGACAGTGATATTCTTCTGCTGCATGGGAGTCAGTACAACATGTGTCCAGCCTGTTCGCCACTTATTTGCAGCTTGAGTACATATAGTAATCATAGCTGGTGTGTACTTGGTCTTCTTCCAGGAATCTCTAGAAAGGAACAGAATTAGATCTCCAGTGAGCTAAAAACACCAACTTCAGCCAATATTTTGTGAGACTCTTGGCCTGCTGCAGTTTACATCCAAACCAAATCCTGCCAGTAACCTGGACAGAAGTTTAGCATGTCACGTAAGTGGTTTGCATGACATCAGCACAAAGCCAAGAATGGGTTTCTCATTTATTCAGAGGGAAAGCTCATTAAATGTTCCATCTCCTATCAGTATTGCCTTTTACAGGTGATTTTCAATGACAGCCTTAGGCTCCCTGTTATGCTGATGATTAGTATGTGAGTAACAAGCCCTTTAAGAGATTAGAGCATTCATCTGAAGCCATAGCTGCAAGTGTGAGAGCTTTCAGCCTGATAGAGAGGAGACACAGAGATCTCTCACAGTTCCTTATGTTATTTTCCCTGTAATTAAAATAAAGAGTCATCCTAGTTAATAAGCTTTGAGTCAAACTTCCCTTTAGCCACAATGAAAGAACACTGCCATTAATTAGCTACACATGTAACTGCCAGTGAAACCCTGGAAATTACAGCTGAAATAAGGAGCGACCCTATCTGAGTGCAGCTGTATTTTGCTCTCCTGCAATGTAAATGCATTTTTTACAAATATGTTCCTGTGTAATGCAAGTTTTACTTGTAAGGACTTACTTTTGATGTAATCAAACTTACATTCAAAGCAGATTCAAAAGGCTCCCAGTACACAAGCTGAGAAAATATGAGCAAGATTAAAGCAGAAAGTATATACATCATGTGAAATGATTTGAGGAAATGAAATGAGCTGTGCTATGAAAACTAGAACTAAGCAAGGTTCGTCTTCTAAGGATTTGTATGTGTTGCCCCATAACCTTCCCCTCAAGCAGTTTCCTTGAAATAAACCCAGCTCCCTACAGCCCACTTCTCCTCCTCCACCTTGTCCTCCATGCCATGAAGGGCAGCAGGTGGTGTAACCCAAACAGCCACTGCCAAAAGCAATATATAACAGCAAAACTCTGCCCACTGTTCCCTCCATGGGGTACTCATTTGATTCCTTCTCTTCCACCCAGGCACTGAGTTTCAAAAAACTTGTAGGACTGCCCTTGCTCACTTTTCAGACAACTCCTTCTGTACTGCCCTTGCTTGAAATCTGCAAACAGTTATTGGGATGGAGAGAGGGAGAAATGCCAGCAAAAATAGACAGGCAGGCATATGGTTAGTGAGACTAGAAATGTCTTCTTCCATTAGAAAGTCTGGCTAAAACCAAGCAAAAGTTAAGTTATTTATGAGTCAGCACAGCAGAGGCACTCCCTGAGGTGAGAGAGATGTTCTTGAACCACATGGAGAACAGGATCAGCATTGCTGCTTAGCCCATTATTTTATCACTCCCTGTATGCTGACCCCTCTTGTTTTCCTTTCCCTGACCTGCTGCCTGGAAAATTGGAATATTGATTATAGGATCATTCAAGAACTTTGAATGTAATCATAGAATCATAGAATCATTAAGGTTGGAAAAGACCTCTAAGATCATCGAGTCCAACCGTCAACCCAACACCACCATGCCCACTAAACCATGTCCCTAAGCGCCGCATCTACACGTCTTTTAAATACTTCCAGGGATGGTGACTCAACCACTTCCCTGGGCAGCCTGTTCCAATGTTTAACCACTTTTTCACTAAAGAAATTTTTCCTCATGTCCAAATGCAGCTTTTGAGGTTAGTGAGAAAGGAAGAAGGGCTATTTCCATATCTTTAACAGCTACAATAGTCTAATAATTGCTGTTAATAATAGACTTTCATTTATAGGCTTAGTTACCTTACCAGAGTATTTCTGATGTGTATTTGCATGTCTTATGCGCTACTTTCAGCTGTTGCAGTCTTAAGTTAAAGATGGGCCAGAAGTATTGCATTCCTGAGAAATAGCCCCTGTAATATTTTGCAGTCAGGGTATCTGTGTTGCCAGCACGCTCCATAGTGAAGTGATAGGCATATAACAAGCTGGTTGTCTGGCTGTTACATACCACAGATTAGTTGTCATGCCTTGGTCAAAACAACAAAGCGTGAAATACTTTTCCCTTTACTGAGAAATACAGCATGTCATAATAAAAGACAGTCTCCTCTCCTCTCTTAGAGAAGCAACTTCCATCATCCAGTTTTTCTTAGAAAACTGTCTGAACAATCAGATAAAACGAAGAATATCTGCAGTATCTTGTGTCCATAATTTGTCTTGAGCTACATGAATTAAGAATATCACTTGTGTCTCTTCTGTCATAAAATAAAAATGACCACAGATGAGTGTTAACCATTCATTTTTATGGACTCCATGTTCAAGAGCGTTTCATCAATGTCACCACATACTGTAATTTGCATCTGGATATATTTCAGCTGAAATAGGGCTAAAGTCACAAGTAACTAGGCAACTCCCCCTCATATTCTGGGGGTTTGTGCTATTCTGGTACACATATAGAAAGTGTTGGGCTTGCAAATAATGCTAGTAGGAGTACCACTGTAACAAAAAGACAGCTAACACCTTTTCAGATTTCTTGAATGCGGCATTTCCTAATCCACCCTCAGAAACACTTGATACTCTTGGCACCTTTTTCCTAGATTTTTAGAAATGTTAATTAGGTGCATAACCAATCTGTGGGAGAATTCTCAAAGGTAATTTAGAGGATGAGCTTTGATGGGAACAAAAAATGTACAGTACTAAAGAGGCTGTTTACATCAGTTCTAAAAAAAAGTGCAAAACTTTCTCTTCATCTCATAGAAACACTGGCATTTTGACTCTCTTGGTACATCGTACATGAATTGTAAGATCAGAACGAAACCCTGCCTGCGATGAATCTGCAACAGGGAAAAAGTTAAACAAATTCTTCACAAGCAAAAAATGAAGAATCCAGAGGGCAATTTACAGCTCACTGAATCAGTTCTGTATGTAATTTGTGAGCCACTTTTTATACTAAGTCTGGCACAACAGGCTTAAAACTTTTTTTTTGGTCATTATTGTGCCACAGTTTTCATGTGTATTCTCTTGTTCATTTACTGTGCAAATGTACCATAAGTCCTCTTGCTATACCATTTGAACAATGCAATAGGATAATGGTAGGCTTGCTTTGGACATCTTACAGTAATTGTCACTTCTTATCTACCGAGTCATTTTCCAGGTTATTAAAAGGTGACAGTCACCAAGGAGTGCCTTGTAAAAACCTGCCTTGTGTGTCATTGGTTGAAAGCCCTTTCAAATACCTGTCACAGCGGTAACTGCAGTGTTGCATCAGTTGTGATGGTCTGAGGACATAGATAAAGAGAGGTCTGTGGGAAGGGAGACAATTTCTTTTAACAGGCCACCTAGTACAGCTGGAAAAAGTACACCAAGCTTGCAAGGCCCATATCCTTCTCTTCAGGTCGGAAACATTAGGAGCAAAATTAAAATCTAAATACAGGTCAAATAAAAGGAAGATGATACCTAGGGAGTAACAAACGTTAAGATTCTCACTGGTCTTACCCTCACACTTGATGGAGGTAAAAAGGAGCAGCCCCAATACTAGGAATATCTTCCTGACTCCAGTTCCTGCTAGGTCTTTCATCCACACCTCCTCCCTAGGACTAGCTCTTTGAACTCAGTAGACACCCACTGTCCAGTTTGAAGCTGAATTCGTACCTGGGCATGCCACTGGCTGCATCTCCCCATCTTCCAGCAGGAGAGCATCTTCTTACTAATACTGGATTTCCACTTAGTTTTATGCATCTTTTTCTTGAGCTGTGTTGCTAACTTGCAAGGAACTTTTGTTACATAGAGAACAATGAGCATTCACCACAAGGAACCACTCAAAAATCACAAGCAATGCTTAAATGGGAAATGTGCATTTTAAGGTTACTGCATGCGTGGAGATTTTGGCAGTTGATTTGAAAAGAGAACAGAAATAGAATTACATATGAAGCAGCAAAGTAAGCACTCAGTGTGAAGGAAGGCTGATGGTACAAATTTTAGATAATATGAAAGAAGAAACAGACTTCTCTGCAGTTCCCTTTTATTCTGCCCCTCCATGGGCTTAGCTGTCTTGTCTTTTATGTTTATGTCAACAGACTGCTGCTTGTTTCAATAGTCTGCTTATTTTTGCGCCCCACAGACTCATACAATACCGAAGGCTCTTCAGACACTGGTGAAGAACCATGAGCTAGGGAAGCTCAGGAGCTTATCCATGTGCCAGGGTGGGAGACATTCCAGGGCAGAGCTGTGGCAGTCATTGCACCTTACGGAACTGGCTTTTGCAAGAGGGACAATGAACGTGGAACTATTTTCAGAACAAAACAGAAAACTTGTGTTCAACTTGGCTTTTCACACGCTCAAAGCTAAACACCACAACTACTCCCTCATGCAAAGAGAGACCACAAAGCTCACAACTAGAAATGCACTCACAGCCCCTCTGCCACCTAACCAAACTATTCTTCAACAAGTTGGGAAGATGACCAGGAGAGAGACACATTAAGGTGATGGGGTGAGATACAGTCCCTGATGGACACACAACAGACAGAGTAGACGCAAGACAAGCTTGTGAAGAAATCCTGTGTGCACACTACCCAGGAACTACCCAGGGCACACATCTGCATGCTTCATGACAAGGAAGTAAGTTCAGTCACTTTTGGGGTGGTCCTGGCATACTCCATCCCCTCAGTTTTCAATGCCAGTTCATGTACTATTTGGGGCCTCCACAGTGGGGATGAAGTTGTTCATTTCTCTTGGATCCACAGGCTCTTGTTTTTTGTTTTTTGTTTTTTTTTTTCCCAGAAATACACAAAGAGTAAGAGAGTGCAGAAAACCCTCAAAACTTGCCCAAGGCTTCAGAGTAATTTTACTCAATGATGAGAGCTGCCTGGCCCAAGGACAAGGGTGTTTGCTTAAGCTCATCAGATTCACCACCCCATAGAAACGAAAGTAGCCAGTGCTGGAGTATGCTTCAGCAAAATAAAATCCCAGTGAAAGGATAACCTTACGCCCAGCACACATCCACCAGCTCCTTTATTTCTGTTTCTGCTGATGATGTGATGATGGAAAGCACATAAAAAACAAGCACAACTGCCTCTTCAAATTCTCATGTTGTGATGACATAAAATTCTTCCTGGATTGTAAGATGAAACTGGAAGATGCTACTGCTGTAGATAAGAGAAAAAGACGCATGAGTTCGAGATAATGTGCAAAGGAGCCTATGAAATATGTAGCTCTAAAATGAAAAGTTTTGGATTAAAAGAGAGAATTGTTGAAGGACTGATGACAGTTTAGTTGTTAAAAGAAAGAAAAATCTGATATTTTACAAATGATGCTCAAGCGTGTCTCCAGCCCATAAATCTAATACATGCACTTTAAAGTGCAGCAAAAACTTTTGAACAGTACTTATGTTAGTGCAAATCTTATTGAAATGGCAGCCATACGTGGCCAGTGAGTCCTTTGAATAGTTACAGCCTTCTCCCATTTCACAGGATTTGAGGAATCTGTGGCAGTGCTTTGGAGAGAACTTCTGAGGGACTTTGGTTTTCAGCAAGTGCAGAGGGGTGTAACTTTATCCCCAGTGTCAGAGGTACTTGCAGTGTGATTAGAAAGACGATCTCCACAGAGCATGGTTTTCAGTCCACTAAGAACATCAGAAAGAAAGAAGGTGCTGCCCTGTATTAAGCAGCGAGGGCTGGAAAGCGCAGCATTCAAGGAGCGTAATTTGATGATGTGAAATTTCACAACAGGCGCAAATCTAATTTAAAAGTGATCATCCACTGGAATGAAACAAAACCAATTTGACATTTACCAGCTGCACATTAAAATTGACTATTACTGGGACAGTTCACTTTAACAAAGTTAACGATCAAAAGAGTCCTATATCTAAGACCACTAGTGTACAGACAGTAGCATGCCTTTGTTGTATTTTTTCACCTGTAACTTGAAGTAGCATAAGAACCATGTGTTTTGAATTAACGTTTAGGCAGAGAAAAGTAGGTGGCTTTTTTTTAAGGAAAAACTATTTTATCGTTAAACATGATGTGTAATTGAATTACATTGTTTTCTCCTCTTAAAAATAAATGTAACTAAAATTAAGTGTGAAATTATGGCAACATACATTAAAGCTTAAACATATTGCGACTTAAGAACATACTTAACATTATGATTCAGGCAGTGTGTAATTACTACCAATATTTTAAAGAAAGTAAAAAAACCCCAGACAAACAAAGAAAAAGCCACCAGAGTTAGAACGAGTTTGCTGAAGTGATAATCTGACTTTGAACAGACTCACCCTCCTCAGAAAGTGCAGAAAGACTGTTTTCTTCATTTTATTTATTCAGTATGGATCGTGTCAATGAGGTATTCTCTCAAAGCTGAGAAACTGCAAGTTAAAAGGAAACGATGCTTTCCCCAAAACAAGGTGTGGGAGTCAGGAATCTATTCATTCTAACGTCTGAAAGAACATAGGCCCTATGCCAGCCAATGTCCAGATCAACAAAGTGTTTATGGCTTCTAGAAAGAAGTTAGAAACCTCAAGAGGAGTTAGAAGCTTAAGTATTTCATTAATTCAGTTCTATAATGTTTCCTTTATTTACAAAATTGTTCTGCTTTAAATGCAGAAACAAAATAACATTCAGAATGAAACCTCAATGTGCAAAGAAATGTTGAATGGCTCAGATAACAGTGCGCAACAAAGCCTGTCCAGAGAGTCTTCAGAGTCATTGTGGGAAAATGGAAGGGCCACAGTTCTGAAAACCTGGATGGCACATTAACATGTTTGCTCCTAATAAAGAACTGTTTCTAAAAAGAACAGGGTTAAATATACAAAGGTAGCATGCAGAAGGGCAGGCATACTAGAGGAAAAGCAAAGAGGAAGTGAAGGGCCAGCGCCCCTACCGCTCAGGTATAGCCATCGGAGACGATACAGGAAGCTGTTTCCCGTGGCAAGGCTTCATGGCTATGCAGAGACCTGCCTAAACGCTTGGTTAACATTAAAGAGACAACCTTCCTTCTTAGTAATACAGCTGAGAGAGAATGAGTTTCTCTTTGTCTTCTCCCTAAACCTCATCCCATCTTATCCTGTAGTAAAAAGCTGTGTGACAGCGTACTGTAATTTTGATGCAGTAGAGTCTGCCACATAAATGTAAGTGGGGCAGGGAGGACCTGCAAGACATGCTATGATTCAAAACCTTTGGAGACATTCAAGGAGCAAGTCAGCGGTGGTCAAGGTTGCCCTCCATCATTTTCTCTTAGCCATGGACTTCAACCTTCCATCTCTCAGACGATGTAAGTTTGACTTGCCTTATGTACTTTACAACAGAGATCAAGTTGCGTATTCCATCACCCAGGCCATGACCCTAAGTATATTAAACCCATCACCCTTAATTAGTTAATTAATTAATTACCTCACCCATCAGAAGAGGAAAGAGATGCAGAGTAGAATGAAGGTAACTGGTGTTCATTTGGCAATAGTTATGATTTTGCATCTCTAAACATTCAACTAACATGATGATGAAAGCAGGGAAGTGGCTTATGAATATTCCATATTTTACAACTTCAAAAAATATATATAGTGTAATACTGCTCCTAGTATAGAAATAACCATTACCAAAGTGTATGGACAATTCCCAAGCCTCCAGTGTCAACATGCCATCGGAAAGCAAAGCTGAGAGCAAATACAAGTATAGCTTGCATCAGGAAAGTTTCAGTCTCATTTTATTTGCTGTATTAGAATTAACGGAAGATCTAATCAAACAGATTTTAAAAGAGTGAAACAGATCACAAATATGCAGTTTCTGTTCCTTGTTAAGCTGAATACATTTTCATTGCCACATTCAGATGACAAGCAGCTTTGATTTTCCCCTGATAAGCAAATGGCCATCTCTTGGAAAGAACACATTTTGAGAGATGAATAGCTCATGTGCATATCTTATCTACTTTGAATTGATTCAGTGTGGTTTCTTCAAAGCAGATTTGAAGCTGAGAAAATCTTAAGGTGACCTAGTTGTACAAGCCAGAAGTAATTAATTTTGATCAGCAAAGTCTCAGCAAAGTAAGAGATGTTAAATGGGCCTCTTCAGTCTATTTTGAAAAAGTGAATGGAGTCACGCTGATAGAAGCAGAGTATTTTCAACACTGTTGAAACAGAGTTGATTGAACATCTCTGTGTTTTGAATGTGGGTGGAGCTATCCTCAATCTGTATCTAACATTAATGCATTAAGATGATCTTTCATTCATACTCATCAATAAAAAGAATGTAACTCTCAGTCACAAATCCCCAGCAGAACAGGGAGAAAGCTGATCAAAATCAGACTTACTTCCCTTAAAACTAAACAAGGAATAATGGCAACCCGCTCAGAATGGCTCTGAAAGGATGAGGCATACAAGAAAAATCCAAATTTTGTTCCAAATAAACAGCACTTTATGCCATGTGAACACTAAATTATATTAAGTAGTGACTTAATACAAATAAAACTGATCTGTGGAGAGTTATGTAAACATCATACTACAATTAGCCATCATCATTTTCCATTGTAAATGTTCATAGGAATATTCATTCTTACCACACTGGCTGGAGGCCGCTACCAAAAGTTATACAAATGTATTCAAGACAAGGAAATCCTAAGCTATTACTTCTCAGTAGTGCCCATTCCCACTGAACTTGATGACACCAGGACTTTGGCTCCATAGCAATGAGGCCATATACATAACATTCACTAGCAGCCTTCACTTTCCTTAGAAAAGCCTGCTTCCTACATCTTCCCTAGCAGTAGCACAGGGTTAGCACATCAGGGTGGTTTGGACTTTGCAAACTTTCTATAATCTGAATTTTTCTTACAGGCACATGAGAAAACACTAGTTATTGATTAGAAAAAAAAAGAATCTCTTCTTTCTGGACCTTTTTCCTCACATATCCTCCATCCTTTCTCTGTTTTGTCAAGTTGTAGAAAGACATTTTACACTCTTTCCTTTTGTTCGCTTTGCCTGAACAAACACAGACCTCTGAGTCCTGTGGTCCTCTGACCAACCTGCTTCTTCAAGGATGTCCAGGCTCTACCAGCTCTGCAGTTTGGACCATATTTAAGTGCAGGAAATGATTTCCTGTGGCAATGATGGACTTGAAACAGACTTAAGCAGCACATACTTGCCCATCACTGACAGCCTCTCCTTAGTGTTGGCAACCACTGCTGCCAATTCCCTCCCAAATTATTTGCTACCCTGCATTTCCCTCTCCTTTTCTATGTCTGCCACCAAGACAATGCTCCTTTGTTTCCAGTCTTCCTTCTCTTGCACTTCTTTCCTTAAGCCTGTCCCAGTGTTGCCGCGTTTCCATTTCCCACGCCACTGAATACCTTCTTTAATTTCTTCCGTGGCTTTTTTTTTATTTCTCTTTTCTATATGTTTGAAGCATCCTCTCCACCTGCACAGTTCTCTGTCTCTTCACATCCTATTTCCCTTCATGGTTAGTAGAATGTTTTATCTGTTACAAAGCACCACAAACACTCAAGCTGCCATATAAATTACACAACGTGCCAATGAAAATAAAGAAAAGAAAATACTGCAGCCCAAATACTCACTGCTCAGCTGCCAGAGCTTTCCTTGTTCTTTTAGAGCTGCCTCAGATGCTGACTCCCATTTATAGCCACTTGATTGACCTGTTGGCACTGCCAAAATGGTGTAATGTTGTTTAGACATAAATCTGAGTCAGGCCATAATTCTGCAGTGCAATACTCTCTCTGAATAGAGTCCTATTCAAAGGACTTGGGGGCATTTGGAATCAGTGAAAGGGTTATCCACAGTAACAGTGGTGCCTCATCAGGCCCTCGGTGTCGCAGCTGCAGTTGCACAGACAGGATGGCTGTGTCTGGCCTAGGCCAGGAGCTGTTCTCCTGCATGCTCTCATAAGCTCTCCTCCTCATCTCCGTGATGGCAAAATTATATTTCAGCCACCATACAGCAGCATATGGCAGTAACAAGCAGCAGCTCCTCAAACACATGGATCTTTTTGTTTTATCACTTCCAGCTCACTACTATAGATAATCATCCCTGTCCCTGCCTCCCCATCTCGATTCTTAACATTTCCTCAGACAGAAGAACTCATTCCTCCGTCTTTCCAGTGTCCAGCAGCAGCACCTTCCCGCACTGTAGCAACACAATGCACTTGTAGAATAGCACACTTTGGTCCATAGAGCTAGTAACACCTCAAAACATGACCAACAGAACCCCAACCAAACAGCACATGGCTCTGACCAATAAAAACATGCTTGCAATTTATATTCTCTTTGAAATGTATCCAAAAAAACTCGCAAAAGCAAGCACGCCATACAAAAATAGGGTACATTTTTGCTATGCAAAAATGGTACACTCTACTTCCTATTTTAATGCTATTGCTAATCACCCCAGCTTAACAACTCATCTCACAGGGTGTAGATAGTGGGAAGAAATCTTTGCCATGGGATTGCTTCTGAGGTTGGCTTTGTAAGCTTCAGAAAAGGATTAGACATTTGAATGGGAAATAAGGGTCTCCACAGCTGAGATATCTAATGCCCTAGATCTAACAGTCCCAGGGAGTCCAGGAATGGAAGCTTTCTCTGAGCCTTGTGCTTGGCGTGCCCCTCCTGATTTGGCATGCAATGGCATGCCCTATTCTTTCCTGATTCAAGCTCCTCTTCCAGACCTATTTTCTTTCTATGCAGCCACTTATTATTTACCTGACTCTGAGGCTCATTTACTTGGTTCCACAATAAAACAAACCCACTGTATCTTAAAGTGTGTGTTTCATCACAACACAAAGGGAGAATTGCCATGGTTTTACCATAAGGTGAAAAATTCTTATTTTACAAGCACCACTTTGTCTTTTTTTTTTTTTTTTGCTTATTTTCTGCTGCCCACAACTATCTTGTTATTCCTTTCAATGGCCATTCAGAGCATGCAGATTTACAGGATATGCATCATGTATTTTTATCTCTTGAGAGACATCTAGAAAGCTCTTGTGTCTCCATGATTACTAATAACTAAAGGTCATATAGCCCATCTTCCTGCAAATTAATCTCTTTCACACCTACTGTTATCTTGTCCATTTCAGAACACATTGTGAATCCTAAAAACAACCAGAAATAAATGTCACCAGAATAAAGGCTTTTACCTCATGTTTAGGGAACCTATCTGTTGGTGCAGTAAAGCTTGCTGTCTATTTTACTATAATTTAACCCTGCATTTTACTATCTTATTCACACCATTATTTCTAGATCTCTAAAAAACTATGCTAAATAATTCTTATGGCAACTGCATAACTCTGGAGTACATCCCAGATCAGCCATTCTTGTGAAGCTGTAATTACTGAGATTCACCCTGCAGAAGTTACTTTTCCTCTAGGGCAGACACTGCCCTTGCAGCTCTACCAGAACTGGCTGGATTGGGCTATTGCTTGAACTCTCAGCTGCTAGTTATCACCACTCAGCTGAAGCAGTTAGCATAAGCACTTCTTTCCCGCTTCAGTCCAAAGTCAAAGAGATTAGCTTACCCACAACAGGGAGGCAGTGGGAATTAACCTGACTGCCTTGCCCCAAAATGGATTAGGCTCACTCACAAGATCAGCTGTAGAGACTAGGCAGTGTATGGAGATGGTCTCCCCCCTTCTGCTCTCTGCCTCGTAGCTGCTATCTGCCACATCTTAGCTTGAGTCTCCGTGCAATTTGCATAGACTCCATCTGCCGTCTAGACGGGACCCAGGAACTCACAGTTGCCCAGCAGGATGGTCTCTCTCCTAGCCCTTGGCTCCAAGAAAGTCTCAGCAATTGGAAAGGGTGAGTGTCAGAGGAGCGTCAAAGCCATGCATGGCTGATGAGTTAGAAATCCAGGTTGGATGCAAGCTGTGCTTAACTAACGAGGTGATTAAACTTGATAGGGAATATTGTTGCCTATTCACGCTGATTTCTTTACAATCTTTCCTTGTAAAAGCTCTGGAAAACATGACTGTACCATAACACAGTATGTTACCTCACATAACAGGTTATAGACACTTCTATACCACAGAAGTGTCTAACTTCAGTATTCATCAAACAGCGAGCTAAGACTTCCAGAGGGTTCATGATAGCTTCCCAGTAGCACAGTAGGAACATTTCAGTGTTCAAAATAAATAGCAGCTCAACACTGTTACGTGCAAACATAGCAGTGCTGTGGAAGCGCCACCATTTTTATCCATATCTCAGTCAAGGGAGATGCTGATACCTAGATGCCTGTCTACATTGCGTGGTGGAACACAGCGCAGAAATTTTCAAACTAACGTCAAATATGCTAACTGCAAAGAGAGAGACACTTCAGCATGTTAGGCCAAGCACAGAAAATACACCTGTTTCCAGGACTGCTTTTGGTAACTGAACTGGTATCTTTTCTTGGCACTGAACCGCTTGCACAGCTTCCATTGCACTGGGTAGACATGCCCCAAAAATCTCTTGTAGTAACTGCTGGTCAGTGTGGACATTTTAGTGAAGATTGATGTGCCCCCTGCATTAAAGGGTATACTCCTATAGCAGGCGCATCATCACAAATGACACCAAATTCCATGAGGCTGTCGATGTGCTGTAGCAGCCACCACTATCACAACCCTGTCCCCCGTGATGCCACTAGCACTTCCCGAGTGATACCACACTTTGGCTTAATGCTATTCCTGCTGGGTGACAAAACTTCCATTCACTCCGATGGATTCAGAGTTAGATTTGTGCTGAACACTAACCCAAATTCACAAGCTCCGAATTTCCACCTGCCACTGCTGAAGTGGAGGGCTCTGCTGGAGTCAGAAGCAGGACGTCTACTGCTCTTACCAAGGTTTGCTCACCTTGTACTCCCAATGGAACCAGAGGAAGGGTCAATCACATAGTTATTTAAGAGCTGTGCTGTCTTGCAAAGAAATTAGTTATCCCTTTGAATTATCCCAGGTTCAGCTGGATCCTGAAAGCTACTCTGTACCCCACCAATGCCAGCATTACTAAATTGATCCTAGTATTCACTAGAGTGGGAATATAGCAAGTTACATGGTGATATTGTCAGCCATGTAGACATGAATAATGCAGGGATTTTAGCTGCAATCACCACATCTTAACTTCCTGAGCTAAGACATTTCATAAAAAGTGTTAAAAAACCCACAAGATGGTTAATTCCCTGGTTTCTATACAGACTTTAATTTTTACTAAGGCTCAGCCCTCACAGAGCAAGTCATCTAGGAAGGAAATCTCTGAATCTGCTTCTGTGCTTGAGGAAGTGTAGGGACCCCTCCCTCAGTCTGTTGCTGCGGGACACTTAGCAGGACTACAGCCTTGCTGCTGTTCAGGTATAACAGCCTGGCAACATCAGGCATTAAGGAAAGGATTGTTTCTCTTTCACTTCAAGGCAAAATCCTTGCCTGATTGCTCATGAGTAAGTACCATCTGTCCTTTCGCCCACCCTAATGCCACAGCTCCGTGCTGTGTCAAATAGAGCAGTGCTCGGTTGCCTCTTCACAGCAAGAACATCAATATCATTAAAAGGTCTGCAACGGCCTTTTAAGCTCAACACCAGACTGACAAACTATACCCTGGACTAAAAACATGCACAGACTTCACTGTATGTCAACAGGTGGAAGATTTTACTGTTTCCAGACCTTCCTCACGATGGAGAGTAATTATTATGATTACATGGCAGAGATACAGCAGCACAGAGAGACACTACCTCTGTGAGTCATTCACAGTGGTAGAGTTAGCAGAGGCACTGCCTGGATAGCGGGATTAGCAAGGCAAGAGAGATACGTGCCTTGGGAGTGCACACACGTGTGTGTGCTCATTAGGTGTCAAAATAGATAGCTAAGGATTACATTGTATTAAGAAGATCAAGCAGGATTTAGGGCACATTCATGTCAGCTGCATTGGTGAATTGATCACAGCACCTACAAAGTACTTTCCTCTCTCCCCACCACCACACATTTCCCCTGTTGTTTAGTTAACTGAAAAGCCTCAATGCCAAAAATAGAAGCTTAGGCAAAAGAATTTATCTCAGGACATTTCTAAATTTCGTAGAAGTATTCAAGACTACTGCAGTGTATTAGTAGAGAAACACATAAGACAGTGCTACGCATTTCTCCTCTTCCATTTCCTAAACGCCAGCATGATAAAACTTTCCTTCCTTCCTTTCTTCTGTCCTGGAACAGTTTTTTTCTATTAATAATTGTATGCCCACATGGGGAGGGAATCAATGTGGCTGAGGGGTGAGGTATCCCTCATGGCAACTGCAGGCTGGAATCACTAGCCATGAAAAGCAAATTCCCGAGAGAGGGACAGGAATATGCATCAGAGCACTTACTTTTTTGATACATACACCGAATGGCAGCTTCGACAGGGCACTCAAAAATCTTTGTTCTCTGCTTCATTTTTGCTATTCTTTGAGTATGGCTGTGCATTGCACAGACTGTGTGTTGGAATCGAATAACAGTTCCCCTCAGGTTTTTCTCCAGTTCTGTTTTATAAAAGTCTCCTTTATGTAAACTACGCTCTTGTGTCACCTTTGTTATATTCTCCTCTTGCAATTAGAATCAAGGTGATAAAACCAAGGCTGTCACTATAAGGATATTAACACCACACAACAAAATAACTGCTGTATTGTGGCCAAACCAAATATTTGTAAATAGTTTGCATCTCCCTAATTTCAGTGTATTTTCTATTTGTTGCATATCCTACTGCTGTGTTCAGCTATAGTTCAGCGGTTGTGCGATGGAAGCAGCAATGGTCAGAGACAGTGCCTGTGTGGAGAAAGAACCGGGAGTTTGAATAAAATCAAATGAGATCAGCATCCAGTAATGCTCTGCACTGAATCTCAGAGCACGATTCTTTGTGCTTTCTCCTACCAGTTTTAAAAATGCATGACGGTGTTATTTGGTACATATAGTGCATGTTCTCAGCTAAACACCCATAAAGCTTTCACATCACCCTATCATGCATTTCTTACGTGCTCTGTCTTCGACTGAGAAGTGTGCAGTGTCCATACCAGTTGGGAGTGTATGGCTGTTGGTGCCTCTAGCACAAAGCAATCTCATTAACTTTTCATGCTCATCAAGAGCTGCTCTACACCTGCATATCTTCTCTAACGTGAACAAATCGAGCAGTTCTGATTCTAAGCAGAAACATAACGAGAAGGGACAAGCTTTTTTCCTCCTGAAGAAGGAGGTGAGCAAATACAGCCTCTCAAGAGTCTGTGGGGATGTACAAGAAGGTTACTCCTCCTCTGTGGACCATTTTATGCCTGACACGGTGTAATCCACAGAGTGGAATCTGCGAGATTAATTCAGCATTTGTGCTCTCTTTCATTTACACAGATAAAAACTGGGAATGACTCCACCGGAGAAATGTAGTTACAGCGGTGTAATTAAGAGAAGAAGGCTGTGGAGGCCTTGGGCCTCCACACTGACCTGTATCTCCAGTGGGAGAAACTGCTGGCCTCAACCGTTGTGCCAAACCTGAATGCAAACCAGCCTGGCAGCAGGGAGGGTTTGCTGTCTGCCTGCGGCAGAGGCTGCATGCTGGCAGCCCGCAGCACGGGGGAGGCACCCCCTGCACCGTACCCCCATCACGACAGCCTCATACAGCTGCGGCAGCTGAGGGAGGGAGGGAGGGAGGGAGGGAGAGAGGGAGGCAGGTCCTTTGCACACAGCCTTTTTAAAATGTCACTGAGTAGGTTTCAACTGAAGTGCACAAAAATAATCTAATTCTACTCCTACTCAAAGAGGATAGCATATATTGTTCTTTCTCTTCATCTATTTCCTCTGAAAGCTTTCTGCACCCAATTGCATTAATGAACGCTGAAACGATGATCATGCAGATCAGATCAATATGGATGTATGCAGAATTAGGCCATTCTGATGGAGAGCAGGCCCAGCCGCCCCAAGAGCACTCTGCCAAATGAGAGGCAGTGAGTTGAGTCCTCGTCCCTCGCTTTCGTTTTTCTTACACAATATGCATGACAGTGAAATCCAGCCTGCTAGCGGTGCATTTTGCAGACAGAAACTTGCTCTGAATGTGAGCTTAAAACACAAGTACCTTATACGCTAAAGTACCAATACTTGGCCCCTATCTGCAGTTGTTGAGGCCTCTAACAGCTAGGTAGGAGCTGCTGTTTACAAGCAAGGAAGAGGGACAACTTGGGAAGAGGAGACAAAGATCTATTCATATACTCTGTGGGGAAGCAACAAGACTTTAAGACTGGGAGAAGAGCAAGAGTGAAGCCAAAGGGATCTGTCCCTGGACAGATTCACTGTTACATCCCATCTTCTGCCCTCAGTGGGGTGGGTAGGACAAACTGGAAAGCGCAAGGGAATCCCAGAGGGTCAGCTATTGAAGAAAGAGATGTTCTAGACAGAGCCATCTTAGGGCAGAGCCATCAGGAGCAGGCAGGGTTTGAAGAGCAGGTCTGAGGTGAACCTTGTTGCTTCATGATCTTTCTATGCCTCCCAGAGAGCAGCGTGAGTTTTGGTTAAAGGCTATGAGCTTTATTTCTGAAGAAGCTGGAAAAGGCATGTTCCTGGACTTTACCTCAAAGAGTTATGCTAAAAACTCCAGGAAGATATCTTGTGCTGAGGGTATGATATACTTCATTAATAATAAAAAAAGATATAAATTCTGAAACTGTTACCCAGCAACACTGCAAACGTGTCGGGTATTATGGCAAGTAAAGCTACTGTTATGCTGGTACAGCCACCTCCTCATACCTTACAGTAGCAGTACTGAGAAGAAGCAGGTAGCTTCTCGGAGCACTACAGGCCCTCACAGGCTAAGGGACCTTAGGGGACAGTGGCAGTAATGCATCTCTATTGCCCTGACCACGGTCCCACCATAAACTGCACAGACTGTGAATGAAGGGCATGCCAGTGTTTGGGATCTCCACCCTATCTAAGCTCTCAGCAGTGCAGACCAAATGGGAAGTCAATATGGACTACAAGGGCTACCAGGAGGTACCACCTATTCAGGCACTGAACTATGATCTTACAAAACTAAGCAATGAAATTTGAAAGTCTTGGTTACTCTGATGAAATGTTAATTACCATGACAATATTTGAGTTCCCTACGGTCTACTATTTAAATGAACACAGACAGAGTTTTCCTGATGTGAAGAATGAGAATATGAACTGCATACCGGTGTATGATGACTAGATGCTCCCAGCAGAGGCATGCACACTGGCTGTCAAGACAAACAGCAAAACATTCCTGCCTGTCTGGAGTGAGAAACACAGCCCATGCAGAATTAAGTGGCCAGTACGAGACTGAAATTTGGTTCTAAAAAAGCCTGTGCTAAGGAAGAATGAGGGGGCTGGGATTTTTCATTTTAAAATAGATCTTTTCCCCATTTGTAGGTTGGTCTCATTTTGCAGCAGCTATATTCTGCACCAACATGTGGTAGACCAAAGATTAAGTCTCAAATTCCCAGACACTGGGTTAGAAGAGGCCAAGAATGTCACAGAAGTGACAAGCTTAGTGTCAGGAGATGGGGATTTGGTTGCCATACTTTCCAGCACCTCTTGTTACTCGAACCTTCCAAGAACCTTGACATTCGTAACAGAAGGGGCTAATTCCCACCTCTCTCTTCCCTAGCAATCAGCTCTCAGTGAGAGGCTTAGCTAAAAAAAGTCATGTAGTTTATTCAAATGGTTGTGGCTTACACCCTCCCACTGGCAATATTAATGACGTCCTTTGCTTTTTATGAAGTGGTCAGGACTCCATCAGAGTGCACAGACTCGGAAGGAGGAAAATATCAAAATAAATACTACAGTTATCAGCCAAAGTTCAAATATGTGTCAGGTAGTCATTCAACTGCTTATGACATGAACACTTTGTTTTAAAATCGCTTGTAGCATATGTGTCTGAACTCCTTTTGACTGCAGAGAAAATGATTATGCGCATTTTCAAGGCCAAAATCTTGCCTGAAGTTAGCAAATACAAACTAGGTGCATACAAATGTAAGAAAGATCAAACAGATACAGCTACACTACAGTGTGGAGAGCATTTCTAGGACATCCTTGCAGCCCATATACCCTCTCCAGACATTTGATCAGAATCACAGCCTAAAGTACAGGCATAGGCTGCTCTCAAAGGGATGTGGCTCTGCTGGTGCCTGAGCTCACCTAGTGGCATAGTACGTTGCAACTACTTTTTTAGGTGCTTACGCAAAATTCCTGTTGCCTGCAAGATATCAAAGTGTACAGGACACACACGGATGTGGGGATCATGTTGTTCTTCTGGATGTTCCTGGGAGCATTCCACAATGGCAGGGAAGGCACAGCCCTCCAGGATTGTTTGAGGCTTTTTTAAGATATCATTAAAACAAGAGTCTATTTCTCAATATCAGTCTTGCTCTTTAATCCACATACTTCATCCTTAGCTCAAAAATTTTAACTTCAACATTTTTGCTGTTCATACGGAGTCAGGAAACTCCAAACTCACCCATTTTTATCTGCCAGTGCCCCAGCATGGAATGTTATCTCGGTTCAGTTCGGGGGTTTCTGATTATGCGCTTCGTGCTCAGAAGCAAAGGGCCGAGATATGCACTGGCTAAGAGCCTACTTCAAACCACTTCAGCAGAAAACCAAGTTCAGTTCTGGAAAAGGAATGTAGGATAGTTTTCAAATATGTTTTTCCTGGATTGACATACTCTAGATTGTCTGGAGAACCAAAAGCCAGCTTCCGATCTCATGGGAGATGGCAGAGGAATGAGCCCAGAGCATCTCAGTCTTTGCCAAGCTTTCATACCTTTTCCTTTTACAATCCAAATGCAACAGCAGAAAATAACATTTAATTTCACTCACATCTCTGAATGGGAATTTCCATTTTTTCAGAACAAACACTTATCTATACCCCAATAAGTGATCAACAGAGCCTTCAAAAACCAAACCTATGGAAGTCACAGTAACCTTCACCCACTTTTCAGACCAGTGAATTTTTCCTAGATCATTAAACAAACTGAATACTGATGCATCAGCCTTTTCTACTGATACTCACCTGTCCTCTCTCCCAGCTGCAACAGCCACTCCAGCCCACACATTTATCCTAGTGTTCAGATCTCACCTCTGTGCTCATTAGCACATTGTGCTGTTGGTTTCCAGCAAGGCTCTGGGTATTGCAGCTATTTCAGGCTACTGTCAGCATCAGACTTACAGAGTCTATCTTATGCCACCATTTGGGATGCTCTGATGTTTACTGAAGACTACAGAAAGCAGAAATACAGTAAAGCAGCTCTGATGTCTCCCTGTAACAAGTCATAGCATGACAATGGCTAGATTTGAACCTCCATTTCAAAGTAGGGTTGCCAGTAGCATTCCTCCAAATTAAGGAACCACTTTCCGTAACTACCAGTTAGTCTGTCACTGTTCTCATGTTGACTATGCACTGGTTGCCATAAAAGTGACCAGTACACCGCAGCACCTCTCCACTGTATGTTTATATTTCACTTGTGAATTGCCTGTGAACAAACTAAAACTTCCCCAAATTCATTCTCTCTTCAGCAGTCTTCTTTGTTTTCATAGCTATTATGTTAGCCTATATATATCTGTTGTTTGCACCTTTGTGTGATAGTTGCCATTAAAATCTCAAGCTGCTTTGGTTTAACATGTAGGTCATGTTCATTGATGGAATAATAACAATAACAACAACAGCAACAATAAATAATGCACCACATTTTCAGTGCAGATTATCATTACTATGAAACTGAAATTTACTCTCTCTGAATGTTCTCAATAATTACTTAAAATTCACTACTTTCAAGAGCATTCCTCTGTACAAATTTGGCTGCTAGAACATTAATGGAAAGTGGATAGAAAAGAGGTGTAAAGTAAGCTGAAGCACACATTAACAATTGGAAAGAATATGGTTTTTGTTGTATTCATTGAACTTTATGGATACTCAAATGTGTATTTGATCGAAACTGCCATCTAACTTATTCAGGGAATAAGGTCACCTTTTACTTTTTTAATGAGTCACTAATATAAATCATGAGTTGTGAATATCAAGAAAATACAAAAAATGACAATGTATTTATTTTATATCATGTGTGACTTCCTGTTCTAACAACATTTATCTTTTCCCACTCCCAGATGACAATTGACTTCTGAGCATATGGAGAAGCAGGTGTGTCAGAAGTATCCCGGGGTGTACTAAAAGAAAGGGAAAAAAATTTATGCAATCCTGCATGGTTTAATAAGGTTGACGTGAACACAAATATCCACTAGCTTAATAGCTTTAACTAAAAGCTGAGCATGATAGTTCCTTTTGTCTCCTGTGCTGACTTGCCCTTTTGCATAGTTTTACTGAAGTTGCACTAAGTTTTGTATTTCAGCACATTCCAAATGCGTATTAAAAAAGTGAAGATGTGCCATGTGAAAATATCTGATATACAGCTAGAGCTGGGCAAAACTTTTTTGGCCAAAATGTTTTTCCTGAATAACAGTGATTCAATGACGTCCATTTTTTGCAAGCTGCTTAAGGAAAAAACAGAAAGTCTTAAAACTGGAAAATGTCAGCATTTTAGTTTTGAGATACTTTGATTTTTAGTTCAAAGCATTTGGAAATCAACTTCAGTTTTATGAAAGAATGAACAAGGAAACAAGTAACCCCTCCCAAAACCCAAAACTTGTTCTTAATCAAAAATGATTATTTTTCCTGCTTTTCATTTGGCTGAACACTTCATTCCAGGTTGATGCAAAATGAATTATTGCAGATCTGCCAGTGAGTCCCCCAAATCAATTATTTGCCCAGCTCTGGACACAGAAGTCTAGTTAGGAGCATTTCTTTGGCAAAAACAGCAGCTGTAGTTTTTGTGTGAGTGTCAAACTCCTAGGTTATTTTCAGATAGATGAATGGTATGCTTTCAAGTGACTGCTCTTCCAAACACTCTCTCTGTTTGTTTGTGCTTATCATGCATCAGTAGTTTTGCTTTCACATTGAAAATGTACGAAGATACAACTCATGGTCATGAAATTGTGCAAGAATGATGCTAATACGAGGCCAAAAAGGAATATCTGGCTTTGAATCTACAGCAATGCAAATATGAAGGCCTTGGTGGCTCAAAGGGGATGCCAGAATCTTCCACTTCTATTTTACTGTTTCGAACCCCGGATCCAGCTCCTCATGACATAAACAGTGAATGGAAGAATTTGCAAATAAGATTTGTTGGGATTATCATAATAATATCGGTTGAAATAAAAATCACAGACAATTAGGTGCCTGAGGCAAGATAGGTACTAACATCTCTGTTACATAAAATCCTTGTTCTGTCAGATGGCAGCAGGAGATATCAGTGCTCTCCTCCTCTGAAAATCAGGACAAATCCTTGTACAATGATACCGGCATGCCGTGGGCCTATGCAAAGCCCTTTCAGTCTTCCAGGGGAGCGCAGGGAGTTCCTGAACAGCGAAGGGGGAACTACCACCTATCTACACCAGCCACGAAGTCAGCATTTGTGAGAGGCAAGTCACTTTGTGAAAGGTGAGAAATTGTGACCATTTGTGAGAGGTGAGAAGGATCTGGACAATTTCCAACGTCACCTTTTCATGAAAGAGTGTTGTCAATAATGCTTTGAGCATTACTCACTTCGTCGCAGTGCAGACCTGAATCTACTGCTCTTTGCCTAGCTGGAGAAGATGGCAAAGCCTGCTGGGATATTAGGGGTGGGAGAAAAGAGAGAAGTTCAGATAGAGGTTCTGCTATTCAGTGCAAATGGTGGCAAAAATCCAGTCCTGCTGAATTCAAACCCAAATTATTTTCCCATTGTGACAGAAAGCAAAGCACTGCACACAGCCATGGCCTGTAACACAATACTTTGGACCAAACTGTCTTCATGTTCCCAAAATACACTAGTCTTTTGCCAAGCAGAGGACAATCACTTAATCATTTGTAATGAAAGCTGTAGAAAGTCATTCTCACTGCATAGCAAGTGTTTTTCACCCATACTGAGTAAGTAATGTGCAGCCAAATACAATTAACCAGCAACATCAAGTGTCATGCCTTCCCTAGACCTCTCTGAATCCTCCAAAGGACTATCAGAGTGCTGAAGTTACTTGAAGAATAACTCCTTGCTGTGTCAACCTCAGAAAGATCAGATTTATGGTTTCTACTGATGGGGCTGACATTGTCAAACCTATAAAGATGCCAAGTTTACCCACGAATTGTGTTTGACCCATTGTTTAAGCTACTGGTACGAAATGTTTTTTATTCTCCTAAGTGCAAGCAACACCTGCCAGGCACTGTCAAGAACCTAGCTGTCCAATTTTATTCTGTTCCTCAAAGGTAGATGAATTCTTACCAATCCTTTTCTTACTAAAACAAAAAAAAAGTTCATGAGAGTAAAGGAACAAGATGTACAAGCAACATGAATCCCACTCTGCAGAGAGCTGTAGCTTCGGAACCTAGAAAGGTAGTTCAAAGTTACATATGGCTACCACCCATGGGAAGCAATGCTATCTTTAGCACAGTAGATAATCCAATAGCAGGTCTGAGCTCTGACATCTTTCACCCACCTAACAAGTTCACAGTTCTGCCACCAGGATATTTCACCTGAAGGACACCTGCCTCTTTGCATCTTTCAGTGTCCTCAGTGGGACATGCAAATTTTCGTACAAGGATCTTAAAATTCTCCAAGGTTCATGTCTCTAGTGAAAAAAAAACCAAACCAACCAAACAACATTTTTACAGTTTTGGCTTCATAATTCCATATCTTTGGTGTGCATGAAATAAAATGAGGAGGATACCAAGTCATACATGAAACACAAATAACCAGAGACTGAAGTGTCAGGTGCCATTTGAATGGTTTCCTGTGTGCTCCCCATTATGGGCAAAGTTCACGGCTCTGTAATTTATCTCTGTGCCAGAAAAGCACCAGTATAATGGAAGTAATTCAAAGACAGGCACAGGTCATTATTAGAGTGGTAAAAGAGATGATGTGCCAGGTGAGTTGAGAACAACTGGATGTGGATATGTCCAACAAATGACAGTTAAGTGCCTCAGGAGACTGCAGGGCAGAGCAGCCCATGCTTCGCAGTGGGAAAGGGTGAAGCAAGCGCTGGCCCTAGCCAGCCCAGCTCTGCTGCCCGGTGAGTCGGGTCTGTGAGCTCAGAGTCCTCCTTGCTCTTGCAACCGTGTAGACAGTGTGATTACCAGCACATGGTGACCGGGGAAAAGATCCTCCCTCTTTTGGCCCTCATGCACAGGCTTAAGCAGACAAGTAAGTGTCCAATGCCAACCCTCATGTACCAGCCACAGAGACTCTACACAGCAATATATAATTAGGGTCCTTTTTCTGTTAAAGGACTTTAAGTAACTGAACGACGATTCTTCTTTTCCTTCTCTTCATACCTTTTTTGTTTGCTTTCCTTTTTGTGAATTAATACTAGATTTATTGCCTTGGGTGAGTTTTTCAAAGCACTCACAGTTGGCCTAATCCTGTTCCTGTTGAAGCCACTGGGAGTTTTGCCAACGCTTTTAATGAGAACAGAGTTAGGCCAGTGCTGTCAGCTTTGAAGCCCCCGCTTTGTGTGTACTCAAGTGAAGGTGGGGAACAGAGTGCAGATAAAATGAGAACCAGTCTAAACCTGGATCCAGCAAGGAAAAATAATGCCAACAAAACCTTTCTTGTGGTTCAAAGGAATCTCTTCAGCCATGTCTTGCACCTTTCCCAAAAAGCATCAAATTGATTTTGTAATCAGCACCCGGTCTGTGGGGATGCTCCGCTCCATGGGGCTATAGCTTGGTTTAATGGTGATTTAATTTACCTTTTGATGCTAGCTGTTTTTCACTTCAGAAAAGTGTGCAGAATCCACCTTTTTTCTTCAAGTGCACCAATGAACAGTCTGCTAGTTATCCATATTTAGTCAGGAATTCTAAAACCAGAAGGGACCATCACGGTCATATAGTTACGCCTTCAGCATAATAACAGTTTGTAAAGTTACAGTCAATAATTTCAATATTCACCCACAACTTTTGTTTGAGTTATAATAACATATAGAATATTTAAGCGTGTGTGTTTTCAGTGCTATAAATTGGGCTACCTGGGTTTGGTGTGCCACAAAGAGAGAAAGCATTAGCCAGACTGAAACAGGCAAATGATTGTGAAAGACAAACTAAAACAAAACAGGGATTTTTTTGTTGTTATTTCTGAATTGCAGTAATATTTTCTTGTTGCCCTTAAATATAAAAAAGGTATTGATTTTGATTGGCATTGCCTGTTAAGATTGCTAGATTGGACAAAGATTATACTCATCAACACAAAATGCTTTCATAAGTTCAACTTCTTCATCTGCATCCAAGAGTAGTACTAAGAACAGCATTTCTCCAGAATAGATTACCACATTGCCCTGACTTAGGCATTGCCAAGAGAGACGATAAACAGGCTTCAACTTGCTTGAAATACTTTTGCCAGTGTTAGCATTTCATGCAAGAGAGCAATGACAGTTTTTACAGATTATAGTACTTTTCATAAGCTATCAAAGGCAGTTGATTATAAGATACTATTGTTTTAAAGGCCCTCAAGCCCTAGAGAATCTTTGCTAAAAGAATAGCAGAAAAAGTACAGTGCTGGAATAAGAAACCTCTGAATTCAAATCCTGGTCCTATGGTCAGATGCTTTGTGGCCTTCTCAGTGTGGCCAAGTCTCATGATAGCTCCATCAACTTCCTAAAGCCTTTGCTGCTGGAGTCAAGTGACTGCATGAGAAATACAGCTTTTAGGTCAAGAAAATAAAAAAACTGTGGCCTTCATGGCAGTGAAGGGTATCTTCAAAACAAACTCTCAAGGCTCAACATTGTACAAGCAGTTAAAAACTTCTTTTTTCAAATCCCAGTAAGGGTGTGGGTTAGGGCTGGAGTATCATTTGCACATATTTAGGCAAATCACAGTTCATGCTCAGTTTCTTGTAATTATAGACAAGTATTCATGTTGTAGAAACTATTAAACAGAAGGAAACAATTTCTACCTCAGAAAATCCTTGAGGACAAAGTATTAGGGCATAAGAAGAGAAGTATCACTCTCTAATGGATTTGCATGTTCTTATACTCCTGCTCCTATATTCTTAGTCAAAGAAGTTGGGTGCAATGGTTCTGGTGGATATTGGGCTGTGTGGACCTTCACCAGACCCAGCTGGTACGTCTGTGCAACTAAACACAAGAGGCCCAGGGAACAATGTCAAGGTTTCTGGAAAGAGGGCCTGGGACTGTGTAAAGTAATGTGAAGAATGTGCTATGCCAGAGTGGATTTTTATAGACTGAAATTCAGGGTAATGGCTGCATGCCCTGGGATGTATGAAAGGAGGTATGAAAGGTCATTAGGGGATGCAAAGGCTGACAGGATTGCGTTGGAAGACTGTACTGTGGAGGGGGTGAACTCTGGTGCAACACCTACACTGCCATTTAAGGGGAATGGACCTGAAGATACCTGTCCCTAGAACCAAGAGTAGTTTCATCTTGGACAAGACCAGTCAGAGCGGCTCAAATAGAGCAAAGGAGACAGTTAGTAATCAATCTGTCTCAGCAATCAGTTCAACACTCTTGCTTGCTTCCTGGACCCTGTTTATTTAGCAGTGTAAATGTAGCCAATGTGGCTATTCTTACAAGTTTTGGGAAGAACATTTAATTAGCAATTACATTGTGCTCTAGCACTGTACAGAAGTACTTAGTGTTATACAAAATGAGGAAAAAAACGGTTTCTAAAAATGGTTCTTAGAATTACTCTTATAATGTTTGATTGTTTTATTGTCAAGACCACTCTCAGCTCTAACTTGCAGATACCTTCTCTAGCATCATTCAAGAGCCTGGAAGGGTGTCTCTTCGGAATGTGTTTCCTGGTCTATTTTAAACCATGTTTTCACTTCTGCTTTAAATGTAATATTTGGCTGTGTTTCTTTAAAGGGTTTTTATGTACTCTTACTGTAAAGGGCTTTGAATGTGCCTCTGAAAACCACTAAACAACAAAGTTGTTGTTGCCATTGCTGCTTGATCTTTCTGGGAGGCCAGTCCCACACAAACCTCCTTCTCTCTCCAGAATACTGCATATTGTAAATACAACAACAACTTTCAGTTTAGTCAGAGGAGAAAAATGCAGTAGCTTTCTCTTCTTTCAGATCGTGAATTAATTTTTTGTTTCACGAATACCAGTTTCAATAGCTGCACAGCCATGTTAACCAAAAGACCTCAGATGTAACAAAAAGCATGAGTGATGTGGTGAGATGCCATTTCAAATTTGCCATTCTGGGACTGAACAGAGCATTATATTTAGATGTGTTCCCAGATTTTCATTCCTTTTTATACTTTTAGAGTTCTTCATGTGCTGTAATCACAGGTACTTAGTTGAGAAATTACATTAAAAGGTTATACTCATCATATAGCAGGAAAATGTATGCTTTGTCTGAGTCAGTGAACTCTGACACTTCATACTGTGATAGCTCTAGCCCTGTTCATGTGACTGAAGAGAAACTAAGGGAAAGGCAAACTAAAAGAAGAGGAAAGAACAACATTATTCATGTTATATCTGTTCTCCAAATCTAAATGGAAAATTATCCTCCCATTCCATAAGAGTTTTTGAGATTTTGCAACTTTTTTCCATGCTGAAATGGGAGGAGGAATTGAAGGGTAGGAAAATATCATAAACTCATATACTGGGGAAAAATAATTTGGACCAGATGAACTGTATCATTTTATTTAGGCATGTTAGAAATCTTTCATCTTGATTGTGGCCTTTTTAATGTGATTATTTATTATTGTAAGTAGTTAATAGTTTTAAGGAAAAATGTAAAATTAAGGGGTAAATTGAAACTTGTGTGTGTTTGAAATGTTTGAGAATGGTGTTAATAACTTGCAATAAATTTGGAAATTCAGGATAGTTTTTGAATCAGAAGACTTGTTGAAATAGCTCCCTTCTCCCTGGCAGCTTCATTTTGACTAGTTGACATGAAAAATGTTAGAAAGTTTTTAACCAGCTCTACCAATATCTTCTTCCTGTCCTCTTTTCTGCCATTTGCCACCTCTGGTCATTCTGGCTACAGAAAAAGTGATTATTTTCAAAATTGTTCTAAGCCTTGCGGCTGTGCTGCTCCTTCGAGCATCGCTCTGCCTGCCCTGCTGCTGCACATGCAACACTTCCTGACAGCCAGGGAGAGGAAACACTGGCATGCAGCTGAGATCCGGATGGGCACAACATGGTAACAAGTCCGCCAGGCGAACACGGAGGGATGGGGCAAGGAGAGAGCCATAGGGAACATTCCTGTGTCACTGTTGCCTGTTTTGACACTGCATCCAAGCTACAGATAGGGAAATGGAAAACACAAGAGGAGGCTAAAGTGGGACTGGAGATGGGGTGGCAAGTAGTCTGGGACAGTGAATGAAAATACAGAAAATTGAATCAGAGGTTTGAAACAGTTTGCAGAAGACAGCTAAGAATGAATCCAAATCTGGAAACAGAAAAGGGCAGACACTTCCAGTTGTATCTCATCTCCCAGCCTGATTTTACTGCACATTTCTGCTCAGCTAACTGTTGCTGCCTGTCCTAATGTACATTTAAAAGCTAACAATATTTTAGCATGAAAGATGGATAATAAAGCTATTGGTGCTGTTATTTCAGGTTTTTTAGCTCCAACTCAACTAGAGAATTAGGCGTGTTCTCAATACGTTAAGGTTATCTGTACAAGCCAGAAAGGGCTGCAAACCTCAGACCAGAACTGCCCCATGAACTTCACTGAGTAATGCAAGCAAAAATATCTTGCTCTTACACCGAAGCAAAAGCTGGAGTTCTGACAAGGGCAGAAGAAAGTCTGTTTGGATTCTGTGTTTGTGGAGGCAGTGGGCACCTGGCTATGAAGAAGAGAGGAAGCGAAGGAAGCGAAGGAAGGGAGGGAAGGAAGGGCAGGAAGGGAGGGAAGGAGGGAGGGAGGGAGGGAGGGAGGGAGGGAGGAAGGAAGGAAGGAAGGAAGGAAGGAAGGAAGGAAGGAAGGAAGGAAGGAAGGAAGGAAGGAAGGAAGGAAGGCAGGCAAAGAAAACTACAGAGTTACATAGTTTGTGTAATGTGTTATTGTTTTAGGCTGTACATTAGGGCATCCTGATGTCCTTCCATTCTCCAATCAGGTGGAGAACTATCTTATGAATTACACTGTTGTCAGGAAAGGTCCCAACCCAAAACATTTCATAGAAATATAGATTGGATACATTTCATAGATAGGATCTTCAAAAAAATCAGATTTTCAAAGGATCTCCTTCCAGCACATCCAGTTGGATTCTGAAGACCTGGGCTTCTGCTGACAGGATGGGGTACCATGCCCATCACCCAGCGTGTGCCTGGGGACTGGTGCTGCAGGGTAGTTGGACAGCCTTGCCATGGAGCTTCCTTGGGACCAGGAATTTCAGGGCCTAGAGTCTCTGACTCAGAGCCAAAAATGTAAAAATCCAGGGCTTCTAATGTCAGCAGCAGTAGGGCAGCCCAAATGTTTGGACTGAGCACACGTCTAGCACTTCTAAAGTCTGGATTGGATGCATTCTGTACACTACCCCTGGCTGGACGGCCGGGCCCAGAGAGTTGTGGTGAATGGAGTTACATCCAGTTGGCGGCCGGTCACGAGCGGTGTTCCCCAGGGCTCAGTACTGGGGCCGGTCTTGTTTAATATCTTTATCAATGATCTGGATGAGGGCATCGAGTGCACCCTCAGTAAGTTTGCAGACGACACCAAGTTGGGTGGGAGTGTTGATCTGCTCGAGGGTAGGAAGGCTCTGCAGAGGGACCTGGACAGGCTGGATCGATGGGCCCAGGCCAACTGTATGAGGTTCAACAAGGCCAAGTGCCGGGTCCTGCACTTCGGCCACAACAACCCCATGCAGCGATACAGGCTTGGGGAAGAGTGGCTGGAAAGCTGCCTGGCGGAAAAGGACCTGGGGGTGTTGGTCGACAGCCGGCTGAACATGAGCCGGCAGTGTGCCCAGGCGGCCAAGAAGGCCAATGGCATCCTGGCCTGTATCAGAAATAGTGTGGCCAGTAGGAGTAGGGAAGTGATCGTGCCCCTGTACTCAGCCCTGGTGAGGCCGCACCTCGAATACTGTGTTCAGTTTTGGGCCCCTCACTACAAGAAGGACGTTGAGGTGCTGGAGCGTGTCCAGAGAAGGGCAACGAGGCTGGTGAGGGGTCTGGAGAACAAGTCTTATGAGGAGCGGCTGAGGGAACTGGGACTGTTCAGCCTGGAGAAAAGGAGGCTGAGGGGAGACCTCATCGCTCTCTACAACTACCTGAAAGGAGGTTGTAGCGAGGTGGGTGTTGGCCTTTTCTCCGAAGTAACAAGCGATAGGACGAGAGGAAATGGCCTCAAGTTGCGGCAGGGGAGGTTTAGATTGGATGTAAGGAAAAATTTCTTTACTGAAAGAGTGGTGAAACATTGGAACAGGCTGCCCAGGGAAGTGGTGGAGTCCCCATCCCTGGAGGTTTTTAAAAGACGTGTAGATGAGGCGCTTAGGGACATGGTTTAGTGGGCCTGGTGGTGTTGGGTTGACAGTTGGACTCGATGATCTTAGAGGTCTTTTCCAACCTCAATGATTCTATGATTCTATGATTCTATGATTCTACCCCATTTATCACCGTTGGAAGAGTTCTTTAGTCTTTCAGATTAAAATGGATTAAAATGGCTTTTAAAACAAGATAGGAAAAAGACTCAGATCACCTGAACTAAAACACACTTTTTATGTCCCAGAAAATGGCTTTTAGTGGTAACACCTTCAGTATTATTCCTCCTTGAATGAGGGACAGTCTTCCCTTATGTAGGAAAGTCTCTATGCATGTTGCCTTTCTTTCACTCTTTTTTTTGGACAGATTTCTAAACCCCTTAGCTCTGTCAGCTAATGTGCTTCTGTTTTTAGTTATTTTCTGAAGGCTGAGTATTGAATATCCTATCATCACTGATCAAATCCCCATAAAATAAAGATGTTGGCATCATCTGATTCTTCCACATGTTTTGACTTAGAGTCAGAATGAAGCAGAAAAGGTGTATTTGCTATTATAGAGGATACACAAAGCAGTGCTCTACTTACTGGGAAGCAGAATGAAGATCTTGCAGAGCAAATGGAATAGATTTGTAAATCAGTACCTCTCAGTACAGTCAGGCAATGTGTAAATATGGTTGCTAACAAACTCCCAAAGGAAAGAGTTTTCCTTTCTCACAAGAAAATGCTTATCCCGGTCAGGGCAAAGAATGAAATCTTGGGGGGAAAGAAAAAAAAGAATTGAAAGTTTCAGAGTAAAAAGAAATTCCAAACCAGACTGGGAAATTTTTTGTTTGATAAATTGGAATTTCCCACAAGAAACAGATTTAACTGAAAAAAAAATCTAAATCAGCTCTTGTTTCCCTGTTTGGTCTTCATAGCAGGATATGCCGGATTTGACCTCCTAAGTGCTGAAACCCAGACTTCTATTACTACATGCACTGTAGTGATTACCAGTTTAAGGATTACTTAGGTGATTTTCTCCACTGTTCTGGTTGAAAGGACCCCTTAATTTAACAGCTATGAGCCATGGCTACACTGGTGGTTCAGCCAGTGTAATCTGCTGTTATATATAACTCTTATTCCTCCCTGCTTTAGAAAATGATCGTATTCCTTCATAGTTTGTGTTTTATGATGTAAAGCAAACTAGGCTCTTCTAGTGTCTTGTGGCCTCCTCTAATCTCCTCTCTCCCCTCCATTCCTCCCTCATTATAGTCCGAACTAATCTTTCTCGAATATGACACCGAAGTTTGAATTTAATTATATAAAAGAGGTTTCATGTGTTCTCGGTACTCTGACTGTAACAGTACTCCATTTCTGTTGGAAGTACTTCTCCTAATACACACCAGTATCATGTTTGCCTTTCTTTCTGACTGCATCACACTGGCAGCTTATAGCTGTTCTGTACTCAACTTCATACTAAGCACTTACTCCTCACAAGTCATTTCCAACTGATGTTTTTATTATGAGTCACTACAGGGTCAAATTCTTTATAATCCAAGTACAAAGAATTTCCATTGGGCAAAAAATTATTTTTTTCCTACAAATGTGGAGTAGTTTCATTGCAGTGTTTGTGATAGAATGAGGTGCTAAGAAGTTTTAGCTTGGACTGATTTACAGTGCTCTGAAAAGCGCACTGCGGCTTTGCCATGCACAGAAAATGCTGAACAGTTGTGCCAATAAAAAGTCTATTGCCTATCACATCATTGGTATTACTAATTGCATATCATTCATTTGGATCTTTTTACATCTGAGTCAGCACCAAAAATATGAAGGATATTCTGAAAAACATCCACTTTAAACTAACAATGAATTTAAGGAATTTCAGAAGAATCTCTTAAAGTTTAGCTCTTTAAATGTAAAAACCTTGAAGTAAATTCACAAAACCATTTTTTGCCCTTACCATTGATCCTTCATCCTATCCTATTCTTTCTGATGATTGACGTGAGACTTGCTCACAACTGCATAGAATTGCTTCGGATATAAGTTTCGCAAAATTCTTAACTGTAATGCAGAGAAAATGTGGTGTATTACTTCTTCCACATCAAGGATCAACCTCTACAATTGTATTTTTAATACCATAGCACTGAGAGGTCACTTTGCCAAAGGAGAATGACAGTATTTGCCTAGTTTTCAGAATTGCTCATAGTAAAACAATCTTACTTTAAACTAAAAATCCCATGCCAAGGAAAATGGCAGTACCTGACATTATGCATATAAGAACACTGTAAACATAGATGTATTTTGTAAACAGAAATTGAAATTTGCATATTGAAACTTCTTTGCATTCATCTTGTAAATGAAAATTGCTCTTATTTTAAGTACATCTGATATCTTCTGTGGCAGGTATATGTATCCCTATATATTTGTTTACCAAAATCCATCTGTACTCATCAGCTTTTGTCTCTCCATCAAATATAAAACAAAGATAATGATTCTTAAGCACTAAAATGCTAACAGTTCTAGAAACATGCTTATGTGCAAGTTACGTGGGCATCTAAATCTTACTACTGGATGACATTTTTTCAGTGATAAAACTAGAGAGTTGGAATGTCTTTACAATTTCTTGCCATGGAACAGCATGGTGTGTTTGCCAGCCTCAAGTGTTCAAAAAAAAAGAAAAAAAAATCAAGTTCAAAAAAAGCTGAAGATGTTGGTTTAAAAAAATGAGATTTTAAATAAAAATACATGCCGGGGCCTGTTTATTTACCTAAAAATGTTTGAACCTGCAGTGTTCCTTTTTCATGTTTTGCTCAATAGGCCAGTTTGTGGTGTGTTATTTATTTTTGTATGTCTTTTTTTAGTGAAAGATGAGATTCTCATGTAGTCGTTAGCTCCTTAAGAGAGATGTTAAACTGTGAGAGCTGTCAAAATGGTGTGTAATTATCATTGACTTGAGAATATTTTATCCAGTTTTGAGGGACTTCTGTCATTTAGAGTAGATTTTTGAAAGTACAGTAACAACTGTCTCTGAAACTTGTGGTGCCAGAATTAGAAAGACATGTACGCAAATATACCCACTAAGTAGCACACTGACATTGCTGTGGAATGCAAGGCTACTAGAAATAATGCACTTAGTGGCTCAATATGATGCTGGGCTTTTTCTCTTAGTAACAGTATGGTTATAGTGCATATGGGCAATTGACTTGGCATTAGAATAGATGACCTCAGTCACTGACACAGAATAATAAAATACTGAGATTAGAAAGCACGCCCTTTAAGAAAGCAAGCCCTTTAAGAGTCTCTGAAACAAGTGGAGTAGTCCAACACAGTCCAAAGTTATGAGTCTTGCTAACAGAAAAGCTAATCAACAGTACTGTTACGACAGCAGCAAAGGAACACAAAAGAAAAATGTTGGAGTTTGGCTGCTTCCAGACAGCCAGGTGGCAGTTTCTCAAGAACGTCTTGCGTTATTCATGGAAGGCAATGAGTCTGCCAGTTTCTCCCTGAGTTGCAGGTCTCTTCACATCTCAACATACCTTTGTCACACGGAGATGGATCCTAAATGCTGGATGATAGGCTTCCAAGAGGCTCACATGCACCAGGACAAATCCTGGAAATCTCCAGGAAATTATTCTTGGTGGTGGAAGCTACCAGAAAGTGCTTTTGCTACCCGGACTGTCACAGTATACAGTATGAGCCATGTTAGCCCACTGATTTTAAGCAGCTATTTGAAGTATTAATTTGGTGTATGAAGCCTTAAATTGTTTATACCCTTGCTATACGAGAAGTTCCTCCCATTTCTTAGCTTAGTTGAATTTGTGTCGATTTGTCTGCTCATCTGACAGCTTTGTTTCATTTCATCCTTCTCCCCTCCTTCTTATTGTAATTTGACAAAAATTTTGAAATGGAAAACAATTCTAAACCAAAACCCACTTTCTTTTAACTTCATTCTGACAACAAAGTATGTTTTGGCCAATTTGTGAATCATGAGATTTTTTAAAAAACAGTTCTACTATCAATTTTGATTTGAATGAATGGGTATTTTGACATATGGAATTGGGAATTTCCCAACTAGCTACTTCTGTGAGATTTGTATTTTTATATCTAAAGTTACTGAACTGCAGTGTTAGTGTAAATGTAGAGAAACCGCAGTAAGTGACAAATTATAACCAACTATGACTAATCAGTAATGGAGGGATTTTAGAACCAGACCCCTTGTAAGACAAGACGACCAAGGAGAGAATGTGTTGTATTTTGTTATATTGGTCAGTGATACCATAAAACGCATGCAAATCTCTGAGCATTTTTTATCAATGTAAGACCATAAAGAGGGAGCCATAGTTTAGCTTTTTTCTTCTACAGCAGCATGCTTTGGTAATTCCAAGATGTATTTCAAGTGATTCAGAGGCACACCAAGAAATGAGAACAACTGCCTTCCTGAATAATTATCATTCATTCTGGAAATGTTAGGTAAACTACGTTCACCGAGATCTACCCTACTGCATAAAACAGGACCATCTTAGATTTAAAACTTAATATTGTGGCAAGAACTAAAAAATATCAGCACAGTTAGTCTGCTCAGAGACAAGCTACTGCATAGCACTGATAGTCCAGGATATCCAAATTATACTGGGTACTGGCACTTTGCCAATACAATAATTATGTCAGTTGCAACACAACCACACATATATTTTATGTGTTGTATATAGCCAATTGGACAGGTGGTTATATTAGTCTCGCATGCTAAATACTTAAAAATGAAGAAGAATCACTGCCTGCGTTTCCCTGAATCCTGCCTGAGGGACAGAACAAGGAGTGGCACACAGGCAAGCCTTTTTCAGCCCTCACTCTCAAGCTCATTGACACTAATCAAGGACGGGCACCAAGGAGATAGATGATGAAAGCTGTTCCCAGGTTCTTTCAAGCTGATTTGGTTCAGAAACCACTTCAAAGGATGTGGTCAGGCGCACACCTCTTGCGTGGTGTGGAGCTGCATCTGCAAGGATTCTCTCTCCTCCTCACCTTCTCCAAACACTCTCTCCTGGGCTGCCTGGTGCACGCTGGAACCCGGCTGCATGGCTTATCACACGTGAACCTTTTACAGTAGACACAATTATACCTTTTTTTTCCCTAGGTACCATCTTAAGAATATTCTAACCAGCATTACATACAACATCCAAAATACAGAGCCAGCCAATCAGAGCAAATCATCTAAAACTTGCAGTACTAGTCTTTTAAAAGGGAATTCCCATCCATTACAACTAGTGGATGCAAACCACAATGTTTCAATAGCTCAGTGGCCTATATCTGGTTCTAGTCCATAAACTTCCAGTTGTCTGCAGACTTCTCCTTATTTACATCTATTTTCCGCGTTTGGAATAAAAAGCCAAGTATGACTCTGAATAGATTAGCCTTCGGGACATGCGAGACAGACTAAATAGCCTGCTGCGGCTACACTCTGTCTGTGGGGTCTGTGTTGCACACACTCTTTGGATTTTCGTAGTCTCTGAAAGACCTGGAGGCTTGAGGGTTGCTACTATTTCAAATTCAGCTGGAGCCTGATATAGCTCTGCAGTTACATGCTAAGCATTTTTGTCAGTCTATGGGAAGGGCGGGTCTGAGAATATTGACAGAGATGAGAAAGGATAAACTGAGATTCATTTATAGACTTCTGTTTAATGAAAGACCGTAAGCATTCTGTATTTCACCTTGTTTACATTAGTTCATTTCTAGGACACAGAAAGTAAAAAGTAAGGCCTGAGAGCACAGGATCATGCTCCACCTTCAGCTGCTGGCAGTTTTGCCTGAGCAAGAACAGCATGGCATGGTGCGCAGTAACAACAGATACTTCTGTGGGAGCTGGTCAGATTTCTGCATACATAGACATTAACCAGAATTACACATGCAGAGTGTTTAATTGCCACTTTGCTGCATGGTAACAGCTGATACCACTCAGCCCTCCCCCTCTTCTTTTTGGAAATTTCCCTCGAGTGCACGGTGTCCAATGCAATGGCCAAATACAGCTTAACTGTGTCTAACCCTGGTGTGGGTTGGTGACAATAATATTCAGGATATAAATATCCTAATTCTGGCTTAACCTTGGGCCACCAGACTGCATGACAAATATGCAGAGGACCAAATATGTGCTTGGAGGACTATAACTTCTAGCTGCCACAGTTGACAGGCATTCCCCTTCAGAAGGCCCCTAAGGATTCACATAGCTAATGCACCGCCCCCTGAAATCTTGCTGGCAAGGATTTATTCAATTTTAGGACCACTGATCCTTCTCAGGACAGTTGCACGCCTGTCTTTTTTTCCCACGAGTACTTGCCCTTTTTATGACATAGTACTTAACAGTGTCAGTATTGATAGCCGTTTAAAATTCACCTATGATTTGTAGCAGAACAGAGGAGCTTTGCACAGGATTAATGACTTGAAAACTGTTAATCAATCTCATTAATAATTATCTGGAAAGTAACCCTGTTATCACTGGTTGATTCCAGAAGAAAAGAGAAATCGTACTTTGCTTCTTAGTTAGGAAGCTAGATAGAACAAGTGAGGAAATTACTCAACTCCATAAATATCTACAATTTCATCTGAGAAGAAATATCAGAAGCACCCAGATATCGATGAGGGAGCTTAAAGTGTCAGAACAGGATTTAGAAAATGGATCACTTCTTTTAAATTATTCATTTTAGGCCCACGAATAACTAACTCACTCTCACTACATCTGCAGCTAACAAACTGTAGCAAGGAGGAATAACCTGTGAATGCTGGAGAGCAGGAACTGTTTTAGCTCTAGGAAAAGCAGCAGCTGAGATGCACTGTGTGAATACGGCCAACGTATGCAAACCAAACATTACAAATCAGACTAAATATAAATGGTGCTTAAGAGGTGGCACACACACAGACTCTTTACAAGTACTTCTCTAATTTTGGAAACCCCTCAAGGACTTGCACAAAAAGCACGCACTGAATGATTAATAGGGAAAACTCATCTGTCAATGGATTTATTTGCAAACATGCTTCATTGTCTCTGTCTTACAAATCTACACATTACTTCATCCCACTAATATCATTATAAGGTTGCATGGTATTGACCAAGGTTAAATAGCACTCATTTTATTTCAATCTATAAACTGAAGCCAATCAACATGCCTTGATATCACTACTCCAAATTCTCAATAGGACTGAATAATAAAGAAGAGGTAAATCAAAGCTAACTACTTTAGCTCCAGCCAGTCTGTCTCCACTCAAAGCATCCATTCAGCTGGGAAGCACATCAAAATTTATAGCATAGACATTTACTGTGAAAGGCTTTAACACTATGAGGAATCCTATACTCGTGCCTTGAAAGCCAATAATATGACACAGAGCCTATATTTGCACTGTCCTACAGGAGTGCTCAGTGGCTGACTGCAACAGCAAACAAAAGCATTTATTAGCCTGTGAATCTTATTTCATCTGTGTACACTGACACTGGATTTGTTTTCCTTGAAGCTGAAAACAACGAAAGATTAGAAATGGTAACAGCTCCAGCCTTTTTCTTCTACTTACAACTGAGAGTCCAGAATCACAGAATACTGATGCAATTCTCCATCAAAAAGCTGGGCAACACAGCCCTGTGTTTCCAGCATCATAACTATGCGACACAGAACATAAAAATTCTTGCACAGTGAATACAGAGCAAATCTATTTTCCTAGACAGTGAAACTAACGTTCCTTCAGGTTCATGAAAAGAACCAAGACTGCAAACATTTATATTGCTGGCAACTTCATGCCTTAATTCTTGATATTACCAGTGATATGAAAGAGATGAGCATCTGAATTACCCTCTTACTGTGAAACGATAATCACCTTGTTTGGACAAATTCTCACAGCTTTTAAGAAAGACCCTTGAGTGGATCAGAGATACCAGAAGTATACCCTTGCTTTCTCTTTCGACCATAAGTTTAATTTCATTGCATATTCCTCATGAGAAACATACATGGCTAAAGCAACGCATAGGATATATATGTTCCACTGCGTTTCCCTTTATGTTTGGACACGTGGAAATCAGGTGAATTAGTCCCACACCATTTTTCCAGATTGGGGTCCAGTCAGACATAGAAGGTAGTTGCATAGCTGTTGGAGTGAGTGCCCTTTGCAAGATCTGTATTGCTTACAACCTGCTTGACAAAGCCTGAATGTTAGTAAAAGAGATTACTCTTTCCCTCATGAATGTAACAAGGTACTGTTTGACAAACAGGAAGGACATGAGATAGGCTGACCTCGAAAGGCTCTTGATTTCATTGCTGACCTATGTTTTCTTTTTACTTTGAAAACGAAGGATTTCTTTTAGACCTACGACCTTCAGACTGTCCTTCTAACATTCTTTACAGCCAGAGAGGATGAAAAGCCGTTGCAGCTGTGATCTACATTTTGTACAGCAGTGAAATGCATTGCCGCTTGCAGAACGTCAATTGCTTAAGATTGCAACCCAGACACAAACAAGGATCTTTGTTGGCACTCTTTTATATCACTGAGTAATAATTGCGTCGGATGTGCCAAGTCAGAAGTCCAACCTTGAGGGATGCTCAAATGATAGGGACTTTCCCAGATTCTCAGTAGGCATACAAACAGGAAAACAACCTTGCGTTAATGTAGCAGGAACCTTCATGCATTCATGAGTAACCAGCTCACAGCATGTTACGATATGGATTGTATGATTTCACCACAGAGAACTACGAGAGTTTTCAAAGGTTTCTGTTATCCTAGCCAAAATAGGATAATGTGACTGACTATATGATGCATTTAGGGGAGGGGCTTCCAGCTGTAATTATGTTTACTTAGCATTTCACTTGTTTTGTTTCTTTATTTAAAGGTTCAGTATTTAGATCTGTGAAACTCTTCTGTGTTTTGTTGTTTGGTTTTTTTATATAACTAATTTGGTAATAATATTTACCCCTTTCCTCTTCCCATTCAGAAAAGTTCAGAGGTCCAATCTCCCCTTACCTTTTGCTCTTTAAGTTTGCTTAAGCAAATCTAGGAAAGGAAGTTGTGCTTAGGACTTAATAAATGTAGTAGCTGGTAATGGATAGAAAGTTTAAGTTTGATAAACCATCATAGCATCCTTTCAAAAGCAACTTCTCTTCCTGGCCTACATTTACCCTAAATAAGTCACCTTTTCCCCATTCTGGTGCCTTTGTCTTTTCTTGTGTTTGCTAATTGCTTGCCAATGGCTATGCATTCACTTTTCAGGAAGAAGGTTTTTAATCTGACATGACTAATGCATATTAAGGAAAAAATAAAGTGAAAAGTGGAAACAAAATACCGTAAGGCAAGCTATGTGAAGTCAAGCATGGCCTGTATTGCTAACCCTGCCGAGTTTATCTTCTGATACAACTCCACTTTGTTGCTAAAGCAAGTGAGCGGGGGAGTGTTGGACATTCTGTTATATAACTGCTAAAGCTGATGAAAGTAAGAATTTCCTTTCCATAAGGTATTACAATATTGGAAGAGAAAGATATTCCACGTTGTTCCAAAATGTCTTCAGAAAATTCAAAGCTTCTTTGGAAAGGGGAAATTCCCACCACATTTCATTTTGAAATCATGACAGGCATTTCATTTCAGATATTTCAAATCAAACTTCTACCAACAACAGAAGCAACCACAGCTCTTAGGTGCCACTTAGCTGCAGTTAGCAAATCTGAAAACCCCTGGACTGCTGATCTCTAGGGCAGCACACAGGATGGGAACTTCCAGGGGTGCCAACCTACTAAAACTTAGGTCAAGATCCTGAGGCTGCATTATAGGTGGGTGGCTAAGCATACAGTTGAGCAAACTGGCAAACTTCTGCGAGAAGTCTGTCTGGCAGGCAACTTTTGCAGCTATCCTTGTAGGAAAAGTTCCCAGTCTGTCCCCAGATTCCCAGATCAGTATTTTCCTGTGAGCTGATTTCATGCTATTTATTTCACACTTTTTAATAGAAAAAGAAGATCAGTTTGGAAATTTCTGAGCAGCTCTAGTAAAATTGGTTACATAAAATCAGGTATTATTCCCATTTCTTTTTATCTCAGATTCCCTTGATTTTCTTTTGGGTGAATTAATTTTCATTGTAGACAACCTATTAGATCCTGTTACCTCTCACATCCCTTAGCTCACAGCTGCTGTTGAGCTTGAGTTCCGAGTCCGGTCCTTCATATCGCATCCATTTGCTTGGTCTTTACCGACCAATGCTCTTTCCCTCGCTAACCTTCCAAACTAATTCTACTGTTTCTTGAAAGTACTAGCCTCCCTTCCTGTTGTGAAGAAGTTTTTGATACTCTCTAGGAAAGGAACATTCACTTCACAGTAGTATGTTAGAGCAGCTAGTTTTACATACATCTTGTTCAAGCAATGCTAAAAAATATTCAGATATCTAATTAGGGAAGACATAGCTCTCAGCTGACTACTGTGCACTGTGTTATGTATGACCATGCTCTGAACTGACTAGCATCACTAAAAGGCCAAGGCCCCCTGGAGTCCTGCAAAACTATTTCTGGTTATCAACAGGTTGCCAGTGACTGACGACGGGCTGTGCTGCCTTTCCACGTTAATGCAGCTTTTCTAGTAATCCTCACCTTATATCAGCAATCTCACCACATTTGAGTCAAGTTTCCTAACTGCCTCCCAACACACCTCATACTGAATACACGTGAAACACCAAACGCAGATTGCTGTCAGATACACAGTTTTTCATGTGACGCATACTTTGAGCTGAAAATTTTACCTCATTCTTGTTGAAACTCCTTCCTACTCTGAAATACATTTAAGGCACGATGTGCACACCTCCTATCATTTGTCATGGATGACCTCTGAGAGGCAGTAAGGTTTGCTCAAACATATGCTTCCTCAGAGGACGCACCACATACACCACTTCTGTTTTCTGAAAATATTAACTGGATATATTTTCAAGACTATGTGTTATTCTAGAGATGGTACGTACACTCAAGAAATGTGTCAGCCTTCACTCTGTGAATAAAGCTGGCTGGTCATATGTATTCATAACATACATATCAGAGCTCAAACACCTGCAACTCAGATAATTGAGGTTTTTGGATCATCCCTTAACAAATCTGATTCCATAGAGTAAAGCTGAGCTACATTTAGTCTAACTTCCATATGCTGTCTGACAATACTACTTCAAGAGAAACTCTTCTCACATGTCTTAGATCAACGTTTGAGAAGCAGCTCCACAGGAATCCATAAGATCAGAAGAATAATTTGGTGTCACCTTGAGAGCTGTCAAGCACAAAGGATGACCAAAATAGATACAGCTCTCTTCCAGCATATTATGGTTACCATATGTGATATAGGAATATATTATAATATTCCAGTGTCTATTGCGGCACAAGCAACAGGAACCTTTCCCACCAATATATTATTACAACTCATTAACTAATTTCTCACTCCATGAATAATGAAACTCCTGCCTTTAAGAGCACAGATCTTAATTAAAAGTGAATCTATAGTTCATTTGCTGAAAGTATTTGCTGTTGGTGCTGTTTTTAATGCTGTTATCTAATAAAAGGATTTCAAATATAGTATAGGGTTGATGAGTTAACTACATGTGGCAAGGTCTATTGCCAGGGTATGACCAGGGTGAAGGTCTTAGGGCTACAGGCTGGAGAGGCAAGGGTCAATTGGCAAAGGTCACGGTCACCTGGGGCTCATTAGCCTCCTAGGAAGCAGCCTGCAGCAGCAGCAAAGGAGAGAAAGGGGAAGGCAGCTCCTAGTGAAATTCAAAGGGTAGGGTTTGATCTTATATCATAATGAAGGTTTTCTACAGATTTTTTTGTTTCCTACTATTCCTAGACGCAAAATATGTTTAAACAGCATTCTTATCTTGCTTTGGCTTTCTAAGAACTCATCGGCAAAGAACAGAGAGAACTGACTTTCCATATGGGCAGGAAATTATGTGGGATGTTACAGGTTTTGGAACATTATTCTGCAATGTAACTCTTTCCAAACTGGATGGAAGAGAATACAAAGATATTTATAGTTATGATTAAACAGACAGGGGAGGTAGCATATAGCAATCATATCTTCATGACTAGTTCGTTACAGAGGAGATTCTGTGGCTCTTCAAAGAAGCAGACTGTTTCTTTTCCCCAAAGACCAAAGGTGCTAGTGGACTTTAACTAGAATTGGGGTGTAGGCTGAGTTCTGGGGGTGATTTCTTAAGAGGAGAATGGACAAAGACATTTCCTAAGAAGAGCAGGTGAAGGAACCTGCATTCTGCCTGAGCCATAGGTAAGGCAAACAAAGATCAGAGATTGTAATTCCCTGAAATAATTTGATTAATTAGCAGCAACTTGCTTTTAGCTAGTGTGTAGCACAGGTCTGTAGCAAGTTGCATCATGCTATCATTGCAAGCAGGAACCTGATAAACTCCTTAGCATGATGGTTGTATTACATCCAGCGTCTCAGCAGCCTGCTTCAGCTAGCTTTGTACCCGGCTGGAGGAAAGGCATGTCATGCTTGTCATTCAACCACGTCATGTCACCAAGTAAATTACAAGGGAACACTTACTTTGATAAATGCCAAAGGCTGGAATCTACCAGGAGCACAGCATAACTGCTGCCTGAGGTATGTTATAAGAACTGGAAGAGGGAAGGAAAGGAGTTGTTCCCATCAAAGTCTGTGTCTTGCCTTGATATGGGATTAAAACAGGGCTGAGAGGCATGAACTGGAAATTGTTCACAACTGTGTCAGTATAGACGCCATTATAGAAAATATCTGCAACTATTCCTGTAAAACATATTATAATATTGTTGGGACTATGATTTTATTGCAGTTCTGCCTGGAATAATTACAGCAGAACTAGCGTGCAACCTTCTTATGAAAGACAAAATGACTTACAGGTACAGCCTGCACCCACCTCCACAAATACAGGTCCTTCTTACTCACCCCTTTTGGAACCTAGGCTGTTTTTCTGGCTTTAAATTTACTGTCGCTAAACAAAGACTTCAGCAAAAGCTTCAGTGGCCACCTCGAGTCCTCAGCAAGTGCTTCTGCAGACACATGAAACGAGATCAGAGCCTATCTACACAGCAAGCTGGGGGATGTAGATGAAAGATGAAAAGTAAGAACCAAAATTTTTTATTACCTTGCTGGGAAACTAGGAAGGATCACCAATTGCCTGAGGCCCTGCTGCCAGCCCTCAGCCTATGGCAGAGACAATATAGGTGTCTGCCTGCATACTGTGATCCTGGACAGAAGGGTAGTACAGAAAGACTCATACAATTTATGTGAAACCAAAAATGAAAGACAAATTTTAGTTAGGTGAGAAAACCTGATCTCTGTGTCTGATTTCAAAGACATCAGGGGCTTCTTATTTAAAGGTAAGATTCTTTGGGGAACTAATTAGTCCCCCTTATAGGACAGACTGAGAGAAATACATTCAATCCTACAGGAAGCTTTCAAGGAACAAGGACAGCTGAGGAGAAGTATCAAGGAATAGTCTTGCTGACATGGAACAAGAGCAAAGGTAAGCAGGGGAAGAAGTATGATCCAGAGTGCAGGTGGATGCCTGGGGAAGCAGCAAGAAATGCAGAAAGCAGGATGGAGCTGTATGCGGGGGTTCACAGTGTCTGGGGAAAAAAATCACCTTGCCCTATGGCACAGCTACCAAAGGAGGAAAAAAGCAGCAGCATCTGCAGGGTCTGTCAGCCATTAACTGCCATATTTGTGATTATAATACCTGATCAACAACCCATTTGATTGCAGCTGGATTGGGAAACCAGCTGCTGTTGCTGCCAGCTGAGATAAGCAGCAGTATTCACGTGGAGACATGTGGCTGAGTACTGGTGAGGTGTGTTCTGAGGCCAGTGGGCAACTGCTGGCTGTTGATAGGAAACCCACAAAATGAGAAGTGTTGCTGCTCAGATATCATCATGGCTGGCACACAGGGAGTTCCCTTCTGTGCTGAGCAGCAGTGCAGTGTGAACCACGATCACAACAGAACATCAAAACTTCTTGGGGAGGAGGGTATTGCTTTAGACTCTGTGCAGTATGCTGTCAAATAGCAAACTGAAGTTTGGGAGGAATGATTAAATCCAGAACAGCCTTAGCTTTGGGGAATACACCTGAGGCCAGCTCCAGTTGGATTTCCAGCTCTCTGTAGAGGTTTTCATCCTACATGTCCAAGTACCTGGTGAGGACTTTAGTGTAATTCATATACTTGAATTACATGGAGACTGATTCCTAGGTTTTTAAGTCCCATCTCAAGTTGTCTGCTTAACTACACTGCATGTAATTAGCACTATCAGCTTAATAGCAGTAAGGAAAATTCCAGGTAAAGTGAGGTGCTGAACTAGACAAAATCACTGACCTGAGCATGGAAGACAGTTGCTAGTTCAGGGCAAAAGTACTGGCTGTGCAATATCAAATGGTTTTTACACTCTGCTTTGCAAGTACTGCTGGGTACACTGCCAGCTTGGAAAGCCTTAGCCCACAGTAGGCTTCTGCTCAACCACTTGGATCTGTCACTTGCATTGCTGAAGTAACGTTAGTTACTTCAGTAAGGTTAGCATTTGTCCACATACAGGATGACAAGGGGTAATGATGCACACTCCACCAGTGTTTATCACAAGTGCCTGCTGATGACAGAGAAACAGCAATACACATTTCCCCTTCAGTTGTTTTGTTGTGGTTTGTTTTTTTTTTGGGGGGTGGGGGTGGGGGGGGTGGGCAGGGAGAAGGAGAAGGGAGCGGGAAAGGCTAGTTTATGATTTAGTTGAAAGTTCAGGATTAGGGCATGGTTTTTACTTCCTGAATTGTGTACTGGGTTGGATAGTGGAATTAACATTATGCAATATAGAATAGATTGGAGAACCTGGGTCCTTCAAAGCAAGGAACTTTATTGTACTTGCAATTAACTGCTGGCACAATCCCTCCCTTTTGACAGCTAAGTCCTTTACTGTGGACTGCATAAAAGGAAATCATTAGAAAAAATATGAGTCTTCTTGCATTAACAGGAGATGACTGAGGAAGAGAAAAATTTTTATGAATGTTTATAATGTATGTGTGACATGAGGTGAGGAAGAAAATTTCGTATTCCATCGGTTTCTGCCTGAACAATTCTCACGTTGTCATCCTGCTCCCTGCTAAAACAAATGCTAAGCATTTCTAATGGCCAATAAACTTCATTGCATTGTTCAGAGCATTTTTGAAATCCAGTTTTTACTTACATCAAGAAGTGACGTTGTATTTCTTTCCCAGAAAACATCCCAACGGTTTTCACCAAGAGAACACCCCAAATCCTGTTCAACTACTGTTACTACAAAGAAAACAAAGCTACGGAATGTATGTTGCTGATGAATTGTATTAATAAGTCACCAAGAAATTATAACACTATCACTGGCTGATGTGATGCATCATTCATGCTGTTTCTGCAATTCTGTATTAAGAACTACATGGAGCAGACAAGGAATGGTGAGAATCATAGAATCATAGAATCATAGAATCATTGAGGTTACTGAGTAACAGTAACAGTTATTGAGAAGCTGAGTAACAGTGTTACTAAAGGTTTATTAACTTCTTCAACATAAATAAATAAATAAATAAATAAATAAATATGAAATATTTGGAAGTAGGAATAGAAAGACCTGTGTTGGCTTAGAAGTATGATAAACAAGTTGTATTTTATTGTTGGCCTTATTTTATAATTGAAGATCAATTTAAAATGCCATAGCATGAAAAACAAAGCATTTGAAAGTTTCAATTATACTTTCTATTAGCTAGCTGTCAAAAGTTTCTTGAAGAGAAGTTGGGTAAATTACATTTGCCAAAATACCTTTTTAATAAGAGATAGTGAGAAAAGCAGGTGAAAGCAATATGAACAGGAAACTTTAAACTAGATCTTCTTTTAGTGAGTATATCTTTGGGCTTTGAAAACTTAAGACCCTGTTCTTTTTTAGGCAATGAGCAACTGTGGTTGATGGTTCTAGTGGAAGATCTAAAAGTGTTTCAAAGTACTTTGGCTTTGAGTATTAAAAAAAAATAAATACTCACTTAATAAATACTCACTTAAGCTCAAGTCACAAAAACCCCCAAGCACGTAGAAAGGCTAATGTCTGCACTGGGGTAAGGGCAGTGTTTAAAAGGAAACTAGCTGAGGACCTTATGTATGGACCTCAAAGGTATGTTGATGCTTAACTAGCATTGCCTCTGTCCAGGGACAAAGAAGTTGATGTGGATTTGCCCTGTGTGAACAAAGTAATTTGTAAGTCATGCTGCTAGATGGATTCAATTATCTCCATGCAGGTTACAAAAGGTGTCTCTTTTGATTTCAATCAGGGGAAAGAAGATGTGAAATACTAAAGTCAGCTGTACTAAGGATGGAAGCTTAAATAACCTACTTGGCGTAGGCTTTGTGCTTTAGTTACATACGCAGAGTTTGCTGCAACTGTCCGTTTAGATGATTCAGGCCCAGATACCCAGACCTGTACGTACTTCACACTGATAGAGGTGACAGGAATTTATGTAAGTACCTGCAATCCGGGATTTCTATCAAGATGTATAGCCAGATTCATCCACTTAGCCATGTAGGTCTTGTAGATTCAATCCCCAAGGAGTTGTTCATGGCAACTGAATTTGATGTAGCTGTTCTTTAATTATCTATGGACAGGCAGGAAGAGCAAGCTAATTTTGGATACTACCTCAGAACTGACTAAGCCAGGGACTCAAGCCATTCATTGTTACTCATTCAGTTGGGAAAGTTAAATACAATACGAAGTGTGCTAGATGGTGTCTAGTTGTACAACAGCAATGGGATACTTGCCAATGACTTCACTGGGTGGGGACTGGACCCTGAATCTCCATTCTCCAGCTCCAATTTCTGCAGTTGCATCTATGAGCTCTACCTACAAATGAACAAGTTAGGTTCTCATTGACTACACATTTTTCCAAATAATGGAGATTATATACTTTCTATCCACCATTCCAATTAATTTGCAAAGGGAAGATAAATGTATCGTGCCCTGCAGATAACGGGAGTTGTCTTGCCTTTGCAAACAGGGTTTCAGACATTGGAAACATCCAGAACTACAAAGAGATATTTGTTGTAGAACAGCTTAACCATTCTGGAAGCAATTGCTTCTGATAGCTGTGCTACACAGGGCAACTACACTGCTGCAAAAATCATTGTAGTTGGGAGGCCCAGTGCTTGGTATTGTTGAGGGAACTTCTCACCTTCCGCATCAATTTGCTATTGTGTTAGTGAAATCAGTAATAGCTCAGTGATGGAAGAACTTTTAAAAGCCTAGACAGATTTACTTTCAAAAGTTACTCCAGCTAAGGGAGAAATTATAAATTATAAAATTAAGTGAAAGAAGTTCTGCTTTTGGAGCTTGCTATTCAGTGATGCAAACACTTCCAAGTAGTCTGATCCAGAGAAAAGGAGACATGTTAAACAGGAGGCCACTTTTGTGCCTTCTGGCTTTTAGGGTACATAGACAAAAATGATTACTAGTACAGTGGCTATTACAGAAGATGTGAAACTTCCTCACTGATTTATGATCTGTCAAAACATGCCAATTAAATGAAAGCATTCATTTGGAGTTCATTGTGTTTCTGCAGTTTTCTACAGTAGCAACTGGATTTCATGTTAACCATCCTATTTTCTATTTAGGAAAAAAAATCCAAATTATAATGAAGCATTGTGATAACACTGAAATTAACACAGTGATAAAAGCAACCCTTTGGGGTTTAAGAATTTACTCCACAAGAAATTTTATGTGTTTTGTCTTATTTCATTCTACAGTCTGATTCCCACCCCTCTTGATGAGCTGTACTTCTGGCCTCCGGCCATCATATTTTTATTGGGGATGTTTTCAAATTCAGTTAGAGAGTCAGCACTTAAAAAGCCATCTTCTAGTTGGTTGGTTAGTACATCTTGTCTTGTCATATGTTTCTTCAGTGGCTAAAACTCCATAACTTACAGTTGCCCTGTTGCAGAAAGGAACAGGCAATAGTCCACTTTGCTTTGAAATTCTAATTCTACATTAATTTTATTTTTTAGGGCCAGTAAAGCATAGACATTTTTCAAACAAACTTTTTAAATAGGAACAGCCTTTTTTATGAGTAGTATTTATAGCAAAGTATTGGGTTTGCATGGCAAGGTTTTGGTAGCGGGTGGGCTTCTGTGAGAAGCTGTTAGAAGCTTCCCCTATGTCCAAGAGAGCCAATGCCAGCCGGCTCCAAGATGGACCCACCACTGGCCAAGGCTGAGCCCATCAGCCATGGTGGTAGCGCCTCTGTGATAACATATTCAAGAAAGGGGGGAAAAATTGTGCAACAGCAACTGCAGCTGGAGAGAGGAGTGAGAGTATGTGAGAGAAACAACTGTGCAGGCACCAAGGTCAGTGAAGAAGGAGGGGGAGGAGGTGCTCCAGGAGTCGGAGCAGAGATTCCCCTGCAGCCCGTGGTGAAGACCATGGTGAGGCAGGCTGTCCCCCTGCAGCCCATGGAGGTCCACGGTGGAGCAGATATCCCCCTGCAGCCCATGGAGGACCCCACGCTGGAGCAAGTGATTGCCCAAAGGAGGCTGTGACCCTGTGGGAAGCCCACGCTGGAGCAGGCTCCTGGCAGGACCTGTGACCCCATGGGGGACCCACACTGGAGCAGTCTGTTCCTGAAGGACTGCACCCCGTGGAAGGGACCCACGCTGGAGCAGTTCATGGAAAGGACTCACGTTGGAGAAGTTTGTGGAGGACTGTCTCCCATGGGAGGGACCCCATGCTGGAGCAGGGGAAGAGTGTTTTGAGTCCTCCCCCTGAGGAGGAAGGAGGGCAGAGCCAATGCGTGATGAACTGACCGCAACCCCCATTCCCCATCCCCCTGCGCTGCTCAGGGGGAGGAGGTAGAGAATTCAGGAGTAAAGTTGAGCCCAGGAAGAATGGAGGGGTGGGGGGAAGGTGTTTTAAGATTTAGATTTTATTTCTTATTATCCTACTCTGATTTGATTGGTAATAAATTAATTTTTCCCCAAGTCAAGTCTGTTTTGCCCGTGACAGTAATTGGTGAGTGATCTCTCCCTGCCCTTATCTTGACTCACGAGCCTTTCGTTATATTTTCTCTCCTCTGTGCAGCTGAGGATGGGGAGTGATAGAGAGGCTTTAGTGGGCACCTGGCATCCAGCCAGGGTCAACCCACCACAAGCATCTATTTAAACCTACTGAAGCCCCATTCTTCCACCTGACAAGCTCGATGGATTCACACATTCTACGTGTCCTGAAAGCTGAACATAGTTTGTGGCAGCCTTCTGCTGCAGGCTGAAAATGGAAAATCCTGCTGATGGGATCAAGGCCAGAGGAAAAAAATCTAAACAGAGAAGTATCTACTTAAGAAACAGTAGCAAATCTGAGGCAGAAATATGGTCAGTGAGCTGTACAGTGCCCTGCAGTGAGAGCTGAGACTAGGTGTCCTTCCATTGCTGCAGAAACATAAGGAAGGCCCTATGCTCTTTGAAGGTGCAATAAGGTGTGTTGAACAATTCATATTAGAGCAAACATCTGCTTCTAATAAAAATCCATCCCTTTGTGCACAAAGCCTGAGTGAACAGGCATGGGATTTACATCTTCCTGTACACCCTGAAACCTGCCTGGCATGCAACCTACACAGTGGGGCACATGTGCAGCTCACCAGCCTCCCAGATCCAGAGGCTTCATTCTGCCTTACCTATGCCCTGCAACAAGATCACAAAGACCTGATATAGTAGAATCTATAATCGTGTTTACAAAAGCAAACCAAATTGAGTAGACTGGTCATTTGACATTTCTGACTTAAAACAGCTGACAAATTAAAACAAACAGACCAAAAAAACCTGAATAAAAAACCCAGCCTTGGCACAAATTTAGGACAAAAAAGTTGTCCTCTATCAGAAAAAGAAAGGCTTTCTCTTTGTCCAACCTACAGTGTATTAAAAAAAATCTGCTTATCACTCAGTGATTATTATATCTGCAGTTTGATCTCTTTTTTTCCATTTCCAAAGCCATAAACTGGCTTATAAGGCTGAAGTAGTTGTGGGACAGCAGCTAGCAAATGAGGAATATAGCAGTTCCTAAATGACAGTTCCTGTCCACCACTGGAAGATCGGCATAGGTTTAAGTGAAGATGATTGGATACGTGAATTTCTTTCAGTTCTCTTTTACTAAAATACTGTTAAAACTGGACATAGGGCAGTGAAAGCAACGTATGACTCTCTTCCCACCAGAAAGCTTGTAAAACTCTTCGGGAAAAGTTGAAGTCTACTGTAGGCATTTTCTCACCTACGTGGCCCCAGGAGCATCTGCCAATGAGATTCCAAATGGAGTTTGCTAAAATGCAGACCAATGCATGCTGTGAACACAGGAAGTTTTACACTAGTGGCTTATTCATGTACTCTAGTGGGTGGATCAACTGTTTAAAGAAGTCAAAAAGAGATGGTAAGAGTATATATCTGTGCATGCCTACAATTAGTGTTGGCAAATACCCTTCTAAGTATTTCAGATGAGAGTATTTTAATTTCTTTATAAACCTCACATATTCTGGAATTTTATTAGTCTGGATTCCACTCCCAGGAACAAGTTCTAAAGAGCTCCAGGAGTACAGAAAAACATAAAGGAGACTGCTGTTTTGGGACTGACTATAGAGGCTATAAAGTCATGCCACTGAATGAGGGGTGATATCCTCTGAAAGAGGAAACAGTGTCAGGTAAGGAGAGAGCTGTTTGCTTTGCAATTAGAGGCATAATGCAGCAAAACGTATGTGAGAGAAAGGTGAAGGCCTATGCAGTCGTTAAAACTAGGGTCTGAATATAAGAGATACAAGTCACAGAAGTCGGGTAGTAAAAATGAATGCTAAAAATTTAGGAAATGGCATTTGCAGTCACTCTTATGAGTATGGAGTGAGACTGATCCCAGTAAGAAACTAAACCTTCTGGCTGTTGCCTCTCTCACCTCTGTGCTGAAATCCACCTAACAATTCAAGGACAAAACATGACATTTTTCTTGTACCTTCAAGACATATTGGAAATACAGAAGAAAAAAAGAATTATCTACAGTCTCTCCTATGCCACATTTCCACTTCTGAGTTTCTCTCTGAGCCAACTGTAAAATTTCCATACCTGCATTTCCTTCTTGTTATAGAGTCCAAGGAGTAGAACAGTAGAATTCCCTACCTAATGAGGAAAAAATAACTGCTGCTCATTTTGCTCAGCTCAAACTTTCAGGCATTATTTCTTTTTCATATTTGAAGAGCAGTGACAAGGATGTTGTAACTGCTGTTTAAAAGAACAATCTACAGACCCATACCTACCTTTCTTCAGGAGTTATGTCACATTTATCTCAGAATGTCATTCTTCCATACCTTACTACAAATGTTTCACTCTGAAACTGTCCTGAAGTCTTTAATAGCCGCCCGTGAGTCAAAGAACTTGAATTCAAGAAATCTGGACGGTAACTATTGATCTAGGATACCTGCTGTTTCAAGATGTGTCTATAAGAAACCTGGAACTCAGCAGTATGTGGAGAGGCTACGCACATTGAAATGTCACCGAGACTTCAGTGTTCCTATAGCCACTATATGGAGCAACAGCACGGGAAAGAGGAGGAGCAGCCTTTGCACTCTAAGAGCATGTCTGCCTGCAGAATGCTGCCTGGTTTGTGTCTACCACATGTATTAAGCATTCAGTAAATTTGGCAGGATTTACAATAACTTGTCTTGGCATTTGGTAACTTCAAGATGAATTCATGTTAGTTAGTTTTAGTTCCAGAGGGACCTGGACAAGCTCGAGAAGTGGGCCCATGTGAAACTCCAGAGGTTCAACAAGGCCAAGTGCAAGGTCCTGCACCTGGGTCAGGGCAACCCCCGGTATCAATAGAGGCTGGGGGGTGAAGGGATTGAGAGCAGCCCTGCCGAGAAGGACTTGGGGGTACTGGTGGAGGAAAAGCTGGACATGAGCCAGCAATGTGCGCTCGCAGCCCAGGCGGCCAATCGTGTCCTGGGCTGCATCAAAAGAAGCGTGGCCAGCAGGTCGAGGGAGGTGATTCTGCCCCTCTGCTCTGCTCTGGTGAGACCCCACCTGGAGTACTGCATCCAGCTCTGGAGTTCTCAGTACCAGAAAGACATGGGCCTGTTGGAGCAGGTCCAGAGGAGGGTCACAAAAATGATCAGGGGGATGGAACACCTCTCCTGTGAGGAAAGGCTGAGAGAGTTGGGGTTGTTCAGCCTAGAGAAGAGAAGGCTCCGGGGAGACCTTCTTGCAGCCTATCAGTACTTAAAGGGGGCTTATAAAAAAGATGGCAGCAAACTTTTTAGCAGGGCCTGTTGCGACAGGACAAGGGGGAATGGCTTTAAACTAAAGGGGGGTAGATTTAGACTAGATATGAGGAAGAAATTTTTTATGCTGAGGGTGGTGAAACACTGGCAGAGGTTGCCCAGAGAGGTGGTGGATGCCCCATCCCTGGAAACATTCAAGGTCAGGTTGGACCTGACCTTGCTCTGAGCAACCTGATTTAGTTGAAGATGTCCCTGCCCACAGCAGGGGCGTTCGACTAGATGACTTTTAGAGATCCCCTCCAACCCAAACTGTTCTATGATTCTATGATGCTATGGTGTCCCTTCTGAATAGCTGCCAGCTCTTGGATACAATTCCATCTTTCGTAGCTACTTCACAAGAGGATGCCTATATTCCATAAGCAAAAGGTAGACTAAACAAACCGAAATGAGTCTCTTATCTTGGAAATTATATGCCCAGCACAGAATTCAGATCTGCTGCACAGTTCCATGTTATAGTACAAACTGGTCTTCAATTTACTTAGCTGCAAATATGTCAAATATCAATTCATCAATCATCTGTCACTGGCAAGGGAGAGCAAAAGAGACCTGAACTAGGATTTGCACCAGAAAAAGAATAAACTGCATCGCCACAGCAAAGGATGAATTTGTTGGCAACAGGCTGATATTGATCCAAGCAGAGACAGGGACCATTTTCTTTCCAACTGCATTTCACTTTCTGACTAGTAAATTTCTGAATGAAAATTAGATAGGACTTTAATTTTAATTTATTGTAATTTTGCTTTTCCATCATTCAAAGAAAACTGTATGATCACTGGGAAGTTGCCTGCAACAATAGAATCAATGAAAATGAGATAGGAAAGGGATCTCAAGAGATTATCTAGTCCAATACTTTGCTTTGAAACAGGAGAAACATGCTTTCGTTGTTCCATGTCAGATGTTTGTCTTCCATGTTCAGTAAAATGCATGGTGAGATAAGACTTTAGGGATAATGGCAGAAAGAAATGTTCTTGTTAGATGCTAAGAACTGAATTGCAGTATGCACTACACTACAAATTCCACTCTTTGGAGATGACTGTGTAGTGAAACATGAAGCTCATGCCTTAATGCTAATTGTCCTGCAGTGCTTCTTTGGTCCAATTCTCTCCCACTGAAAATTATCCATCACTAAAAATGAGGCCCAGTTTCTCCACTTCTTGGCAGTTTTCTGAGCAAAGATTATGTGCTATTCACTATATAGATGGCTACAGAAATTGAAAGACAGAAAAAACAGGCCTTGAAGATTTAAGTTCAAAGGGACTTTGGAAAGTCCCAAGGCCCTTTTTTCTGAATCTATTTGTGGGGAGAAGGACAGGAGGGAAATGTTCATTTTATTCATTTCATTCCTTTCATTCAGAAGACAAACAGCTGTGTTAGCTATTGCTACATCCAGCTTGATAGCAGCATGCTTCATTGGTTGACATGTTACTACCTCTACGAAAACTTTACTCACTGTCTACTATTTCGGGTCTTCTGGTCCTTCTCCCTCAGCTCAGAAGAAGTAGGTTTCCTTCAGTGTCTTCCACACCCTACATTGTTTAAGCCCTACAATTTCATAAATATAAAAAAATAATAATAATGCACCCATCCTTCTGAAACTTGTCTCTCTGGCATTGTCTTTTTTAAGTTAGCCACGCACACGCAAAGATCTAAAACCAGTAAAAACAACTGTGTTGCCTTTAATCAGAAAACTAATACTCATCTGAGTTGAGCTCCCACAGAATCCAAACAAAAGTTGTACTCAATTCTTCTTCTTCATGGTTGATTATATATGTTCTTAATTGTTTATACATCTGAATGCCAACAAACATGTTTATGGGTCACGAGCCAAAATGCAGTACTATAACAGTCAGATAGCTCACTTCTTACTATGAGGTTTACCTCTAATTAGAAAACCAAGTGTGTCATGATAAGTCCCCCTTTGTCATATGACTGGACTGGCAGAGAACTTGCTAAGCTGTCTGTTTTTTGGAAATACAATACTTTCCATGAACTTTATTTCACCCGTGTTAACATTATTGGTGTCAAATAGCCAGCAAATGAACTAATAAGGCACAATTAACTGAGTACCTTAAAAAATACCGAGAATATTGAAGCAAGGCTAACAATAAATATCTATAAAAACTAAAAATTATATGTTCTGCCTCCCTTTTCTCATCAAATTCAGAAAGAAGACATGGAAAGAGTTGTGCTTAGACAGAGAAAAGGTTTGTGACATTTTCCATTGAAATAAAAATACTAAGTAAAATCAGTCAGGCAAAAGGGAATTTATTGCACATTATGCATTTAAAGTGATGCTATTTGCAGAACTGCTGCTACTACCAGTAAGTAAGAGTGAAACCTCACTACTTCTCTACTACTTAGTGAAGCAGTGATAAAACTTTCAATGTGATATCTGATGCATGTCCACCTAACGTATTTGTAGTTGCACATCTATATATAGCAGCCTATTAGCAGTTTAACACTATTGTAAATTACTGTGAGTCTCAATGAAGCTGTTTATTTCGAGTCTATGACTCAATAATTGGTATAGAAGGCAATGGAACCAGTTTAGACTTGCTGAGAGCTTGACCCAAAATTTCTTAGTCTTAGCTATTCTGGTAAGAAATCTATTCTAGGAATAAGTAGACTGAAAAAACCCGCCCTTACATCACACAGTGACTATATTTAATCAGAAGCACAAATAAGGTAACAACTTCCCAGCCAAAGATGCATTATTGACAGATACAAAGACAAGGATATCACAAAATGTTTTTAAATAATCCAGTCTCCTAATATGGACCTAGCATATTTTCTTCCTGCCAATTTTTATGCAGAGGTAAGTGGGTAATTATTGACAACCATGCCAATATTAATTTTAAAAACTGTCTTGGTTTCTGCAATGCAACGCCTCACCAAACGGTACCAGATCTTTGGAAAACAGGGTAATAAGAGCATACCGAGAGGATGAAAAAATTCTCTTCACAAAAATCTGTAGGAGTAACTGTTTGTTTACCTCAGCAGCTCTATGTTGCTGAGGGTAGCCAAACCCAGAGACCACCTTTTTAAAGGGATTTGTAGCTTGCCTTTCTTTGAATAAATGTAATTCACACCTTATCTGTCCATCTGTAGGATAATGCCCAAAGCTGATCTGTGCTTGATGTGCAAATGCTAGGTCTATCATTTGCATGCACAAGTGATATGCAGGCACTTACATATGTAGAAGATGACATTTGAAAAACTGGCTCCTAGAATCATTCCTTCTGTGAATGTTATGCAGCCATCTGTACAAAAGTAGCAACCAAATACTTTGCCATCAGCAGAGTGTTAGCCTTTCAGATACGGCTGGTTGAGAGGGGTTTTTTGTCCAAACTTCATTTCAACAGAAAACTGTTTTTTTGACTAATACAATTTTTCAACATCATTTTAAATACGCTGTTGGTTTTCAGCTGAATCCTTCCTTTTCTCACCATTGCCAAATTTGATAGATGCTAACCATGTTCATGCCCTGGGACTTCAGTTTTCTCTGTGGTACTATAATCAGGGATTCTTGTGATACATCCTAGCAGCTCAGCGAAAGAGGTGTGATCTCTTGAGGGACTGTAGCTTATGAAAAGAAACATTACCTCAGATAACACCACAGCATTTTTTGGGAAAAAAAATCAAGGTTCTTTTTCTTACCCCACTTCCAAAAGCATTAGAAAAATCCAACAAGGAAAGAATTTTCTTTCCAGTCCATCCCAGTGAAACTGAAAATCCAAATTTGCCGCATAATGGTGCATCATTCTTCCAGGTGGGAACTGTTCCACGACAAAGGTCTTTTTCAGAGAAAGTTATTGTAACAAATTGTCAAAAAGATTTCTTTGCATTAAGATCAATGTAAAGTCAGCTGCTCAAACCAGGTACAAACTGGTCAGCGCTCTATTTTCAATGAAGTATGTTGCCACTTGATCAATGGAGTGGATGGACAAAGTATGCAATGAGAGAGGCACGAAGGGCAGGACCTTGGACAATGAGAACCACATATGGAATCCATGGGTCATGCACTATGCAAAACAGTCAGTAAGCTAAATCTATCAGGGGCTATACTGTTGAGACTCTGCAGTATGCCCAGTTACAGATATTAAGTATGCATGCTGCATGTTAGATTACATCTGACTCAAATAACCTAAACACAGGTGATGGCCAATGGGAGAACCCATCAAAGAGTCATGAAAACAAGAGTGTGGCAATTTTCAAAAATCTGCTGAAATAGCACACATGCCAGGACAGGTGTTATCTGCCTCTGCACAGTGTGCCAGGGAAGTTAATTAGAAAAGTGGAAGAGTGACTTCTATTTGTTATATTAATCTCTGAAAATACTCATTCCATGTTATCCTTCCTCAGTATTTTATATGCAACCGATATCATGCATTCACATGTATACACAAATCACAGACGTGGATGGGATTCTTTCAGTGAAGCATAATCAGTTTTATATTCTTTCAACCTTCTGCTGGGGGGCGGGGAGGGGGAAGCCTTTTACACTTCATCTGTATATTTAGGACAAATTTTGCTCTCAGTTACATAAATCCTGGTATCTGTTGAACCAAACAGAATTTTATCCATGAATCAGAAAAAAAAAATTGCTCTTCCTAAGGAAATGTTGCTGCAAGCCAACAGCTTTTAGAAAGAAATCTTGCATTAGACTTTACTTGCAAAAACTCTCTGGAGAGCCAAGGTGCCCAACAATGTCTGTGCTCCCTTTAGGAGGAGATATTTAAAATTTGCCATTTTTTTCTCCCCCCTTTCCTTCACATCATGCCTTGCTCTTTACAAGAACACTGAGTGCAGGAACAAAGCAATCTTATCCCACTTCGGTAATGCTTTATTCTCCCATCCTACTTTCATAGTGTTTTATATACACTTTCTGATACGGTGAATTATTGCACAGGATGCAAGACAATGACAAATCCGGATCTAGAAGCCAGTGGACTTGGGATTTTCTTTTGTTTATGTATGAAAAATGCATTTAGGTGCCCCGTCCTCAACTAGCAGCAGTGCTTTGTTTTTGCTACCAGAAACCTTTCTAAGTCAGGTTTTAGTGAAAAAGGACATCAGGTAGGTGACAGCTTTTATGAAGCGTATGTTTAAAATCATTCCCCCCTCTCCAGGCTGACATCCATTTCCATAGAAACAGAGGTGGAAATGAACCATTAGCATCTATGAGTCAATTTAAGCTACTAGAGGTCAATTTCTATCACTGAAAAAAGAGCTTGAATTAGTGAAAATGGGAGTTTTAAAATGACCCTTAAAAAATCTTTTAATGTACTTTTCTGCACTTGCCAGGCTGGGTCTCTGTGGAACACAGTCACAAAGGCACTCGTTGACAGCAGTGAAGCAGAGGAGGAGGATGAGAACTCCAGATCACATGCAATAGCTGGAAGAAAAAGCAAAAAAGGCAGATGAAACTTTGGGGTTCTAAAGCCCCAAAATTAAAATGCTAATTTAAAATTGCATAGACTTGGTTTTTAAACAGTGACTTTTTAATATCTTTGTTTGAAAGCAAAATTCTCAAGTCCCTTTGACAATTGCAACTATACTCTTCAGGAATTCACTTTCCTTGGAAAGGTACAATTACAGGAGAGAAGCAGCTATCTAGGTCACGGAGATATTTAGTTACTAATCATATATACTGTGATATGTTGTTTTACCAGTGCAGTCTACCCCCAAAGACATGAAAGAAGAAATTCCAAAGTATCTTTTGCTATGTAATTGCAGAATGCTGAGCTGTAAGAACGCTAGACTTGAGGTCTCTTGAGATTATGGTTTAGCAGCATGGTACAGATACTGAACCTCACATTTCTTTTATTGTGGTGAAGTTCCATTGCCATTAATGACATTACTCCTGCTTTCTAAGTATGAGAAGCTTCCTTTGTGGGAAATCAGGGCAATCAAAACCAGTTTTGCAGTGGCTGCTTTCAAGCCTAAGTGTGCATGTGTTGTGCTCTATTTGCACATTACATCAACCACAATATTCGACTGCCATTTTTGCTCGTCTTTGTATGCAGTTAAAAGTCTGCGTGTTCTTTCTGGAGTTCGTACCCACTGCACAAGGCTTTAAAAGCATCAACTAGGAGTCTGTGCTGCAAAATCATACTTCTACTTGAAGACAGAGCAGCAACATTTCTGCACAGCAGTTTGGATGCCTAGGGCTCAGTAGCTTCTCCTCTCTTTGGATGAGTTTCACTCCCCTCACAGATGGTTAAAGGATGAAAATTACATGCCTATTATTTTTTTTTTTCAGGAATTCTGCCTGATTTCTACAGTGCATTGATATAAAGGTCAAATTCCATCAGCTTCTGCCAGGGAATTCTCTGAATTTTGTTCTTTTTTCCAGGACACACAATGAAGCAGTACACTTGCCTTAAAAATGTTTCAACTTTTGGGGGATTTGTTAATTTCTTTTATTCCAAAAGAAGCATTACCTTTGTAAAGGATTTGTTGCTTTCTGTATTTAGCTCCATTATTTCAGCATTTAGTCTTCAGCATTGGGTTGACTCCTTTTTTTCAGTCTCCAAAGCTTTCAGAAGCGAAAAAGAACATCGTGTTCCTGCAGACTGCCCAGGACACATGCTTCACAGCTGTGCCAAGTTTGCAGCTGACCAATTGGCCTACGTTGCAAGAAGACTCATTTTCAAAATTTACAATCGTTTTTTTTAATGTGTGCCAGATAGGCCGATTCACTGTGAGACTTCTTTGATTTTACTGACGTTTAGAGCCTCATCCAGTTCCCAGTGAAGTCAATGGGTGTCTTTCCAGTCCTTATAGCAGGACTTGGATGAATCTCTAAGTGGGCAGAACTGTTTCCCGTCACCTATTTTGCCCACTGAGATATTCAAAAGATCACTGACCCCCATCCTCTAACATTGTATAATGGCATTTATCCTGGAATTTAAAGGAATTGCATTATCTTCAAAGGTACCTATCAAATTAAAGGTGGCGGCTGACTTAAACTAACAAATTCCCCAGCATTAAGCCTCTCATGGAAATGGTAATACTAATGGCGTTATTCTGTTTGATTTGTTCCAGAAATAATGTGTGCCTTTTAGAGTACTAAGTCCTGCTCCCTGAACATGGTGGCTTGTCTGGGTGAAGGAAGTGCACAAACAAGCAAGTGTTAGCCATCTAATCTAAAATACTACAACATAAGTTCACTAGCAGAAGTGGAAGCAGGCATAATTCAACCATAAAATGTTTTGATTAGAGTTTAATGTCTGAAACTATTTCAGACTCAATATTTCAGTTTGCAGTGCATATAAACAGATTTCTGAAAATCAGCATTTGCAAAGATGAAATCATAAGCTGGAAGACTCCAAACCCAGATGACATTTGAGTCTGTAGCCAACAATCGCATCCACTCTGCAGCGTAAAACCAACAGGGCAGCAGCAAAGTTCATATATGTACTTGTATCTGTATGTTACTGTACATGCTCTGATGCCATTTTTCTGGTGTGTGCAAAAAGAAAGAAAACAAACAAACAAAAAAACAATTGGACAGTTTGGTGCTTTTTGTTCCAATCACTCACCTAACTACTGAGGGGAAATGAAAGAAAATGAAGCTGAATAATTCCTCTCCCCAGTTGCTAGGGAAATTCTTTTCAGCGACGTGAAGCAGCACGATATCAGAACGGTATACATAGGGAGGAGTGAAGGAGGCAAGATAGCCTATTTGCTTTTTGGAACTCTACTTTTCTCTCCCCATTTCAGTATCATCCTCCATCTCTGGAGTCATTATAAAGAAGCACACAGAAGAGACAGAAATTAAAAAGATAAATTGTTACAAGAAAATAAAAGAATATTTGTCCCAAGGAAGAGTTGGTGCACACCACTTCTGCTATACTTCTGGTGAAAGATCACAAACACCTAATAATTCCAGCACAGTTGAAGTTGTCACTCTCACGACTTTCTGGTATCTGAATTCAGGATTGCTTAGGACTCTAAATTCCTTGAATTGGTAGATCTTCATGCTTGTTATTTGGCACTGGACTGTTCACTCCAGAAAGTTATTGGAGTAAGACTCCTGAAAACAAAGAGAGAAAGTTACCTATTGTAGGCACAAAGGCATGTGACTTGTCTGAAGTGGAGCTAAATTAGGGTGACATATCAAGAAAAGTTTTTAGTAGTGATGTCTACAGAAACATGGAATGTTACACCAAATAGAAGAGCAGAAGAACCACTTAAAATGCTGTTGTTCAAGACACTTGAGAACAGGCTATATGGAACAACCTGAGTATGAAGAGCATGAACTAGAAGTATAATGGGTCCTTTCCATCTCCACTTTCTCCACAATCTAACATAATTGAAAGTGCACTGTCAGAAAAACTGGTAAAAGGTACAGAATGTTTTTCTACATTTCTGTTAAGAGAAGGGAAAAGCTATGAAATCAGTTAAAAGAAGCACTAAATCTAAAACCAAGCAATTATGGAAGAAGTGATGTTAGACTGCAAGAAGAAAGGAAGAACAGACTTTCCTCCAAAAAGTGAGCAAGGAAAGAATAAAAATCTATGTCACTGCAAACATTAACACGTGATAGTTTTCTCTCTAAAATAGTTTCCATTTCCAGTTGTGTTGTTTCCCAAAGAGAAAACAAAGAAGTCGGACATAGAAAGCTGACGAGATCATGCTACCTCAAATGAAATGAGAAGAGAAGGCCAAAACTAGGCAAAGCAATAGCCCAAGACCCCTGGACAAGTTTCTTCCAAGGCAGCTTAGAGTCATATAAGGATGTTAAACCTATTTTCCCTTTCCTTCACTTTGCCTTCGTTTTCCTTGCTCCCAACACACTCACCTCCATTCCTGTCCTTGCCCCACCCAGACAAAAGAAGATGACTATAATGAGAAGGACCAAGAAACGACTTCATGAACCACTACATCTGGGGATCTGCAAAGTCTGGGTTTTGTCACTATACCAGGAATGCAAAATATGAAAAGAATGGAAATCTGCCTTAGCTACTGGAGTTAGTCCAGCGGCTAGCTAAGGCAGCAGTTATTGTTTATTTATACTACAATATCATTCAGTAGGTTTGTGTGGACCAAAGTTTTGTAATCTTAGGTGCTATGTAAGCACAAAAAAAGACATCCTCTCCTTGGGGCAGGAATTGAAAGGTAAAATGAGTTTATTGAGGATTTGGTAACCAGTGAGGTGAAAGAGAAGAACAGGGAGGCAGCAGCTAGAGCACACACCAAAGCAAGGGGCTGAGAAACAGGTCTCAAGTCACTATTTCTGCCTAAGACAATAATGACCACTTCACTTAGACAGCTGATACTGTCCATGGGCTTAGCAGCACATTTAGATGTTTCACCTCCTTGTCTGGACAAGAGTGGCTCATACAGGGGGAGAATCTGATCATGAAAACTGCAGAGTGTGAAAGTGATGCAGGTAGTGTGGGTGTGCGTACATGTGTGTGAGGGACAGGTCATGTCATCTTTCTTGGGTTTTGCCAGGAAGATTTCTTTGCTGTTCCCTGCATTTCTTTACTGACCACTACTATAACATCAACAGTCATACCAAAACCCTATGAGGGGTAGTACTTTAAATTAATTAGCCTCTGTATTCTGTGTTTCACCGGGTGAGTTAGGTAGTAGATCCAGTATCAACAGGCTTTACTTATTTCTTGCAAATACACATGTGAGAGAGTGGTTCTGGGCTGCACACCTGGCAAACAGAGAGCTGAGACTGCTGGAGCTGACTAGGGCTTCATTCTTCTTTTCTGCCTACCAACTACATCCATGAAAAGGGAGGCTGCATAAAAATACCCTTAGGGCACTGCACCAGGGAGTGCTAGGGGTGAGGACAGAGCATTGATTTGCCCTGCAGTCACCAGGTCTGCACTGCTGATCTTTAAATGGAAGCATGAACCTAACTGCAGGACAAAGGGAAATGGCCCCAGAATGCAACAAGACAACTGGCTCCTCTGAAATCACAAGACAACTGGCTCCTCTGAAATCCTAACTGAAGTAGCAGTGACATTTATATTGATCATGAAATCCCCTTTTTAGGAATATTCATTAAAAATGAGCCAAATTTCTCTCTTAGCTTATTTGTAACAACAGACTTCTGAATCCTATAACAGAAGCAGATAAATGCTCAATTAATAAATGAATGGTTATGTTTCTGAAATAATACTCGGTTCCATATGGGCTAACAATTTGCTTGGAAAGCAGCTGATAAAAATCTTAGACACAGAAGAGGAAATTGTTACTAGTTCCTTGCTCAATTATTTTTACTTTCAACACTGCCTCAGATAATATTCATACATTGCCCACTGAAGAATTCCAGCTCTTTTTCTCAGAGATAAGCATACCCACAGCCAAGATGTTCTCATAAAAGATTAAAATTCCTCCCCATATCAACAACAAATTAGTCATTCATTTTCACACTGTTGCACTCTGGAATCAGAAAAATATAAATTATTAACTATTCTTATATGCAATTTACAAAAGCAACTATTTTAGTTAATTGCTAATTTGAGCATGGCTTAAAAACAAATGAGAAAATGTACTGTAAATGTTAGCACTCAAGCATATAAAGTGGATTCTACCAGGAACAATATTAGCACTTAGCAGGGAGATTTGGGGAATAATTCTTCATAGGAATAACTCTTAATACAAAAAAGATTTGCTGAAGACTTCATTTTCCTACATGGTAGTATAAAAATGGATCAAGGTATTTAGGATACTATTTCTGTGTTATGTATCACTTATAACTAAGACTGTATTTTGTTCCCTCCTGTAGTGGAGAGTACTTTTATTGGTAGATACAGGAATATGGTTACATGCACTTGTGACTATTTAAGAAACCTGTGTGGTAAGCTAATGATAAAATCCAGTGAAATCTATTGACAAGATAAATAATTATGACAAAAATATTTAACACTTTAACTTCATAACATTCCAGAAAGGGAATCCTTTAAACAGATCTGTCTGCATCACACTCTTTTACTAGCAATGCACCCAGATACATAAATAACCCAGTGGCATAAATAAATACATGCTGGTTCACCTCAGGTGAGGATTGACAAGCAGGCTTCAACAGGGCTCAGCACAAGGACGTGGGACTATGTGGTTTGGTTCCTTTGTGGGACTAGATATGACAATGGTTTTCTAAGGAGTAAAATATCTTTTCACACAGGTAGGGTAGGTCCTGAAATTATAAGGAATGTTCAGTGGAATGTATTCCACTCAGAGTTATCATGCAAGGTAGTGGACGTATGTAAATAAAATATCAGTCAGCAATTTTCTGGTATGACAGAGGGCTGTCCCTGCCTCTTAAAGCTTCAGTTCTATGAATTAAAAATTATATTCAAACAGTAAAGCCATGCCAGAGAACGTTCTTTTTTCTTTCTTATTCATGAATCAAGCTCCCATTGGACTGAGTTGGTGATCCGTCTCAGTGCCCCACCAGGATCTTGTCCAGCTCTTCTGCAGATGAGAAGGCTCCAGCACACAGGCTGTGGCCAGGTGAGTTGGACAGAACAGACTGCAAGCACAGAACTTTGTACTTTCTGCTCAGACTATAGTATAAACAAAGGCTGGTGAGAAGCCAGAACTGTTGATTTGGCAAAAATGTAGGCCCACCACCCCAGGCCTATGTTCCATGGGCACATACGGGAAGAAAGAAGTTGTACTCTTATTCTGCTGCTATAGACCAGGTGCTGGATAAAGTTAATACGCAAAGTGTGAGCTCACCTGCCACAAACCGGGCTGTGCAGACTCCTAGCAGGTCTCTCAGCTTTGCACTGCTCTCCTCCAGTGGATCTGTGTGTTGCTTGATGCATTATGGAACAGAAGTTACTGCCACTAGCTGGAATCTAACTGCAGGGAAAGCATTGAGACTCAGGCTCTTCGTTCTGGAAGTCCTCAGCTTGATCCTAAGCCTGACTGTCCACTTCTAGCAACAACCCTGAGGGCTACCACACTTCCCTGCTCTACCACACTGCGTCACTGAATCAAGGTCACGTGCGCAAGTCAACCCCAACAGCAGTTTTCAGGGAGAACGAAGCCTCCAACAGAAACAGCACTGCAATAGTTTCCAGGATCGGGCACAGGCATGGGCAGTTTCTGTACTGAGCATACAGGGAGGCACTGGTTGACCTAAGCCCTTTACCCACCTCTCACCACACAGCTCCAGAGTGCACCTCCTGTTGCAACGCCTGCTCCAAAGATAAGCACAGCTGAGGCTTGGATCCCACTGATGCATCTAGCCACAGGGCATAAGCCAATGAAAATTGAGAGCTATGGATCACGTCTGTTGCTGTGAAGACACCCCTGCAGCAAAACTACTGAAGGGATCTGCCTTTTTACTTGGTAACAGAAGAGAAGTTTTCTCCTTTTTCTATAGTCACACTGGCCTCATCACTCAGCGTAAGCTATCTCAAGGAGGTCTCTTTTGACTGAGACAGCCAGGGCAACACACTGAATACCCCGCTGTTGTCATGGAGGGAGGGAGGACTCTTCAAGAAATACTGAGGCCTCAGAATGAATACTGGCATGGGAAGTGAAATCTATTTCAGAGTACCTCCAAAAATTGTCTCCCTTTAGCTTTTTCTTGCCAAGGCTCACTAACATTCCATGCAGTGCTGATACGATATGAAATATAGCACTGTGTAGGAGAAGCTCACCAGGCTTACCAGAATTACTTAATTCCCATTTTAGCTGTTACATTCCTGTATGGGACCCAGATCCATAGATCAAGCATCCATCCAGCCTGTCCCTGTTCCCATTACTAGTGGTGGAAGAAAATCAAGTTTGTATTATATGATCACAGGCCTTACAGAGAATTGTAATGCTTTATTAAAAATCTAGAATACATGATACTCTCCAACTCAAAATAAGGTAAGATTCCCAGTCCACAGTGAAGAGTATCTGTAGACTGTAAGCTCCTTGACTTTTCTTTTGAATAAGTGTTTTTTTCAGTTCACTACTCCATCACTGAAATGCTATTCTAAGCATTCTCTGCATTATTTTGTAGACCATTAACAACCACAAAAAAAAAAAAAAGACATAGGGGAAACTTGCAGTGATTTAAAAGTGAGATACTGGGCTGTGAATTCAACAGGCCCTGTCTTCCCCCAGCTCTCCTGAATGTAGCACCATGGGGCAGCATGTGCAACATAACACACACTGTTCACCCAGACCTCCCTCTGCTTCTCTCTACTGAAAGCAGAAACACTCTCCAAGGCCAACTGCTTACAACTTTTTTCACAGGTGAATCTACCACACATGCCCCTATAACTCAATTTCCATGTGGCTTATATTAGCCACATTTTTGCTCTCCAGCTTATTCCATTTTGCTGTTACTACAAGCAACTGAGAGCCAGTTGTAGCTTGACTAAGGCACATAACTCGGGCAAGGCACATTATAGGCTCACCCAACTTGGAGTTTCTCTGGGTGATACTTTAGTTGTGAATATCTAAATTATATTTATTACCTAAATATCTAAAGGCCTCTGTGCTGAGTGCTGTATAAGTACTGAGACAAGCCAACCTTGCAGGGATACTGGCCCTCCCTGGACCACCATTTCCTGCCTCCTGGCCTTCCAGAGAAAACGGATCATAGTCCTCAGGTGCTGCAGGGCAATCTGAGACACGGGATTTACTTCCCACAGTCCAGCCCCTTGGCAGTTTTGAGTTCAGTCACATACAAGAATAGCCACAGTTTCAGAACACGTCACACTGCTTTAATAGCACTTCCTCTCATCAGCTTCCAAGAAAATGTTTGCTGTACCAGCAATTCTTCTGTCCTGCATTTAACCATGATGTTTCTTACAGTGCACCTCACCATATCAGTCTGTTCCCACAGCCTATACATTTTGTGGGGGTTTTTTTCCTATACTCAAGCCATCAGCGTCTTCTGCTTCTTTTATGACTTTCTCTCTAGGACTTGTGAAAGTCAAACCATTTTTTTTCTGTGTCACATTTAAGACTTTTTTATGTTGGCTACTGTCTCAATCCATTTCTGTACTAAGTTCAGCTATTTCTTACATCTTCAAGGCTGTCACAAGATCCCTCTGAGATCTGACTTATGATATGACACAGCTGATGTACTACAAGTTCCCCAAATTCCTCTACTTTAAAAAGTGATGCTTCAGGAAACAGGCCAGAGGGCAGTCCTGCCTCTTAAGAAGCTGGTGACCCTACCATAAGCCACAGTTGCAAGGGATCTCTTTTCAGTAGCAAGTTGCATGAATAAATTGCACTTCATAACATAGTTTCTGCTTCAGGCAGCCGGCACACTCAAACACGGGCAGCAAGAGACCAAACCCTGCTCCAGACAACATAGCTCACTTTCATCATGATCTGAGGGGATGATGGTATCTTTGCACCAGCCACTGATTTTTGTTTGCCATCCAAACCTATGCCCATCCAAAAAAACCCCAGCCCCCTACACCAGCAACAAATACTCTTGGAGACTACATGGCTCTGTTTTAGGTCCATTTCCCTCTCTTGTAAAGGTTATTGGGAGGCACTCTTTTTGCAAAATGCATTTCATTTCCAAAGTCATACAGAAGAGAAATACTTGTTCTTATATGAAACGTGCAACAACAATGTACAAATTGGTGGGTAATGGGCAAACGCTACCATCCTTATCTTCGAATTGCCATTCTTTTCCTTAGACCCCAAAACCTTACTTGAAAACTGTGGTTTTCTCCACCCCCTCCCCTTTTCTTTGTGGTTTAACAGATAAAGTCAGAATGGGAGGAGGTTCCACCGCTTTTGCTGCAAGTAAAAACATTAAATTATTCTGTTATTCTGAGGCTCACTGATAGTATGAAGATGACAACTGAACACCAAGGATAGCATTTTCTTGTTCTGCTAGTAACAGAGAGCTTCTTTGGTTGGGTTTTTCAGTTTAGCAAATTCCTGATGCAACTGTCTTGATATGAGCTCTTCAAGTTTTTACCTCCATTTTTTCCCCAGAATAACATTCTTTTTCTCCCTTTTTTTTTATTTTTGCAAAGAAAGTAATTTCTAAACAACTATTCAGTTTATACTGAAATATACTAGCTCACATGCATTTGTCAAATCCTATTTTTCATCTAATTAAAAAGGTGTCCTAGTAGCACATACCAAATAAATATTCTTATAGAAACGTCACATGTAATATATTGACTCTACTACATTCCAAATGAAAATAAAAGCAAGTCAAATTCCATAGAATCACAGATCTGCAGAATAATTTAGGTTGGAAAGGACCTCTGAGGGCCATCTAGTCCAGCCTCTCCAGTTTGCTCCAAGCAGGGCTAGCTTCAAAGTTACATCATGTAAACAAAAAAGGTTTCCAAACACTAACTGCTCATATAATTGCTTGTTCTACACTGACATTCATTTAATAGCTTTGTGACATTTTTACAATAAGACATAATTTCTTGTAGTACAGCAACTACGTTGTTGCCATAAAACACCACAAACACCCTACTCAGATGACAGGCACAGTTAACAATCAATTACATGTGCATATGTGTTGGTACACATGGGCACTGAGGAGACCCATGATGAATTATCCTGTCCTACAGCTGCAAGGTGGAACTGGCACTGTTAGTTCCACTTGCTGTTTCTACCAAGGAAGAGGAGTAGGTAGGAGTAAGAAAGGCAATTTGCTGCCATGCATTTCCCCTTGAAAAAGTGAGAGGCAAATGTTCTCAGCTAACTGAGATTTAAGGAAGCCTGACTTTCTAAGGTGCAGCTCACAGCACTTATATTATCATTTTGGGCTTGCTAGAACGACGGCTGTCATGTTGTGTGATAATATTTGCAACAAACAGGTGGAAGCCTTGTTGCTACGCTGTTAGTTAGCAACAGAATACCATGATACAGCTAATTAATCACATTGCAAATTTGTCTCAAAATTAAAAAAAATGATAGCTCTGGCCCATCAGATTAAACAGCAAAGATTCATTCATTTATTGCTGCAATAAAAAAGACCTACTTTCCTAGCCCAGGCAGCAAAAGGAAACTGAATACACTTTTCTTCTGGCCCTGAACTCCTACTAGATTCACAGCATGAGCCTTAATTTTGTATTTGCTTCCTAGTACTGTAATTGTTAGAGATGTCACTCAAGATGTATTTTATGTAGGAGCAACAGCACATGTTCCTGCCTGGCAGAATTTGGATTATTCATGCCCATATTGCAGTGAATTTCGCAGGCTCTACAAAAACACGTCTAAATTGGCAAGCTTTCCAAGGCTTGCTCTTGCATCTTATGTACTTTGCAAGAGAAGAGAAGGTGCCATCTATCAAGTACCCATATTGAGACTTCCTGTGATGAGTGACTCCTATGAATAATTGATTTAAGTGTCCAGGATATCTCAGACAATCGGTAATAAGATGTGACCGCTTCCACCTCAATGTTTTTGGAAGAAACAAGACAACTCTTACTCTATACAAACTGATACAAAATGACTAAATGGTCTCAACCTAAATTAAACTGCATCTACTTCTCATACTGAGCTCACTATTGCAGGATGAAAATTTCCCTGTGATCAGATGTCAATACCAAAACCTACAAATGGCATCTTTAAGGAAACAGTCTCAGTAGAAAACACATCTACAGATGGCAGTGGAAATTTAGATACATTATTACTCATGGGGGTCTTATTACTCCTGGTGGTCTTATTCAGACGGTGCTGATAGACGTTGGGTGCACGAATGGTACAGTGCACGTGAAAACTTCCAAGATTTCTGTTCATGCCGCACCACTTGTCTACACAGAAGACACGAGTCTTGCACGGCTGTCAGGCCTAGACTTTTCTATCACTTAGCATACAAGCACTGAAAGAGTAGAGGAGGAATTACTCATATATTTCATAAAAAGCAGAATCTATGTTTATGTAATTTTAGACGGTTGAAAGATAAACACAGATGTTGCATTTGCAGATATGATATTTATAACACTATTTTATCAGTTGTGCTGTGCTTCAGACATGGAAAAACATTGTCTATTTGTCTTAATAGGCTGTAGATCAAAAAAAAAAATTCATACAGATTTTAAAAGGTTTCTTGACAAAATGTAAATTTTCATACATTTAGTTAGTCAAAGTTATGAGACTAGAGAAAAAGATTACATAAAAAGTCAACTTTCAGATGACTAAAAATAGTTTGGTTTTTTTAAGCAAAATATTTTGAAGACTTTTCATGAACACAAAGTATTTTCTGGCTGTGATTTGCACACAGAAATCTTGTTTTCCACTAGTTTTGTGTTTTAGAAATGTGGTCCAAAGCAAACTGGAGAAACTCCTTGCTAACAGATAATATTGCAGAGGCAAGGCCCTCTGCTTTTATAACTAAAGTCTTCTGGTTTTCAGATATCAGGTGGGAGCAAGGGAGCGATTAAAGTACGATTTCTCAGGGTTTGTGTCTTCTTCTGATAATTCATATATACATGCACTTACAGAATCTCCAGTGGTCATCTATTGCATCTCTCTGGCCGAGGCAGGACAACCAGTATCTCTGCGAGGCAGCTGTTCAGTTAGCCTTCCTAAAAAACTCCAGTGATAAGAGATTCCACCACCTCCTCAGTCGCCCTGTATGTTGAAGAATGCAAAAAAGCCTTAGATGTCCACCATAGCATGAAATGAATCATACACTGGAAATGTCTATAAAGGGAGATTTGTCTGATTAGCTGAGATACTGACATTTATTGCTGATGTCAGGATTTTAGCCAAATAGAAGCCATTCTATCCTTCCCACAGAACTGAAATAAATTCAAATCAAATCACGCTGTGATGCCCAGCATGGCTGGCACGCTGCTAATCAGCTTTCTTCCAGTTTTAACATGAAGGTTGTCAGGCTTACTTCTCTGATTCTTAATATGATAGCAAGCTTTGCTTCTTTCTTTCCTGGATTCCTCTATCTTATTTTTAGCTCATTTTTTTCCTTTCTATGCTAAAATGCTTTTAAGCAGGGAAGGAACCTGCTTTTCATGCTACTGTTTCGTCTTCTGAAACACACTTAAAACCACATTTTTGGGCAGCAATATTTTCTTTGTCCTAGCTATGACAGGAAAACATCACCATTCACAGTCTTTGATGCTTGTCCTTTTTGTGATCCATTTTATTTATTTTGTATTTAATTCATGTCTACAGTAACTACGGACAGTTTTTCCTGTCGTTTTCCTGACTCCCCACTACAGTCACTCTTTTGGGAATTTTACATGAGTCATTTAGCAATGTGTGCTAGTAGAACAGCATAGTTACACTGTATGAATTCATTTTCATCTTTGGGAGTAAGAAAGAATGTAAGCGTTGATTCTCCTTCAATTTCAACCTTCAAATCAGCTGGCTGAAACCCCACTGCTGCAGGATGGTACGATATTATGTCATGAATCACAGGACTCTGTTCTGAACTTAGTAAATGACATATGCCATTGGCATTTATCACACCTAAGGTGTATTCCAATAAAACTCCCCTCCACAGTCTCCTCAACCTTTGCCCACGCTACCCCAGGAGATCAGATTCAGCACTGATAAAATCCACTAATCTAGGCATCTCACTTTACAAATGTATTTGCCTCGATATCTTAGAAGAAACAGAAGGAAACCTCCCTGCTTAAAGTGTGCCAGTAAAGAAGAAAAATGGAGTTTGCCAGTTGTAGTGGAAGAGATCTGATGCTCTGGGAACTCTGCTTTCCCCACAGATCCTCTGATGAGTGCATTTTTTCCTCTCAGTTTCCATACTTTAAAATTTGCTTTCTAAGATCAAGTGAACTTTTTTTGCCAGAGGAAAGGAAACTTCCAGGGTAGATTCTCTCCAGTGCTGCATGACATTTACCACAGAAAGCTTACCCAGAGGTAAGATGCAAAGGCTCAAATCACCTGACTGCTACTAGTACTGAACAAAAGACCTGCTCACTTTTTTATTGCATTCCCTTAAGCAGCCTTTGGCAGAAATGCTCAAGAGATCTCCCGACAGATGGAGACTACAGTTGTCATCCTTAGCAAGAACAAGCGTGTATGGCTTGTACCTTGATAATCCTGCCCTCTACCCATATTTCATCCTTCTGTCTTTTCTTCTTTCCACTGACTGTTGCCTTGACAATCTCTCCTGTTTACATGTTGCCTCAATGACTTAACGTTTCAATTGGTCAAGAATATCCTTCTCAACAAATCTAGACCTAATCAAACATGTCTACATGCATTACACCCACTTTATATGCAAAAGCTTTATGCAGTCCTTAAGACCTCCTGAAAAGTAGCTGACTGAAGAAGGAACCCAGGTTTTCAACTTGTGCATCCCCCTCCTTATCAAGCTTTACACCGGAGTACTGCTTTGCAATGTTCCTAGAGCCTTCACCTGCCAAGATTAGAAATAGGAAATGATTCCTGGAGACACTGGGATATGCTGGGGTCTGTGGGGAAAGGGATGTGAGGGAGCTGGAGTGACCTTGAGACAGAAGTCACAACAGGCCTGGCAGTAAAGCCAGCAAGTGGTGCAACAAAGCAACCTGCTGCTATTGCCTACATTCCCTCTTTTTGGTCCCTTTCTCTCCTTGATTGACAGAGAAAGCAGCAAGTGAGAGGTGCTTGAGGTGAACTCAAAAGTCAAGTTCAGGGAGGAAAACTGGTAAAGAAAGCAGAGACCAAGATGCTCAGCTACTACAGAAGGGAGGCAGGAAGGAGGTCCTGGGCCCTGCTCCAGAGACTTTCCCCTCCAGTGAGGGACACCATGCCAACGGGAAGGGAGCACAGCCATGGACTCTAGCCCTGCATTTCACCTGTGGGACAAGTCCAGTCTCACCAGTTGGGAGGAAGGAGGTCCTGGACCCTGCTCCAGAGACTTTCCCCTCCAGTGAGGGACACCATGCCAGCGGGAAGGGAGCACAGCCATGGACTCTAGCCCTGCATTTCACCTGTGGGACAAGTCCAGTCTCACCAGTTGAGAACCATTACTCGAGAGGTTTTTAGTTCCCTTAAATACCCATTGTCAGTCCAGTGCCCAGGGCTGGCATTCCAACCAGCCAGTCTGTCTAATCCCCTTCAAAATCCATGCTGTTTTTGCCCTCAGCAACAACAAATGCCAGAGACAGCAGTCTGGACAGAAGAAATGGAACATTCTTTCTTAACTCTGCTTCTGCCTGTGTTTTCAATCCCACAAAAAAATGTATGAGTTTTCCCTCAACAATTTTACTATTTAGTATTTAAATTACAGCAATGCTTTTGCTTACGTACAAACACCAGTCTCTGTTCCCAAAGGAGTGTTTAGTTTAAAAGTCATTCTGTGTGTTTAGATTGCCAGATAGGCTAATGAGGACATTTTTACCATTTTCTGGGGACTGGATCCTGCGACTCCAAGGCTGCAGCCTTGCAGTGCTCTGTCACACCCCTGTGGGGTCAGATCCACGCTGTCATCCCAAGAGGCCTTAGCAGCTGTCATCTTCTCTCATCTGCAGTCCTGAAGTGAACAGAATCCTAATGAATCAATGCAGAAATGATTAATGGGTGTCAGGAAACAACCTTCTAGTGTCTCTTGGAAGCTTGCAAAGTTAGGAACTCAATGGGGAAAAAAGTAAAATCCTCTCCAAAGCATAGGAGGCCATGGAAGAGCACCTTTTAAAGAAAGTATAGCTGGTAAGAGATTTCCACTTTTTCCCCATACTCGGTACAACCAAATTTCTTGTTTTAGAACATTTTTCAGGAAAAATACCTCCGAAAGTCTAAGGATTCCAAAACCACACTCTGACGTATTGCACTTGGCAAAAACTAATTACACCTTGTTGCAGTAAAACTTCCACTTTTTCTCTCAGTTGTTCATGATCAGACTATAAGCTAATTTGCTGTTTCAGAATGCCCAGCTGCCAAATTAAAGCAAGGTGGACTCTTCCCACCCCCCCCCCAGCCAACACGTACTCTTCTTTTGATCATAAGACTTCAGGCTGTCTTACTTTACCAGTCCTACAGTTTCTCACAGGGTATTTCAAGGCCTGATCCTTGCACCCTGTCCTGACAAAATGTCTGATCTTGCTTTTGATGTTCTACGTATCTCTCATTGGGCTGCTTTTCATCAGGTCAACCCCTGGCACTTGTATTCACAGCACAGGTCTCAATGAACCTTTAGCTTGCTTCTTGCACAGCTGCCCTTGCGTTCATTCCCTGCCAGCCTGGATGTGTTATACCTTTGCTTAAACCACTTTCTCCTCTTTCACAGCGACACCTACAAGAACTGAGTCACGGTAACATATATAAGCATATTTAGTATCTAAAGATAAACAGAGACCTGTTCAAACACAGCACACATACCTCAGCAACACGACTCCCTTGCTGCAAACTCGTGGTGTTGTGTCACACCCTCGTGTTGTCAGATCCACTGGAGATTGTGTGCTCCTTGGGGCAAGGAATATGTCATTTTATTCTGTGCTACATGGAGCCTAGCAAACTTAGGCACCGTGCGATGGTAATTAATGGTATCAACTGAAGATCTCTGCTGCTGCAGACAGCTACCACCTCCACCCATTCAGCTGTGCCTGCTGCAAGGCAGCTCTGGCTAGGCTGGGGCTGAGAGGCGTTCGGCACAGCACGGGGCTCCTAATGGCGCAGGGCTGGACAGGGCTGAAGGGAGGACCATGGCCTGTTACGTGTTGTCCGAGGCAGGCTGCCGCCAGGCTGCCCCTGGGGGAGCAGATCCGGACCTGGTGCCCCATGCAGCCTGGCGAGGGACGGCAGGCTGCCATCGCCTTGCCGCACAGCATGACCCTACTCCGGACCCAGGCGGACACCCACAGACCAGGTACCGGGGTGCAGAGCCGGCTGTTTTGTTCTGGGCACGCTCCACCAACGTAACATATTGCATCAAGCTGGGGGGGTGGGAAAGAAAAACGAGGAGAAAAATCCCCAAAGAGGAACTAGCCAGAAGCACATGTTCCTCTCACTGCCGCTCCCCGGCCTAGCCTGGCCTTCCGCGGCCGAGGGGGCGCCCGGGCCTCGCTGGCACCGTCGTGCGCCGCGCCCGGGGTCGGCGACCCTGGACGCCCTTCGCCGCGGGCGGGAGCTGCGGGCAACCCAACGCCGCGCCCCCGCCAGCCGCCAGCCCGGAGGCCCGGCCTCCGCCGAGCGCCTGGCCGGGGCGGGGGGCGGGCGGTGGCGGGCACCGCCCCTCGCCCGCCGTCAGTCAGCGGGCGGGGGCGGGGGCGGCGGCGGCGCGGGTTGGCGGACGCGCCGGGGGGCGGGGCGGAGGCAGCGCCGGCGGCGGGCACGGCGCCGCTGAGGCACTGGGGCGGTGAGCGCGGCCGGGGGAAGCGGGGCTCGGGCGCGCGGTGGGGCGGACGCACGGCGGAGAGCGGGGCGACGCGGCGGCGGCTGCCCGGCGGCGGGAGAGAGACGGTGGCGGCGCCGCCGCCGTTACTGAGGTAAAGCGAGTGCCGCCGCGGCCGCCTCACCTGGCGCTGCCCCGCGGGCGGCCGCCGGGGCAGGGGAGCAGGGCAGGGCGGTGCGGGGCCGTGCGGCCGCCCGGCACCCGGACACCGGCAGACCCTGCGGGGTGACAGGCCGAGAGGGAGCGCCGCCGCCTTTTGCAACTTTTTCCCCCGTCCGGGGCCGGCTGTGGCGCCGCCGAGCCCTCCGGCGCGGCAGGCCCGGGCGGGCCGCCCGCTGCGGCCGGCGCCGAGCCCCGGGGGCGGCGGAGCTTCTCCCCCCCCGCGGCCGGAGGCGGCCCGGCCCGGCACTTCCTGGTCGGGCAGGGCGGCCGGCGCGCTGTGCCGGGGCCGAGGCCCGGCGACCGCGGGGCTGCCCGGGAGCCCCGGCCCCGCCGTGCGGCGTGGGGAGCCGGGCTGGTGCCGCCGCCCGGTTGGCGTCTTCGGGGCGGCGGAAGGGGTGTCCGTAGGAAGTGCTGAGGCGGCCGTCGCCGGGGGGAGCGGGCGGCGCGGCGTCGAGCCTGCTTGTCCCCGGGTCTCCGCCGAGGGCGGTCCCGGCGGCTCCGCGACCGTCCCCGGGCCGGGAAGCGCCGTCTCCGCGCAGCCCTGCCCTGGCGGTGGAAGGGCTGCGCCCCTCGAGTGGGGCCGGGGCGCGGGGACCGAGCTCCGGCGCCTGGAGAGAGGCTGCTCTGCGGCGGGGACCGCTGCCCGGGTGCACGTCGGTGCAGGACTCCCGGAGGGGTTAATTTGCCGGCCTCTTAACAGGATGGAGGCTCAGTTTGTACTGCCTTCCTAGGTTTTTTAATTATTATTGTTATTTTAATGATTTTTTCTGAAATGGTCTTGATGCTCCCCTGCCTTCTTCCATAGCTTTGCAGCCCATATAAAGTCTTTGAGATGTTTCAGAATGGGACATGCTTTACAGTGTCCACAGTGAGGTTAATGTACTACTTCTGTGTGTACGTATTTGAACTTGTTCGGCGGTAGAATCTCCACAGACTCTTTCCACACAGCTGTATACCACACAGTGGTATAAAGGTATGATAAGTATGCATCTCCTTCTTCACGATATATCATGGACCTCACATTCTTGCAGAAAATAGTGTTCCAATGTGGTATTTAACTTGGTCATCTCCATCTGGAGAGCGGCAGCATGGTACTTCAGAGATAACTGCAGTTTGAGTTACAGGTGTGTAGACACCTAGTGGGGAGAAGAGTCAGTCTCCGAGCAAATTCCCTGCTTACACTTCAATTCTCTTTATTTCAGTGCCTCCCTAAGTATGTTAGTCTGCTCTTCTATTGACGAAGCTCATAATTGCAGTGGAAGGGAAGTTCGTGTTAGGCACTGTTTCCCTGGGGATTTTTGGAATAAGTATGAGAGAGATGGCGGTATGAGGAGATGTGGTTATTAAATGTGTTAATATAAAGGTGAAGAAAGTCTTTGCTGTCTTGTATAGGGGTGCTGTATCAGTAAGACACGTGCACCCCTCTGGTTGGGCTGGTAGTAACGTGGATTCGTAGAGTAGAAGTTTTCATTCTCAGTCACCAAAGGAATGCTAGCTAGTGTGGGAGGAAATGCTTGGGTACCAGTGGAGTGGGAGCCAGACATCATTTTTAATAGGGGGAGAAGGGGGGAGTGGAGGGGAAGCTTTCATGTCCCCTTCCTTTTCCACTTAAATTTACAAGAATGTCTTGCATCTTTCTGTGGAACTTTAAATTTTATAGCTGCTTAAATGCCCAACATAAACCATTCTGTTGAGAGACCAGAATTCTGCCTGAACTCAGGAGTCTTTCATTGGGATCAAGCTCTTAGACAGTAAATAAAAAACAAATGAGCATTTGATTCTCTTACAATATTTATTCCTCCTTTTCCATTGCACCGGCCAAATGGAAATCCAGTAATACATCATCTCAAATATAACAATGTTTCGTGCCTAAAGTGTTTGGTGGGGTTTTTTTCCCCTCTACTTAAGATGGTCTCCGAGCTATTTATTTAAGACTAATCGGCTTAAGTCAGTTTGAGTCAAAATGTCTGAGTGTAGAGACCATGTAACTTCACTTGGAGTAAAGGGAATTTGTTTATATGGGATCTTAACAGAGCAGTAAGTAAAGAACTGTCAAAGAGAGCTCTTTGGAGATGCTGCACTGTTACTGGGCTGGTGTGGAGAACCGGTGTCTGTCCCTGCGTTACGGCTGTCTGCAAGGTTCTTGGAGTCTGAGTCTTTCTCCATCCCCAAAGCTGACAGATAGTGAGAATAGAAAAAGGCATAAATCCAAGAAATTCAGCATGGCTCACCCACGGGAGTGTCTCCAGGTACACGAACCGTAGATCCGTTGGGAGATAGAACGCTGGGGACCTTGTGCTGAGGGCAGTCCTGAGGAGTGAGTATGAACCGGTACTGCAGCTCTGAGCCCCAGGGAAACTGGATTTAGGGAAGCTTTGCTACTGTAACTGCATTGAGTTGTTCTAATACGCAAGTAAATCAGACCTTTTGTCCTATCTGATTCAGGTTTTTGAGTTTTTAAAATATGCTTAAAAACTGTCATAAGCAGTTTTTATGTTGTTATAACATTTCCAGTTCTGTATTGTCAGACCAAGCATAAGAGACACAAGTACTCATTTTAAATATCTGGCCATAAAGTTGCTATGATACATTTGATAATAAAAGATCAGAGGAGTAGGTCAAGTCAGTTAAATTATGGAGTGTTTAGAAGACTTACTTCGTTGACTGCCAGAATGCCCATAGGCAGTAGGAGTGAAATGAGTAATTGTAGCAGAGCACTTGTTGAACCTTTCTTAAAAAGAAAATAAATATTTTGGACTATTTAATGTAGTCAAAGTGGTAATTTTCTAGCAGGTTTTGCTGTGCGTAGTTGGTTTTGATTGGAAACATTTAGATTAGCTCCAACACTTAGATCTAAGGTGTGTAAGTGCATTTTGTTCCTTTGCTATGTGAAATGGGAGGAACCCATTCTTTTGAAAAGGCTTCTGTACAATTTAATTGATACTTGTGCTTTAGATTTGTTGCCTTTTTTTTTCCCCTCTAGTTCTTGTCTGTATGCTGTCCTCTGGTAGAAGAGGCAAAATGAAGTATCAGTGAAACTCTCTTCACGATCATTGCAAAGGCTGTGATGTTTGGTAGTGTGAGCTAAGCAGCATAGTTTGGTTTTTCAGAAGTGGCTGCAAGAATTTCTCATTAAAACTTTGGTGGGAGCTGGATGCCTAATCCACATGGATAGATTCGCAAGTTATTAAAATAAATACTTGTGTTAGGCTTTTTGAAACGAGAAGTCTAATTCAGGCTCAGATAATTCTTTTCTACAGCAAAAACTGGTTGGAAGCGATGATAAGGAAGTTCTTTGAGAACTTAGAAGACCTTCTGTGTTCTGTTACAGCAGATGTTGCGCAATAAGCTGTAGGGAATTATATTTAGACCTGATGGACTGAAGAGGAGCCACACACAAGTTAGGGATCAGGGTCATTCACTGGCAAAGGAAGCCCCTATACGTTCTTACAAACACTGTTTAGCTTGTCAGTTAGTCATGTTCCAGGGAATTGATGACTGAGACATTAGAGAAAATGGTGTGGAAAAGAGCAGTCAGAGGTTCCCTGTTGCAGCCCTGTCTACTGGTGTCCCTTTATAATGTAAAAGGAAGTGTTTGTCAAAAAAATCAGCTTTCTATACACTAAGTACCTAGTACACAGTCAATATTTTACCTACTGGTATTACAGAGCCCCCTCAGGTCTTTTTATTCAGCTGTAGTTTAGGAGTTTCAATGCAACTTTGAGAAGTTAGCACTTTCTGGTTCGTAGTGTAGCATTTCAAATTATGATTGGGCTTGCCTTTTTAAGTAGATGAAAATGAGTAACAATTGAAATAATGTTTAGAAAACTTTAACTGTTGTATATGTCTTTAAGCTACTGTTTCCTAAACTGATTCTTTTTTAGTCATATTTTTCCTTTTTACTTTATGGTTGGGCAACCTTGAGTCAAATGTTCAGGCCTGTATTCTCTTGCCTTTAGTGTAATTTAAGCATACACCCTGATACTTTCCTCCTGCTAGCGCTGCTTAGGTGGTCTGGGTGTGCCTGTTTCAGTTGCTGATTGTTTTTCTAGTATTATACCATAAACACATTAAACATCTGTATGTTGGGGGGAGTGGGGAAGCCCCTCTTTTTAAGAAAACAGAAATATGGTACTCATCAAGTAAAAGCATTTTGGACTTTTTGGTTCTCCTGCAGATTATGAAAAGACCGCTCCCACCAGTAGGTTTTTGGAATATAGGCTTTGGGCTGGGGATTGTTGCCCATCCTCATGCTCTGCATAAACAGCAGGAGACTGAATACCCCAGTGGTAAGTGTCAGCACTAATTACAGTGAGCTCCTCCTCTGTCCTGGCAGACCTCTTCTGGAGAAGGGTTGTGGCCGTGTGTCTTCAGGGAGATAACATGTAAAATCTTGCTGCCAGGTTAAATATTGCACTACAGAGATAGCTCCAGGGCTTAGCCCTCTCATTCTGAGACTTCAGTAGCCATAAGCCACAGAGAAGGAAGCATGTCTCATACTGCAGGGGTGCAAATTTGGTTCAAGTAATTAGACATACATCCTCTATAAAAACACAAGTGTTAGCTGGCAGATTTTTTTGTGACGTTGCCTTATTTTATTGTTATTTAGGGCTCTTTTGTGGGATACAACCTCTGCCAGGGTTGCAGAAAGCTTAAGTCATAAGTGGAATCCCAAGTTCACCATTGTCAAGAGAATTTGAAATGATTTCACCAGTTTTCTCTTCTCTTTCCAGGAAGAGCATGTGTGCAGAGTTCAGTGGCAGAATATTTAAGGTACATGGGCAATCTGTGGCAAGTACAAATGAAGAAGGTGTGACTAGCTACAAGAATCAGCTGAGCTTGAGTATGGAGACCCAGAAGTGCCAGCAAGCCCAGAAGAGGAACTAATTGGAAGAATATTGCTAGACATAGAAGAAGTGGAACACATACTTCTGCAACAATCATTGACTCAGAATAAATACATCAGTAAAAACATCAGCAGTGAAATGACAGATCCTGGTGCTTTTTGATTCTCTGGTGGATTTTATTACTTAGACATTGCTATTGACATTTTTATTATCCCATTTAATACATCTTGAATCTCTCTGTACATAAAAACATAACTGGACAATTGCATTTTCATACTGTTTGATAACACTTTTGAATGTTAAATCGTTTGCCAAGATGAGTGCCGAAGGATATCAATACAGAGCTTTATATGACTACAAAAAAGAGCGAGAAGAAGACATTGACTTGCACTTAGGGGATATATTAACTGTGAATAAAGGTACCTTACTAGCACTTGGATTCAGTGAAGGGGAAGAAGCAAAGCCTGAGGAAATTGGTTGGTTAAATGGCTTTAATGAAACCACAGGGGAGAGGGGGGATTTCCCAGGAACTTACGTAGAGTACATTGGAAGAAAAAAAATATCTCCCCCGACTCCAAAGCCTCGTCCTCCTCGACCCCTTCCTGTAGCACCAAGTCCTGCAAAAGTTGAAGCAGAGAGTGAGCAGCAAGGTCAGTACTGTTCTCAGAAGGCACGTGTTGCCCCCATGTTTTTCAGATATTTTTGTTTCGTAGACTTGTCTGTCTGTACATTTATGTGTATAACACCTGCTGATCAGCTTTTTTAGCACATGGCTCATTTCAGTCAATTAAGAATTGTTTCTACTTCAGAATATTTAGCTCACACTTTGTAGTTTCATGTGCTTTGTCTCAGGCACCACAGAGACCAATGACTTAGTGTGAGGTACATCTCACAGGTTGGAAAGCGTGCTTATAATTCACAATTGTAAAGACTTAAATGGAGAACGAGCAGGGTAGCATTTATTTTAGGTTTCTAAGAAGCTGGTGGAAGTATTTCCCTCTGTGGTTCATCAAACTCACTATTGAGAAACTTCTTGGTGAATCCGACAGTACGAATTCCAAATAAACAGTATGTTCCTATCATAAATCCCTTGCTAACAGCAAAAAATATGTACTTTGTCATTGAGGTTTACCTGTGGCATTAAAGGTAAGAGCAGGTATTTAAAAATGAACAATGGAATGATGATAAAGAGAAATTCAGATTTAGCATTTTTTGGGGGTAGTGCATGCAGTAGAAAAAATAGCACTTATATAAACAAAGGAAGATATTTCCTTTGTTTAAACACAGGTTGCTTTCTAACCTACATTTGCAACAGTGTATTGTGCAGAACTCAGAATTTGATCAGAACTCTTCTGTTAATAGAAGAAAGAGTCTTTTCTCTTTTTTAATTGGAAAAACTTCAGGATAAAAAAAACCCAACACCCTTCCTCCAAGTGATTTGTCTCCTTTACCTACTGACATTCAGATATTTGGGTTTTACGTATCAACAAGCCAAGTCCATTTAGATTTTACATTGGTCTTTCACTTCTCAAAAGTCTAGAATGGCTTATATTGCTTCAACATCTAATACGTCTTAAATTGTCAGTGTTTCTAGCTGTAGGAAATACGAGTTGTACTATGTGATCCTGATTCTCACAGTGACAGCATAGTCCTGGATAGTAGCATCACCCTCTTGCCTCCATAGAAATGTTTGCAGCATCACTTGCAAGGTTGTGGTATCAGTTTATCAGCTTCCATCCCACTGTGCCTATTATGAGTTTATATTCAGCTATGCTGATAATCAACGAAGATATGAATGGAAATACAGAAAATTGTATGTGGCAACCAAGTGGAAACCTGGCAGAAGCATTTCTAGGTTGTTGGGGGCTTAATAAAGAGTAAATCTGAACTGTTTTACACAGCAATGTTCTTAAGCCCTCAAGAATTGCTTGCAAGTATATAATGCCTAGGTGTACATCATTGTTAGAATGAAGGTGGGGCAGATGGGGGTGTAGTGGCATTTTAGGTTATACTGTCCCTATTTCTAAAGTCCTCGAACTCTTAGCCTCTAGTGATTAGAATCTCACGGTTTCTCATTAGATTAATTCTGAAAATGGGGTATTTGCTTTTGAAAGAAAACACTATTACTTCTTTAATCATTCCTTGTATTGGATATTAATATGTGCTGATCAAGTAATGTGACTTTTTTTCTTAACCCACCTGCAGAGATGGTTGTCTCCATCATGTGTAACTGCAGAATAAACATGGCTCTTTGGATAGACACCTCAATGCTGACAGGTCATTTTGAGAGGCAGAGGGTGGAAAGAAAATCTCATTCTTTACATGTGCATGCTTTGGTGAAGTAACCGGCATCCCAGACTTTGGTGCATTTATTGCTTTAAACTTAAAATAGTGCTTTGTAACTTGCCTGGTCTCTGTACTCAAGCTTGCTTGATGCTCCTGTTCACAGCTCCACACTCTGAGCTGGCCACAGCTGTGCGCTGCGAAGTCCTGGTGTTAATCTTGCAGCTTCCGAGCCTGCCCCAGGACTGCGTTTGTAACAGACATTTATGGGAGTTTCGGCTGCTGGGAGTTACTCTGGGAAATTCTGCTGCAGATCTGGGGGGCTTTGCTTAAATGTAGGCTTTCTGCTTCCTTGGGATGAGACAGTGCCACAAGCCTTAGTGACTAGATCTCTCCTAAACTGAAGTTTATTGCCTCTAGACAGAGTACTATTTGCATACAATGTATTTATTTTTAATAGCTTAGCACTGTGGGGATTTGAAACAAGAAAATGTGCTAATTTAACTGAGAATCTTAATCTCAAAGTCTACACACATGATCCTACCATGCTCCAAAATGTTTACGAATCAGCTTGCAATCCAGCCTTGTATTTTTCTGATTAAAAAAAAATAAGCTAAGTTCCCGTAACTCCTTTTGAATTAAAGATTTTAAGCTTTGTGTAAAAGGCTAGGCACCTTCAGTAATGCCCTAGGACCAGGGATCAGACCCCCCTCAACAGAATTAGGGGAAACACTGAAATTTGAACTCCAAATAGCTCAAGAGTTAGGTTTAATTACTTTTAAAATAATGTATGTTTACTTAAAAGAAATTGGGAAAAGTAGTAATAAGTGGTCTCTTTACAGATCTTTTTACTGTAAAGAACTAAGGCAGAGAGCGCTTTAAATCTTAGAAACAAATCTGGGAATGTTGCACTGAAAGAGTTTTATAATAAACAGAATGAAGGTAAAATTTTTAAGTGGGCAGAATGATACAAAAATTATATCTATGGTGAAACCAGAGGTGCAGGCAGAAATACAGTTCAGATAAAGAATAATGTAGCAATGTACGTTTGACTTCCAGGTGGCTTCACTATTTTTGTATATATGATTTGGTGCAGGGAATAGCACAGTTAATATTGTCCAGCAGCCAATGTAATGGGCAGTGGGCCAGAAGATTCTTCCCAGGATGGTACTTCTTCCTACACCTCTAGAGTGTATTTCAAATAAATTCATGTATAGTATGAAACTTGCTTGACCAAATACAGTCAAGTTTACATTTTCAGTACTTGATGATTTGAAACTGCTGTGGATCGAAATGACAAATTAATGGAGAACTGGAAGCAGACTTCTTAATGTACCTCAGTTATTTGCAATCCATATACTTTTTTCATTCTGTGAAGAGTCAGTTCTGTATGTACCTCTGTTGTGCATATGTTGAATAAGAATATCAGAAACTTAATTGGAGATTTTTAAAGACTATATATATTCATATGTGTTCTTTTAATTTTACTACATACATAGATTTATTTTTTTAAAGAAAATACTTTCTGATCATTTCAGTAGTCTTTAATACTTAATTATTTATTCTGAATTTTTTTTCCCTGGCCTTGTTAAGCTTGATCACTTGCTCACCGATGTCCAGATTGTTTTGTATTAGACCAAATTTGCAATGTTTAGGCACAATGCTACCAGTATTCAGAATGCTGCAGTACTCATACACAAATAATCATAGATATCTGAACAGACTTTGCAGTCAATGAGGCTAGTAACACGGGCAGAGTTGCTCATCAGGCAAGTGTTTTATGCAATCAGAGTCTTACTTATAAATAGGGAGCTCTTTAAATATTAAAAGCCAGTCTGAAAACAAATACAACTGCTGGTGGTCTCAGAATCTGTTAAAACATTCATTTATTTATTACAACACTTAAGTCAAATCTTTCCCCAGATTTTTATTTTATCCATGACCCATTTAAATTTCTAGAACCATTGGTCAAGACCAGAACTGGGTCGTCTTGACTGAAATTTTGGGACTGTTGCATTTTGCCCGTTTTCCCCTTACCTTTGTGAGTAAAGAAGTAGATTTAGTCTGAGTTTGTGGTTTGTTGGTTTTTTTTTTTTTTTATTGCATCTGAAAATATATGAAAATAAAGGGGCTACAAGAGCCCCAGGAAGTCTCTAGCACCTTTCAGTTTCAGGCCTGGTGCAGGTCAGGGCTATGGCAAGGCAAATTTAATTCCTGTTGCTGGTGTGAGGCTCTCACTGGCCCAACCTGCCTTTTCCCCAGGTTTCTTCTCCCACGAGGCAGGGGTGACTGGCTGCTGCTGGAAGGATCAAGGCACTTGCAACAGTGGAGACCCAGTATAGGGTCATCTTTATGCCCTCCACTAGACATCTGAAGTTTACATGAAGCAGTAAAGATTTGATATTAATTTTTTTTTCTTGAAATGCTTTTTTTTTTAAATTGGAACTACATAGGGCTGGTTCCTCTCACTTAGCCCAGTCTTGCCCAACTCTTTGAAAATTAAAAGTGCCTAAGCTGTACTGAGTCCAGCTGAGTTTTGTGCACTTTGATTCAGCTCATCTGATACAGCTGCATACATTCAGAGTTGGTTCATACAGTATTGTTTCTCTACCTGGTTTGTGAAGGCTGATCTTAAGCGGACTTTGGAGCATAAAACTTTGATTGATCGACAGAAATACTTTCAGATTTAACTTGAGATGCTAAATTCCCACTTTGAAATGAAGGTCAGATTGCAGAAGGGCAGACCAGAACTTTACATTAATAATTTGTCTGTTTTGATGTTTTGGAGCTTCCTGTGACTTCCTGTCTAACTTAAAAGGGTTGTGTATGTTGACACTTCATACCATTTCAGCTGAATTAGAGCCTAAAAATAATCCAAAGCTCTTCCTTCTTGTGATGAAACTATAACATAGATGTCTTAAAAAAAAAAACAAACCAAACTTTCTTTAAGCTTTTCTCTTAGAACAGATACAGATCAGCAAATTAGACAGCTAATGACACGGAACATTTGGAAACTCACTCCTTTCAGAGACTAGGTTATGCAATGTCTGACAAAGATCCAGACTGACGGAGAGCATAAAACCATTTGTGCATGCTTGAACTGAATATGCTGTAGGATTTGTTTCTTTAATTTTGCTATAAAGCCAGTAGAACGATTGTGTTTCTGAAAATTATTTACATTTGTAAATTAGGGGACGTAAGAGTGAGCGGAATGCAGTGAGCCTGGAGCCTCCATTGGAAAGAAAACAGTCATCATCTCTCCTGATTTAGGCAAATGGAAAAAGGAAATTATGGGGTGAAGTGATGAGTCACTATCGCATTTGGTAAATGTATTTGCCATTCAATCCAGAGCCCTTGGATTCATTCTAAAAAGCTGGGTTTGAGTGTAAGCCTTTGTCCTGGTGCAGTCATCAGAACTGCCCTGCAGTCACGGACTTCACAAGTTGGTTGCTTTTGACTTGCACTGAGAAATGGGGCAGGTTCCTGCCAGAGAGCTTGTGGTCACATTTCTTGGTGTACAAGGCAAATTTCTAGCTGCCAGATGAGCGCATGCATCTGAAAACAATATTTTTGCCACCTGCTTTATCGCTAATGAAAATGAAGATTTTGCAAGCTGCATTAAAGTGAGGCAGAGCATTTTTTTCAGTGATAAAATCAGGATGATGGTAACTAAAAAAGTCTTCGTAAGCACCACAGAGAGCACAGGGATATGCTTGCAAGCACTAGTACAAATTGCACATTAACAGTGAACCTGGGCAAGTTCATGGTTGATGCATGGCCCCACCTGCTGGTAGAGGAGGAAGGAAGCAAGAGGGAGGAAGGAGCTTCAAACCCAGCATCTTCCATGTTGTGTTTTAATAATAATAGTAAGGATAAGAGTAAAAGTGAGAGAGAGCTTTTGAGAAGAATATTTTAATTGAGCAATTGATATTTCTGGGAAAAATACATTACTTGGGGCACACAGAACCCTGTTTTGATCCTCAGAGATGACCTCAGACCTGAAAAGGCTCGTGTGGCTGAAATGCATCTTTTTTTCCTCCCCAGCTGTATCAATTAGTCTAAAAAAATACTGCTTTTTGTTACACGTTGTGTTTTAAGAAACTGAAAGAATAAGACACTCCTATTTTGATGCTACAAGAAATACTTGCCTGTTTTGTATCGCACCAATTTTAATATGCCTTTCTATAGTTACAACAGTGGCATTATGTTGAGTGACTTTGCTTATCTTTCTTTAGCCTTCTGTAATACTGATTCAGTCTGTTAATACCTCCTGCTGACATGAATGCTCCTGGGGCAGATTTAAAACAAGGCAACGGTGAAGTAGCCTGCTCCTCTCCCTTTGAATCATCTTGATCTGCTCCTGTAGCTGTGATCCAGGAACATCTGAAAAAAATACTGGTTCTTACTTAGGCTTGCATATGATAACATCAGTTTGTGAGTTTCAGCAACACATGGTGCTAAGTCTTTGCCAAGAATGGATCATTCTGCACCCAGAGCAAATAACTGTGCCCACTTAAATAGTTGTGTGATGCCATATATGCATCCAGATTTTCTTGTGTGAAAGAACACAGGTGTTGTAACTGCAGCTGGCTGTGTACTCTTTCACATCTGCGTCCTGCTCCAAAGCTGCTTTCCGTAATGAACATCCATGAAATCAATCTGAAGGCTAGAATACAAAGAACTGCTTTATTTTCATAGCTAAGAATGACAAGGGGAATTACAGGATTTTAAAGAAATATTTATTTTAACTGGAGAAGGATTTTAAGTCCTGAGAATACTTTGGTGAGAATCTAGGTACTTACAAGAATTTAAAGATAATTTTTGGCTTTAAAAAAAAAAAAGTAATAACCGTGGCTAATACATGGTAACTTCGGTTCATGCTTTCAGCAAAATACATGTCTAAAATACAATCCTATTTTGAGGTTTCACTAATAGAGATTTTTTTTTTTGCTTTTTTGTTATGTATTACATTTTTTGCACTTTGTTATAGAAATGCCTGCATCCTTGGACATTGCCTGAAGTCTTTTGGTAAAGTGTTAGCAGGTGTAACTTTTTGTACTAACTTGACTGCTTTTTGTTCAGTCTTCTATGAATGCTGTACGCAGCAGTCCACAAGAATGGCACCCAAACACTATTCTTTATTTTCACATATTGATCCACTTTATACAACAGTTTGCATGTAAGGCAGCATTTAAAAATAATACTTAAGCTGACAGCTTTTCAGGTAATAAGGATCTATAATCAAAATCTTCAGGACAGAGTTTCAAAAACATGTTACTGCCCTGAGCTAGGGAAAGATGAAATTGCACATGGTTTCTACACTTTAAAAATATCTTTTTAAGACTATCTTCTACTTCAAAACCACCATGTAAACTATGGCATGAATGATGAAAAAGGTCTTTAACAGTTCAGTTAGCTGTCAGACAATTTGCTTGTATAATCCACTGGATCTGTTTGTATACGCTTGGCATCATTTGCTGTGTTAGAGCATTTCCCAGAGGTTAATCTCTGAGTTTCTTCACTAGAGATTGTGGGTGTTGAGGGCAAGATGTGAGATGTACCCTTGGCAGGTCTGAACATACCCGTTTCCATTCATACTGGCCGATCACTTGGTGGTGTCTGGGATGGGAAGATGCTGCAGGAAGAGCAGTTACTTCTGGTCCACTCAGCTTCCAGAAGCTCTTGAGCAGCTATTGTATTTTTCAGTAAATAGGCAAGGCATAGATGAGGCTGATTCTTCTCTGTGGTTTCTTTGCCTTTTTTTTTTTTTTAAATTGAGTTTCTGTATGTTGGAAAACCAAACAAAGTTAACTCGGCTTTCCTTTAAAGTTTTGATGCTTCCTTCTAAAAAACATGCACACTTAAAAATGTAAAAATACTGGCCAAAAGTCAAACTATTCTGCTTAGACACATCAGATCGGTGTAATTCAAAGGGTCTCTTCCTTGCTCTTTCTCCCCTGTGGGACTGGATTTGTTGGATGCGGCATATCTGAGCACTTCTATGCTGTAGCCTCCTGCTCACCAGCTGGGAAGGAAGGGAGAGTAGCGCAACCTGAGATCTGTAGTCCGAGGAGGGAATGCACCTCCCAGGAGGCATGGCTGCACCACTTTTGTATGTCTTGTTTACAGATACAACAGTGAAATTTATTTGTTGGGGTTAGGAGAGAAAACTTTAGTGCTGTCACTGATTTCTTCCTAGATCTCCTCATCCCACTTGGACAAGATTGGTAGGTAGCAGATAAGCATGGAGGATTATCCTTGGCGAAGAAACTTTTAAATGGCATCAGACGCTACAGACCCATGTTTTGGAGCATGTTACGGCATCTCCAGCAGTCTGTCTCAAAGGGAAGGCTTTTAGTTCGTGATGTTACCTTTTAATTTCCAAGCCCTCTTCCTAAGCTGTTCTTGGCTGGACGTAGACCAAAGTGCTTGAATTAGGGAATTAATGAAAGAAACCACTAATTACGCGCAGTGGTAGATAAGACGGTACATCTGTGTCTGGTTTTGTTATCTTTCTATCCAGGAACATTGCAGAAATAGCAGTTAAGGGCAAAGATTTGCAGTCCTTTTCCTACTTGCACATGGTGTTCAACCCTGTGACCACACATTCTAGTCCTCTATTGCTAATTCACAATTTTTCATGTACTGCACCTGGACGGATACACGAAAATGACTGTTACATTTATGAACTTAGGCTTGAATTGTCTCCTTGCTGAGACACAGCTGCTTGGCACAGGTGAGGAGCGACAGAGGCCATGGCAAAGCCCTTCATCATTTCCTGCTTTCCTCCTAGTTGACTGGTGCACGCTTGAGGGGCATCTGCCCTGCTGTGGTCTGCAACGGGCTGTGAGGCTCCAGGGCACTGGGGTGCAGCGAGGTGTGATCTGCTCCCATGGTCTTCCCATCTCCGCTGATTCATGGGTCTTCTGCGAGGGGTTGATGCTCTTTGAGAGGTCCCCTAGGATGCTCTTGGCTGACCAGGCTTTGTGCCTCTTACTGTAATACAGCCTTTCATTCTTCATTAGATATTTATTGCACTGTTTGCAATATAGCCATTCCCTTGGGAGAAACATCAGAAAATGTCATCCCTTGACATTCTGAAGCAAGTTATTTTGGGTACTTTGGAGTCAAATCTGTACAGATGTTGAGTATAATTTAGAATATATTCTTGCCAGTACAAATCTGCTCCATTGTTCTGAAGCCAGAATTGCGTAGCTAGTCGTTAGCCTACATAAGCAATTTTCTTATGGAGAGAAAGATTTAGGGAGGCCTTTTGTTCAAGTGCAAGACAGTTCTGAGAATAAAGGGTTTTTTAGTGGTACTTGCAATCTGGCCTGGTCAATAGAGAAAGTGTTAAGGAATGAATATTGAAAACAGCAAGTAGCAAAAATTTCATCTCAAATATCTGGAAAGAAAGGACCTCTGTTCACTCAGTGAGGGGTCCTCAAGGGCACAGAGGGATGAATGTTTTAATTCTTTTTGCTGTGCTGTATTTATAATGTATTACCATTGGTTGAAAGATTAGCTTGCATTCCCCACCGCTTTCATGTTTTTCTAACTTCCTCTTGGGTCAAACTTAGTGCTGACAACTCCAAAACCCTTCTGGTAGTTTGTGTAAGCTGCAGCCCCCTACGTGAATTGAGAGATTTTCACAATCCCGTTATTATCAGGACACTTTTTGGGGGTTATATTAAATCACTGGCTTAACAATGTTTACAACAGAGCAACTAGCATGAAGTCTTGCTTCTTTTGAGCGGCTTTCTGGCTTTTGGGAGAATTCTGACTGTCTGCTAGAGCAACATTTGGCATTCGTCTGTGGTGCGTAATATTAATCATTGCTTTGGACTAACCTCATAGTGATAGTTAAAAGTCTCTTATATCTTCGATATTAAAACTTGCACTGAAAAGGATAGTGGGCTGTGGGTGCCTTCCCCAGTGATTTAAGATGCAGGATTTTTGAGTTGCATGTACAGTTTAGCAAAAAAGGGGAAGACAGTTACCAACTGTTACACTTTTTCTCCAGATGTTTCCTCTAAGACAAATATCTAGGGTTTTATTATGACACAGTAAGAACACGCCAATAAGATGAGAATGGTTGGGTTTTTTTTTTTTGCTTTTCATTGTCTGTTTGATCTAAATAGCCAGTCAATCAAATCCTGTGGTCAATTGTCTGGTATTTTAGATGGAACATGCCCATGCTTGTTAATGTGAGCTGCTCTCTTCTAAACAGAGTATTCAAATGCTTTATTCAAAATCCTTTTGGATGCAAACTAAAAATAAGATTATTTTAAAGTACTGATGTTCTTGAAAATATTATACATGGTTGGGATTTTTTTTGTTTACTTAAAAGACTTGTTCATACAAGAAGCAGCAGGCTCCTCTTCTACTTTTCCTTAAATTGGTGGCAAAACCCATTCTGACTTCAGAAGGAACAGGATCAGACCTATAGTCAAAGTTTAGCAGCATTGGGACAAATCCCACAGTTCTTATTCTCACTTCTCTCAGACAAAATTCCCATCACCTTTAGGGTCTGGAGCACAAATGCTAGCTCTGTGCTGAAGAGATTCCAGTGTACCAGATTGCATATAATATGAATGTGCATGAAATACTACACGATAAACACTGATGTAAAGAACAGTGTCTGTCTGTCCTTTCACGGATTTTGAAGTCACAGAACGGAAACACTGTTACGATCATTTCTTCTGGGGTGTTGGGCTAATGCAGGGCGTGGAATTTCACTCAGTAATTCCTGTATCAAGCTCATAACTTCTAGATAGATTTAAAGCGTGTTCCTAATTAGTCCAAACTCCTCCCTTTAGTACATATTTAATGTAGATGACTTAACTGTTTAGCCATTTGTATGTCCATTATACAGTAAGAATTGCAAATTTAGTAGTAGAAAGGTCTTCATTTGGGACACACACACGCATTTAATGGTATTTGGTGATGACAGTACAGAGATTATTTTCACCAAGTTATTTTCTTCCATTGTATTCAGTCCTCTTCACTAATGTATATGAAAAATTTACTCCATGCTGCTAGATACTTTGGCAAGCCTGTTTTTTTTCTTAGGGCTGCCTGTTTGAGTAACTAGTGTGACAGTAACGAGGGTTTTTTATAATTGAGGAAATTATATGGTGACAGTTTTAATTGTATATTCTGTTAATGTAACAAATTATTACATTTACAATAAATACAGCGTTTTATTACCTTCATGCATGTGCATATATACAGAGAATTATGCACTATAGTAGGAGAACGTTGCTAAGATTGCAAAACTATGCATCTGAAACTTGTGTTTGTACATGTAATTACACCTTCTTGTAGTGTATGCCATCTGATACAGTTTTTAATTACATAGTCGCCTGACCCTTTTTGCCGCTTATCCTTGCTTTGTTCATTGTCGAGGTCTTCACTGAATGGGAATTGCTTCATTCTGGTTGTTTAGTTTGTGGTCTTAAGCCACTTTTTCTTCACAGCCTTCAGGCTCCTCTCTGGAAACAGGTTTCTTCATTGCCTCTTCTGCTCTTTCCAGTGATGTGGCTGATAACCACATATTCATATTCACAAATACTAAGTCATCTTCTGCTCACTGTTGTGAGCAATGGTGGTATCATGATTCCTGTGAGGAATGAGGTAGACCAAAAAGACAATGAAAAAAATAACTACTGTTTTAAGATAGTTTAAGGTTGATCTCCTTGTAATAGAGAGGTCATGTGGAAAAACACTTCAAAAAGCTGAATCTGGGAACAGAACTCTTAACTTAAAGAACTCTTAACTCTAACACTTGAATGTTCATTGAGATAACTAAAACCAGGAACCCGAACTGCATTAGGTTTCACAGTGTAGGGCTTTATTTGTCACAAGGAGCGAGTACCATCTGCTTACTCCACGGCTGGCTTCAGTTATTGAGTACTGGGTGTCTAAGACGATTTCTTGCAGAACAAATCTTCCTGGCATACCTCTGCCTGCATCATCCAGCTTCAGCAGCTGGAATCCAAATATAAGCATCAAAAGCAAAAGAATTATTAGAATGTGAGTGCACAGATTCAGCAGATGTGGTGACATAATTTACTGTTGTCTCACTTGTTTCCCGATTCTGAGAATTCAAAGTTCTCAGATTTCAAGTTCTCAGTACTTTGTTGTACATGTAAAGCATGTCTTGCAATAGAAATACGCATTTCAGGGATGTGCATGTTTTCAGTACTTTTTGCTTTGCGTTTTTATGGTGCATATCTAGTATGCACCATTTTTTTCCACTGTATTGTAGTTGTGATTCACAATGCAGGAATTTTTGCAAATGATTATAGTATATTATATAGTAAATTACAGCCCTTGAAACCTGATTTTAGTTTTCTAATACAAATCAGTAACTCGTTTACTTGAAAGATGTTTTTGCTAGCATCTTTATTCTGCCATGTTGCAAACTGCAACCTTATTTAATCAAGAGGTGTGGCAGTGCACCTTCATCCTAGTGTGACAAAGTTTTTGCCTGGATTACTCTGTTGCTAGCATCATACATTGCATTTCTCTTTTGGGAAATACTAGTTTAGAAAGTGGAAATCGAGGCAGCTTCAGTGTGGATGATAGATGGGTAATGGGGGAGGTATGAAAAATACTCTTGACACCTGGAATGGTTATTCATTAGCTTTCCAGACACACTAGAAACATGGGAAGAGTGTTCTGCTGTGGAGGAATCTGTGCTGTCTTGCAGCAGGCCTCTACACCAAGTTGAAGGATAGGCTTACTCCATATGAAGTTGTCTGCACAACCTTTGTGTTTTTAGGTTTTTCATATTTTGTGTCTTCTAGATACCGATATGGAAATTGCAGGGTCATTGGGTTTGTATGTACAAATAAGACACAGGACTCTGAAGAATCATGGCATTTGATTTTTGAAAACCAAGAGTGTATGAATGCATGCTCCTATGAAAACCCTGAATTGCAAAAATCGTTTGTAGTGGGCTACAGAGGCATTTGACAGATTACGTGCAAGTACATACATGTGTGTTTCATTATTTGATTGCCTTAGGAGACTGGTGTTTAAGTTGGCAGATCTATTTATTAAAAGCAAAGCTCTTTGGCTGGCAGGATTACAGAATGCCAGAAGGAGAAAGAGACCAAATGCTGAGAGAGAAAGAGAGAGAACATGTAATGTGCAGAAAACATGGGGAAGCTATAAAGCCAGCAGGAAAAAGTAGACTTAAATGTGGTTCCAATTTGTTCTATTGGGCTCAAGTTGATAGCCATGCAGAAGTAAAAGCATGAAGTTCCCTCATTTCAATATGAATTTAATGTTTTGGAAAATACAGAGTTCTCTGTCATGTTAAGTTTTGGTCACCTGTTCACAGCCTGTCAGAAATCTTTAATCCATGCTTATTTTCCTGACTCACATTAAAAAAAAAAAAACAAAACAGGTTGCTTTGAAGCTTTACAAAGCACTGTCAGACCATGGCATAAGTGGACACTCTAACAGTCTCTGAAACTTTGTTCTTAGTCTTTATTAGCTTAATGCAAGACTACAGTATTAACTCGCAGTATATGTTAAATTTCTGCATGTAATTTGGTGATATGTAATTTGTAGCTATTTTGGGGAAAGCAAAACAAAAACCAACCCAGTCTTAGTAGTTTAGAACTAAACTATCTTGCAAGGTTTTGGAAGCAGCAGCCAAACAAGTTGAATATGTGAGTCTAGAGAAGTCTACACCTGTGGCCTTGGACTTTCTTGCTCGAGTTGGGTCCCTTCGCAACCTCAGGCAACACTGATTAGAATATTCACTTGGTCCTTTGCATTTTTTATTCTTAGCTGAATGCCATTAGAATAACCAGCCACCTTGCTCTGTCTCCAAAGAGTTCTCAGTTTGAGAGCAAGGCTTGAAATGTGGGAAGCTGACTGATGTAGTGGAACACAAGAAAAAGAGAAGCAGAAGGGCTGGGTCCCCTGAGAGATCAAGAAATATGGTATTTTAAAAAAAAAAAAAAAACAAAAAAAAAAAAGCATTTTCGTTTTCCTTAAAACAAGGCCTAGGTTTAGATGATTGCTCATACTGATACCTCTAAAAGAGGCTATTAGTGGCACATTTACCATGAAATATTAGAACCCTTTGGGAGGTGGCAGGCTCCTGATTCGCAATTCTGAGTCCTGCAAGAATTAGGTACCTGGTGGTAGGGTAGCAGAGCTTAGGTGAGTTACACTAGCTGTCTGCTGCATCTACCATTTTTGAGGAGCTTTATCTTGTAAAAGCCTCAGTAAAGTTCTCTGAAGATGCCATGGCTGAGCTAATTAGGATACAAGTTTTTCCGGCTTCATGCACAAGTTTGGAGGGGTAAAATTAGAAGGAGAGATAGGTAGAAAGATGCTTGTCCGATGTAGCAGGCAGTTCATGTGAACTACGCTTAAAAATGGAGTCGTAAGCCTGTAAGAATCAGGTCAGTTTAAAATTAATGTACTCCTCTTCCTTCTGTTCTCGACAGGGAGCTGTTTTTTCGGAAGGATTCTCCATCTGGGAGTGAAGTGAGACATCCTTTCCCTTCTTGGCATGGCCCACATTTAAATAAATAAATAAATTCATTTAAAAAGGTAAAATGAAATGAGAAAGAGGTGTTCCCTTCTAGTAGGGTCAAATAAAGGTAACTCTGGTTCTTTCTTTTGGCAAGATGACCAAGGGATTCCTCTGGAGCACAATAACAAAAACAGACATGTAAGACTTCCTTTTTTTCTCTTCCTCCCCCCCCATCCCCAGTAGGATAGCAGGAAAACAACCAGGATATACTTGGCCTTTTGACAGAATAGCAGCCAATTCCCAGTCCTTGCTGGCCAGTGTGGAAGAGGGCTTACTCCTTCCAGCCAGCAGCCTTACAAACCTCCACCCATTTCTTAGTGAGTCATAGCTGGAAAACCTTTTCACATGTTTGATCACATCTTGTGCAAGTCAGGGATGTATTTTTACTCCTTTATTGCATCCTATAATCGACATTCTGAAACAACTGAGTGATTGTAGCTTTAAGCTCTGTTTGTACATATGTGGAAATAGAGACGGATGTATAGATAGATAGTGCCATTATATTTTCAGATATGGATGGGTTAGTTAGAAGACTAGCTAACTTTATTGGCAGGAGCAGGGTGGTGGAACAACTGTTTGGGGTTTTTTGTGTGTGAGACCTGTAGAAGCTCTGTACACTTGCAGCACTTAAATATTCAACAGAATAGTATTTTTTGGCATGCTCATTTATACACTCAGTATTCCCCTGAGTTCAGAGGCAGTCAACTTGAGCATTGATCCTGCTCCCCATGAATTTTCTATAGGGAAGTTGGAGAACGTCCACAGCACGTTCCCCTGTGCTGGAGTAGGCCAGTGTAGGGCAGCTGCCTGGTGGCAGAGGCAAGGAAGGGAAGCAGCAGGTCAGAGTACTTCTTGCTTGCCTCTTGAGTCTTTGTAGAGGACATAAAAAGAGCTTCTGCCTCCCCGGCTTCTTCCTTGGAAGAGCAGCTTTCATTTGATCCACCTGAGTTAAAAATCACAGGGGGAACATGTTGTCAGTTCTTAACTGGATGTGTATGTTTTTTTAGTTTGCACAGTCTCTCTGCAGTTTAGGCTTTCCAAGACCACTTACAAAATACTTTCTGCGGTTATTTCAGCCTCTTCTGCTCAGTCTCACTCCTTCACAACACACTGCTTGTTTTCAAGAGGGATACATTTTTCTTTGTTTTAGACCCCAAGAAACTCTTTAATGCTGTAGGGTTGCATGGAGGTTGCAAAAGGATTTCTCTGAGTTGAAGTGCTTAGAATTATGCTTGGGTTTTTTTAAAGAGAGGATTTGCCTCTTGCTTTTAGTCTCTTTGCAAATGAATACTCCCAATGCAGACTGAAATCCTGTTCCATACCTCCTTACCCTGACTTCAGTTAATGTTTGGCTTGCAGACGGTGATGTGAAAAGAGCCAGTTTTTCATGCTAGCTTTTCATTAGCACCATCTTTGTTGTTATTTTCAATTCTTTTTTTACACTTCCAATAAATAGATTTTGCACTATATGAATTTCTGCAATGCAGTATGGTAGACAGTACACAAATAAAGGTCTTTGTCCAGTTGCAGTTAGCCAGCCAGTTGAGACCCTGACTGCTTTGTAAAGGTCCATGAAATTCATTCACCACTTTAACTGCTAAGATCTAAATTAAAGTTACTTCAGCAGTGGAGTGTGAACAAACAGTCGTTTATGGAAAAGACGTCTTTAAGTTCATGTGTTAAGTACATGTACTTCATGTTCTGTGACATCCTTTTTGTATAGTATCTTGATAGTGTGAAATATATTGGAATGAGAAATGAATGCTGACATTGCTATGCAGAGAAATCTCGACAGGTGTATGAGATGGGTGAAAAAATCTTATTACATACAGACTGAGAGTTTTCTTCTTCATCTGAAATTAAAGACGATAGTGGGATTAACTCTCTGTAGACCCAGTTCAGGAATTTCCTAATAATGTTGTTGTTTCTGTATCTATGTCAGATCAGCCCATGGCTTAATGGCTGTAAGGATTAACCCAGTTTTACTTTCTTATAAGAGTGCCTTTCAGCATTGCTGTATTTCTGTTACTACAGCTAGAGCCCTAAGCTTTTTCTTCCCCCTTTTTTTTTTTTAAGAGGAGGAAAAAGGCTTGATTTGAAATACATTAGTTTCCAGAATAAAAAAGCCCTTCTGATGCTGAACTGCTGTTACCATTGTTTGCATTTTTTTTTCTGGGTGACTGCTATACACTTATTATTTTTAACTTTCTGTGTACTTATAAATGTTTCCCATAATTCCCAAAAGATGAAGGAGCTGTTTTGGCTTTTATCTGTCAGCAGCTTCTGCCAGTGCTTTTATGTAAATCTTCTAGATCTAAACAACTTGACTTCTCAAGCACAGTAATACACAATATCTTTTTCTTGCAGTAGTGAAGCGCTTATTCTTTTCCTCTCTATTGCTTGCCTGTGGATAGTTTGAGGGGGATTTGTTGGCATTTTTTCCCCCATTAGTTTCTCCACAGCAAAAAGGTAGTAAAACAAAGTATTCTTTCAGAGCAAAACAACGTACTGTCCTGAATTTTTATGTATTGTGATTATTGAATAAAAAGAGTATGTTTTAAAATATGCTTCTCAAGCAGAGTTATTATCACAAACCAGTGATGGCCTTGTGTAAGAAACAAATCCATGGTACCAACAAAAAGGAAACAGCAGTAAGGAACAGGGGTCCTTTACAAGTGGGACAGGTCATTCTGGAGCGAGTTCCAGCATTCCCAGTATCTCACAGTGAATGTCCATCCAGCAGTCCTGTCTCGGTTACAAAGAGCATATGCTGCTGGAGCACCATTATTAACCATCACCATGGTTATGTGGAAAGGGAATTGAGGTTAGTAGTCTTGGTAGGTTAGGGCCAAACTACAGAAGAAAATACATGTCACTGCTTTTTAGGTAAAAACGGTTCCAGCACGGGAACTCACGTGATCTGTGAAGTTTTACCTGATGGAGTTCATTGAAATCATCTCACCATGACTCTCCACTAGCTGGCCAGAACTAAAATTTTCAAGTGCCTCTTGAGATGGACATCAGCATTCCTTCCCTTAAAAGACAGGCAGCTGTCTCTCTCTTATGTGACAAAGGTTTCCAGGAACAACCGAGTACGTTTTTCCTTCCCCACTTGCTAGGAAGAACTCGAGAACAAGTTGTGGAGCAAAGTACTCTTGCATGGGAAGCCGAGTTGATCTAATAGAAAATTCAAGTTTGAAGGGGAAAGTAAACAGGAGAATATGAGCCTACTAGGTGACCATGTGTCCTTGTACAATCTAGATAATGCTCCAGGTAATAAATACCTCAACTCTCCAGCTGGGTTCTGTCGCTTGAGAGCACTAGGCTTTGTGTGCTGAAATGGGCAGAGTAATTTCATGGGAAGAATGCTATGTCATTATGTGGAAAGAGACGAAAGGAAGAACTCAGATTCAAATTGTACATGCAGTCTTAGTTCTTTGTTGTCTTAAGTTTTGAGTGCTTGACCTAGTGGTCTTGATGCTCTTCTAATGTAGTTTTCTTTATTTGTCTGTGTAGTATAGCAGGCATCAGACAGGGGGAGCTTTGCTGCTGACTGCTTGTAGAGTGACTGTAGTAAAATACCATGTAAATGTATTAACTTACATATAGTATCTTGAAAATAAATTATGCTTTTACTAGAGTTTCACTGTTCCTTTTTTAAAAAAAAGTCTAGAGTGCAGAAGTTAATAGAATATCATGGCTTTAATATCCTTGGGAAAGACGAGGTAGAGTTTGTGGGAAGGCAGCTGGCATCAATTCTAAGACATAGCTTAGTTAAACCTCCCTTACTGGTCTTATGATTTGTTTGTAGAGAACTATCACAAGTTTGTTCTGATTCTGATAAGGGCTTCTAGGTACTACTACTACTGCAATCTGGATATTTAATGACAACAATAACCCTGAAGGTTGCGCTGGGAACCTGATAAGTAGGTCACAAGGTGCAGCTGCCAGTGGAACATGCTGTTTGTCCTCACACCTGTGCTATCCACACTACACTTGAATATTCAGTGTCATATATTTTCCTTCTTGATATCATGTATGGTTTCATGTCAAACCACTGCCAGAAGCTGGAATGGTAAGTTTTTCATTGCCAGTTAATATCTCTGAGGAGAACTGAGCAGAATTACTCAAATTCTTGTAGAGCTCAGCTCTTTTCTAGCCCTGGAGCAGCAATCCTGAAGGAGGAGGAGGGAATATAACAAGCCCGACTTGATGAAAGAGTTAATGTTTTGCACTTCACTGGGTCCAGCTTCTTGGTTGACCCTGTCCTGTCCCTCCCTTACTGTCACCTCTGTCATCATCTCCTTGCTTGTAGAGATGCAGTAACTTGGTACCCACGCCACATTTTATCTCTCATCTTCTAATATCTCTGACTGAAAACTGCTGGCAGGGAACCTGCAGACATCAACAAGACACAAAAAATAGGTGTTGGCTTATTAAAATACTTTCTTTCTTCGTCCTCAGAATCATGCTCTGAGGATTGTACTGGCTCGTTCTGTTTAGAGACATTAACCTGCTCTTCTATTTAAAGTGATGCTCTAGGGACTGCGAGAACACTGCTACCTGCCGTGCTCCTGCACGTCACACAGGGCTTGGGGTGATCCGTGAGAATGAGGGGTGCGAGGAAATTAAGCATCAGTCTGCCATCACTGAGAAAAGCGTGGGAAGCCTCTAGCCATGCGCTGTGCTCCAGACCACTGGAAGGAGGTGAGACGCATGTCTCCCGGAGACCGGCAGTAACAAAGCCCCGGTGCCACCCTGCTTGGAGTTCAGCTCCAGTGGTGTCTGGCCTGGGCCCCCTCTGTGCTCCTCAGCTTATTGAGTGCTTTCATCTACTTAGAAGCAGAAGGCATCTTTTACTACATTCTTGCTTATTTCTTATTTTACTGTTTCTGCTTATCTCACAGCTCTTTGAAAGAACAGTTGAATAAGCAGGCTGTTTTCACATCTCTTCCTTGGGTTTTTTGGGGGGTTTCTTTTGCGAAACAGTTTATGCATTATGTATGGCATTACAATGCAGTGTACTGCATGCCAGAATATTGCACTTAGTTAATATTTTTTTTGTAAGCCTTGCAATTTTTCCTCAGAACAGGGCTGCTTGTTTCTCTAATTATGTTAATTCTAATTGTAAATAGTTGCAGCCATTTCAAATCCTAAATTCAGTTCTAGTTTGAAAAGGAGTATTGCAAAAGCTCACCCACAGAGGGAAGCAGAATACTGTCTACAACAGTCTTAACGACAGGCTGCTTTTTAAAAATGATCTGTGCGTCAGTTGAAGCCAACAAAGAACATCTGTTGTCTTATTTATAGTTCCTATTTCTAAGAAGTATATTCTGTAGCAGATGAGAAAAGTCCCTGACAGCTCATAATTCATAAAGTTACTGAGGTTTAATCTGATAGAATATTATGTACAGAATTCCTTCCCAGTACAGACAGTATCACTTCCCTTTTAACAGATGGTAGAAATAGGGCTTTATGAAACATTAAATTAATAGGTGTGAAACATGATTAGCAGCCACGATTAAAAGTATTAAAGTATTATAAAGGAATATAGTATTCAACACTGTGTTGCTTGGTGGTTTTATTCTTCTGCTTATTTGTGCAGCTAAACTTCCCTCAAGCTAAACACCATCTTTTTTTTTCTTTCTCTCTGCACTTTAATTTTGTTTTGTCTTAGAGGAATTCTTTGTTGATTAATGCAGCAGCTCTGTGACAAACATTCATTTTTGTGTCAGAGAAGGGTGAAGAGACCCCAGACTTCTTTTGGGAGAATTGGTACATTATACATTATGACTTTCTATATCAAATCAAAGCTTTGTTCCATCTAGTTCTGCCATCTATTGTTTATAGATTATTTTCTTGCGCTAATCTGTATTTGCCTGGGCTTGTTCCCCTTCTGTTCCCATAGTTGCCCCTATTCTCCTTAGCCCTGAGAGTGCAGCTGGTGCAACTTTATAAATGGGGATGAAGAGAGTAATTAGTTCTCCCAGCCCCGCAAACTTCCTGTGTAATCACTGTGCACATGATATTTTATCAATCAGATCATTGCTTGCATATATGTGCTGATAACCCTGGAAAGTATCTAGGCAAAGTATTTGACTTGTCTCAGTTACGGCATTGATTTATACAGGTGACTATGTCTTTTTCCACATATTATGTGTAGCCAGGATAAAATGAAGTAACACTCAGTTTTTATTCTGACTCTCCTAGATTTAGTGGGTTGGACTATAAATGGCCCAGTCATAATATACATACATTTGTCCTCCTGGAAAAATGACTGCCTGGCCTTATTCTGTTAAGTGCCACATATATTACAACAAGTTGTGTACATTTTTCTACAAAAGTCAGTTTGAAATGCCCCTTTTTCAAGCTTATAGGTGATGTTGTCAGTACCTACCTCACGCAGATGATTCTGGAAGTGCTGGCTTTGTGTTTTGGGTGGTGTGCTGGGACTGACTGGAGTTCAGAAGGTCATGCAGGTGAGAACTCCTGCAGTCATCATCCTTTGGAATAAGCCCCTTGGAAAAGTTCTTGTCACTCTGTACTACTGATGTAGGATCACAGCAGAAATATGGATGCTTTAAAAAGCTATTTGAAGTCCAGAAGCATATTAACAGAGTACTGTTTATCCATGAGGGTTAAATGTTGTCATTGAGATGCCCTGGGAAGGGTGTTCTGCTTTATTCAGGTGTTTCTCCATTGAAGACAAAGGAGAAAGAGGAGTGACAGCTGATGTGATAAACCAGTTTTTCAGTACAGATCTGTATTTCCTTCTGTGGCTAAAATCTTCAGTGTACCATTAACAGAGAACATCTGAATGAAGTTGTCACTTCGTACTCTAGTTCATGCCCAACACCTACTGACCGATGGAAGAAGTAGACTGTGTTGGCCACATAGTACTGAAGGATTTTAGAATTGGCAGTATTTCAATCCAGCTTCCCAGTTGTACTCCAGTCATGTAAGGTCACCAGCAGGCATCATTTCCCTATTCCTTTTCATAGCTCTGGGGTCATTCATATCACAATAAATCTTGACTCACAGACATTTTTCTGCCTTCATAAAAATGGGCTTCTTGTGAGCCTAAAGGCTGATAGTGTTGGTGGGCCAGACCATTCCTTTTTCTAGTGCTGGGATAGTCTTCACCTCTCTTCATTTCTCCTGGATCTAGTCTCCTTTGACTGCCAAGGCTTCTGTGGTATTCTGAGTCTGCAGTCTGCCCGATTGACGACACCTGATAAAAATAAAAGACAAGTAATAGTAGACAAACTTATTAAGCCACTTGTAATGATGTGTCAAATTCACTGAATCTTAAATCTCTTTCATATTTTTCCATGAATAGTGCTGTCTTTTAAAAATCTTCTAATGAAACCAGTACTGGAGAAGGTGGTTGAGCGCTGAACAGCTCTTACTCCTGCTGCTTTCAGTGATGCTTTCAGTCTCTAGGAGAATTAACTATAGCCAATCTAAATTATCTCAGGTCAGTATGGTCTAAGGAGAGGTATTTTTCTCTTCCAACAGTTGCAGCTGAATTTACTATCTATTGCAGTCCTCGATTTATCAGAGACACACAGTGACATCAACTTCTTTGTCTTCGCTCTCACCTTCTTGTCTTTCATCCTTGCCCAGTGAAAACCTTTTGCTAATAGCAGTTGGGCAGTTCTGAACACTCTGCCTGTTCTTTTGGTAAATGCAATTAGGCTCTCTGAAATTGCAAATGGCAAGGCAAGGTTATGATCCTCAAATCTCAGTTAATTTCTCTCTGGTATTTATTTGTAATGCCAGACTCATCTTTTTGTGCCTTGGTCTGGCATTGAAGCCGAAGCACAGATCTTTGTGGAAACTTTCTCCATAGGGTTTAGGGTTTTTTTAATCTTTCATACTGTTCTACCAAAAGTTTCTGCAGGAACTTTCTGCTTCTTAAGTCTATAAAGAAACATATAATGGATGATGAAATGCCCTCTCACTAAAAGTTAGGAGTTTTGTGTCAGTAAGAGTTGTTTCACTCTGTGACGGGTTTTGAGGCTCAAGTAGCCTTTCTTCCCCAGCTGATGAAAGCAGGTGCTGAGGGGGCCACGATGGCTGAGACTCTGCATCTGGACCAGCTGCCACCACAGGGCTGTGAGAAGCATTGGGCTGTGCCGTCATCCGTGTGGAGGTACCTCCTGGTTACACTTCCACTGTTACAGGATCTGAACTCGTGTTTCCACAGGCATGGCTTTTGGTGTGTTCTCAGTGCAGTCTCCTGAACCACTGCTGTCTTTGGTCTGGGGGTCGCTAGCAGTCAGCACACAGGAGTACATGGGACTGCCTCAATTCATACCACTGCCTTAAAGGCTGTGCAGGAATGCCAAACTGCCCTCGTTTCCAATGCATCTTCACTTGAATTTGACATCATATACTGACAAGTGATTTAATTCAGCCATTATAGATCCTTATTGAAATTCAGATTCTATTTCAGGGAAGATGGGTGATAATAGTGGAACATTTTTTGAATTCCATTTCCCATACCTAGTAGAGTACACAACTGCTGAAATATCAGCATTTCAATCAAGAAAGCAAGCTCCCACGTTTCCCAGAATTTTCAATAGCAAGCATGAGTGTTGAACTTGTGGATAAACCTCCATTGTCCACAACTTGTCTTGCATTGTGCCACTGATGGTACCACTGGCAAAAGTATTTTAGGTGCTTGATCAGCCATTGTTTCTTTATAGTTTGCTGGCTAATCTTGTTGGAGGCATTATTACAACTTGCTTGACAATGACCCTTACTTTTGCATTTCTTATTCTGCATTAATTAATATGCTTATGTTTATTATAGTTAATTTCAGTGCTGGTCAAACCATTCACACTTGGACATGTTGTATGACTTTCAAACAAGGATATGTGTACATCTATGAATGCACAATTCGCTATGTTAGTGGATAGTTGCATGCATAAAGAGTATATCTGCATGCACATAAGCCAGTTATGATCATCTTAAGACCTGAGCTCTCAAATATTAGACGTTTATGTAGAGCTGTGTTGTCATCAAATGCAATATGTATGCACAAACTTAAATGCCATTTCTGAAAAAAGAAGAACGTGCATGGAGTAATCTTGACTCAAAGCTAAATTCAAATAATGTTGGTATATAGTTCCTGTAAAATATTTAGAAATTAAACTGCTTTCTATGGTGTGTAGTTACATTTTAAGTTATATTCTTTTTTTTTTAATACTAATTTTCATTCTTCTTCTAGTAGTAATGAAAGATTTGGCTCAGAAGCATTTGAAGTCAAATTGCAGCTTTAAATTTCCACTTGTCGTTGCCAGGTACTAACTCTAAAATAACTCTTTTTACTGAGAACCCTTCCAAAAGGTGCAGCTGTGTGCTGGTTTCATCTTGCACTTTGTAGCTGTGTTGGCAACCCTCGAACGTAAGGTATGCTCTCATTTCCCACATGGTGCCGTTGCCTTAGAGCTGTTTAGGCCTGTCTGTATCAGGGAGAGGGAAGAGTTTGCAGATTGGAGCGAATGCTGGCTTGTGGTTCATCTCATTGGTTCTCACTGTGGCAAGGTAAAAATAGAGCTAGTGGAAAATCCAGCTTTTATCATGTGTTATCAGAAGCTTCCTTACTATCTGGAGACCCACTACCAGACTTGTGGCTAGAAAGAAGACACGAAAACTGTATGACAGCTTTTCGGAACCTTAATATTTTGGAGACCGTGGAATTTCAAAAAAATTACCGGAATTTGGGGGAAAAAATGATTGCTTTAAGTGAAAAACTGATACCGGATTGTAGCAAAGGGATCTACAAAGTTGCTCAGATTCTTAAGAGTGGATTTGGTTCTCCAAACCTCTGTGCTGTGCTACAGCATGCTTCAAAGCAAAAGATACTTTTGAAATCAGGTACTAAATGCAGATTGCATGTGGGCTTTTGTTCTCTTCTCTTTTACTAAAACTCACCTACCTGAAAAGTTTTCCTTTTCCTCTGTAGATCTTAATACGCATGCTGAGTTTTCTTCTGGAACACCTAATCTAGAATCAGGACTTCTTCAAGGATATCTTGTTTTCTAGCTCTGGGAGTCAAATTGTTTTTTTTTTTCAAAATTAGGTGTAGTTTTCTTCAGTTTAGCCTCTGCCATTTCCTCTCAGCATTTTGAAATTGAAGGGCACTGTTCCCAAACTTGGCTGTCTTCTGTGCAAATGTTATAAACTGGCTTCAGTTCTATAAGTACTGTTAATTCTTTTTTTTCCAACAGATGTGTGTTTCGTGAGGCCTTTCGCCTTTAACTGAACATAATTTTCTATTTTGTATAAAAGTTGGGGAGTTTAAAGTACAAGTCAGTATGATGCTGTGAGTTAATTATATTGGAGATGGCGCAATGCGTAGGAAATCCTAGAACAGGTGGGAGGTTAAGTGATTTTGATTTGTTAATGCCATCTCCTACATGCTGATGAAGTGAATGTTTTTTTCAATGTTGCTGAGCACTATACCTGTGTGACTTAGATGTATTCTTCTGTCACTGCTGCATTGAAGGTAACTGCAGGTTTTGTACCTGCCATTGTGTGTGTGTTTGTGTCTTTTTGCTGTAGAGCTTATACTCACCAGAGTGTGCATATAGTATTAAGAGAGGTGAATATCCTAAGTTTTCAGTCAAATACACAAGTATTTTACAGTTTATGTATTTATGGAATAGAATGTCATTATTTTAAAGGCTCTCTTCATATCTAAAAGTTCAGTAATGTCTCTGGTAGATAGAAATTTCCAGACTTGGAGAAAAGGGCTGTAGGGAGGAAGAGGCATCAGAAATCCTCTGAACTCCTAAAATTTTAGTATTTTTCCAATTGCATATTTTAGGGTAGCAGAGGAGTGTTGGAAATCTTTCCTTTTAACCAGTGTGACATTTGCTTTACATACATATGTTCTGTAGACATTATAGATTTTTGCATAAATATAATGGTAAATGCATAGCTTCCAAAAGCCTTTCACTTTCCCTAAGAATATTATTGATCCAAGAATACTGTACAGCAAAGAGATTCAGTAACAGATTATGATACAAACCTAGTTTATAAGCTAAGATCCTGCTTAAAGTGTAGGTGAAAAGCATGGAGCGTCAGGTAGGTTGCAGGAAGAGACACTCTCTGTTTAGATAATCTGGATAAGGTCTACATCCACCCCATTCTTTATGTCCCATGGAGACAAACCATTTTCTGTAGTGTCTTTCTTCACCCTGCAAGGGCTTCTACCCATGAGCTGAAGTCCTCCCCTGACATTGCGTTCTCCTTTTTCCTTTGCTTGGACTTCATCCCTCATGTAGAAAATCTAAATCTAGTAGGAAATTGAGTTCTTTTTCTAAATACACCTTGTTTATAGGTACTTGAGTGTATCTCTTGCCATCATTTCAAGGCACAGTTTGGTTAATGCGAGAAAGTATCATTCTCTGCTGCTTAGTAGCCTGGATGGACCATCCCTAAACTGCTGAGCTGTCACCTGAAATGTTTCAAATGTCTGTCAGGTTTGACTTCCGTCCTCTATCTCTATTTCTCCTTCTTTGTCTCTCCTTTCTTTCCTCAGTTTCAGTTAAGACTGTTGACTGTTGCTGCACGCTGCCTCCAGCTGGAATTATGAGATGAGCAATTTGTTCAGAGATGATGCAATTTCATTGCTGTTATGCAAGAGGGAGAAAGGTACTTAATGTAACTAGCTACCTAAGGGAGTTACTCTCATAAGTAAAAATACGTAAACTCTGTTCTTAAAACCTGTTCTTCCTCTGCTACCATGTAAGGGATGCACTTTATGCCCTTAGCATTCTGTGAATCTATTGGTATCTCGTAATTTGAGTATTTTCATAGCATACCCTTTGGTATGACTCTGATCTGATCTTTCATTTATTCTTTCAATAGATTTGCCCTCATCATGAGACAGATTCATAGTCTGGGGTTGAAAGGAACTATCTGATCTGAATATTACAAATCAAATGGTCCATATTTCAGCATGCCTCAGCAGAGGCTGCTTGGAGTGCAGCATCTTCCATTTGAGCCCAACTTGTGTTTGATAAAGCACATGTGATGTTAAGCTAAAAGAGGTGTTCTGATGGAACCTGAAAGTGGTTTGAAAAAGAATTGAAAAGTCCATTCCTTCCCTGAGTAGCTTGTTCTGCTTTAATAACTATACTTGGAGATCAGCTGGTCAGCTACACCTATATAACATGTGCTTTTTTTAAATTTAGCTTTTAATCACGGTGTTATACTAAGTCAACTATCTGACAAAACTTTAGAATTTATTATGTCTACTCATTTGCATTTCTCAGCTAACTGTGGTGCCACCAGGGAAAGAAGTAGTGTGGGTTTTTAACAGAACCTATCCTCTAAAAAGCTATGCAGACAATCCTTAGTTGCAGTGCTCTCTTTTATTGCTTTATCATACAAGTCTAGTATCAGGTTTTCCTTTATTTTGCCCGGGATTGATAATGTAACTAGCATGTAGTCAACTTACTTGTACTTTCAGAGTGCGGATCGGGCACTAGAACTTTTTTGATCCCCATGAATTGCTCTGATTTTCCACGAGTCATTAAAAAGTAACGTCAGCAGGCCAGAGATCTGCTTAGGCAACTCTTTTGGGACTCCTGAATGCTCATTTTCTGGGCCTCCGAAGTTAAACTGTTATCACTAACAGATGTTTTTCTAATGTCCTTCTCAGTTATGAATGGACTGGAAAGTATTCCATCATTATCATACCATCATTCTGCTTCTTTTTGCAAGGGACATGTCTCAGTGTCCCAGTATGCTCCACTTCCATTACTAGTTCATAAATAATTATTATTTATTGTCCTTCATTTCTCTCCTCAGTTTTCTGCACTTCCAAACTTCTGTACCTTCCTTGCTGTCTTAACACTTTGAAATTATTTGCATTTTAGGAAGTTATATAATTGTTGCTTCCAAATAGGGTGAATTCTCAGCCAAAATGGTCTGCTTTCTCTTTCTCATTGTGGTATATTTAATTTTTTGGCTATCTCAAAGTTTTTAATTAAAAACACTCTATTCATATTTTGCTGTTGTGTTTTTCTTTCTTTTTGTCCTTCTACTTAGTTATCCTCATAATTTTGTTCAGTTTCAGTCTTCTAGAAATACGGTGTGTGTATGTGTGTGCATGTATGTATACATAAGCATGCAGGCACATAGGTGCATGTGCGTTTAAGAATTGCTCTCTATTTGTCCATGGTGAGTTTAATTGGGCAGAGATCACCATTGCTTAGGCAACTGGCAGCTTTTACTTCAGTGATTAAGCTTTGTTTATCAGTCATAATCCATCAAACTATGCCAGATGTTTCTGGCAGTAGTTTAATAATATCTTTATATAAATGTTTTTGCTTTCCAAGAGTTAAACAGGACTGCTCTAAAACTTTTGAATTACTCTTTTGGCAAAAGTAGTGCATTTAGGGATAGATCATCCCTCACATCACAGAGCCAGAACATTCCTTTATATAGTATGTTCTCTCCATGAAGAAACTAGATTGCGTGAAAACTGACTTTGTATAAAATCTGTATGCAGGTTTGTTTGAATCTGCAAAATGTCCCTTTCTGATTATACTGCTATTTATTCTTAACCAGTCATTGTAGAAAAGAAAATTCTTCCTTCAAAAAAACTATACTGTTAATAGCATTATGCTTGAAAATTGAAAGCAAACAGAAGTTATTAAACTTGTGTATGAGTGTGAAATACTTGTTTCTGCTGTAATTTCAGGCCTTTGTAAGTCTGTTTTACCCAGGAAATCAGAAACTCCCAGATGGTGATGTGTTTAGCTCCCTCATCTGGTGCACACGGGATGTAAATGTTTCAGACCAAAAGATATTTTCTTTTCTTCCTTGCATTGTATTTCTGCCCATCCATAGACTGCAAACTTTTACTGTGTTATCTTTTCCTAGGCAATATGGAGAGTGATTCTAGGACTGACTGAGGTCCCTAAAAGAAAATGCTATAAAAATGCAATTGTAATCAATTTTATTCAGCTTTCTGATTACTTGTGGAGTGTTCTTGTTTAGGCCTGACAATTGGGATGTTTGTTCCATACTTAAAAATTAACTGGTTGCATTATATGTCATGACTTTAATAAACAGAAATTGCATTCAGCTGTAGCTTGGCTTATTTTTCTTCTTTTTCTTTTACAGCTTTTTCACTTCCAGATCTTACGGAGCAGTTTGCACCTCCTGATGTTGCTCCACCAATTCTTATCAAGATAGTGGAGGCAATTGAAAAGAAAGGTAGGCTGAAGAATGATGTACCAAGGTTTTTTGTTACATATGTGAGCCAAGACTGCAGAATCAGATCCAGAGCTGGCATATCCTCTTTCTAGAGCTGCTAAAGTAATGAGATATAAAGTAATCTCATTTAAGGTTTATTGCATTGGTTTCTGCTCAGTAGAGGCTACTTGGACTGTAGAAGCAAAACCAAAGCTTACCTCAAATGACATTTAATAACTCAACTAAAAGTATTATTGAAAGGTAAGGGAGAAGGGTTTGGTATTGCTTTGTTTTTTCTAACTGATAAGCACCTTAAGTTGGTTAACGGAAATGCCATCATAACATTGAATTGGATACACAGCCAAACAAGTAATGTTTTGCCCCAAAGCAGGAAAAAGTAGAATTAAGTATGACAAAGTTACAAGAACTGGTTTTATGCTTCAGGAGCCAGTTCTTTTTTGCTGCTGTATGCTGAACCAGCCAGTGTTATTTTTTTTTGCTCTCCTGCTTTCCCATATTGATGTCTCTCCACCCTTTGGAGGCTTTCCCCTTTCTTGTGCTATGTCTTGCCTCTTTTGCCCTGTTTCTCTCCTCCTGACTCTTCCTGTGATGTCACCTTCGTAGTCCTGATGAGGTAAGGAGCAGCTTAGTGGGTCCTGCTCATTCAGTGGCCTTACAGCCAGGGAGCGAGAGGACAAGTGGTATCCTGATCAGACTCAGGCTGCTGTCCTTGGGGACATAGGTTCTCACATACTGCTCTGACACTTTAAGAGAGCATAAGCCTTTCCTGAATGAGTAGGATCTTGCTAGTATCAATGAGAAGGGCCAGTATTTAGCAACAATTTGCATAAGCAACCACTGCTTCCACTGCACGCTTCTCCACCTGAAAGACCTAGTGTTTCCAGCTGGCATGTAGAGTGTAAAGGAAGATGTTGCTCCCGTGTTGCTCCTGCACGCTGTTTTCTTCCCTGGGGTATGTGAATCTGTTTCCTAGTCCTGGCCTTCTACAGCCAGCCCATGGAGAGTTGTACAGAATACGTGGGACTGCTGGCATCTCTGATCTTCCTTGGCCAGCTGTTTCTGCAGACCCAGCAGTTTGCATGTACAAAGAGGTGTCTTACAGCCTTAAAAAGCAATCACATTCCGTAGTGTGATAGGTGGATGGTGGTGGGAGAATGTTGCTAATTTATACTGTATAATTTGAAGAAAACAGAAGTATGTTGTGTCATGGCAACAGTCACTGGAATATTAATGTATCCCATCGATTTTGTTCTGAAGGTCTGGAGTGCTCAACTTTGTATGGAACACAAGGCTCAAGCAGCTCAGCAGAATTAAGACAAATTCTTGAATGTGGTAAGTACAGTTCTCTTCCTTAAAGCACTAGACAGATTTTGTGGTCAGACCGCTCCTCTTCTCTTTGTTCCCCTACTCAGCTTATATATATGTGCTGGTTCTGAATAATATAATATCAAAAAGACATAAGTAAAGAAATTAAATATAAGTAAAAAAGGTTTCTAACTTTTACACTTAATATGAAAGGTATTTTTCACTTTTACAGGTTGTCTTTTTTTCATGGCTTCACTGCACGTTTTTTTCTAAGAATAATTATTTTAATCGTTTCTTGGTCACTTGCTTGTTCAAGGACTGACAATCTAGCTGTACAGAGAAAAACAAGGTGTTTTGTTCAGAAGCAAGATGAAGATAACTACTCCTGTAAGGCTGCAGGTTATTATTTTGTAAACAAATGGCCATTTGTTTACATACAGTTCTGTGTGTGCATTTTTTTGGTCCAGTAGGTGGAGAGGCAATAGCTGCACATTCCCTGCCTGCTACAGAGATGATGCTGGACGGGAAAGAGAGAATTGAATTAATGTTGCTGCAGTAGGCTGGGTTCTCAGGTTTTGGACAGTAAAATGCAGCTACACCACTAACACCACACAGCTGTTCAAGTTTCCTGAAATATATTTCCTTCTCTTTTTGGTACTCTTTATTTCTACTTCAGGTCAGAATATACTGGCTTGGCAACACTCAGTTGCACTATGAGAGACCAGGAGATACTGTAGGAGGAGTTGCTTGACCATGACTTTGCAAGTTGGGGTGCAATGTGGGGTGTGAGCTTCCACTTGCATAAAAGAGCACAAAAATACAAGGGCTAGAAAATGAAACTGGTTACATGCCACGTTGCCAAAGGGACAAAGGAAGCCAACTCAAACTGTGAATTAGCTCTCTTCATTTTTAGTAATTGCAAATATTAACAAAATGAACAAGAGATGATACTATGAGTTGTCTGTTCCTTCAAATCAAAAGAGCATCCTGTCCTCTGCTGATTGTGGTGGGAGTGAAGAAGTGTAAGTGCAGCAAGCAGGGAGAGGAGATATGCACATGGTGCTAGCAGCCTAAGCCATATTTTTAGTATTGTAATTATATTTTTCAGTCTAGATAAATCCAGATTTTCTGTGGCACCAATGTGAATGTATCTCTTAATTTATCTGAATTCCTTTTTAAGTCTTTAAACTGAGGTGTACTTTTATGGAAGGTTCATCTATCTCCTGAGATCAAAAACTTGTGGTTTACATGTATTGTTATTTAAAATGTAATTAGGTTTGAGAAAAGAAAGCAGGACTTTACCCTTTAGTAACAGTGTATCTTTCTGAGTTCTCTTTAAGATAGGATCAGAATCTTCCAGGACAGACCCGGTGCAGTGGGTGTCCAGATACATGGATACAGACAGATCTCATCTCCTCCGCCTACTCTCTTTGAATTAGCAGAGTGCTAATTCAGAGAGCAAAGTTGGCTTTGATCTCAAAAGTTGTGAACTGCCCTAGTGTGCTGTTCTGCTTACGGTTAAAATGCTCTCCATATTAATTGCATAACTGCCTGTTAGCTTCAATACAGTGCTATCTAGCGCCAAAATCAAAGCTGACTTGCATCTGGCCAGCTCGGCAGATGGAATAGTTCAGGTCTGTTTATGACATTACACCCAAAGAGTTGCAGAATACCACAAGTTTATTCTTACTCATGTATTCATTATAATAGTTTGGGATATACTTCAGAGAATGGGTCAACACTGAAAGAACCAGGATTTAACTTGGCTTATGAAATAAAAAACATCCTGGGAGCAACAAAACTAATGAAAACTATTTCTTATGAATTTGTGCTTGGATTCTCTGACACATAATTGCTCTTGTAGAACTCATACCCACACTGAAAGTTTTTTGTCATCTGAGCCATAGTGTCTTTTTTCTGATGTAAATTCTTTGGTGTCTGATAAGAATTGAGCTCATACTGCAAGCTTTCCTTTGGGGAAAATAGAAAGGAGATGGAGGAGCACTAAGTTTCTCACTATCCCCTCTTGACTGCCTTTTTTCACAGTACATGTAGACACACCGCATATCTGATTCCTCTCCCTCCCTGCTGAATTTGATTTAAACTGGCCAGATAGATTCAGGAGTTATTTTACAGGGGACTTGGCTAGCCTAGAACATTGGTCAGCATTAGCACGTCTAAATTCTTGTACCAAATGTAGATCTTTGTAAACGTTTAGACTTTACTGTGCCAGAGTTCCATGTTTTAAGATGAACCCTAACCTTGCTTGCGCTAAGTAAGCGTTTCTGTATTTTCCTATTTTTATTTTTGATGCTGATATTCCTTGCTCCAATGCTAACAAGTAGTCCTTTATGTGACACTCCCAAACCTTAGCCCAAGTCATAACTATCCTGGAAGGATATCAGGTTTTACAAGATAAATCCGAACAGCTGCATAAAACACCAAGCACCCAGTTCTGCACGTGTATATTTGTTTTGACTCACTCACATAAATATTTACAGACTTGGAGCCCCAAGTTGTTAATCAAACTTCCAGTCATAATAGAAGTAGTTACCAGTAGAGAAGCTGCATTTGCCCAAACCCTCGATTCATACTTCTTACACAAAATATTTACCGGGAAAACAGAGACCTGTTAAAAATATTCTGATGTTCCATAATATTGCCAACATGCAGCAAGTCACTACCGTTATTCTGAGTTCAGCCCTGCACTGTATATGACAGAAGGCCACATACAGCTGTGGAAGCCATTTGGTTCATCACATGCCAAAGGCTTGGGCATGGTCTTGAGCACTGTATGTTTTTCATCTCAGAGATGCTTCTTGGTGTCCTAAGTTAGCAGTTTTGGCTTGGTATAAAGCCCTAATATCATGAGCCTGTGGTTTTTTTCCAGTTTCTAATGTCTAAAAAGGATGTTGCTCTTTCCTTTTAGATGCCTCTTCATTGGATTTAGAGACATTTGATGTGCACACTTTATCAGAGGCTCTCAAGAGGTATCTCTTGGACCTGCCAAATCCCATCATTCCAGCAGCTGTTTACAGTGACATGATTTCTGTAGCTCAAGGTATGATTATCACATTATTTCAAATGTCAAACAAAAAAGCTTTTATTAGGATTCCGAATGTCCAGTGGTCCAGCTGTCACCCAGGGAAGATTCTGGGTGAACAGGGAAGATTCTGCACAACCTGGCAGCATCTCAGAAAATATATATACCTTCACAACCTTTGTTGAAAGCTGTTTCAATTCAGATCTAGACATGCATTATTTACTTACCTATTTAGGTAAACATATTGGAAAATATAAGGGATAACACAGTTCTCTTCATTTTAGTAAGTAGCATGACTATAGAAAAACTGGGGGGGGAAATCAAGGATTTATCTGTATGCAGAAAGCTAATTTTTAACTTTTTATCAGTGCTGACAAAGTAAATGTGTTAGAGGTTACGGTGTTCTGCAGTATGTTGGGAGTTGCAGATTATGAAGTGAGAAATACATGCATGTAAGATTCATCATCTACAGTGGTCATTTCAAATAAGTACGGCTTACAGGCTTTCAGCACGTGGGCCAAGTATTCTGTTATATATCTCAGGACAGGATATTGTTACTGGTAACCTTCAAAGTTAGAACACCACCTGTGAGACTTATCTAGTGCATCTCAGAATTACCCAATCATGTGTGACGCTAAACACAAGACAGACTTCTACCAGTACACTCTGAACACATTGTGGTTTTTACCAAAATGCATATCTGTTTCCATTTGACTTTTAAATACTTGTTCTTTATTCTTCCCTGAGCATTTCACTGTTTTCAAAAGAAGAAAGAAGTCTTAGGGCACTAATGAAGGACAGAATTTTTTTTTTTTTGCTGTAAAATTGATGCTTCCAAAGGAGTCGTATAGTTTCATTTTACTTGTTGAATGTTACTGTGCTGATACCAAGAGCCTTTTATCTGTTTGCTTGCAGAAGTGCAGAGCTCAGAGGAATACGCTCAGTTGCTGAAGAAACTCATCAGATCTCCAAATATACCTCCCCAGTACTGGCTCACACTCCAGTACTTGCTCAAACATCTCCTCAGAGTTTGTCAAGCCTCCAGCAAAAATCTCGTGAATGCAAGGTCTCTGGCTGAAGTTTTCAGCCCTCTGCTTTTCAAATTCCAGATAGCAAGGTACGTGGGTCATCTTTATTATGTTTTGTACAGTAAATATGGGTTAATTATATACAAAAGTAAGTCTAATGAATTAATTTTCTGACCTTACTTCTAATGTGGAGGGCGTTGTTGTAAATTTTTCCAATGTTTTTTGAATAATTCTAATGTAAACTTTTGCATTTTTCCTAGTTCTTATTGTCTAATCCATCTCTTGCAGCTCTGATAATACTGAACACCACATAAAAATCCTAGAGGTTTTAATCACAAGCGAATGGAATGAGAGACAGCCTGTACCAGGTAAAAACTATTATTAATTTAAAAAGTTATATACCATTGTTTTCTTAAATATTAAAATTCAATTTAAGGACAGTAAATGCGCGTTGTTTTTCTTTTTTAATCAAACTTATTGCAAAAGTGCATAATTACAGAACTAAGTAGAAGTTGTTTATATGTTCTATAGTGGTGTGCAACATTTGTTTTATAAGAAATTGTCTTTTTCATTAAAATCATTTTAGTACCCATAGTTTGTACAGCCTTAGGACTTTCATTTCTTTTTCAGTAAACAGTGAATAGGAATTTGTGAATTTTTAAGACCTGTAAACCTATAGAATACATATCATACGTGGTGGTGGTGGGGTAAATTCTGGAGATTTTATTTAACTCTAACTTTACTCCCAGGCAAATTTTCTTAGAACTACAATACCCCATAGAGATCATCAGAAGAAAGTAAGGTTTCCCCCTTTATTTACATATATGTATTTTTTAATCCAGAGACTCAAAAGAATTATTTATCAATATCAATAAACAACACGGAAAATACTAAAACCCCATTCAGGAAAGTTAGATTATACTTGTATTGATTCTGTGAGTTAGCATCTAGTTTAGTCAACAAACAGTAAACCCCACCTCTAATTTATGCAAAAATCCCTGTTTTTAAATCACGTATTTGATCGGAGCAAGGCAGAGTTGCTAACTGTGTGCAAATGAAATTATTAATGCTGGGGGACTTTAGATGTTAGCTTAAAGTAATTCATTTTACAGCTTATTAACAGAGAATAGCCAAACAAAGGATAGGACTATGGTGAACAGAACATTGGGCAAGCTGTAGCTCTCACACCTCTTTATTCAAAGTACGAAGTAAAGTTCATGGCAGTAGGATTTGTAGGGCTGCTTCAGATTTGAAGAGCTAGAACACAGCAGCAGAAAAATGCCTTATTTCTCATATTTCAGGTGGGCGCATTGTATAATCCCCTTCATCAACTAATGAAGATTAATTTAAAATGCCTAAGATTTTTGTTCCTACTGCTTTGATCGGAAGGCTTTTCCAACCTTGCCAGCTCTGTTAGTTAGGAACCTTTCCCTAACTTTTATTATACATCTATTTTCAGCTAGTTTATACCTATTTGGTTTTGTTCAATTTTATCAAAATAGTTAGGCATTTCCAGAACCACTGTGTATTTTTCTTCCTAATGCTTCATAACAGCCAGGAGAGTCCAAACTTTTAATGAGTATTTGTCCTATTTTACTAAGAATCAGCAAATAACTGCTAATTGTTAAAAGATTTATTTTCTTTGCCACCGTTAGAAGCCTTAAAAAGCAAAATACATTATTGAATCCTCTAATATTCTAAAGAGTTTGCTAATAGTATTTTTTTAAATTATATGTTTGCAAATGCTTTAGAGTATGTAAATTTATATGGCTAGAGGCACTGATTGGGAGGTTACAAAGGTAGGGTCAACAGTGAGAGTTTCTTAAGTTTCAAAGTGAGAGTTTCTTAAGTTGCACTTTAGAGATCACTTGGTTGCATATCATCCTGAGTTGCTTCATATGAGGAAAGTATAAAAGTGAAATGTGTTGATGTTAGAACTACTAATGAGGACAAGGATTCTAGTCATCTTGAGAGTATCATTAGGGCGCTTGAAGAAATGTGGCTCTATTCATCAGATTTATAGGGTTTGACACTACATTAATAATTATAATCTAACATCTGCTTGTTGTTAATATTGCTTCTGCATTAATTAATATTTTGTAATGCAATAATTCATTTTGAGGGTCCTCCTGGGATTTTTCATATGATCTGTTACAAAAATAGAACTCCTTCCCTGTGCATTTCAAAGTCCATTCTGGGCAGTGGAATGTTTTTTATTAGAACATTTGCACAGCTATTAATACGCTGAAAAAACCCTCAGATAAAAATTTTCAAGCTTTGTAGTCTATGGTTAGCTAGCCTCTGCTCTTAGGCCTGTAAAGCGCTCGAATAATTTTCAAAAGTTGAGTCTTAACAGAATGTTATGTAAGTTTACAGGATTAGGACACGAGTCCGTTTTCCACACCAAAATCATTCAGTAACCTGATCATCTGAAGTGCTCTGTTTTTGTAGTTCTCATAGAAGACTCTAAGATGTATTTTTCAGAATTATCATCTTCAAGATTATTGCTTGTAGTGGCTTGATTTTCCATAAAAATTGTTTAGAGACATTGTAATAAAAGGAAGATTCCCAGAAAAGATAACTTATTTGTCATATAAGTGTTCTGAGAATGACAATCTATAATAGAATTTTTAAAGTGCAGAAGTTAAGTCGTCTTAAGGAGAAAGAATCTTACTTGTTGAAAATAATGTAATGACAGCTAAGCCATAACAGGGAAGCCAATGCTGCCAGGTTTCTTCTCTTTTTCACAGGCTGGAGTGATAGCTTCCTCCCTGTTATTCTCAAGCTTCCTTCCTTTCTGTTATTCTCAAGCCTGGATGAAAACATTCTATCTAAAATGAGCTGTGCATGAAGTTTTAGTGGTATTTTACACAGTACATAGATACATTAAATGTAGTGTTGGGAGATAACTGATCTGAATAGGGAGGAGATCTTTGCACAACTGTGGGTTTTTTTCTTATCGCATCACCCACTAATTATCCTTCTTGCCTTAAAGCAATAGAAAATATGCAATTGGACTTTATGTCTTAATATGTCTTAAAATTAGTAGCTTAAGTTGGACATCTTTAATTGGACATCTTCTAGCTAGAGTGATGCTTTGCACACCATAACGCAAAAACAGGAGTTACTCCTAGGCCATTACCTGATTTTTTTATCACAGAACAACTCTGGACTGATTTTTTTTTTTTTTCTCTGTCACAGTGTTCAACAGCAAACTATGCATTTTAGTTCATGATTTAAAATAGTGCTTAGCCCTCCACAAAAGTTGAAGTACTGAAGTTAAAATACCTGTTGTGCCTATGTGTGTAGTAGGTGGAGACAAAGTAATGTTGCAGGAGAAGTAAGATTGGAGAAGTGGTTGGTGTTTTGAATAATTGGTAACCAGATCCATTTTCTGATCCTGTCTCCTTCTTTGAGTTTATCAGTAGGAGAGACAAAAGATGGTGTTAGTGAGCAAGCTAGGTGATTTATCATCCCGTTTTAACACCCCAACTTGATGAACAGCCACAAAGACATTAATTTAAAGAATAATGCTGATTTTACAGTCAGAAACAAAGTGCATGTCTCTAAATATGCTATTCAAAACAGTAGTATTTGAAGAAAATATCTTAATTGTAACAGATTATAGCTAACAGTGCTGCTTATGTCTCACAGAATCTCACATATCATATAGAGGTGTGAAGGCACATGTGCTTTTAGAGGTAAATATTGAAAAATAGGCTATATTTGTAGGTATAGAAGACTGGATATTTTTTTCAGTTCATTTTCAAGGATCATAAAGGCTCCTGGCTTTCCCGTCTGGAGGAGATCTGCCCTGGATGCAGGTCCCAGAGCCATCCATGGGGCATGGCAGGTGCTCAGGGCAGCGCAGTCGGTTTGGAGCTGGTAGCTGGGAAGGCAGGTCGTACAGAAGAAGGTGGGGCAATGGGAGAGTTGGGAGGGGATTTTTGCAGGGAACTCGGGGAGATGGGGGTCCTCTCAGGGTCAGGGGGTGTTAAGGAGTATGGAGTGGCTTTGGGTGTGTGAGATTAAGGTGTGTCTTATCACAGGAAGGCAAAGAGGAAGGGGGACATGGCAGGAGAGCGAGGGGACGTGGGGAGCTGGTGGCATTGTGGGGAGATGGGCTGGTGAGGAGCAGAGGAAGAGCTACTGCAGTGGCGGGAAGGAGCTGCCATCCTGTATGGATGAACTGAAGCCTCTAATGGCCTGTGCACTAACTCAAGCTGAGCTGCTTCATCTATCCCAGTTTACTCAAGTTTCCCAGGCTTGTAAATAACGTTGTAAATAATGGCTCAAGCTGTGAAATATTGCAGTTTGAAGCATGAAGAAGTAGGTTTTACTACTTACAGGGTCATAGCTAAGAATGAGTGAGGTAATGAGACTGCCTTACACTTAACTTCTCACTTGCTGGTGATGGGGTGAGAGTCCTGGCAGTATCCCCAAGGTGCAGACACTTTGCTTTTTTGCTGCACAAAATATTAGCAAGTGTGATAGCATTCCTCTTGGAATTGGACACAAAGCTCCCCTAGACTGCTGCGGTGGTCAGGCTCAGCCCACAGTCCTGTCGGTAGTGTCTTGGGGATACAAACAAATATGTAGGAATGCTGTCCCTTGTCAGGACTTTTCTGCATCATGTCACGGGCTTGGCTGGACTGTTGGCAGCACCAAGCGTGGTTTGGAGTGTGCAGAAGGCAGTATGTCCCAGGGAGAGCTGATGTCGCACGGGAGGGATATTGTGTGTCCGTGCCTCACCCAGCAGAGGGCTCCCCTTCTAAGCTAATAAAAATCAGGCTTTATACGCGATTTAACGGAGAGAAAAATGCTTTGTTAATCACCATACCTAGGAATGCTGTATTCTTGGTTTAGGTTTTGACAGTAGTCTATGCTTTATGTTTCTCGATACCTAATTGAAAGTATTTGGTAAAACTGAAACAACATGTACGACGTTATTAGAATTTTTTACAGATTGATAGATGTATGTATTTGTATGTAAGTATGTGTAACACATGCATGCAAGGCTGTCAAACCTGATCAGTTCTCTTCCTGTTTCATACATCGTTTTTTAGAAAACAAAATGCTTTATAGATAGAAGAACACTGTGAGCGTGACTGCAAAAAATAGTAGGCTGCTGACTTTCTGCAAATACAAATCTGTAGATTCAATGGGCACCACTCAAGGTTTTGAAATTTAAATTTAAATAAAAGTTAAGATAGGGCAATTGTGTGAAAATGCATGTGTGTACATGCCAGTATCTTTTTTTTGACAAGACACTTGATTCCCTTCTGCAGGATGATTAGAAACTCATTTTTGCACAAGGCACTGGAATCCGAACAAAAAAAAAAAAATTGGACTTAGGAACAAAGGCTTATCTTTTATCTCTGTGTGGGTACCTGTGCTTTTTAAAATGGTAAACAATTCAGCGAACGAGGTTTGGGTTGTCTTTTCTCCTTTGAGAACATGCTTCTGTATTGTAGCCCTATAAACCAAGAAGTGTTATCAACCTCTTCTGTAATTTTAACAGTAAATAGGAGGTGTATCAGTTACTGTCAGAAGTTGGATTAATTCAGAAACACAGGTTACCATCTCCTTACAGTAGGCTGTACCTTTATGACTGTGCTGCTTTAAATTATATATAAAACTGACAATTGTTCAAGTAGGCAAAGGCTAAAAGTAGAAAAGCAAGGGATTGTTATAGGTGAAGCTAATCAATCAACTATAAAACACCGAAAATGTACTGCAGATATTTGGGATTTCATTATGAGGTACAAGTGGGTTTGGTATGTTGTAGCATAGGAGGATTTTGGTAGGTGGAGTGTTCAGGAGGTGAAAACTTTTCAATGCCATTTGACTGCCATAAGGAGCACAAGCTGATCTCAAGGAACACAGCTACTAGAAGTTCTTACTGTTTCCAGCAAGTGGGAGGAAAATATTAATCCCCTTCTCTTCTTTCTCTGAATTAAATCTTGTGGTCTGCTTCTCCTTTCGCTTTGAATTTATTTCCTTGTAAAAGTATAGCTGGCAAAGAAGTTAACCTCTGTAGGCAAAGAGGAGCAGGCTCTTCAGTTGCTGCTCTGTTTGTTTAACAAGTCTGATCTCCACCAAACACTGAGGCAAGGAAAATATATTTGACCTAAAGTGCTCCCTCTCTCTATACAGTCCCTTTCCCCGCCTGCCTGCCCAAGAAATGAACAATCCTGACATACTGGAAAACACCATGGGTATGGACAGGTGTTTTTTCTACTATTTTCAGTTTATAGGAAATGGATAAAATGCCTCACGTCATGCTAAGGGTCTTCAAGCAGCACCTGTATTTGTGATCCAGCTTGTGTAGGAGGTGATGCTGTGCTTACAAGCACACTATTTTGCTTGCACAGGGCTGCTCTGAGAGTTGCAGCTTTTTTCAAGGAAGATTTTTATTCGTTTTTTTTTCTGCAGTAAGTTAGCCACTTCCTGTATTTGGCTGTTCATGGTGTTTTCTCAACTTTAATACTGCACTCAGCAGCCAGTGACAGAGACTATTTTAAGGCCTCTTACAATGGTCTTCTCATTTACTTAGCTAAAATGAGAAAGTTACCCCTGCATTGGCCACTTGTTAGCTGATGACAACTTTTACTTTGAATCTGGCTCCCCCTCCCCCACATGAAATCCCTGGCTCAGCAAATATTTGAACCTGCCCAAGTTAATCATGAAACTGAGATCTTTATCTGAGAGAGACGTGCAAGCTACCGAGGGCGGTGATGGTTTTTTTTTTTTTTTTACAGTACTAAAGTCAGGTTCACTTTTTAATAATGAACCAGAGTAAGTGGATACCTTCTGCACAGCACAGAGCTTTAAGCAGTTAAGAAGAGAGAGAAGGCTTGGATTTTCTCACTGCATGTTACAGCTTTTTTAGGGATTTTTATGGAACATTGGTTGGAAAGCAGAGCAATCTCTTTTTCAGAATATTTTTTTCTTCATTGCTTCAGAGGAGCTTCCTAGTAAAAGGAGGTTTTGGGGTTTTTTTTAAGCAAGATTTTTATAAGAGGAACCCAATTAATTTTTCAGGTTATTGGATTGTATTTTCAGGCTGTATTACAAGGGCGAGCATTTGCAATGCATAATTTACAAAGTAAGTGATTTTGAATTTCTGTGTGTGTTTTCTTCATCACCTCGTAGGATTATTTTACTATAACTGGTTGCCAGGTAGAGCTTTCATGGTCTTAAGATACATGAATGAAAGTCAAGTACCTCAGTACCTCTCCAGGTTATACAGGGAATGGGGAATCGCCTATCTGCCTCCTCTCTTTTCTTGCCTGCAAGCTAGGCTAGTCTGAGCACTAACCTGATTATACAAGTGTGGGCAGTCCAGAATTCGGCCACCAGTGAAACCCTGGAGAAGTGATTTTTCCTGAAAGCCTTTATTCAATGGAGTAGAAAAATCTTACTGGTCCCACATGAGACCTAAGTGCAGCAATGTAGTCTTTGTAGGAAATCTTTATAACCTAATTTAAATGATTACTTTGGCAACTCAACTGTTTGGGTAGCAGGTGGGCTAAAACCTCCAAGTTCAGTGTTTGGACTTGTGTCTGGGATGATTTTAAGTATCCTATTTCATTTTGGAAATGGAAGGAATCTTTGGAGCACGTCTACCTAAACAGGGAGGGGAGAGTCTGCTTCAGAATGAATTTAAGCTTATTAACATATAAAGCAAACTAGCATGCATTTTTTTGTAGCTGTTGGTACTCCAGACGTGTTCTTCTATGTTAATGCTTGTCTAAAAGGGGTAAGCTGCTGAGGGGCATAGAGAGAGGATGGATATGTGTGAAATATTTGGGAAGGATATAAATTGTGTTAATTTTTTTAATGAGTATTTGTGAGATAGAACACATTTCAGCCACACCAGGATTTCTTATGATGTAGGCACAGATAGTTGCTACAGCTACTCTTTGTTGTGGTTATTTTTGGTATCTGGTTTTCTGCCCCCATAGATTATAGTGAGTGTAAAGTATTCACATTACTTTATATAGCGTTCTGCTCTGGAATTAATAGTCTATTCTGTGTATGTTTCTTCCAAGAGGTCTGAGAGAGTTACAGTCAGCGATGGGGGGGAGTTAAGAAGGAGTATTTCTAAATGGTAGGAGGATACTAATGACAAAGTCAAGTGAGGAGGGAGACACTGACAAGGGACTCTTGCTTTTAAAAACAATCAACTTGATAAATATCTCAGTGAGAACAGGGTAGAGAAACAGTGTGAAAAGGCAGACTAAATCTTGTATCCTGACAGACTGGCTTTTTATGTTCAGCAAAATCACATTTCAAGATCTTGCTCAGTTTTGACTTTCTTCCATGGTTTAGGCAAGTCTACTGAATATAAGATTACAATATTTGGGGTTTGGATTTCAAAATGAGTTAATCTAAATTGATTGGAATTGTATTTTATTACAAAATGATAAGGGGGGGAAGACATGTCTGCAGTAAGCACATTTTATATAATAATACCAAGTATATCAGACCTGTGTGTCCATTAAAATAATATAAATCTGCACAGTTTAAAACCATAATCCATATTTCATTATGTGGAGATATATATGCCTGTGTGTATGTATGTGTAAAATGGGTGTGTAATGGATACACACACACACAGAGTCATGCTCTTTTCCCTTCTGCATCTTTAATATGTACGGTAGGTCCAGAAGCCTTTTAAAGCTTTTTGAATGGTAAACTTCAGGCATCCAAGCAGGAGAATTCAACTGAGATGTGACCGACCTACTTCTAAAGGGAGCTGCCCTGTGTGTGAGTGTGTGTGTGTGTGTTTTGTGTGCGCGTGTGTGTAAGAGCTACGTGCTGCAGCATATCAGCCTTTTGTCATCCTGCCAGGATTGGACTGTACCATGCTGCAAAGTCAGGAAAAGGAGCCAGGGAGGCGGGTGAGGAGAGCCCACTCGCTCCTTTTGTTTGTAATAGCAGGTTTATATTGCAGTACTGCTAAATGTAGATTCTTTCTGAAACTGAAATTGTTTTAAGATTAATGTAGAACAAAATGATGAAACAGGAGTGGTCTGGTGACATTATTTTGACATGATTGGCTGAGGATTATGATGTAATAGGTTACAGTGCAGCCCCTTATAGGTTTTAAAATGAATTCCAAGACACCATTACAAAGGGAGCCTGAGTCTTTTCTTGTATCTGAGCTTACTCAGTGAAACTCATACAAATGTACAATACTGTTTGGAATATGGAAGAACTGGATATAGAATATCCTAAGACAGATATAAATTGTGGCACAGACTTGATGTTTTACATAGAAATGGATCCACCAGGTAAAACTGCAGTCTTATTATGGAAGACTTAATTAATTTTGGTCTTTACAATAGCTGCTGAAAAATTCTTAGTGGATATGTAGGATTTCTTTACTTTGTCATTGATACAAATAGTTTTTAATTTTCCTTTTTTTCATAAATTAGAATTAAATTGTGGTTTAGTGCATGGTTATAGTAATTAGAATCATAATCTGTAGAAATACCTGTCTGCTTACTTAATTGAATTTTTACTGAAATGACCTGTTTCTGTTTTTATTATATTCTGCCAGACGTAGTTCTAGTTCTGCTATTATATCATAAAAATTTTGTATTCCTTTTACAATTATTTTTGCTATCTCTATTCCACAATGTGACTAAAAGGAGATGCTGTAATAACACTTTTATCTCCTGAAACAGTGATTATGAATCAGTTTTGGATTTTAGATTTTAAAATCTAGCAATATTAATTGAATACCTCATATTGCATCATTTTTTCATATCATATAAAAATATTATGCTATCTTGATATTCACTGCAACTTTAAAAACATCGTCTTTTGTAGCCGGTCATAATATATAGGGCAGGGACATTCGTAAGAAATGATGTACTTACTGGAGAACTAAAAGAGCTGGGTTGATCTTTAATCCTGATTCCAATGTAGTCCCCCTTGCTACTAAGTCAGGAGTGCTGCAGTATCTTCTCTGGCACCCACTGGTATACATATGCAGCTTTGACATTGAGAAGAGGGGGATGTGGTTTTTAATCAGTCCTGGCATTTGGAACACAATTTATTCTGTAGAATACTAAGATTAACACAAGGGATATTTGGGTCACAGATGGGTTTCTTAGAGTGTTTTTTTGGCAAATCATTGCACAGAATGCTGAGGATCACAAAAACCCAATTCTTCTCCTTAAAATATACAGTATTGCTGTGGGTTTGCATGTTTTATTACTCGGCTTCTAGGTAAGGAAGCAGCAACATTCCTCTAAGATCATTACATAGGAGGAAAAAAAAAATTTTACATTTTTTATTATTTATATTCACCTGAAGATAGTGGAAGAAGGTAAATGCAAACTTCAGAATTTTTTGTTCTCAAATGCTTTCTTCACAGGGGGTGGAGATGAGTATGGTGTTATATTTTGCTTAAAATATATTATTGCAAGAGTAACATACTTTTTTGAAACAGTACATCTTTGTTGTTGAATTATATTGTTTTCAGTAAAATATCTTGATTCCTCTAATGTCTTTTAAAGACTGTTAGTGATGGAAAACTCTATTTTGTAACTATTTTTTTTTTTCTCATTCATGTAATAATGTGTAATTTCAAGGAATATATGGTCAGGTTTTCAATGAGTTATAATCAACTTTTTTTTCCCCCTGTCATCTGCAGCACTGCCTCCTAAGCCACCAAAACCTAATACTGTAACTAACAACGGCATGAATAACAACATGTCATTACAAGATGCTGAATGGTACTGGGGAGATATCTCAAGGTAAATCAGCTCAATACATGTATTTCTTATGTTTGGCTTTATGTTCTTGCTATGCTATTCTGTGTGTATGTATTATGCTTAAGTATAGAAAAATTATAGGTCTAAGAGCCATTTTTAGGATATTTTCCAACAGAAACATTAACGGTTGGTTTTATTCCAAACATGACTAAAAAGTTACTGGCAGTCAGTTAGAATGTCGTATGTGAAATGATTGTTCTGTTACTTTAATACAGCTCTGTGAAACACTAGCATGAAAGGACAACACCAAGAAATAAGTATTTTCTTCTTGTCTTTCACCCAGAACCTCAGCTGTAGGCACAATAGTTAACAAGCCAGACTAACAAGTGCCATATATTAGCAACATTTTTAACTGTACTATATATAGGTGCATTAGACCGGCACTGGCTGCTCCGATTGTGCAGGCTTGTATGAACAAGCAGAAAGACCTTTGCATTAATATAATTTTGTCCAGCAGTGAGAGGACATAGGATATACCATTTTTATATCACAGTTGTTCTCCAGCAATGTTAAATAAGATATTAAATAACTGTATTTATTAATACGGAGACCAAGAAGGCTTGTAAAAACCACTTATTTTAAAACAGAAGAATTTAGAGCACAGTGAGAGGATAAATGAGTGAGAAGTAGCTGGAATAATGGGTTACTTTTGCTTTCATTTTAGAGAAGAAGTAAATGAGAAGCTTCGAGACACTGCTGATGGTACCTTTTTGGTACGAGATGCTTCAACCAAAATGCATGGGGACTACACACTTACACTAAGGTAAGATTAGTTACGCTAGGTCTGTAATACTTGACAGTAAAATGCAATACTGCATTTAAAATACAGTGTTCTTTAGGAAATAGTACTTGAAGTATGCCTAACTTTTCAACAAACTTTATTTGCAGGAAAGGAGGAAATAACAAATTAATCAAAATATTTCATCGAGATGGAAAATACGGCTTTTCTGACCCATTAACTTTCAACTCTGTGGTCGAGCTGATCAACCACTACCGGAATGAATCTCTAGCCCAGTATAATCCTAAATTGGATGTAAAATTACTGTATCCGGTATCTAAGTACCAGCAGGTAATTTGGTCTATTTTCTTTGTGTTTCACTTAAATACAGAGAAATTACTGCAGAGTGGGGAGTCATTTATCATTAAGAACTTCAGCTCTGTTAGTATTTGAAAAAATAAAGTGGGTATAAAAATGTGTATTTTTGTTTAAAACCAACTCCACAGTTTGCATATAAATAATTAAAACTTTAAATACTGCAGATACGTTATTAAGAAATAAACTTCCGTTAATAAATATCCCACTCATTAATGATGAGATATATAATTTTCAGTATAAAGCTGAACACTTGCAATGCAAAATTGCTTTTTGTCATTAATTTCTCATTTGCATATTATGCATCTAGTATATTATATCTCCATATTGATGAAAGAGGAGTCACATTTACCATGTAACTATCTAGGCATTTTTAAGCAGTTTTATCCTGAAAATTTGTGCAATATAATTGTTTCTTTACAAAGTATCTTTCCTTCTGCTCGTCATTCCAGGATCAAGTTGTAAAAGAGGATAGCATTGAAGCAGTGGGAAAGAAATTACATGAATATAATACGCAGTTCCAAGAAAAAAGCCGAGAATATGACAGACTCTATGAAGACTACACAAGAACATCTCAGGTGAGCTAGATTTGAAGGGAGAGTGGAAGATTTCTGTAGATTTAGAAGAGTATTACTGTAAATTCATACTGCCATCTTTGTCCATCCTCCTCCCCCTCCCTTCCGCCACCACTACCATTGCCCAAAAGAGGAAACATATCTGATGTGCTTGCTCAGTGTAGTAGAATCGCTTACTCATGTTTGAACAGTCACCACCTGTAACCTAACCCACCCTGTGCCCAAGTCTGACACCTGCATCCAAAGCAAGCACAGAACTATCTTGATTTACCAACGCTTCCGCATACTGACCTCATCAAGCCGAGTTATGGTTTTCAAGACACATTTACAGGGAAGCTTTGTATTTTATTACTAGTTTTTGAAGGGTCTGGTTTCTCCTATGCAGGGTAGAGAGATGACGTGTGTAGATACAGTGCAGGAATGAAAAGCTGCCTCTATCCTTCTTTCAACTTAATCAATTATTAGCCAAGTCTTGAAGTGCCAGTGAATTAGTGCTGTTTTACAGACCCAGAAGACTGCTTCTTAAAATGTGCAGGAAATACACCTAAAAATAATTGAAGAAAGGTGGAGAAGTGCAGGCAACTTGAACTAATGACTTAAAAGACTTAGCTATTGACTAGCTGTGTAGGGACAGGAGGATGGACTAGACGACCTCTTGAGTCCTGTGTAGGCCAGTATCTTACACTTTTATTTCAGAAAGCCAGATGTGTCTCTAAGGTCATTGGTTGGTACAAAGGGCAAAGTGCATTGCCATAAGGCTCTAATTATCACAAATAAAACTTATTTATACAAAACAAAGATCATAGCTAGCTCTCTGCCTAGCAGATTTTCTTTCTTTGAAAACCTCATCATGGAAAGCATCATCATGGTAGCCTTTTGCACAGGCCTGTTCTCTCTGTGTTACAAAGCTCTGCAGACAGAATGTGTTCTGGTAAAGAGATACTGAAGTCTTCTGTTGCGATGTACTGAAGTGTTTCTGTGATACAAGCCAATAAATCATCCCCTCTGTCTGATAACAACTGTAATAACAATTATTTTATTTTCAGGAAATTCAAATGAAAAGAACAGCTATTGAAGCATTTAATGAAACAATAAAAATATTTGAAGAGCAGTGTCAGACCCAAGAAAGATACAGTAAGGAATACATTGAAAAATTTAAACGGGAGGGAAATGAAAAAGAAATACAAAGGTCAGTATTTGTATTTGCATTTCAAATTGTATGATTTTGAAGAAAGAAACAATAAGTATAGATCTGCCTAAAACTAAAGCAAGATGGCAAGTTTAAAATTGTTCAGTTGCAAGCAAAGCAAGCCTCAAATGAGGTAGATGTGAACTTGCAAAATGTATAAGCTACATCTAGAGAAATAATCTGTTCTCTTAAGTGTCTACACCGCTAAATAGCAGATTATAAAGTTATGAATAAGACATCATCAGAGTGTAACCTACCACATTATTCCATTTAGAATTATGCACAACTATGAAAAACTGAAGTCTCGAATAAGTGAAATTGTGGACAGCAGGCGTAGATTAGAAGAGGATTTAAAGAAGCAAGCAGCTGAATATAGAGAGATAGACAAGCGTATGAACAGCATTAAGCCAGACCTCATACAGCTGAGGAAGACAAGAGATCAGTACTTGATGTGAGTATCATTATGAATTAATTTTTTAAGATTTTTTTAATTGGTATCCACCTTCTGTGACTAACAATTAATTTTATTTGCAATTATTGTCCAGGTGGCTGACTCAAAAAGGTGTTCGGCAAAAGAAGCTAAATGAATGGCTTGGAAATGAAAATACAGAAGAGTGAGTATTAAAAGATTTAAATATTTCTGGTATTTCAAATCGTCTTACGCAAAAGTGAGATAAAGCGTATTTAATTCCTGGACCACACAGAGGAAATCTCAAGCCTAGGTCTCCAGTAACAGTGCACACTGTTAACACATGGCAGCCTACATCATGCAAGTATTAGAAAGGACTCTGTCTCACGTCCTACTCTCCATTATTCAGGAAAGTGCATATAATCAAGTTACTATATCAAAGCACTGGAATTTAGCCTGTGTCTTTATTCTTACCAGCAAAATAAAGATCGTAAGGTGTTAGTATCTTACAGAGATGCCATATGGATGGATAAATTGTTCAGAAGGTCTCTTAGGCATGGGCAGGCTTTTTCCAGATTTCAAGTGTTGGTACTATGGTGCTATCTAGTATAGTGGTACCCACATTGTATATCACATTGCTGTTGGAGATGCTAAACTTGTATATGCTGAAGAGTGGTCCTTCTCTGGTTTTGTGGTCTGGTTAATTTGTCTGGGAAATGGCAGGATAGTGTTCTGTCATTTCAGCAATTCAGTTTACTATAGGTTCTGACAGGGGCTTGGCTAATGAATACATTTCACTTCATTCCTGGGAAGAAAGCAAAAAGCACCTGGGTGGTGTGTATGTAGACCAAATTTAAACAAAAGCAAGCCACAAAATAATATCAATAGTGTAGTAACAGTGAAGAATGAACAAATAGAAAAACAAAGTTGTCTGAGTAATATTCGTATCAACATTTTCTGCCTATGTAGTTTCCTGTGCACGCCTTTTACACTGCCTGGCTAAACATAAAGCAAAAGCAGCAGACTGACAATGACTGCTTTGTGGATTTACATTCTAGCCTTGTCCACATCTATTTTAATTTGGCTTGGTTTATTGAGTCTCCTACTGTTATCCTGGAAATTGTGCATCTCTGCTGTGGCTGCACTACTAGAAGCAGAGGATAAAAATGGCATACATGTTTTAAAGCCATGTTGTTCACTCAGTCTTAGCACAGCTTAAAGATGGTATGATGGAGAATATGTAGGCACCTGTTTCCAGTAGTACTCTCATCACTTAAACGGTAGACAAAGAACAATGCCAGGCCATACTTTTAACGTAGCATCAAAATAGTAAGTGAAACTGTTTAAAGAAAATCTTCCTTTTCTCTCACTCTGTGACTCTCCTTGCCAGTGAGTCTGGTAAGTGCTCAGGTTTCTGCTGAAAAAGTAAACTTTCAGAATATGACTTTAGAAAAAAAGTTGTAATGCAGAAAAAAACAATATAATGAGCAGCAGGAAAAACAGGAATCACTTTCTCTAGGTGCTGGTTGAAAATAGATCCACTGCTGAATGCATTTGAACATCATGCAGGACAAAGGAGTACGATGGGATAAGGGACCTAGAGAGAGTGTCAACTGAAACAAAAGAACCCTTCTTCTTTCTGAAAAATTGAATTCTGTGTGAGCTTGCTGATTTCTGTAGACTGCTTTGAGAATCTTCAGAAAGACGGAACTGTGGATGAGTGGGAGGTCATGTTTTCTTAGACCAAGGAAAACATTAAAAACCTATTACAGAGAGAATAAATACATTAGCCAAACACAGACTGATTGCAAGCTGAGCAGGAGAGGCAGGGCCCACCAGTGCAGGCTGCTGGTGGAGTGGGGAGCTCTGGAACTGCAGAATACCAAAGTGGTGTCCACACAGCTGAACCAGAGACATCTTCTTTCATGGTGGGCTTTAGCTTGGAGGGTTCTCTGTAACTCTGAATCAGCTTTATAGTTGGTGGCTGTTCTGGTAGAGAAGGCCCTATATTATGTGTTCTTCTTATAATCTGGTTATAAGGAGAGAGAGAAAGCACTCTACTATTCCACCCTTTCCAAAAAGCCATCTCCCCAATAAATAATTAATCTGTCTACCTGTACAACTGCTCATAGCTTTCCTAAGCAGCAGCTGTAGTTGATATATTGCATGATTTTCCATTGACCAAGTGTTCTGATCTTTGGAAATGAAGCTGACTCAGAGGGTATTGATTTCATTGGGCTTGCTATTTACCAAAACAGTGAGCAACGGTAGAAGTATTGAATTGCTCACAGCAGATTCTGAAAGATAACACAGCATCCTTTTATATTCTTATTCAGATTTACATGAGTGTTTTTAAAAGAAACAAGAACCAGAACTTAGATTTTATTTTTATTCAGTGGTTTAAATGGTGCACTATTACATGGTTTACATCCCGGGTTTTACCAGGGAGGCATCCTACTAACCACTGACTTTTTTGTTTTTCTTCAAGTAATATGAAACAGGGACTACGTGATTCATGGATTTTGCTCTGCTATGTGTTTCACAAGCATTTTGTCCTATTTCAACAGCCAATACTCTATGGTAGAAGATGATGAGGACTTGCCCCATCATGATGAGAGAACGTGGAATGTGGGAAATATCAATAGAAGCCAAGCTGAAAATCTGCTGCGGGGAAAGCGAGATGGAACATTCCTTGTTCGAGAGAGCAGCAAACAAGGCTGCTATGCCTGCTCTGTTGTGTACGTACCCTAATTTGTGAATGATGTAACCAACATTTGAGGCACCTACCTTGAGCCAGGGGCAGATAGACACTTGCATATGCATGGATCCCATTGGACCTTTGGGCTTAGAAGCAGACCGACAAGTCCTGAGGCCATCCTTATTGCTGCTCCAGTTCCTACACAGCTCAAACCTGTGCCACTCCCACAGATAAGCCTCACACAGAAGAAGAGAAACCAAAGCATGGATACAGTCCTTTATGTGCAGCTGCTAAGTCCTGCCTATCTCCTGCCTCCCTAAGCTAACACAGTATCTGGGAATTTGGGTTAAACCTAGGCTTTTACCATTATCCCACCATAGAAGACAGGAATTCTATGTAGTGACTAGCATCTTAAGATTGATTGCCAATACCTTATTTTCTAGCTTAACTTTACTGTACTGACAAACTAAAAACTGGTTGCTTTTTTTTCCTCTTTAGGGTGGATGGAGAAGTAAAGCACTGTGTGATAAACAAAACACCTACTGGGTATGGATTTGCAGAGCCATATAACTTGTACAACTCACTCAAAGAACTGGTGCTACATTATCAACACACATCACTTGTGCAGCACAATGACTCTCTCAATGTCACACTAGCCTACCCAGTATATGCACAGCAGAGGCGATGAAGATCTTAATACCCTGGGTTATTTGGTTTTTTTCTAAAGAAAAGATCTGACAACATTAAGGCCTCTGGAGAGAGAAGGCTCCTTTCAGTCTTACTCAAGAATTTGAGCTGCAGTATCAAAGCTGTCTGTCTTCAGATGGGACTAGAGCTTTCCTTCACAACTGCAGTGGGAGAGATCACAGTATTAAGCTGTGAACGTATGTTTCTAATCTGAAGTGCTTTTGTTTTTTTAATTAAGAAAAGAAATACACAAGAGAGAAAAATCCTAACCTGATCTCCCTGCAGGGACATAGAGGCCTTTAACCATGGTGCTTGTTTACGACCACTTCTGAAGCTTTACCAGCTAGAACATTGGATTCTCCAGACACAAGGTGTAAGAGGTCTTTGTCATTCGGTTATTGGAATTTCGTGGTCACGACCTGGCTTGGATTTGGTGTTGCTGCACTCAGTGGATCCAGACACACAGCATTGTGGATTTTTTGGTTTCTAGTGAATGATATGTAGCAGAATGGCACTTTCTTTTCTAAGGACACTTTAAAAGGACTTCAGTTACAGTATCTTGTTCAGAGTAATTGTAATAGCAAAGTGCCAGGAAGTGTTTTGTTTAGATGTTTAAAAATCCTGTTTTAAGAATATATTTAAGACTGAAGAAAACAGGACTTGCAATGGCATACAGTATATAATAATGTACATAGTATGGGATGACTAACTATCATTGATGGAAACTATCAATACCAAACTGCTTCTCTTTTCCCTTTTCTGTTTGCTGAAAGCTGAATTCTTAGACCGTGCTATGCAATACTGAATTTTCTTTAGGCTGTAGTCTTCTCTCAAGCATATCTACAGGTTAAGCTTGTTTTTCTCTCTTGTTTCCTTGTCTTCTTTTTTCTTTCTTTCTTTTGCCTGAGAACATTTTTCCTGATGATTTTTTTTTGTTATTCATTTTGTTGTTTGGTTTTTTTTTTTAATGTACAGGAAGCCAGGAAGAGTTGGCTTCAGAATTAAAACTATGAAATATTTTACAATTTTCTTTGTATAGAATATTGAGCTACTAGCTCGAAGTTTAAAAAGTTCGTAATTTTTTTTTGACTAAGTATTTTGTTGGGCAGTGCCTGATAAGCTTCAAAGCTGCTTTATTCAATAAAAAATATATGAACATTACAAAATATCACTGAGTCCAACAATATTGTTTCAGAGATATCTTTAGAATATGGTACCACGCTATGTTTGCTTCTTGAAGCATTTTGAACTTCTATCATGATTGTCTTTGTATTTGGAAGACAAAAAATTGTGTATCCTTCTCTGAGAGTGACTGCAGAAAAAACAGGGGAAATTTGGCTACTGGGGTAGATAGTTTGGATTTCAGAATGAATCCACTTCATAGTAAATAAATTACTTCTTGACCTACTGTGGCAGAATTTTTGTCAGCATGTAAAGGTATTTTCATTTCATATGAAGGAAGTTTCTCTAATCTGTTGCCTAGGTTTGTTTTTTGTATTAGTATTGTGAAAAAAAAGCTCCCACCTTTATTGAGAACGTTTGGATACAACGTAGAGCTAATTAAGACTGGAAAATGTCTGTTTTGAAAATGATTAGTCTATCATATTTAGCATTTTGGATTTATTTTCCTAAGTTTGTAGGCTGAGGCAGTATCAAAGTGAACAATTCTATAATTTCAGGCACCAGAGACTTTCAGAATTACGGTTTCCTTAAAGGAAACAAATACATTAATCCCACTAGAGAAAACTTACTAGGAATTGTGGGATAATTCACTGTGCGTGGTTTGCAATGGTTATTTATTGTCCTGACCACTGAGGAAATTCACACATTACAAATTGATAAAGTAATGAAGTTCAGAGAAATCTTGGAAAAGTTTTGACTAAGTGAACATATGAATTTATTCTTCCCCCAAGATGCAAACGCAAGACCCATTACTATTAAAGGGAGTTGCACACACAATCAAAAGAGTAAGACCCATGGAGTTCTCTCATAATAGCTCTGTTTTAGAGATACATGTGTTTTAATTCAAAGTATGCAGTGCTTATTAAGCTATGGGAAATAATAAAAAATTTGCCAGTCTCCAGTAGTTTTTATATTATCTTTTAATTTTTACATAATTCCTTCATTTCTGAGGCTGTAAGGCTTTTGATTTTATTTTGATTTTTGCTCTTTTTTTTTTCAGTGGGTTGTTTTCACTTTCCTATAGATGTATTTTCTTACTAGAATTTATATCAGGAAACAAGATTCAAACAGCTTTAATGTTTCGGGGTAGTCACCACTTACAAAATTAGTCTGAATATTTTTTCTGAATAGAAGTTTAGTCTTCATCCCTTCCCTTCCTCATTCCACACTCTTTTCAGGCCTGTAGGACCATGTAAATTTGGTTTACTAATAACTGGTTTTTACTATGACAAGCACCAACAATTACTCTAGCATGCCAGTTATACTACTGGGCTTGAAGTTACAAATTAGTTCGATATACAACAATTTAACACTTGTAGCAATCCAAGATATTCTTTGGACATATATTAATTTTTGGATGTTAAGTATTTTAAGAGTAAAATTGTATTTTTTTCTCTATAAGCAAAATATATGTAATCTGAATTGATGTTTCACATAGCATTTGTCAAGAAATTTTATCGTAGTTAAGGCATTTGGATCTAATTTTCCTCATGTTAAGAAAACCTCTGCTATGTCAGCGGGCCATATCCTTAGCATGCCCAGCCCAGTATGGGATATCATTTGTTCCTGTCATGCTGTACAACTTCTCTTCATCTGTGGTTGTAGCAGAGAAAAAAATAGTGTGTGTGCAAATTTGGCACTTGCTTTTCTTGCACAAGCAACAGTGAGAAATAAGCACTATATTGTGAGAATGAGAGCTTAGGGCTTCCTAAGGGGAAGTTCTGCCTACATAGGGTCTGTGCAATTTGCAAGGATCATTTACACCCTCAAATTGGCATGAGTGGGTTTTCTTTGGTACTTACCTGTTGTGTGGCCTCTGCATTTCCCTCCCTTCTTAACGCACAGAGCTATATCCTGCCAAAGGCCCTATTCACTGCAGAGTTGTTTGTCCTTAATGTACCATATTGTTCACTCCAGTTTTGATTTGATCTCAGACTCATATATACAGAAGAAAAGCATGTGGATATAAATGAAGAAACATGGTGCTTTTCTGTATTTCTATTGACACATAGTTTTTCCATCTACTGTGATTCAAGGGTGGGATTTGTTTTGTTATGTTTTTTTGGTTTGGGGATTTTTTTGTTTTATTTTAAATCTGTGAGTTATGCTGCACTGCAGCAGCACTTTCACAAGGCCTTTGAAAGGTATGAGACATAACACAGAGAACGAAAAACCACAAGCAAAATTAGGAGTTTCTGATTTCCTTAAGTTGAAATTTGAATTTGCAGGTTTGGGGATATGTAATATGTGTGCCCACTTACTGTGTTTATGTATGAATAGATCCCAGTATAGGTGCATTTTCACCAAACATGATCATTTTGCTTAATTCAGTAAGTGATATCATTAACTTTGTTTAAAGACACACACACATGCACACTAGACCTTTGTGGGTGCAGCACGTTTTCAAATACAGTTAGAAAACTGAGTTTCTGTGTTGTTGGATATTTTTTTTTTTTTTTTAAAAAGCTTGTCTGTATGGTTCAGTTATCTAAGAAATCTTGTCAAGCAATCTGTAAAACCAAATCTTCAAATTTTCTTTTTGGTGTCAACTGTTCTGTAGTGAAGAAATGGCTTTGTCTTGTAATTGGCAATGAAATAATAATGCTTGGGAAAACATTCAGATGCTTCTAATGGGGAAAACTTCTGCCGATTTTCACACAGTGCTTTTGCTATGCATGGTATTAAGTTGGGAAAGTGAATCCTGATACTATTTTTTTTCAGGGTCACTTTAGAAATGGGCAGCTCAAAGCACAATGCCTCCCATGGGACAAGGTTCCAAAATGTAACATTTTATGTAGAATCATGTTGTATTTACTGCAGCTGGAGACTAAACTGGACTGTGGGAGTTGGTAACATTACATTGCACTTGTCCTAATGAGACTGCATTAGCTGCCCAAGATGCTGCTATTTTTTTTTTATTCTTGTTTTTAAAAATAAAGCTCTGTTCTGTTAAATGTCTTTTAAAACATTAAGATTACTTTGTTTTAAAATGGTCTTTGAGGAGGTAGAGGGTAAAGTGGGTTGTAAATTGCCTTTACAAGGCAACAATGAAAACGAGCCTCCTTGAAGTTTTGTTTAAGCTATAGAGTTGATGGAGCTGTGTCTTGTTTTTAAGTTGCTTTAAAAATTGTAATAAGTCTTCAAGCAGAATAAAGGTTGTTTTGAAACTGCATTTGAGTTGTTGAGGCTTCAGTAAGGACTGAGATGTCTATTTACCAGCATCCTTGGCCAACTCTTCCTGTCTCTATGTGGCCTACTTTGAAAATGAGACCCAAATGCTCATATTATGAGAGGGAACTAGGGAGCAAATAACTTCAGCTGACTTGCAGCCATCCTATGTATTGAACTGGATGGAGTAGTTGAGTAGCTCCAAAATAGTCTCGTGTCAAAATGATAGTTCTGCTTATCTCATACTCTTGCAAAAGCAGTACAGTACTCATGATCTGTGATCTGCCTTTTACACTGCAGATGAAGTTCTGGTGGTTCTGAAATCAGTATGAGTTTTGTCACTGGTTTCCATGAAGCCAACCTGTCAGCCTTTGTAGCTAGAAGTTATTTACCAGTTCCATGGCTGCATCTAATTGTGAAAACCAATGTGAGAATGAAGAGGGAGGAAGTGAGGGGGGATTGGGCAGACTGATCCTGAGCATTGTTTCTTCCCCTCATTATTGGTATGTGGTGTCTGACTTCTTCGAGCCCATCCATATCTTGCCCCAGGAGAGGTCCTCTGGGGAAGTCAGCCAGCCACTCTGGAAGCAGAAAGAGATTCCTATTCCTGTTCTGTCCAAGGTTTCTATTCCAAAATCTGCCCACATTTTGCTCGCAGTAGTCAATACCCCCTGACTGAGGTAGCACAAGCTTGAAATAATTATTAATAATCACAACATTGTCACTGGCTCTTAGATGTTCTTATAAGAAACGTAGACTAAAGGCTATTACCATATTTTTGCCCACTTAATAGAAAGTGGGGCTAGATGTCCGATGAACATATCTGTTGCAGTTTTTCTCAGTTAGTGAGCAGATTAAACAGACACTGAGTTTGTCTCGTTCCTGCTCCCTGAACCGATGCTGAACACCACAAACTCTTCTGCAGCCTTAGAGCTCAACATCTAAAAATGTTAGCTAGGTCATGAGTCACGCATTGTCCCTCATCAGCTATTGAGAGAAATTATGACTGGCTGATCATAAACTGCAGAAATCTATGGACCGGCAGATGTCTTGCCTGTATCATATGTTGTATAGAAATCACTCTTGGCAGACTGGAAAAATAGTTTGCAAAAACTAAAATATTCTATTTTTGCTATCTGCAGACAAACACCCCCACATTCCCTCTCTGCTTGCTTGCTGAGGCTTGATGGTCATTTTTCATAGGGAATATGAAAAACTGCTTAAATCTATCTTTGTGCAGCTACAAGTGGGTGTGATATTTTTAAAGGCTTGGGAATTCTCGTCATGGGGTTTTTTTTCTCCCCAAGCCGCTTGGCTTGTGCGAAGTCATGTGCGAGTAACTTCACACAAGTCCCTTTGTCTGAGCCGCGACGCCAAAAAGGGAAGAGGAGATTTTAAAGCTTCTCACTGTTGCCTTCTTCAGGCTTCACTGAAGGGACAGGTGGTGTCTCCTCCCCTCAGACCTCAGCCTCCAGCACCTCACCCCACCCCACACCCAGCACCCAGGCTTCCCCGCCTCCCAGGGGGGAGCTTCCTTAAGCCAACCCACCGGGCCCACTGTAGATCACACGCCAGTGCTGATCAGCTGGCCAGTGAGCAAGGGGGGCTTTGGCAGGTGGAGGTCCCTGTAAAGCAAACAGGCCAAGCAGGGGGCAGGCACAGCCCGAGTGGGTGCCTGTGGACGGCTTTGCATGGACAAACACAGGCACTCCCATGGCTGCAGGCAGAGGCAGCCAGGCACAAAATGGCAGGGGTGAGGAGAGCCTTGTGGCACAGACCTGCCAAGGCCCTGGGCTGCCCGTTGCTGCCCGTAACGGCCTCCTGCACAGGCGGCCCTCCCTTACGCCACGGGGAAGAGCCCCTCTTGTTCACAGAGGGACCCTTTTGAGATGATTACGTTTAGGATACACCTAACATTTACCCCAGGGGCCCAACACTCCATGGAGGCCCTCGTTTAGAGGGTGGAAACTGAGGAAATGGCAAAAAGTGAGGTCCTGCCAGCATCCCTGGCTGGAAAGAAGGCTAAAAATAAGCAGTTCTGCTTTCCCTGCAGGACGGCACGTGGGGGAGCAGGGTCAGACACGCTTCCCGTCAGACACGGGCTGTACAAAAGGCACTAGGCCTTTCCTGTTGCCTCTGAAACAACAAAAAGCGTGAACCGTGGGAGCATTGCTGAGGACATGGTTCTGGTCTCTCTTCTTTTTTAATCCCTTTGAGGACCTATGTCCTCAAATACATAGACTACCAAAAATAGAAACTCTGTAGGGACCTTCTGGGTAAACAGATATCAATTGATCAGCCACTATTCAAACTTTGGATAATCTTTGCGGGGACCAGCACTTTAACCTCTGAACAGCAATCAGATAACCAGAAACATCCCGACAATTCTTTGAAAAAGCAGGTTTTTATCCATGGCTGCGCCAGGCCCTGTTTCCTGCCAGAACACCATTGCAAGGACACTTCTTGTTGTGCCGTTCTTTCCTTTACGAAGAAATTACCTTTGCATACTAAAAAAGAAGGCATTTAGGTCACTGATTTAAATGTGCAAATATTGACAGGAGAAAAAATTAACAGGTAGCACACAAAAGGATGTAAAACCTGCCATCCTCAGGTCTTTGGACAAACAATATTGACAAAACTGGACATGAATATAGTTAATTCAGACGATGATTTCACTGTCATGTGTCTGGTATTCCTAACTTGTTAGAAGACTGTAGTCTGAGAAGAAAGATAATGAATTCATGCTTGAGAGCATTTCTTCCTCTATAAATGTTTGTTTCCTACATGGTTTGCTTCATTTTTCCACAAATCTTGTGCTTGGTGTAAAATAAAAACGTTCTGTGAAGGTTGGTGGATTAATCCGTGTCATATTTTTTTTAATGTTGCAACCACCCAAAGTACTTCAGCAGATTTGTCCGCAGGGTGTTAGGTGAAACAGACACACCAAGAGACAACATTTGGTGACCTTCCTGCAGGGAATCGTGCAGCTGGTTTGTGTGATAGGGTGGTCCATCACACCTGCCTGTCCAGTACCCACGGCAGTGCTTCATACTGATGCTGGCTTTCATGTGCCCTCAGGTCTGTCACTGCACTCAGGGGAATGGGGTGACAGACCCTATCTAAAAGGTGGGTATAGCAACTCTTAGCAGCTTGTATGTTGTGAGGTTGAATGGGATTAGAGACCTGAAAGAGCATGAGGTGGAAATATGAGAGGAATGCAAATCTAGCAGCTGCCAGAGCTGGAGCCAGCCATGCCATACTCGGGGGCAGAGGTGAAAGGAACAGCCTCGTACCTCTCACTGCACCCTCTGGGCAAGGACGCAGACTGCACCGTGCTGGGGCTGAGGCCCCAGACGCCTTCCACCTTCCCTGTGAAATCCATACAGGATTATTATTCTGTTGGGTAAAGGCTGCCACTTAAAAACGGCGGCTGTTTGCAGGTTTATGCAATTTGCAGCTCTTCCCTCAGGAAGACAGTGAGGTTGAACATTTTGAGGTGGGATTCATCTCATCTAATTTTAAGCACTTAAAAGAAAGGCTTGTCATCAAAGCTATCTGGCAAAGCTCTCTTCACAGAGAGCCAGGCAATTCCCCAGGGTGATTCACCCCACCTACCTCAGGCACTATTCTTAGGATGCAGTGAATCACGCTCTGGAGTCACTCCATTGACTGGAGGGGGAGCCCAGGCAAATGGCTTACGCTAGACCTGCAACTTTAAGGGGGCTAAGGTTAGACGAACTCAGTGTCTTCCCTGCTGATAGGCAGTTCAGTTTTAATCTTTCCAGTACCAGCTGCGACATCTTCTGCTTTTAGGCATAATGATAAGGGACAATTAATTTGGGGCAGGAAGTTCAGTTGGTTTATAGATTTTGGGTCTTTCATAACAATTGTGAAGGTGGCAGACAGGTTCAAAAAGATGCTGAGCCATATCCTCCTTGGAGCTGTAATGCTGGACTCCACGCAGAAGAATGTGGGTAGGGAGTAATGCCAGGATGCTGCCGGCTTCTCTGCCTGCTCCAGGGCAAAACCTAGCACTGCCTCAGGCCTGGCTTATCAGTGCCTGCCAACGGCCTGTCTATGTGAAAGCTGTAGACTTGTCTTTTGGGGAATAATTTGGTCTCTTGCCAGCCATGTGGTCAGCTGAAAAGACACAGATGAAGAAGATGATGCTGGTTTTTCTAAGTGAGATCAGTTTTTTAGTCACCAGATTTGTATTTCCTTTCTTTCCAGGGGAAACTTACGGAACTTGACTTTCTTTCCTTCCAGTTGATCCATAGCCAAGAACACAGGGTGGCATATTGTGAGAATAAAACTAAGATAGGAAGGACTTCAGTCAAATTACCTCCCGGTCACACTGAGCTCTACCTCAGGGCAGGAGAGCTGTGTGAAATTCCCCATGCATCTACTGCATGGAAAATGCAAGAAGGTGGCAGGCCCTACAATATTTTTTGGGTACAGGAGTATATGCCTAACTATCCCAGCTAAACCAAACCCTTCAGTGGAGAGTGCTCTGCTGAGAAGGGTCTGCAGACTGCATGGGAAGTTTCCCTGTCCAGTGAAATGGAAGATCTGACCTTGCATAGTGGCTAGAGCAGATGCAGTGACAGGTCTAAGGCAGGAACAACATTTTGGGGAGAAGCTTCAGGAGACTTGAGGTGAAAGAGGAGAAGCTGTTATGCAAACAGCTGTTGCTCTACTGATAACGGGCGATGTAAACAAGAAAGCCATGGACTGTCAAACAACCCATGAGCACCAGGAGCCCTCAGGATATGTGAATAAGATCCTCAGAATGCGTTCATGGCATTGCATCTCTTTATGGTAGGTAGTGTAGGTTTCCAGACAAAATAACAATGCTCCTAGGTGAAGACAGACTGACCTGGAAGGTGAATAAATGTGCACAACCACTGTCCCGCAGGGCTGTATTTCAGAGGAGACGAGAGGACAAACTGATTAAAAAAAAAAAAAGCCAACTGGTGTACAAAAACACACAATTAAATGATGCTGATATTTCAAAATGTCTTGATCTCCGTTACCAATAACAGTGTTACAAAAACTGAAATCTTGTTTCCCACTGTAATCTTGGCAGGCACAGAAGAGCAAGGTCTTGTCCATGGTTCTCCAGTGGAGAAAATGCCTCTTATCTGGCTGGCCACATGGGCTTCCAGCAGGGTGCGGCCAGAGGCTGGACCCAAGTTGTCTTCCGTTAGCGCAAGTCACTTGGGGGTGTGTGCACTCTTTTGGCCAGCTGTGTGTGACAGCTCCTGGATAATGCTGGCTCAAAACAACCATTTTCGGAGGAAGGAAGCAGAGGGGAAGGGAAAGGGATTGCTATTAAAGCCTTGGTAAGAAATGTTGTCACAAGAATCTTCCTTTTGGTGTCACATACAGAAGAGCACATCCTCTATTAAGATGGTTCAGGAATGCTCCTTTTACTGGGGAAGGTGGTTAGCTGTGGCAATTAAATGAACAGGTTTCCCCCCCTTATTTTCAGAACATCTATAGCAATGTGAATGCACATGCTCCCTCAGCATGTCTATGCTGCAGACACTGTGACTACAATACCTGTGGGCACACCTGGGCTCACCTGACATTTCTTAGCTGAATACAACCAGTAACGTGACCTCAGGTCTGAAGACAAGCTGACTAATTGAGAATGTATTCAGCTTCTTAGCCAGGCTGTGCCAATGAATAGTCCTCATTTCAAAATGCCACACTCCCCCCAGTTTTAAAATTCATTTATCCCTTGAAAATGGTATAAAGTGGGTGAAAAGCATCTTGAGAAGCCTGAGAAATCCATGTCAAGGCCTCAGTAAAGTAACCACGCTGCACAAGTGAAACAGACTGCTGTAGGAGTTTTCCAGAAAAGATGCTCTGGAGCTTGGAAAGTGAGTCTACCACAGCTCCATCACTGCATCCCATCCTTATTGTACGTATCTATGATTTCTAGATCAGATTTGCTGGATTCATATCCAGTCAAAAAACAAAGACTGGGGTCTTTTTGACTGTCCTCAAATCTAATATTCCAGCCAATGACAGGGGAAGCAGCTGAAGCAGGCCAAAGCTGCTCCCACCCACACAACTGGGTTGTTTTCTGTGGCAATGGGGCTGCAAGGGAAGGTGGTGGCTAGCTTATGTCCTGGTATGAAATCAGGATGCACTTGAGGAACATGCCTGATCTCAGAAACTCAAAGTGCTCCCATATCTGGTAATGCATATGTAGGCCTTGCCTGATGCATGACCATGCCCAGTTCAACAGGTATTTTTTCTTCTTTGAGCTGTCATCTTCAAAGATTTTTAGCTCACAAGAAGCATCAGGACAAGTTAGGCAGCTGGTTTCTTCTGATTTTTTTTTTAATGTCAGCTCTACTCTGTACGGTCTTGAAGCTGAAATAACTGACTGTAGGCTCCCCACGAGAAAAATAATGGGTATTGTGGCTATCAGTCCCAGCAGATACTTCACATCTGAAGTCTCTCTACACTTTAACCTCTGTAGCTTCTGAAGCAAACCTGGCTCTCGAGCTTTGAGAACTGGCTCCCACAGGGAGAGAGGGACCATGAGACCTGGTGGATCAATTTCCTGGGAGATCTACTTAAATGCAAGGGGAAGGGTCAAGGCAGAGAAATATGATAAGATTGTTAATGACTAGCTTTTCTATTCACATAGTCTTCTAAAACCTCGAATTTACTTACTTTTTTAATTTTGCTCTGCAGATCATTAAGGAAGAAATTTTCCAGCCCAGCATCTTTATCAATTTAAAGTTATTGATGTATTCATTAGTGCTGATGCATTTGATAATCCAAGGCTACATTCCTGTGTCAGATAAATGTCTCACTCAGCAACAAGATGTCATCATTCTCCATCCTTTACTAGAAATTAATCTAGTCATGGATCTTGAAAGAGGCTAGGAATGTAAGGCTCAGCATGCACATACTAGAATTGATCAAGAATAGTTCTGCAAGGAAAATTCTCATTAAAAAAACCTCACTTGTTTGATAATAGAACCCTCACAAGGGTTATGGATTCAGCAGAACTTTTTCAATGTTCAGAATCAAAAGCAGAACTCCATTTTCCATCTAATATAGCCTGTTAGCCAACAGTGACCATGCTAGTAGTCACTTAGCATATATGAGGTCTAGGATAGTCTCTGGTGAGCAGTGGCTGAAGTCAGAGATAAGGTATCCTAGGTGACTGCTTTTCCCACCAAACTAAAGAGTTAGCTTCAATCCACTGGTGGTTTTATTCCATATAAATACAAATATTCATTGGGTTAAAGAAAACTGATTATACTGCCCAGTCATTATGGCACTCACCAGAGACAAGGGAAGACTGAATTCACATCCCTGCTTCAGTGGTTACTCCATGTATACAGCATGAAGCCTCAAGCTTCTTGAAAACTAAGCAGGCTTAGGCTGAGAAAGGTAATTGTATAGCTATAAAGATGGTGGTGTTTTTCTCTAAGTAGTTTGATTTCTTGTTTCTTTACTAACTATTACAGCTCAAGAAGTGACATCTAGATCAGAACTACTTTTAGATCAATACTCACATTTCAAGGCCTACTTGGTCTGTGATGTGAGTCTGGCTTTGGATTCTAAAGGAACGAAGTCTGGGAGGTTTTTCCGCCGTGAGAAACCATCTCATGCAATTGCAGAAATCACAAACCTTCTGCTTTGAACAGATAAAACTTAAAAACAGAACAGGAAACCAAACCCAGCCAGATCTGAGTGTGACACAGAAACCAGACTGGACTGGTGTTTTCATAAATGTACTTTATCAACCCAGAAATAAAAGGTATTTTAGATCCTCAATTTTGGTTTGGCTCATTTTTACTGAAATCTTAATACTGCCTAGTCTTTTGGATCAGAAACATGAACATTTGAAACCAGCAGTAACAAGAAGGCCAATGAATGTGTTAGAAGCTTTTATGGCTCAAAAAATGTACCACAGCGCAAATAACTGTTAACTGGTTGGAAGCTCCAAATCAGAAAAGATCCTTGGGTCTTCTGTTTCAAACCCCTTCCCTCCAGACTACTCCAATCCCAGCACAAATTCATGTGAACTGGAGATGGACAAATATACATGACGGGGCTGTGTGTTCCAAGAATCTCTTTAGGTTCACTGACTCCATCTAATCCCAGCACAAGAATCTCCCTAGAATTATCTTCATTCCCTATAGATAGATTTGGCTGCCATTCAGGTTACTATTTTTACTGTTAAATTAAAGTGATTAGCCCTGCCTACTTGCTAAGCTAAAATATTTTAAAATGGTTTCTGCTTTCTTTACCAGCAGTTTTAAATGTGACTGAACAGAAATCACTGGTCAGGCCTCCTAGCCTTGAAGATATGCATGGTCTGGTAAAGGAGAAAGTTTTCTCCTATCATTTGCATGAGAGCAGTATCAAAGTGCAAAACTCCTGAGTGGGTGATAGAATTACACCAAGGGTATTCATTAAAGAAAGTTCAGTAGAAGAAGAGTCACATTAAAACTTCACTCAAATAAAGCCTTTTGGAGAGTATTGGAGGAACACGTACTCAAATGCTGTTCAACCAGCAAAATGGTAATCTTATCCACTAGGCATTTATTTGACAACTTTTTCAATAATTTATCTAGCACTGATATTGCATTTGTAAGTGAGAAAGTGTAAATTATCAGTCTCATTTAATTTTGCTGCCACAAGCTCCCGTGGAGTGCTTTTATACTAGTGTCATAGAAACCTGTTCTCCTTGTGTGCCTGACTGTATGCACCTGGTGTTCCTGAATATTTGCAATGGAAAACAGAACTTGTGTTTCCCAGTTAGAGAGCTTGACTATTCTTACAGATGCTCGAGTTTCTGGAGCTCTTTGTCCATTGCATCTGAACTATAAACTTTGTTTAAATATTGTTCCCACAGGGGGGATTTCTTTTTTTAATGTTCACCTCCCTGCCTAAAAAATAATCTGGGGGGAGGGAGGGAGGGAAGGAGGGAGGGAGGACGGGCAAACTGGCAGTCTGATCAGATGCTTGGCTTACCTGGTCATCAGCAGTCACTTTCAGTATGGGACAAACAGTTGATATGAGAGTACATTCGCAGGGGCTGGTGAAAAGATATTCTTGTGGTGGTCACCTGAATCAGGAAGGTTCAACTTTTTCTATCTCTGTTTTATTGTGGAGATAGCTGGTAGGGTGGGGGGAGGAAGTGGTTTTTTCGTTAGTGGTAAGGGCAAAGGGAGGTGTACATTTCCTCTTCTAAAAGTGCAATGTATGAAGCTGCTCAGGGGTTTGTGTGTGTGTGTAGACAGGCATATAGGACAAGTCAGTAATTGTCACTGCTGCAGCACCAGCTTGCACCATAAGCACAATCAGCCAGAAGTCCCATACCTACCTTTTTTTCTCAGCTTGGCAGTGGAAATTCACATCTCAGTCTGTTGCCTTATCAAATCTGAATCTGTGAGAAAGACCTTATATAGTACCCAATCCAGCGAAGACCAGTTCATAAATCAGTAAGCAACTCAGCTGTTTCAAAGATAGTGGAAATCTTAGACTACATATGGTTGTGGTCTCCTTCATCTAGAAAAGCAGATAAAAAACCTAGCAAAAGTACCAGGTAGGACAACAAAGATGGTTGAAGGTGTGGAGTAGCTTCACTGAGAGGGGAGACAGCTAGACTAGGGTGCTTTAGTTTGGAAAAGAGGCTGATGAGGAGGTGTGATAGGTACAACCACTTCTGAAAGAGAGAGAGAAGGCAAACAGAGAAAATTAGTTACTGCTCCTCAGAACACGACGTCCAAAGGCATCAAACGAACTTAACAGGTGGTTGATTTAAAACAAATGAATACAAATAATACATAGGTAAACTGTGAAATTCTTTGACCTGGGAAACTGTGAATACTGAGGAGTGATAAGACAAATTCATGGCAGTCAAATCCATCAGGACTACTGAACAAAAAACTGCTGCTACAACTGCCAGGCAGTACAATCCTTAGACTGCAGGTAGAACTGAAGCAATGATAAACCAAGGAAGCTATTATATGGGGACTAATCAAGTATCTGAAAAAAAGTTATTGAGATAATTCAGACCTGGATTCCAAATTTGTTAAGGATTTGGGGGTTAGGCTCACTATATCTTCAGCTGCAATGTTCAGTTCCACATAGCTATTTAAATTTCTAACTTCAGAAATGTGGGGTGTTGTTCTGCTTTGGCTTTTTTTTCAGAATTTTGATTTAAACTTGTATCTCATGAATATTACTTTTTTTTTTTTTAAATCTCCAGGAGCTCATGACTGATCTAATAAAAGTTTTGCAGAAACCTGTCAGAATTCCATTTCCACCAGAGGATGTGAGACTCACTTTCAAACTCTGGGGTGTACAGTACCATAGCTACATGTACTAAAATTACACCAAGTATTTGTCAACATAAACAAATAAGGGAATATTCTTACTTATGACCTTTTGCTTCAAAGGTCAATGCAAGCTTAATTTCTAGTATTTCTCAGCTTTTGCAGAGGCATTCTAAGAGGCTCAGTTTTAAACAAGATTGAACATGTTCACAGCTGAAATCTAAATGGGTTCTGCATCCCTGTTGAAATGTTCTGCTTAAATGTTTGATCCTTAATGCAATCTACACTCTGCCCACAGCAAATGTTCCTCCCAGCTGCTGTTCTTCCCATTAACAGGAAGGGGAAGAAGAATTAAGGTACTGCTCTATCCAAACATGTTGAAGCCAAGAGTTCAGTAGCTGCCATCCAATATGCAGTGGCCTATAATAGATTGGGTAATTGCCCACCCATATATTCAGAACTCATATGGCATGAAAATAACATTCACTTTGTTAGAAACATTTTCCTGATCATTTAGTCCTTCTGATTTCCAGTCATTCAAATAGGGCTTCCTTCTCCTTTCCATTCTGGAAAACTCTCCCCAAAAAGGATAAAAAATTAGGATTTTTTTCGTTATTACCCAGTGTTTAGCCATAAGGGGAAGTTTTGTCTTGGAGTGGAAGAAGGGAAAACAAAAGCTTTAGGATCGTGCCAGATTCAGCCCTTTCATCCCTGAACTATCATAGGTCAGTCACTGCATTTCCACATGATGCATTTCTAAATTTGTATTCCCTCCTGCCATTTGTCTATTTTGTCATTCTCCATTACTTGAACAAGTACTAGTAAAATGGAATCTCTTTCTATTTCCAAACACTTCAAATACAAAAAAAAAACAAAACAAAAGAAAAAAAACTCTTTCAGATGAAGACAGTGACAAACCATTTTTTCCCTTTAGCTTTTTAGATAAAGAGTCACGCTGGTACCAAACTATATCATTCTGGGTAATTTTCAAGGCAAATGTCCCAATTCCTCCCATTCAGTGGTACATGAAGAAACATCTGGAATTCATACCAGGCGCTCTCTGTCATAGGACAGGTTATGTAACATGAGTCTCATAAACTTTTTCCTATTCTTTGATTCCTCAGTTTCACTCAGTAGCCTCACAGCCATTTTAATTCATTTTTAGCCTTGTGTGAGAATAGGACTTAACTGGCAGGAGGCTGTGCAAAAGCTGTTTGTCTATCAGACCAGGCTGTTCACAGGAATGCCACTGATGATTCTCATCAGCTTGCCTCTTTGATCTAGATGGCTCTGGGGAGAAGTGGACACAATTCACCTAAAATATTCATGTACCAAAAATGGATTCACCCCTCCCTGGGAATGGGATGGGTTCTTCCCTCCTTAGATTCTTTCTGTTTCCTTTTGTTTTGACTTTTCTTGTGGCCATCTGACTACTACACTGACTAATACAGTGTATTAGGCAAGCAGGAATTCATTTGAGCGTGTACTAAATTACCCAGTGCAAGCTTGTCATTGCAATTGGTCACATTTCTTCTTTTTGTCTCTTTCAGCAAAGCCTGAATCTCTTAGCATTCTGCCACAAGCTTCTTTGAGGTGGGGAGGAAAGGCATGAGAGAACACTCAATCCATACAAAATGAAAAGTGAAAAATTAGACACACACACAAAAAACAAAAAAACCTCTGAAAGTTAACAGAAGCAATTTCCACAGGTTCTATAATCACCAAGCATCCACTTCTAGTGTCTGGGAGAAATAATCAAGGACACTGCACTTCTGGAAGAGCATTGTGATGTTATAACTGCACACTAAGTTCAGCAAACCAGTATCACTACCAGACTCCATCGATACCAGTCTTTTTTGTGGGAGTTATTCCTCTCTATAGAAATAATTAAACATTCACAGGCCCAGAGCAAACATAGGTAATTAGGAGGGATATGATGGCCCAGTGGCTAGATCTCTCACCAGGGGATATAGGAGAACAAGGTTCAAGATCCTACTCCAACATCCATTTAATTATTTATATACCCTAATAGACACTATTTATCTACTTTAATAGCACTAACAAGAGATCTCACTTGAAAAAGTCTTGTTCCAAGTACCTATTAGCATCATGGTGAGAGTAAGCCACTGCATCGTGAAAAAGATGCTTTTTTATTCTTAAACTGACTCAGAGACAGAAGCTCATTAGCAATTAGCCATTCTAGTGAGCAGAAGACTGGTCTCCCTTCCCCTTGGGTTTTCTCCCACCAAACAAGAGTAATATGATTTATATTTCATTTACTTTCATGAAAGAAGAAAACTGTTGCCTGCCACTGATGTGGCAAAAATACTGCATCCCCACTGGCAGGTTGCCTTGGCTCAGTTGATACCTTTTCAGTGATTTCTGGAGTATAGAAGGAAGCCAAGGACTGTTGCAAATGGACTTCGAAGTCAGCTGAAACAGGCTTTGCTTGTGGAGCTGTTCAGCAGCGTGGCATCACCTTGTCTCGTCTACATCCAGGCAAAACAACCCCAAGAGGAAACATTCAAGACTTTAAAAGCTCAGGGTCGGGCTGGGGAGAGCAAGAGCTCTGGCCCCAGAATTGAGCTTGTGGAGGAGGCTTTGTTACAAATCAGCTTAACTGAGAAACAATTTTGTGAGGATTACTGAGAGAACAGCTAACAGCAGGATAATTTGATTAGAGACATGGAATTAGATGAAGGAATGGCTTAAAATAAACTCCTTAGATATTTTAAAGCTATGAGTAATAGGAAAGACTGGGAGAGTGCTCTGGATATTTTTTGGTTAGATTTTCAAAGAAAACATTCAAGAAGATTTGCCAGTGATGGAGCCTGTATGGAGGAAATCATGCAAGCACTAGCATAAGGAGCGGGGCAGAGGTAAAAGACCCCAAAGGGCTGGTGCAGAAAAGTCTCTCTCACAGGAGAGGGTGCTTGGCGGGGCATGGTTTAGGAACTGCCCTATACACATGGGTTGTTATTCCAGTGTGGACTAGGAAATATTTTTCTTAGTTTTAATAATGTATTATGGTTGCTGTTTACCTCAAACAGAAAGTGAACCACTGCAACAGCAAACATTATCATCTGCCAGAAGACTTTGGGAGGCAGAAAATCCATATCATGCTGTATGCTTGGGATGGGCTTGCAGCAGTAACAATACACCAATTCACCTGTGTGTTTAGATACCCTGGGTCTGAATCAGTAATGATCCACAATGGCCTCATCTCTTTCTTGAACTGAATCTAAATCCTTGGAAAAGCTGAGGCGTGGTTCTCAGTCTGGGTTTGAAATCAGCAGCCAGGAAGCAAACCCCTGCATGAATTTACCCATATCAAGCTGCCGTGTGCATTAGGAACAATGGGAGAATGTATTTCCCGTACAAACTTACTCAAGTAAAACAGAACTATTATGCTGATTTAGCTTGACTATTCAGTCAGATAAGTCATTCACCACAAGTCAGGGATACAGAAAAGGTATCTTTGATCACGTGTCTTTGATCCTTCTTTAGGAGTAGAAAAGGTGCAGCTAAGTTAAGATGATTGAAAAGCCCAGTACAGTACATAGCTGCAACTTGCAAAAATTAGTATCTCTCTAATATCCAGCAGTTTTTGCATGGGCTTTCATTTCACTATTGTGAATGCCACTGGAAACCTGCTAGAGAAGTTATATAGTGAAGCTATATGTATATCTATCTGCATACGTATCAGTGATGGATGTGTCTCTTTGGAATCCAATTATACCCATATGGCTTCCTGGTTTTGTTTATATTATGTTAAAAGCAAAGCAAAGTTTGAAGGTGTATTACTCTATGCATTGTAGCCTAGAATCCCCGGGCCAAACATGGGCAGCTAACAAGTTTTTAAGCATATTAGCCTGCAGCCTAACATAGTTTTTGAGCTGCATGAGTTGCATTGCTTGAGCTAACACGAGTGGCAAATGATGCTTTTTAGCCTACTGAGACAGGATCTCCAAGGAAGCAGGAACAGAGTTCAAAATGAAAGGATAAGCTTATGCTGAGGATTGTTTTTTCTGCCTGGCAAAATAATCAGGCAAAATCCTGAATGGTCATGAATGTTGTCATAGCTGTGGCATAGGTGTGGTGCAAAAGCACTTGCTCTTTGCTCTCCCCAGTGGGGTTTCTAGTCCTGTACTGAACCATAGGATTACACAGCCAGTGAAGCACAACACACGTTGTGGTGCTGCAGCGCAGAAGGCATGGAAAACTGCTATTTTGTCACTGACATGCAGAGGACCACCACAGATGGATGGGACTTCAATCAGGCACTCCTTGTCCAGCCAAGTCCGGCTCTCTGTTACACAAAGCCAAACTGCTGCATTAGCCCAGGACTGCATCTGAGCCCCTCAGGGCTGATGTTGATCGGGGGATCATAGACCTTTCAACCTCTGCCCAGCAGCAGATACACACTTCCCTACTTGCACTGCTCGGGCAGCTGATTTGCAATGAGCCCGTTGGCTCAGTTCTCAGAGAGGGGCAGTGCTGAGCACCTGATCCTTTTGACTTCTTGGGATTCAAAACCATTCATCACCACTGGGAATTACACAATTTTGGCAAGCCCTAAAAGAGGAAACACTGAATGGCATATATTTCTCTGTTACATCTCTGCTAATAGCTGCACATAATGTCAGGCCAAGCACAGGTTTGCTGCACAATTAGTGACTCAAAACCACAGCTAGTTTTCAGAAACCCTCCACTGTAGAGTTGTCAGCTCTCTGCTCCCTCACTGCACTCAGAATGCATCATCCACAATACAGACAACACTTCCACTTGACATTTCATCTCAAAGAAGGAAAAACTTCACATTTCAAATTCCATGACTAAGAAATTTTATTAGACATTTCAGAGCTGTAACTCCTTGAGGTTGCTTCCCATTATATCTAGAATAATGTAGATAAAAAAAGAGATGATGAAAGTTGCTTCTCTGTTATGGCCAATCTGTTCTGTAGGCCTCATTAGGCCTTGGGTATACTGATCCTCATCACATCAAGTCTAAATGCTTAAAATATTTTACAACTATGGACCATTACTCTACAACTGTGCAGGCAACACTGTTTTGCACTCTCAGCTTTCCCTTCTCCCATCCAGACTCCACCTCAACCCCATGAGAATGACAGCACACGTCTACACAGAAATGAAAGACTGAGAGATACTTTTAACAATTTTTAATGCAAGATCTTATTTATTTTTTCTGGAAAAGAACTGTAATCCTACTGTTCATTACTGTACTTAATTTCCCCCACTCTTGGATCTGTGGAGCATCAGACACCAGATAGCCTGCCTAATCTCCTGAAAATCCAGGGAGAACCAACGCTTCCTCATGGACAGTTTGGAGATTGTTAAATGCCCCTCTCAGATGTTCAGCAGAATGATAATTAAAATAATAATCCTGCCTTCCATCTTTAGCTTCAGAAATAGCCTCATAAGCAACAAGCAGTAAGCATTAAGTCTTTAAGTTATCCTCCCAATAAAACCAATAGTGTAAGTACTGGTCTCTCCCAAGTCAAAAGCCTTCCTTGACCTACTGCTTTTTCTCTCTGGTCCTCATCCAGTGAGGAAATAGTCAGAAGGATTGAGCCAGGTATTGGGAGAACTCTGAGGAAGAGATTTAGGTTTTCAGATTAGGAGTAGAAAAACCTGCAGAAGTTTTGAAGAATTCTTCTGTGCACATTTTTGTATGACTATGCTTATCTTTTTGCCCACTTTCCAATTTTTCCCTTCAACACACCTTACCAACTTTTGGGCTGGATTGCTTTATCTTGCAGCTGTAGCAGATCTGAAGGGCCTAGTGCCTATAGGCAGGAATAATGGTTGGGTACCCCAGTGACATTTCTGAACCGTACTCTTTATTTCAAGTCCCTCCAGACCTCACATCTGTAACAGCTCTTACAGAGGGTACTTGATGTTCCTGAGGAGCTTCTTAAACTTCACTAGACATAGGGCTGTGCTGTGCACTTGGAGGGAAGGGGTGCCTTGTGGCATAGCTTCTCAGTGGTGCTGGGACCAGCAGAACTGGGACCCCCCAGAGCTGATTGGACCAGCAGAACAATTTTGAATCTTCTGGGTGTGGAACTTGGAAATCAGGAAACCAAAATCTGCTAAGATTAAACTAATCCCAACTGAGGAAGATCATGTTTGATTTATTTAGCAAGACATATATACTTTTAAGCCAGGTCTTTCTATACTAATTTGGCTTCATTAATCTCCAGGAAGGTCACACTATTGTGAGCTTTACACTGATTTCTTCTTTATGGTATAAATCCGAGAGAATGTAGAACAGGATGAAATACATTCAATAATTAAGGTTCAGCTCTTAGAGACATTTTATGCATATGGTTAACTAAATGCAATGAACTCTCTATTGAATACATGTAAGTATTTGTAAAAATCAGATGTAGATTTTTAAGTTTATGATCTAATTTATGTACTGTAGTATACGCACTGTCACTGCCACAAGAAATCTCCTTTATGTACTTTCATCAGAGTGCAACGTGACAGAATCTGGGCTGCTCCTGACAGAATCTGGGCTGCTCCTCAAAAGAACCAAGAGAGAGTTAGAAATCTCTGGGATGGAGCTGGTTGCCAGAAGGACTCTCTATACCATGTAACATACTGTGCATGCAGGTGATCCTGCTGGTCTTTTCTCCTTTGCTGTGCTGATATCAATGTCTCAGTTTGCAGTTTAGGTGAAAGATGAGAGTTCACAGATCAAAACACTCACATTTCCAGAACCAGACAGTCAGAACTGGAAGGTCAAAAGTTAAGCAAAAGACTAAATGTTCGTAAGTACAGGGAGTCCACATACACCAGACGTCCCAGTTCTGAAATACTCTCTTCCTGTTTAGATTGCATAGAAATACAACTCAGTGCAAATTAGCACTTCTCTCAGATAAGATAACACTCCTTTGAGAGCAGGGATACTGTGTCAAGAGTTAGCTGTTCAGAGTCCAAATATTCTTCCCAAGAGCTTCCAGGGATTTAAATCTTTCCAAACCTGTTTAGCGAATATAGGTATTTCATTAGCCTTTGCTTGTTCTGCTGAAGATAAAATGCAACTCGGAGACAAGCTGGTTTTATCCTCAATTGAGGATTAGGTCGTTATCTGGCACATCCCTGAGCTCTGTTACTGCCCAGGTCCATGGGTTTCATCATTGTCTGGGGATCTGTTATGGCTCATTCCTACACCATAACACCACTTTACTCTGATCTCATGGCCATTTGTTAGAGCTATAGAGCAGAGCTGAAGCAATCCCATGCAGCCTCATAGGTGTGACACACAGAGGTGCAAAAGAGGAAGAACCCGGAGAAATCTACATTTGTCCTGCCTACCATGTGGGTAGCAGCCATCAGATGGAGCCTAGACCAGCCTCAAAATCATGATACTGGGCAATTTCATGAACCCCAAGAAATTACATGGCTCCTTCTCACATGCTTTTCCTCTTTAGCCAAGTGCTTTGTTCAGTACATCTGGGAAACTTTCCTCAGAAATAATCTGATAAAAACTTTGTTGCTTGTTCTTCTACTCCATTAAAGTAGTAGCTGCCCACCTCCAAAGTCTTGGCCTTAGGGCTTTTTTGGTCCCCACCCCCAGTCTTTAACTGCAATTCCTGTAGCAAAGTTTCAGACATAGAATGGGCTACATTATTCAATTGATGGGCTTCGTCACCCATTTTCCCAAACAGCTTTTACAGTAACTGATTTTACTTGCATAGTAAAAGCTAAAATAAAAGGTTGCATTTATAGCTCATTGCATCACCAACCACAGCAGCAGGCCCCATTAACAGCCACCTAGCTCAGGGAGAGCTGCAGTCCCGAATGCAAATCAGTTAAATGAGAAGGACTGGCATCTAATGGTAGATAAAATTATTTGACATTGTCGAGGTCACAATTGTCTGTCTGTTTTTGAAAGATACTGCTATCAAATTTAAAAGACGTAAAAGATCAAGTGTATCATTTTAGGAAATACAAGGTTAAGGAGAGAACAAGAGAAGGTGATTTAACTGCATGCTCCTTAGGTTATGATTTTCATAGATTATTCTTCCATTAACTCACAGAACAGATGAAAAAGAACAATACCTGTTTGTTTTCCCCTTACACCTGTCTCTATCTACTGCATAGACTTCGCAGGGTCTTGTCCAGCTTCAGGTAAAGGAACTTGGCATGCTTCTGGTGGGACCAGAATTTTATAGAACTCTTTGGTGATGGTGAGCAAAGTTTAGAGATTTCTTACCAGGAATGAGTCAGCTGTGGGAATCTTTTTCCCTAGGCACCTGAAGCTTGGTTTGAACCATTAACAGACAACAATGCCAATGTCATATTTCAAGTGCAGAACAGCAGCTAATCTCTTATCAGGGAATTATAGCAGTTGCAAAAACAGGGAGCCACCAAGTAAGACTAGAGTGCTTCTCACAAGTAGGGAACCAGACAATTATTCTCGTACATATTCCACTTTTCAGTGTGAAATTAGAGGCTGAAAACCTGTCTGTAGATATATTTCCTTGAATTAGATCAAAATTTAAGCTGCTTTTCAGTGAGTGTCACACAACATGCTTTCTGAGACAGGGTTTTGTCTGTGTTCTTTTCTTTTCTTTTCTAGGTATTAAGATTCAAAATCATCCATGCAGTTCATGTTTGTTCTATTTTGGGGAAAAATCAAGGCATGAACAACAGAACAGTAGCTGTACCTGTGGATAAATTAGGCCATTGGAAAAAAAAAGGTTTTTCCCTTTTCAGAGATGCCCTGTGATAGGGACAGTCTGATTAGCTGATTTACATTCCTATCTGTAGCAACATGACTTAAACATTTTTTCACTGACTTTGAGTTTGCTGGCATGTTTTATAGCTATCTGGCTGGATCTCTGCTGAGATACTGATTGCTGAAGATGGAGACTGCTGGACTGCCTCAGCACTGTCCATTAGGTTTAGGCTGTTGGGGGATCAGGTAGCTTCTAGCAAATCTGCAAGGCCAGACCTAGTCTTCAATGGCATCTTGAATCCATTCCCATTAGTGATGGAGCTCTGATCTTTTTAACATGATGGCTTGTTTCTCAGGACAATGCTGATCACAGAGCCTGTGTTGATGTGTTGGAGATGTGTTGTGTGTTCACAGCTGGGTGGGAACAAGCTGTCAGAGCACATTAGGCATGATAATCAGCAGGACATAGTTTAGACACTTTCAAAAGACCCTACCCCAAAGCATGTGGCCCTTCTGTTTCACTAGCGTCCTTCAACCCAACCAATTAAGAAAAAAATAAAATTAAAAAATCATATACAAATGCAATTAAAACAGGTAAAAGAAAAATAATTTTAAAAAGTCTACACGCAAACCAGAAAGTAAACAGACTTTTACCTACAAAAGAAAAAAGTATCTGAGTTCTGCAACATTTCACTATTGGTGTTGATTTTACCTGATAGGCTTTCAGGTACTCTGTTAATGGATGGCTACAGAAAATCCCAAGACAAAGAGTTGTAGATATATCTCTCAGTAAAGGAATTGCTTTGTCCTGAACGCCTGCATTGTTTCTCCACATCACAAAACTCCACAGTATGAAATTACCAAACCTGTAGACATCTGTAGTCCAATAAAGTGGGCACAGCTTCTCATAGGAGTCTTGCCTTGAACTAGAAATGTTTCAACATAAAGCGCACTAAGGACCGGTGGTAGCAGCTCTTTCCTTTTCCTTCGAAAAATCCGGAGACTCCTTTACATAACAAATACTTCAGTTTCACTCTAGTAAAGCAATCTGCTATGTATTAGCTTCTATTTTTCTATTACAATAACCAAAACAGCTGCATGAGGCAAAAGAAAGAATTGTTCTGGCTTTGTCTTTTTCAAAACAGGTACAAAAAAATCACTGTGAAAATCATCCCTCAATGGCTGATAAAAATGGAACCACAATTTATGCTCCCAAATACTACCTTTATCTTAAGGCTCTTAAGGAGCATTTTCAGTAATAATGGCTGATTTAGATGGATTCCCAGGGTGCTGGATCATTGCTGATGACATTAATGGTTTAAGGCTCCCTGAATTTTGATTGATTGCTGTAATCTGCAGAAACTATTTCAGGACATAGATTTATTATTATTAAGCCTATAAAATGGTGTCAGGGTCAAAGCAAGCTGATGATTTGTGTTGTGATGCAAACATTACACAGGAGAAGATGAAACCTTTTAATAAACGTGAAATTCATGAGAGAACAGTGTTTCATCTTCTTTGAAGAATCTGTGGCCAACCAATACAGACTACAGCAGCAGGGAGGGTGTATTTAGGCTAAGGTTGCACTGCAAAAAATAACCTTCAACAGCACACTAAGTCCATTGAGTGTTATTCCACCAGTGAGTGAGATCTTTCAAGGTGTTTCACTAAGTTAAACCATGTTTACCTCCCCTTCCTCATTCTCTATCAATATAATCTGATCTGATCTTCTTGATTTCATGAAACATTGTGGACCTAAATCCATCTGATAGCACACAGAATTTCAAAAATGCTTTTCTTGGTGAATTTTTTCCCCCATAGGACTCCTAGCTAAAGAAGAGGGAGACTGAACTATACTGGAATTCCATCAGAACATAATGGGAGAAGCCATGACTGAATCTGGAGAAGACTGGTTTTTTTCCTAACTTCGTGTGTGCTCACAAGCAGAATCAGAGCAGCTGGTTTCTTGTACAAAGGAGAAACAGGATTATAGCAAAGTAATTCACAGCATTACATGGGACAGATGCAAAAATATCCTTGTTTGCTTTTCCCCTTATGACTGGATGAAAAAAAAAGTTGTCAGATCCAGAACTAGTAATACAGCCAAGAAGAATGCGAGAAAGGCATGCTCTCAAAAATGAATTGTCACATGGATGTTTTGCCTTAGCCCAGCCTGCATGCTGATGGGTTATTTATGCAACTGAATACCTTTAGGCAAAAGTTTATTTTCTGCAGTTGACAAGACATCTACTGAAGCACTGAGAGGTGCACAAAATCTGATAATTCATTTATTCTGGTGGTTCTGATCAATTAATGACTTGGATAAGAGACTTCCAGTAAACTTCAAAAACCATGATGCTTATTTCAGGCTGGCACAGTTTAACTTCCTTGTGTCCTACTACGTCCAAAACCATTGCCATCTCGCTCTAACTTATTGTATTATTGCACAGTCCACCGTGATCAACAAGATGCAAAACCAGAAGGAAAAAGCCATCTTGGTCCCTACAAGGTACAAAAGTAATTTAAAAAGTAGAAAGAACTAAAGAAATATGATACAGGAAAAATAAGTAAAGTACTTGGGCTTTCCAATGGCCATACTGTTCCATAGTAGATTGTGCTTTTATGTAAATATTGGTAAGTGCTATGTTTTATGTCATTAGACAGTGTTCACTGGAGTTGAGGCAGGCTAGTGGAGGAGTAAGAGAGCAGAGAAACAGGCAGGGCAAGGAGCACAAATGCTGCTACAACAGGATATATGTGTGACCAAAAGCCAGTGCCTGCACAGCATGTAAGCAACCTCCCAGAATATAAGCAGTGCCAGCACACAGTGTCTAGTAAATGGTCACGTCAGGAGGCTGCAAAGACTTCTCCTATTCCTGGAAATGTGGCTGCTGAGGAAGAAGCCCTGGAAGATTAAACCGTGTTTGATAATGGGGGTCACAGAGGTGGAGTGGAGAGAGGAAAGGAAGGGAACTCATGTCTGGGTGGGACATGAACCTTTTGCACTGGTTCCCGCGGTTCACATGTCACAAGAAATGGGAACCTGTCAAAAATGGCCATAAGTACTCTCAACCCCTGATCACCCAAAAAAAGTTACACAAAACTGATGGATTCTGAGAAAAAATACAGTTTGATGAATATGTAAACTTTTGAGAGGCTATCTGAAATAATAAAATTCTTCTAGAGCAAAATGTTTCCCAGCTTTCTTGGTTAGTCTAATACCTGTTGCACCACCTGTAAGAGTCTATGTAGAGGATGTCTTTCATGCCCTGAAAGCACTCAAAATTAACTGCTCCACCCAAAGGCAATGAAGACTTTATTTGGGACAAACCCTATATACACGGTGCTGAATTCCTTCAGTTTTCTGTAATATCACTGGAGTCAGGCTGGAGCCCCTGGCAGGATAATGCTCAGGAGTACCTGAAGATCACAAGTAGTCTGTCTGTAGGAGTTCAGTCCTGCATCTGTGGCCACATTTGGGAGTCCTGCCCATAAAATCTTCTGTAGAGTGGAGAAGTAACACTACTGGAACTCTCTTTAGTGAGAATGTTCTCAGAAAATGCTGTCAGCCCTATGACCACTGCTGAAAATGTTTGGACAGGATTTGCTGGCAGTCTGGGGTTGGAGGGCTGAGAGAACAGCTCTGATTCTTTTCACAGAGAGTCTGAGCAAGACTTTGGAGAAGCTTCCGCGGTGACAACAAGCAATGTGCCCACATTCTTCTTCAGAACAAGCAAGCTTCATACCCCATGTAGATGATAATGCAAAATACTTCTGTAATTAGAGCTAATGAGAAGAAATAAATACTCTGGGTCAGAACTAAACAGTGGATAATATAAGTAGTTGGTAGTTTTGCCCTTTTCTCACTTTCTTCATGGTTTCCAAATCTTTTTTGATGTTTCTCCATGTGCCCAAGCTCTGTAGTACTCTTTGGTGGACTTTTGGGGCAATGGGAGGAAAGGAACAAGGGCCTTTGTGTGTACTGGCTGAAAGACAACTGAAGAGTTGTTCATTTAAAGCTAAGTCCTGTGTCAGCCAACCTTTCCAAAACTGGGATGTCAATTCTGGGGCCATGCTATGGGCCAGTCAGTTGGATGCAACAATGGCTCAGGGACTGAGGACACACATATGGCTGCAATGGCTGAGGTACTCAGGACACAGGCATGCATCAACACACCAGGAAACACTTGAAGTCAGTTGGAAGTTGGACATAATCAGCTCACAGGATGGGTACAGTCACCAGCCAGCCAGGTGGACAACCCTAATTTAAAAATTACTCGTAGACCAAGATAAAGCTGCTAAGTAGGGAGGAGCTGATCCAAGGTATCACTAGCCTGAGTCTGAGACTATGCAGACTTTCACCTGGCTCTTTTGTAAGTTGTTTTCTCAACAGGAAGAAGGAAAGGGGCAGAAAATGGGAGGCAAGTCTAAAAAACACAGTACATAATCCAGTGAAATTAGAGTGTAAAAAGGTAAACAAATTGATAAAACAGTTTTTCTGTGAGGACATTTGAAGAGAATTATTTCTGCTTATTCAAGTGGTAGAGTGTGAGGACTATAGGAATCTTTCCAAATGCTGAGCTTGATTTTTGGCCTGGTTTTCTAAGGCAATGAAGACTATGTTGTTGATCTGCTGTCTCTGCAATATCTTTTGAATAGATTGGTTGGTTTCTACCATGCTTAGAAGGGCAGAGAGATAGACTTGAGCTGATTTCGTGTTTGGTTTTTTTTCAGGAGAAACCTGTGTTATAATGGGAGTGGTCTTCACTGTTTCTTTAAACCAGAAAAAAAATATATATACATGAAAGTGTGTGTGATTTTCTAGTAACCTAGATTTACAATTACAGCTATAAATCTGTACAACTACATATATAAATACATACACACACATGCTTTCTTTTTTTTGTATAAACTCAAATATTAGCCTGATAAACGCTCTGACCTGATAAATGCTAAAACATGTCCAGAGGCTCCAGGTAGCTGCAGGACTGGCTGGAACTTTCTAGAAGCTTGTTTCTTCCTTTTCTCTGCTCTTGGGTGCTATGCTGCAGCTCTGCAGACCTTATCGGTGTTTTTCACTCACTGCCTTCTTTCTTAACATGTTACAGGGCCATGATAATTTCTGCATCTGAACAAGCAAAACATTAGCTAATTAAATCCCCCCACTTCACTGTTAGTTCACCCCTCTGCATTACAGACAGAAGAAGGGATCTGCTTGTGGCCACAGATAAACTTGGTAGCAGAGTATTGAACAGATGTCAGATCTTTTGAGTCACAACCCAACAAAATAGCTATTTTGGCAATTTAGCTCAATGCAAAAACCATTCAGCATTGCTGATAAGATTCCTGAAGAATGTTTGGAAGCACAAGGTAATGTTTGCAAAATTGAAGTGCATTTCCGTGGTTACGTTCCCAACCTCATGAGCAGGAAAGGCAAAGCAAGAAGGCTGTGGTTATATCTCTTTAAGGAGATCTATGGCCCCACACCTGTATTCTTCCTGGTGTCTGATAGCTGTGATCTCCGAGCAGGGCATACCAGGGGCATCCCTGGGACCGCCTCCCAGCAGTACCACCACACACTGCACCAGAGCATCCTGGAGGCACTGCAGTGTGGAGGAGTTAGAACTGAGCTCCTCTGGGTGACAGAGAGGCTGCTCTAAAAGCAGCTCCTGAAGTCCAGGGATGAACAGGACTGTCTGTAAGTGAATGACTCCCTCCCCAAGAGATCTGAAGGATTTCCACTAAACAAGCCACATGGCTTCCAAAAGAGAGTCAACCAAAACTATCTTCAGATTTACCATACCTTGCTCCATTCTATGCCTTCTTTGCCATTTTGGTGTATTAATTTCAGGTCATGGAAGAAAGCCAGAGCTTAGGTTTGAGAATCTTCTAAGAAAGGGACCTGTCCCTGGCTCCCAAAACCATGCGTAAGGCACTAATGTGGGGTGATCTAGTGGGCCAAGAGCAGCCTCACTTTGGGGCACAGGACCCTCTGTAGGACACCCTTCCCTGCAGGACTGACTCTGAGCTGTGCGTGGCAAAGAAGTCCACGTTCCCCTAAAACAGAGCAGAGACATCTCTGTCCAGATCTGAAGGTAAGCATTGCATCTGTTCATTAAACAAGACTAAGGGGGGAGCGAGCTCCTAAGGGTGGACATCAGCCTTCCTCCCTGCAGTGCCTGGACCTCTGGACCTTCCTTCTAAGGCAGTTGGGAGACAAGTGACCTGGAAAGAACCACTGGGCTATGAACCAAAGAAGTGTTTAACAGGAAGACAGGCATAGAGCAAGGAATGCGGAGGTTGGGAAGCAGAGGTGCTATCATCAGTCACCCACCCTCATCTCTCATATGTGAAGAATCTTTGGTACCAGACCCAAAATATTCTGATAAGCAAATTAAAAATCCTGTCACTTTTGGTGATGGGACCTACAAAGTGACGGAGCCATTCTATATGTGCTACAGGAACAAAGGAACCACATCTGGAGCAGAGCTGTGATAATGGAGGGAGGACTAACATGAGCTATGCAGGCTGCAAGGCCATGTGGAGAGCCTCAAGCACAATCTGGATCTTAAGAGGTGTTTCTGGGTGAGTCGTGCCCTCACAGAGGTACAGGCAGGTCTAGCAGGCCGAGGACAGATGACCGTGGCAATCAGACCAAGAGCAGAGCTTTGTCCTCCCTCTCTCAGAAGAAGCAAACTGCCCCGGATGCCCTGGCTTATAGGCAAAAAGTCTGTCAGACTTGCTGTGATCTCACTTTACTGGAAAGTTAGATGGGCCAGAAAGCAAAGCTTTCCCAAATAATTCAAAGAGGAGCTGAATTTTAATGCTGCACCTTTTTTTCTGACCAAGCTTGCCCTGACACTTTCTTAGCACCAGAAAGGTAGGGGTGTCCCAGGACAGCAATTCTCTTTCCATGCAATATCTGAAGATAAATAAATTAGCCAGTGAGTAAGGCAGTTCCTGCTTTCTTTTGCTGGAGTGGAAGGACACCAACACTTAACAGCTCTCTACAGTTCAGATCAACCTTGCCAAAACATCTTAGCTCTACGGATAAAGGTACATCTGCTTTACTTGGTCTAAACTCAGACTTTTCTGAGTAAAGTTCAAGGAGAATTGAGCTGGCTCTATTCATGCCAAAATGAGGTACAGACTTTTTAATTGCACATGTAAACAATTAACAAAGTTTATAATAAAGGTTCAGTGTGAGTCATGTGGTTGCTTCAGAGTCACATCTGAATTATTTCTTTGTGTAATGTAATCTGTGTCAAGTGCCCTTGGGCAGGAAGCCATTGTAAGCAAGTTGACTAGTTTACCTTCTTCCTTTATCAAAATGCCTTACCTAAGTAACCAGTTCTGCATTTAACTGTGAGATCTGTGAAGAAACACAAAATGGGCTACAAGAATAAACAGACTTGCTAATCATCCAGGTGGAATGAGTAATTCATGGTTAATAACTTATCCAATTAAGTCAACCTATTTGTCTGCTTCCAGAATATCCATAAGCAGACCACAGTTCCCCCCTCATTTACTCTTTATTTGCATTTTCCCAGTTGTTGCAAGACTGATTCTACTCTATGACCTGCTCCTCCCTCCTCTTCCTCCTGCCAGCAGGACTCCTTTAAATGGCTCTTCTTTCCCTGAGAGTCTCTCCCCCTCTCTTGTCCTCAGCAACTCCCCTTTGCACACTGAAATCCCTCAGTCTCCTTTTCTGAGCTCCTTCGGGTATTTTAACAAGACCCTTCGGTAGCTGGCTGCTACTGGCCTCAGCATTTTTCTTCCCTATTTTCTGACTGAATGGTCCACAGTGAAGGCAGAGGAGAGTCTGAAGTAGCTCTAAAGCAGCTGTAATGAAGAATTACAGCATCTTCTATAAAATTTTTGTTTAAGGCCACACAGACTTCGTGCTCAAAGAGTCTTTCCTGAGAGCAAACTCTGTTTAACTGGGTAAAGTCCTAATAGTCAGCGTCCCCCTCTTCCTTCTCTATATGACCAGACACCTTCCTGGAGGATACACCTCGTTTAGGGTGTATTGGAAGTTGCCTGAGTGGTTTGTCCCACAGGCAAACTTCTGAGCCCAGACAGACCTCTGCAACAGTCAGTCCATGCAGAAGTGTCCCCTCGTGCACATGCAGGACCACCTCCATGCCAGGATGACAGAAAAAAGCTCTGAAAACCTTTCCCTTCCTTTTTTCCAAATGTTGGTTTGATCCATTTAAAGTATTCCAGCTGTATGTTACAGATTGTTCTGGAATTTTCTGTCATCGCTTCTGTCAGTGACACAAAATAAACAAGTGTGTGTGAACCCATCATCACCACTTTGTCTCATCTCTCTGTCAATGAAAGGAGAAAGTTGGGAGCCTTCTGCTCCAGGAACCTACATCCCAAGCCTGCTGCCTCCCATGGACTTGTTGATGCACATGCAAATTTTCACTGAAGGCAAATAAAACAAATACATGAAAAATGCTGTTGTATTCCCATTAAGCTGTGGTACTGTCCAGAATGAATAATACCGTTCATTACAATGCTTGTATCACCCCAGAAAGCAAAGACAACCGTATGGCAGCTGGCATATGAAATCAGTGCTACGTGCTTGGCCCAGTGGAAACACAGAAGTGCACAGGTAATGTAAAGGTGGATGGACAGACAAATAGATGGACAGATTTATTTTCAATGTGTCTGAGACTTGTTTTAAGACTGTGGTGTTCATATGTACCTGTTCTAATACATTTGTTCCACAGGACTACAAGGGAAAGTTTGGTGCAACCAACAACCAAGCTGAGGAGACCTATCAATCAATGCAATAAAGTTTACTGTGATATGAACGCTAAGAAAGAATAGATCTGACTAGCTGGTGAAGATTTGTACTGGGGAGAGATGCACCTTCAGATATCTATCAGATTTTAAATTACCCTGCTTGAAATGCACCCAACCTGAAATTGGAGTCTATTAGTGAGAACTATTACATACATTTGTGTAACTGTCCTCTGTCCCATTCTACTGCATTTTTTTTTCTGCTCTGTTTCCATGGAAATGGGAGTGAGAAGGTCAGACATACGGTATAGGCAATTGTTTTAAAGGTGCTTGAAAGGCTTTCCTATTCTCTGATCTCATTTTTTCTGAGAATGGAAGTGGGAATGAAAGCCAGACACTCACTTTTTGTTGTTTTTGGTGGCATTTAATTTGAATCTGTAATCCCAGGAAGTCAGGAAAGGCCATTTTTACTTCCTTCTACACCTAGGAAGAAGATTGTTCTTGGGGGAAAGTGGTGTGATGGACAGCCCTGGGGTCTATTCCTCAACATATTACCACGGTCCTGTCATGTCACATGCTATGTGACACTGCTATGCAGTGCCTAAAAGGCCCAGTCTGAAAAAAGGACTCTGTACGTACCTGGCAAGGGAGCTTCAAGTCTAAAAAGTCTATTTGCCCATTATGAAATGGGAGTACTATTTACCTCAGGGATGTTTTGAGGCTAACTACAGTTACATTTAGAAAGCACTTTGAGATCCACCACTGGAAATGGCTCTAGATAGAAAGCGTTTGCCTTGTTGCTACTACTAAGCAGAAGTAAGATAAAGGTATTAGACTGCTCTCTTTTGATGATTTTATCCTACTTTATTGTCATGCTGCTAGCTTCCATTTCCATGGAAACAGGGCTAGAGAAGCAGTTCGTAGCAATGTGCAAGCTATAGTTGGGAATGACACATGTAGATTTTAGCTGCTGGATGTCAGCTGATAGCTATATAAGTGAAGGCACAATACAAGAGGAATGACAAGGGGGAAAGGGATGGACAAAGGGAAAGAGACCCAGAGATTTCAAAGCTGATAAGCACTCCTTCCTAGTAAAGTTTATGGACATTTTGTGTTTTCCCTCTGCGTTATTACCTTAATTTTCCAGACCTGTACTTGGACCTGGCCTTCTTTCTATTATTTCTGTTATAATTAGATAATATTTCGTTGCCATGGTGCCTGAAGGCCACAGAGAACGTGAGGCCCTCCTGTGCTAGAACCATGCAAACTTGGAGCAAGAGACATTTCCATAGTGGGAAGGATAAAAAAGCACAGGAAAGGTATAATGATTTGGCTGTCGTCACACACACAGGCTGGGGACAGAGCCAAAAATGGTCTTTATCCAGAGCTCATTGCACAGCTCCTCTCTGCTTGCTCACTGCTTGCTGTGCCAGTGCTGAGGGAAACATGCCTTCACCACCTCTTTCTCCAATGCTTTCTATGCTCCTCCTGAACCTGTGATTTCCTTCTAGAAACTGCCTTTCCTGCCTACGTATTCAAGTTGCTCTTCTAAACCTTATGCCTACAGCAGTCTACAGACCACTTCTTCATTAGCTCTTTTACCTGTATTACTGCGTTTCTCCCCCCAACACAGCACTGGCTCTGCTAAACCTGGTGTGAAAGAGCCATCTTTCCCTCTTTCCAGTGTATGCTAAACCATCACCTGCCTGCCCAAGCCACCTGTAGTCCTTCAGACAGAAGTTTTGCCTGTGAATTTATCTTTTCTTGGAAGCTCCTGACCAAACCATTCCTCCTCTTAAAAGTAGTGAGGCATTGTAATAACAGGGCAATTCTCTAATCTCCAACTCACAGTTATGGATATTTCACCTTTGAATTGCTCAGCCTGATAACACTCGGGCTGCTCCACCTTTCCACTGAATTCTGTGATCAGTCACCCTCTTTGCTATCAAAGATGTTGTCTCGGTTTTCTTCTTTGCTATCGTGTATCCTGGTTAGGAGCCACAAGCCTCCGAAGGATGCCACTATTTCTGAATGGAAAATCACGATGGAATTATTACATTTTAATTACTTGATTTTAAATAAGGTCTTCTGTCTAAAATATATGATATTGAATGAACAAATCTTTTATAGTTCATAAGGCAACAGGTGCATCACCTTGTTGGCAGATATTGATTACTGAGGAAGGTATTCGGCACTGGTTACTCTGCGTCACTGAGATACATGACCTTTAACTCACCTGCATTGCAGGAAGCAAAGTGCTGTTGCAGGGAGAGAGGACACAAGATGAACAGCCCAAAGGAAAATCTCCTAAAGGAGGACTGAGCTAATCTTTCTGATGATGTGGGAAAGGACTACATTTGGGCCAAGCAGAAGGGAGGAATTGTGTTTTGGAGGCTTTAGTGCATATGCCAAAGGCTTGATCAGGCCCAAGAGAGATGAGCTATGAATTATTGCATTACCACAGCTGACTAGAGCCTCTGCTACAAAAGCACAGGAACAGTAGGATGAGGGGCATTACTGTGAAAGCCACTCTTTAGTGAAAAGTGTATTAAAGCCTGTGTTTATGAGGAGAAACACAAATTCATGAAGTGCAATCAGTGTGCTTGTTCAGCTTTTCTGTTTGGATACTCTCAAACATAAGATCCAAATCTCATTTATGATGCGTGTCCTCCCCCCGCCCTTTATTTTTTCATTGAACTCTCAGGCCTATGTATGACTCTTTTCAGTCTAAGAATGGGAAGACTGAAGCACCCTAAGTATCCAGCCAAACCCAAAAGCTTGTTGTTCTGTAACTACTTGAACAAGTAGGTGACCAATCTTCCTCTGGGTGCTCAGGAAGGATTGGTATTCATAATGTTGGGGCAGGCAGCATAAAATCTCCTAACAGCAGATAAGCTAAGAACCTCACACATCAATGCATCACACTAAAGAATTAATTTGGTTTATCGCAAAACAATTTTAGTGTGTTAGAATTTTCCTTTTTTTTTTATTTTTTATTTATTTAGTGCACCAGAGCTCTTTTAATCATTTGCTGTTCTTCTTTATATACTTTCCAATAGGAAGAGAACCACAGACACAGAGACATTTAGGGCATTTTATACTACAGGGAGAATGAATGAAAGCATGTAAATTCATTTTATGATATAGTACTATTCCCTTTGTACCTTAAAACTCAATGGAGTAACATATCTTTTCTGTGTGTTAACCTCTTCTTCCATCTTCAGCCTACTACAAACCCCTTTGTTGCTTCACAGCTGAAGTGTGCCCTGTGGGAATGTTGCCCCCTCCTTGGAGTACCTAAAAGCTGATAAGGAATTATAGCTAAATACCAACGAGGACTGCTGTCACTGGAGTGCAAGCTGTCCCAAAATAATTCCTGCAGAAAAAATCAGGTTTAAACATGAAAAAAGAGAATAAAACAGAAGGCATGGAAAAGGTTATCAGATTCAGACATCCTCCAAATCTTCCCCAAATCCTCCATCACAGATGTGTCAAAGGCAGGGAGATGTCTCAGTTCTGCCTTTGCAGCAGCTAAATTCCTTCCCACACTCCAGACTGTCCCGACCTCTACATCCCCTTGTCAGCCCTCAGTGCTCCCCAGTGTCTCCAGAAATCAGCTTTGTGCAATGTCAGGGACTGGCAGACACAGGCGTCAAGCATCCCTGGCACTGCAGAAGCCCTTTCCATGTGGGAGCAACCACACTGAAAGCACATGAGAGGCTGTGTTTCCCCTTCTTCCAGATTTCAGCACATTAACAGAGCCAGGCATCAGAGAAGTGCTGAAAGAAATCAGAGTCACCACATGTAAATCAAACCCATTCCAGCAATAGCTGATGAAAAATACCTATGAGCACCATTACTGACAGAGTTTGTCAACACCACCATGAAGAAAGTGGCTCACTGGTTCTCCTAAACCAGAGCTTGGCATCTCCTGGGACAACTTTTTGGACCTGACTGAGCCTATAAATTACGCTTGGCTCCAAAGCGCTTCTGAGTAATGGGATTATGAAGTAACCAGAGAAATATTTTCTTTGAAATCTTTTGACCACCAGGAAAGCCCCTGAGACTAACTCATGATATTGGAACACGTTTGGTAACACTTACAGGTTAGCATTTACCTATAGTTATAAAAAAAATCTGTGCTTGCTCATGGGATTTGATATTCATCTCAGTTCAGAAATTGTTCAAGGGGTTGAAGGAGAAACTTTTGAAAGAGATTAGTTCTGATTAGCACCAAAATAACGGGAAGGAGTGAACTCTGAGCAAAGACCAAATGGAAGTAACAAAAAATACCTGAGTAACAAACACTGTAGAAGAGCAAACAACCTCACGACGAGCCTCTACATCAAAGGAGTTTGCTCCTGCAGCATCAGAATTGATTACAATTCAGCAGGGTGTCTGGCTCCTCCAGGCTGTTTTGACTAAGCTAAAGACTGAGCATTAGATGAGCATTAGATTCAGCCGAAGAGCTTCAAGTGCTGAGTGCTTAGCTTCTAATGGCAACCCCAAAATGCATTTAACCCCCCACATCTGGAAGCAGGCAAACAGATGCATCCTATGGCAACGTACAAGAGACTTTTATTCCACTTGTGCTGACTGTTCTTCACTGTCTCACCATGCAGCGGATGTGCCACAGGGTGGCGAAGCAAAAAGTTCAGGGAAATGTAGATGACTTAATCATTTTGCGTATGCCTAGTGCAGATGACTTCATCCCCCAAAATAACTGAACCCAGCAGAAAATTTTATCTAGCAAAGAAGGCTCCTGAATACAGTGATTACAAGACAAATGGCATTACATTTGACAGATAAGTTATTTCTTTTGTGCTTCCTTAAAAATCTTTTCCCTTATAGTCCCAAGACTTTCCATAGAAGAACTTACAGGAAGTTGTAAGAGGGAAGAAAACTCTTCCTCCAGGAAAGTTATACTTTCTTGGAGTGATTTTCCATCAGTTATTCCAATGGTGTGAAGATATAGCATTGCACTCCTTTTACTAGCTTGGGACCTTGACCAAGTTTCTTTTTCTTACACTGCAGAAATCACTGGGCTCATGTGTGCACGTGTAAATAAAAAGCATTATTTGCAATTGAGCCATGTCCAAATGTTTTCCTTCTTAGCATGCTCAATGAGAAATGGAAGCAAAACATGAAGAGGAGAGTGTGTCCCAGAAATGGAAAGGCCATTACTGTTAGTTCACATGCCAATGGATCCTCAGACTACAACCTCTCATAGCCAAACTAGCCTTGATGACTCTTGTTATGGCCTTTTCTGCAGGGTGAGTCTATCCTCTGGGCAGCTTATACACCCTGGAAATGAACATCCCCTCTTTGTGGTGGAAGGAGGGGAGACAGTGATCCTCTCATCATCCTCTCGTTCCTTGCCTACTTCTGATCTGAATAGCTAAGTGTGCAGAAAGATTTCCATGGCATCCAAAGACCAAATAAAAGGCAGGTGGTCAGCTTACAAGGCCCAAAGCCATCTTTCTTTGCTGTGAAAATTAGGTATCTGTCACCACCCAGATACAAAGAACTTAGCACAGTTATGGCCAGCTCATCCAAGAAAAACACCAGTGTCCCTGCAGCATTCTCTGTCTCCTCTTTGTCTGTGAGGTGATGCTTTCCTCTGGAAAACGGTCTGGTTCCCTGGTGCTGTTCCATATGCCAATACCTCCCTGAAGGCCGGACTGCCTCTGTCACCCCCATAGCCTCCTTGACCCAGCATGCTCACTCCTAATGCTTACAGTGTAGGTGGCAACAGAATTAGAAAAAAATTGGATCCAGAAATGATAGGAAGCATTGGCCCAGAAAATAGCCAGGAGCCTACTTTGAATCCCTCACCATCCTGGGTTTGAATCATTCCAGCTTTCCATCACACACATATCTCTGGTAATGTTTTTTTTTTAATGGAATGAGTTATCTGAAATGTTTCCTACAGTAGATTTTCTAGTTTAAATATTTTAAAATCGATTAAACTTCTTTCTACTTGAAGAACTGGATCCCTGCATTATTAAAAACTTTCCTTGCTCTACTCATTTATCTTTATTTCCTTATTTAGGTCATGGGTTTGGGATTTTTTTCTTTACTTCCCCTCACATTCTATGTTTTAAATCTGACTCAAATTGAGCACTTAGGGAAAGAAAGATGATACCATATTCTGTGCAGCCTCTCTCAAAGTTTATCAAAGAACTTGGTTAGTCAAATTTGGTCTTTGTCAGCAGTTAGCACACTATTGTGCTGACTTATGGCAGGTTCTGGAAACACATATACAGGGAGTAAGATTTGACCACTGCATTTATTCTCTAAGTCCCCTTGAAAAAGCTGCCTGTTTTCTTCATCCCAAGGAACTGCCATCAGACGGTTTGAGCCAGGAAGATGAATCAGACATTCCTGCCGTCTGTTTCTGGCTTTGCGTGACCAGGGAAAATCATTCAACTTCTCTGTGATGAAATTTCCTCATCCATAGAAATAGGAGAATTCCTGTTCACGTGGAGAGACACTGTGGATGCAAGTTTTGCAAAGTGCGTTGTAAGCAGCAGAATGAGGAGCTGCATTGCATGAATGTGAAGATACATTCTGTACAACCGCTAGTACCTTACCTCTAACCAACCACGTTTGCCAAGTCCTTAAGTCCATCACCCCAAACTTTTGGTGTCCATAAATGCTTTCCATAGGCTTACAATCATAGGGCATGCTTCTGGAGCTATTAGAGACAAATTCAACTTCAATTGCATGTCCCAGATCTATTTTTTTAGGTCTCTGGCTGGCTCTTTTTGTTTGGGGACTTTATCTTAGGAAAGGGTAAAATGTTCAGTTCTTTTGGGTTGTGTATGCTGTAACCAAGAAAGACACACTGACCTCCAAACCCCACATTTCAGCAGCAGAACTGTGAATATGTGTGGCTCACACTTCAGAAATGGCTAGAGTTAAAAGCTAGGGCTGAGTGGTAGGAGTTTATTTTTGTCACAGGTAATCACAGGCAATTATATTTGCAGTTGTGCATGGTCATGAAGATAAATCAGAGTTTATGCTTTGTGGCAAAGGAGAAAGCTTGTGGGACTCAGTTTCAAAAGACTTCTCAATGAATCAGTCACCTTCAGGGGCAATGCTGGCAGTTACTGGCAGTGCATACCAAGCTGAGTAGGAAAGGAGGATGTCTGTCTTTGACATACAAAATGAAGGCAGCCAGTTTGGTGTAAAATAAGCACAGGGGAGATTAGCATCATTTACTGTTTGTGTACTGAGGGCCTGCCTTAACATCTTCTCTTGGCCCTCAACAGATGAAGATTTATCAAGTCCTGCAAATAATCATCCTAAGGCCTGCTCCATGGGAAGATACACATCTGTGGAGAGATGCACCAGACAGTCCTCCTTGCCCCCGTGTGTGTATCTGGCTCACATAGCACCAAGTAGGGGATCATTGGCATTGTTTATTCAGTCATTTTCCCCCATCAGCACTGCAGCTTGCATCTAGCCCTAGTGTCCTGTGTCTTCTAACTGCTGACCAGCAATTGGCAATTTTAACTATTATTGCTAGGACCTCTTGAATCTGAAACAGCAATCCTGAAGAGGAGAGCAGCCACAAAAGAGCAGATGAAAGTTTTCATGCAGAAAGGAAATGAACAACTGCTCTTGCATAAAAACAAAGCAAGCTATAAATCGTACCTACAAGCCAAAAGAGGGAAATTGCAAAATAAAAAATACCCCCTGAAACAAACAAACCAAAATCTTGTGATCACCTGGAAGTACAGCCAACTCAAAGAACACCTCACAGCGCAGCTCTTTACATCATCACCAACGGTTGCCTTGCAAGATGCACAAATCAGAGGTAAGTCAACCTGCCTGTAGAAACTCAGACAGCAGCAAAGGAAACAAGAGTTGCAGAGCCACTTCAATCTTGAGAAGTTGCATCCTTCCTCCATGTTCTGCAAGGACAGGAAGAAATTCATTACCTTTTATTGGCTTACCCGGCTGATTGGAAGTCCTAAAGGGTCACTGCTGTTTTTGTACAGGTTATTCTGGCCACTGTAAAGCAGAAAACATATATTATATACTCTATATACTATACAGCTACCTTATAGCTGTATATAACATGCATGCATATAACAAACATATATAGCAACATAGCATATAGCTTCAGATGGGTTCACCTGAAATGTGACATCTTTGTGAAAATCTGTTGAGAGAGGGGGGTCAGTGTACCGACGCACCGAATATCAGGAAACTTTTCTCACACACTTCTGCAGAGGAAAACCCACCTAGTTCCATACAACGCTGGCAGTATTATATCAGACTTCTCCCCTTCACTTGTCCTTCTTTCTCTCTTTCTTTTTCTTGTGATTTTGTCTGACTGTGGTGCTTTACTGACACTGGCTAACCCCTTAGCTCCTTTGCGTTTGCTATTTGCTTCCACTGAACTGCATTTAGTGCTGTTTTCTGCCCATAAGGACATCACAGTCTGACCCTTTGTGCTTATACTTCAGTTTGAGTTTTTATTAATCTGAATAAAAGATATATTTTACTTTCCAGTTTATTGATCAGTTGTGTACAGTTCTTAGCTTGGGATAAAAAGATGTTTAATGAAAGCTGTGCTGCCTCCTCCCACGGAGCGGGATGGAGTCTGTAATTGCACATGACACTATATGCTTCTGCTATCCCTCAGTGACCACAGAGGTAAATCTAAACAGATACAGGTATTTATAATGATGCAGCCTATCCATACTAAATATTATTCAAGCAAACCAGTCTCCATCCACGGGCTTCTCCTTCTCACTAGCCTTCCTGGAGAGGCAGTTTTGGGCAATATAGCCATGCTCTTCTACTTCATGTGGAAGTGATAGGCAGCTAAAATGGGTTGTCTCTTTACCACTAGGTTCACGGGAATTTTTCTTCCACAGATGGGTCATTATATAATGGCTTTACTGCAGACTAATGTATGATTACTATTCTTGAGACACTAAAAAAAAAAATCAGATAATACTGTTCAGTCCTAAGCAGTTATCAGGCTTTGCTTCAATATGTTGGAAATCCTTTGCATAGGAGAAGCCTAGGACACATGCAAATATAATTTAGATTGTATCTGACATCAAAAATGGTAAAAGAAATCTGCTTATTAAGGTAGTGAGTCACAGGAGATTTACAAGTAAAGCTGTATATGATTTCTTAGGAGGAAATGATTTTCCCACTGTCTTAAATGAGCACAGAAAGATCCCGGAGAGAAGCAGATCCACCTAGGTGAGACAATACAGGCTGTAGGAAGGCTTCCTAGAGGTCCAGAAGGGAAGGACACTCAGGAGACAGCTATTTTCAGCAGGGCCATGATAGGAGGGACACTGGAGGATCTCAGCAGAGGTGGCATGTTAGGGCTGGGAAGGCAGCTGAGCAGGGCGGTGGGGCAGCAGCGGGCTCCGCTCCGAGGTTCTGCCCCCCTGCACCCCACAGGACTGAGCCTGTTCTGTCAAGATTCACACCCGCAATAGGAGCATGGGCTGACATACTTATAAACAGCTTGTTGCGGATACTGCAGCAAACACTGTGCCTCAATGGTGTGGTGCACACATAAAGGATGTGGAGAGAGGGGAGGCTTCTGCGTTACCGCTCTTTGTTGCATAAGTCTAAAATTTAGATCCTCAGGTTGGAGGGATTGAGTTGCTGAGAGCTGGTGGACAGCTCATCCTAGCCACAGTTGTAACGCAATCAGAAAATGGTATCTTTATCTGCTCCCAAATCCAAAGCTAATGTAATCAGCAGTGTTGCGTTTTTAACATGGGGCTATATTTGACCCTGTACTCTGCTACTGTCCCTTAGTTTTTTAATGTCAGAGTGTGCTTGGAGCTGTACAACTGGAAAAATAAATATAATCCCTGTACTGATGATTTTACGTTCACGGGACTGCTTTGCAGTACTGTAAGGACGTCTACAAAAAAGTTTTGTAGCCTTAGACTGCATGTAAGAAGAAATCATTTACCCAGGAGCTTTTGCATGAAGGCTGCAATAAGACCACAAGGGTGCTCAATTACCACCCTGAGTTCTCACCTTTTGTGAGTCTGAAAAACATTCACTTTTTGAGCTGAAAATGTTCGTCTCTGCTTTCTGGCCAGAAATAAATTATTTTAGTGAGCTTTATCCCTTCAATTGTTATTGAGTTACAGCAAAGTATAAAAAATATATCTTTTCTTGTGATGTAAAATAAATTCTTGCAATGCTGTTGTTTTTTTCTAAGCTAAACAACAGCAAAAAACAGCTGAGGTCTAAAAAATAAAATCTGGCAAGTTCAGCTCAGGATTGATCCTTCTGCCAGTCCTTGCTCAGGAAAATAATTTAGCATGGACATCAAGTTGAGTATGTGCTCACATCCCCTTCAGGTCAGTGCTAAAGTTACAGTTAAGTATGTGATGAAGTGTTGTGTGGGATAGGGAGGGTTTACTGAATTGTGACCCAGCTAATTTTCTTGTCTGGAAAATAAAATGTCTGAGCAGGAGCTGAGGAAAAGCCTTTCAAAACTAGGTTCTCACGACACAGAAGAGACAGGCTAAGTCTGCAGTGGCACACTTAAACACAGAGGGTCAGAGCCCCAATATCCAGGATACTGAGAGTAAGACTTGCCCCAAGTTCTCGCTGCAGCTCAGACAGTCCCAGAGCTGCAGAATTTGGGAGGGGAAGAGGGGACATGGCTCCATTGTGCGGGGATGCTGGCCCAGCGCTGCCCACAGAACATTCCCAGAGTCCAGGCAGGCTGGGACAGACAGAGAATATTATAAGATGCTTTCCTCTCTTCAGATCCTCCAGTCTTCCTCACCCCATGCTGCTGACCAGGCTTCGTGAAGGACCAGGGAGCCACTGAGTGGCTCCACAAGAACATTTTTACCCCAGGATGCTGCATCTGCCCTGCAACCAGTTTAACTGCATCAGCTCTGCACTGCTGAGAAATCACAAAATAATCCTAAATTACCCAAATGAAAATTCAACCTTTCTGTGCAAATCTAAGACTTCTGCTGCTATTGTGCCCCTTATCTCTATTTCCTTTTTAATACTTAGTACCGACAAATGACAACATTGAGCTAATGTGTCCCTCTTATTTATATTTTTTAAAATAGACCACATTGATATACTCTCCCAAAACACCAAAATGTCTAGTTTTCTATTTGATTTTTTTCATGGAAGAAGACTCTTGAGGGCTTGTAGGTACTCTGCTGGCAGGGTCTGCTTTTCCAGGCAAGCAGTCTGTTTCAGGCTTGCTTCACTCCTGTACAGGGATTTGGAAATACTTTTGTCCATCTAATGTGAATTTCCAAATCATAGTGCTTTCTCTCAGTCTGTAAAATTCTACTTTCAGGATGGTGCACTTCATTCAGAAACCACAAGTCATGCTTAACAAGCTAAACATTGGACCTGACGTGGATTCGTTAACTAACGTGACCTAAGCAGAGACAGCATCATGTTCCCTCCTGAGCCGGCAGCAGGAGGTCACATTGTGAAGTCTGCAGAGCCCAAAAGCGACGTGAGCAAAGCTTTCCTGTAAAACAGAGACACATTAACTCAAGGTTCAGAGTACAGAGCAGCCGTGTGAATGGAAACCTCTGATTAGGGATTGCAAAAAAGAGGTTAATGTTTAGCTGGCTTATCTGCTGACAAAACATTGCCAAAGATCTTCCTTAGGTTCTGATTTCTAAATGGTACATAACATGAGTTGGGTATCACGGGGCAATTTCAGCTGGGTCTTTTTGAGCTGAGCAAGAACATAACAGATACACTACCAAGTATATTTTGTTTAGCTTTAGCTTGTTTGTTTTTCAATTCTGTCCCCATCTTCGGTGTTCAATAATGCATACAAGGTATCTGTTCTTTCAACATTGGAATGAAACGGGGAGGTGGAAATGGTTCAAAACTTTTTAAATTGCTGAAGCCTTGTGTGTGTGAGAGGTTTAAAAATGGTAGATAAATAGTTCTGAGCAAATAAATTAAAACTCTGCTGAAGACTGAACTGGGAGATGAGAGCATGCACTGCTGCAGTTAGCCCAGCAGCCACACGTGCAAACACCACAGCTCCCTTTTGTGTTTGAAGCCATAACAATACATCACTGCCAGGGGATGTGCAGCACCCTAACATTGAATTCTGGTGCTTTCCCATTCATCTTGAAGGCAGTGGAGGAACTGGAAGATGCTGGAGCAATGCTGAAGGAGCGCAATGCTGTCTTCCCCCCACCCCGCAGATTGAGTGACACAGTATGTTGTATATCTGTGGTATGCGCGTTGTGTGTCACTGCTGGGAGCCGCCACAGCAGCAGGTCTGGCAAGGGGACCCCATTGCCATGTCCTTGCCACCACTACTCTTTACAGCTTTTTGCAGGGATTTCTTCACATCAAGGGCTGATCTGGGCCAGAGCCAGGGATGCAAGGCTAAGCGCTTTCCCATGCTGTCCGCTAAGCCACAGCACTAAGCCAAACCATTAGAAACACTGCACAAAGCCATTTTGTGTCTATCAGGTTTTTACTGAGTCTCCAGTTACTGTCTTTTCTGTTTTGCTGTCATCCCTTTTACCTATCTCATGTTGCAGTTTCAGTCTTCCAGGGTTCTTGCAGAAATGGAGCTGGCTTAAAAACTTATCCATGTCGATTTGCAAAATCATTTCTTGCTTCTGGATCAGCTGATTGGGCCTATCATGCAGGGCTAAACAAGAAAGCAGGTTTATTCGTCTGATTTGTGGGCATGGGAAATAAATAAATGCTATTTACCTGAAGTAGAAGTGGGTTGACTCCATCTATGTGCATTTACCCAAAATTGCATCAGTGTGAGATTTCACAGAACAAATGTCAATGAATCAGGTCCCTTTTTGAACAGCTATTTCTGGTGTCACTGACAAAATTTTCTAGGGCAGTGGCCATCCCTTGTAGCTGCGCACTCAGGAGGCCAGAAGGCTTTTTAGGACCGTGGTTATTTTCTCTGGGATATTTTTCGAGCATGGTTCATGGTGACAAGGTGCCTGGGGCTGCACGGAGCTCAGCACATCCCCGGGTAACAGCCCCGCTCAGTGGCTCCCATCTCTGCATCTATAAGGATGGATTTAAGCAGACTTCTGGTTCTGCTCTACCTGCTGCTTGATTTTTGTGCACTCAAGTGATGACTGGAAGAACCACAAGGCAACTTGTGGAGGTACAGCTGTTTTTGCAGTTGTCCATGGGCAACCTGACAGCATTAGGTTGCCCGTGTGCTGTTGTGAGTGTGAATACTCTGTCATTTTAGCCAGTGCCCTCCTACTGCTTCCCTGTGCTCTTCCATCTGCCCAAGCCCTCCTCTTTCTGCTATGCTGCAGTCTCCCAAAGGTGTAACTGCCTTTGCTCTGTGGTTGCTCCCTGCTTGGCACTGTGGCTCCTGGCGCGCAACAAAGACTGTCAGTTCCTGCAATAATAATATTAACTGACTACTACTGCTGCCATTGCTGGGGCACGACAAGGTGCAACCTATGGGTCTTAACTGGACTGAATGGCCCAGTCTGCCGTGTCCCATCATTAAAAGAGACACAATGAGAGCAAAGAAATAAGGTATGGCACTGTGGAGTTAATATGCTTATCTGGCCCAAGAGCAAGAGTGTTGTGAGCCTTGGCCAAGGTTTGTAGATGTCACAGTAATACGAAGACACAGTAGTTGTAACAGTGCACAAAAGCACTTTTCAAGAGGAAGACAACTTGTCCCCTGTCTCTGTGGAAAAAAGGGGTCCCTTACAATCTGCTTCAGATGCAAATGACTTTAAGAGCAATGAGAAGGGAGGCAATGAGTTAAGGGAATGCCATTTGGTCCCAGATAAATTGTGCACACCTGCACCTGGATGGTATGAGATTCCTTATTGATGTTAGGTATTTGTATTCCTTGAAGGTGTATATACCCTGTGGCATTAAAGGTATGAGCAAAGAGAGGATATGTCAGGAGCTGTTAAGGTTAACACATATTTTTTGAATAAAATTGCTCTGTCTCTTTTTATGGGACATACTATCTTGCTTTACTAGGTTAGGTATAAGCCCACCACAGATATCACTATACTCACTACTTTGGTGAAGGAAGTAAAACAAGAAGTAATGTTTTTGCCCCTTTTTCATCTGTAGAGACTGAGCATTGAGAAATGAAATGAAGTTGATTCAAATTTAGACAAATCAACTTCAAAAATAACCAAAGAAAGTCAACAAAGGAGATAAATACAGAGGAGAGGCATACCAGATCCCAGAAAAATCCAAAAGGCACTCTGAAAAGCAGTTTACAGCAGTACAGATCCCTACATAACATAGCCATAATCTGAGGAAAATCAATAGTAGCCTAGCCCTTTCCACTGCCATCTTGGAGAAGGCTGTACATGTAAGTGCCTGTAAGTGATGTGATTTACTGTGTCCTAGGGAAACATTGGGCACAAACATTTGTGTCTGAAACTAGATCCAGGATCTATGCCTGAGTCCCATATGCCTGAATAACAAAGTTTGACTTTCAAAAGTGCTGAGCCTCATTTGGACCTACTAGAGTAACCAGCATTGGAAAATGGGGCCAGTTCCCTCTAGAGTCAGTTGTGCTGTAGGGTGCAAAATCTCAGCTCCTGCTTCTCTCTTATAAATGTAGGTCCTGGTGCTTCACTGCATTTTACCTGAGAGGCAGCCAGCCATCAAAACAGAGCTTTATCCAAACTTAATGTCTATGACAATAGATCCAGTGGAAGGACTTTGTGCCTTGAAATGTTTGGGAAAGACTTTCTACATTTGAAACGTCTCATTTAAATTATTTTTGAATTAAAACATATTAACCATTTGCTGTATCATGCTGGGTAGGTACTATGGTAGCAGTTAGAGGGAGAGTGCTGAGGACCCCTGCACCAGCTCGGCCCCACTGTTCATAGGGAGGTGGTGACAGGGCACAGCCAGAGGTGTGAGCATTTACTTCCAAGGGGATGCCTTCTGGAGGGCAGTGGGAAAGGGAGAGCAGATCAAAGATGACATATGACTTCTTCCCAAAGACAAAAATAGAAAAAAGAGGAAAAACATATTTGAAATTGAAAGACACTTTGAACAACACAATCCAGAAGGAAGGGGGGAAGAGGATTTGGCTTGGCTTTTGGTATTTCAACTTCCTGCCTTGATATGAGATACAGAAAAATTGTGAAAGCTTGAACATTCCCACAGATTGAGAAAAAAAAAAATCTGCCCCTCTCTAGTTATTAACATCTCTGTGTCATGAACTCAGATCAATACCACTTGTCTGCAATGGCAGCTGGTTCTGGCTTTTTAACTCTTAATGTCAGGCCTGTCCTCCTTCTGGTCCAAACCTTATCCCCAAGCCTTTCCTGGGAGAAGAGGCACAAGTGGTGGCAGACGGGGCGGCGTGAGGAAGAGCGTGCCCTGCCAGCCAGCTGTGCTCAGTCCATACCCACTCTGGCTATCACTAAAGGAGGTATTAGAGCTTCCTATAGGCAGATTTAGGAAGGAACTTCATATCCCTATGGATGATGAGCGGTGGTCAGTGCAAACAGACGCTTCCACATCAGCTGGCGTTCAGAACTTCTCAGAAAAATGCAGTGTGAGGCTCATGTTCAGGAGCACTGAAGAAATTCATGAGGAAGCTATTAATGCCATTTAATTACACATCCTGTTGACTGTTACTTTCTGTTCACTATATAAAGTTTTAAAACTATCTTTAGTGGGGATAGGATCTAAATAGGAAGTGATGCTGCTGGTATAATGATCTGATAAAAAGAAAAATCTAGAATGTTTTATTTTTCTTGTCTTCAACAAGGACTTTTCTATAAATTAACGTAGCTACAGACCATGAGCCTTGTGCCACTTCAAGGATTTGCTTTACTGAAAAGGCTGTTTTATAACTCTCCACATAGAGGAATCAAGCAAAAGCTTAAGGCAGCTGGCTGTGCTCAGTGTATGAGCATAAAACAAGGGCATGACAAAGTAGTAACTACTGAAGGATAACAGGGGCTCAAGGGGACACTGGACAAGTACCCAGAAAAAAACAAATAGGCAGAGGCACATCTAAGTCAGGATATCCCCCGAGCTGAAGTAGTCAAGGATGGGAGAGTGCTTGGGGGAATATCAAATGGCCTGCCACTCCCCTGTGGACACTGCTCCCAGTGATTTTCTGCAGCCTATCCCTAGCAAAAATATCTGTTTCCTCCCCTCATCCCCACCCCCCACCCCCCCCACCCCCCCAAGAACAGAAACAGGAAGGATTAAGGGAAAGAAACTTGGGAGAAAAGCCAAGTGATCTCAGTACAGAATATGTTTCTGGTTAAAGACCCAGCTAAAAATCCTTCCTCACTGTTGGGTGGAGAACTTGAACCCTGAATCCACCACCACAGTCAAGAATGGGAGCCCCATCTTTGGACTACAAATTCCCTCTTTTACATGTGTTTTTCTCCTATGGTTTTCACAATGAACATCAAATGCCTTCAGTAAATTTTGCTGCAGAAGTGGCAAACTGTGGTAATCACAAAACTTTCTGCTGGACATGAAAAAACATTTCTAGCCCTCTTCCACTAGTGGTGATCTGATACAACTGACCTCCCAGACACAGGTAACTTGTTTGAAGCTTTGTATAACCTGGATTTCCCCTGTGAAACCACACCATGAGATTGCAGGCCCACTGCATCTTCCTTGCGTTGTCCAGGACAGTAGCTGTGATTACGTTGTCCATGTCTCTGGTCCCTAGGAGTCTGAGCAACAGTTTTTATTGGAAGCACACTAGGTGATTGCAATGAAAAATTCCACCCCTGCAATGCCACCAGGTCTGCTAGGAAAGTGGTTTATTTTAATTGCCTTTGAATTTTCCCACACTTATCAGAAGTGACCACAGTGTCTTATGGTCGGCTGGCTATGGCATCTCTGCTTTCCCAGCTTTTATTCCAGATTGGCTGAAATGTGTCCTGGAGAAAACTTTTGCTGTGATATGGCTGCTTTTACATATGATGTTGTCATGGTCCACTGATCCCGTCTCACCAGTCTTCAGAGGCAGATCATGCCTTGCTCTGATTGTTCACCCTCCCAACAGAATGACTGGCATGAACACTTGCATTTTGTTGTTTTATATAGCTTGTTCTCAGACTCTTTCTAATCTCTGTCTCGAAATTGCCTCATAACTACCTTGATTGATGTTTTCTGTGTCATTCTGTTGCCTGTATTTCTTTCCAGTTGATTATGTCATATTTTTGGTGAACTGCCATGCTTCATGTTACAATGTCCCTTTGGAAAAGAAGCCAGCTAGGTACATTTCAGTCTCCTAAAGCGTATATTTTAATGCCAGCTCTGCAATATCAGTAGCATGTGATGAAAGCTTCCAGAAGCTGGTAGTAATGGCTTTTTGAAAAGCTGTCTAGTCATTCGTGGTCACCTTCTCTTTGAAGGTTTCCCACTCTTGGACACACTGCATGTATTTCCCATGTACTTTTCACATGTACACATGTACACGGTCCTGCAAGCCCCTGTTTCAGTGTGGCCTTCAACAGAAGCCACTTACTGCTACTTCTGCAGCCTCTGTTACATCTTTCTTTACACATCCCAATATTTTGGGATAGGTAGGCAGTCTCTGAATTATGGGATAGCTATGCCATGTTGAGGTAACCGTATACCACGTTTGTGTAGCAGTAATCAAGAAAGTTTACTTACATCTAAAGATTCTGGGGGAAAAAACGTGTAGCTAGTTTACAAATGCTTATAGGCTGTAAACTGACTGAATCCCTTTAGTGTGGATGCGTGTTTTATTACTTGTGCCTTCCCAAGGCCAGGTGACAGACCTTGCACAGTCAGTGGACTCCTGCATGTGACACCACTACCAACTGCAGTCCTGCATCTCTGGATGGTCCCAGAAGACAGTGGGGATTTCTGCCGTGATTCGCAGCAGCCTTCCCCAAGCTATCATTGTATCTGTGCCGCCAGAACACCATCCACTATGATGCAACTTCCTAAGAATCTTGTTTGTACATCTTTCTGGTAACACTGAAAGTCTTGCCCTTAGTTTTTATCCCAAATGTCATTCTTTGCCATTTCTATCAACCTGATGACATCCCAAATATGGTGAAGTAGCTCCAACGACATTTGTTAATATCCATTGTTGGCACTGGTAGCCAACATGTTTTGCTGATGTCAAGTCAGTTTATATTCCTCCTTTTGTGGGCCTTTGACGTTGAGCTCTTTTTAGTGCTTTGTTTGAAGCACTAAGGGTCTCTGGCAAATAGTTTGCCTGGTTTCTAAGCAAGTACCATACTACTCGTCCAACTCTTGGCTTCTGTGACAATATGATCTCCTTTTCCATTCTCTTTGCGGCTCCCATTGTTAGTTGTTTTGCTCTTGTAATGGAATTGATTTTCTGGGAGTCAGCTCCTATAACAGCCAAACTGTTTTATCTATTATCACATGTAACAAGTCTGGAAGACATCCCGGCCCATCAAAAAAATAACGTGATGGTAATTTACTAGCCTTCTGGCTGCCTTGATGGAACAGAAGATTTAGTTCCTCCTGCTACACCTTCAGTTTGCTGTTTGTCTATGAGAGGAACATTTCTTTTGGCTTTGGGGTTGCTAGGGTCATATATTTTAATAAAAGCAGAGGCTTTTTTGTTCTCTTTGTTCTCTACCTGTAATCCCAGCTGCCTTCTTTCCCTGTGCCCTGCTTTTAAGTTACTCTATGTTTCTGGTTTTGTGAGCATGCCATCGTATGATTTTAATTTGCTTTGTTTTGCTGCAATTTCACTTTCTTTCCTTGCAAAACACTCAGGGTGCCTTTGTGACCTAAAACACCGAGCCATGTCCCAGTGTCTGTTCGGCTTTTGGCTTCTAGTTTATTCATGGCTTCAGCCCTTCTCTTGCATCTGGTACTCCACTGAGCTTTACAGGCATGTTCTGTTCATTTGTGTGTTTTGTGGTTGGTGGTTTCCTTTGCTGTTTTGTGCTGTGCTGAGCTCATGTGTGTGCAAGTACTCACCCCTTGGATGCCTGCTGGTTTCTGTGATTTTCTTCCTTTGTTTCCCTTGTTTGTACACTTTTTTCATCATGGCATTCAGCATGTTTTCTCCGTAGTTTGTCTCCTCTGTATTCGGGCATGCTTTCCCTGTTTATGCCACCACATTTTCTGGCAGCAGCCCCTTTGCCTAGCCCATCTTTGCTCTGTCTTCAGATGGAAGATTGCCCATTAGCCTTGCCCAAGACTGTCAGTCTTGCTGGAGTTACATGGCTGCTTGGGTCATTTTCCTTTGAATGCCATTGTCTTTCATCCTGATTATGAATCTAGCCCAATCTGTTTCACCTTTTATGAGCTGCTCCTTGCTCACGTCAGTCCTTTTGCATGCATTGTAATTCGATCAATCTCTTGTTCTCTCTCTTTGTGAGTACTCCCACTGAAAAGATGGATTATTGTTTTATGTCTTTGAGCAGTTGAGTATGCTTTTTGAGCATTTGTAGGATTTTGGATGGAGCCTCCTAGTCTGCCACTGCTGGATGCTGCTGATGCAGGTGATGGCCTTTCCCACCATGCTAATATTATAGCTGGTTCTTAATTTTGCTTTCTTTTTTAGCCAGCCTTTTGCAATCTTCTAATTGTTCCAGCACAATCAAAAGAAAATAGTTTTGCCAAAAGAATTGGTGAATTGGTAAATCCATCCCTTTTCAAGAGTATCTGCTTGGGAACAGGAAATTGGTCGCTACCACAAGAACCATTTTCTTTGTTTGAGGAGAGTTGCTTGCACTGTTGGGTGCACTTTGGAGTTTTTTTGTTTTTTCTGTCCCTGATTTGTGTACTCTATTGGGAAGTCTTCTGTCATTGTCAGCTGTATTTTCTTGAAAAATGGCTATGCCTGAATAAAGACCACAGTCCCCTTCTTCTCCCTCAACTGAGGGACTGAGTGCCAAATTACTATGGCTTTATAAAGAGAATGAATAATGACTGCACCATCTTCTCTTAGGACAAAATCTACGGGGAAAATTGCAGGTGTTATTCCAAACACTACAATATGCTCCAACCTGCTCATAACTGGGCAGTTCTATGCTGCCAATAATTTAAGAATGCCTCACAAGGGAGCAGTTTTGCCTCTTTGTCTACAGTATAGTCCATGTACCAGCTGTCTGTACAGTCTATATTAGAAGTGCGGGACACAACATTACACAACAGGTTTATTCACAGTCTTCTGCTAGAAGTGCTATGCATTGTGCTTAAAAATATGCTAAGCATAATAAAAAAACAGTATAAAGTGCATCCATCTGATATGAGGCGCAGCAAAAGGCAGAGCACCTTCCGTAAGAAGTGCTTCCCGCTTTGTGGGAAATTGTTCCATTTCCAGGGCAAAAATGTGTTTTACAGAAATTCTTTCCCAAATCTCTATGATAAATCATGTTGTGATTAGAGTGATGTAGTCACATTCATGTAACACAGGGAACTCCTCCTACATTTCATCTGGGTAGCAAAATGTTAAGGCTGCCATGCTGCCATGCGTGTGTGACATTCCTAAAGTGCAGGGTATTAATAGCTACTTAACAAGTATAATTCATCGTGCTTAGGCCCTGAACAGTTGTAGGGTGCTGCTGCTCCACTGAAGGCAACAGGCTCAGGGGTCTGAAGAAATCAGACAAGTTCTATGGAATCAACAACTCAAGACCCTCTCAGAGAAACACTCCAGCTCTTTTGCCTGTATGAAACTCCAAGTACCAGCAATCTCCCACATGCTCTGCATGTAACTCTGTGATAACACCCATTTTCTTGTTGGGCTGAAGTCCTCAGCTTCTGACAGCAGCCCTAGCCTTTCAGCTAAACTTGACTGTAATCTGGTGTAATCTTGCTGGTTGCTGGTGAATCAGCCCCCTTGGGCAGGCTTCCTGCACACCACCTAAGCCTGGTGAGCAGATAAGCATGTTTGTGGGAGACTGCAGCATAAAGCCGCCTACTCCAAGAGAGAGGTTTCCTGGGTTGGTTAGCGTTTGGTTTAAGTTAATGTTATTTTGATTATTTATGTCATGGCACTGTTGGCACAGCTGCTCAGGAAGGAGAAGGTGGGACAACAGCTTCCCACCAACCTGCGTCAACTTTGTCACAGCAAGAAGTACATGGTGGAACAAACCTTACCTGGGCTCCGGAGACTGTTCGCCTCATGCTGGAGACTCTTGACACTCCCCCTCTGCTTAACAGCAGGAAAAAACATTGTGATATTCAGGGCATGCACTTCTATGCCTGTAAAATTTTCTCTATAGTCTATAGTCTGGATTACAAATGCCAGGCAAATTATAGTAGTATCTCTACTGCTTTTAGATATTGATCCCTCAATCTAGCCTGTAAAGAAAATAACAATTACTGTAAAGAATATTGGAGATTACAGCTAAACCTCAGGAGCCTTCCAGCTACAGCTGCAGACTGGGAGACGGGCTTATCTTCTGACTCATAACCCAAACAAGCTCCTGAATGTGCATTGTACATGGGAATAGATGAGAATGCTCTGGAGGAACAGAGCCAGGAAGAACAGTGCTGAAGGTAGATAAGGTCAGACCAATTCTGGTAATAAAGGCTAATTAGTAAATCAGCAATGGAGTGTTTCAATAATGTAGGCTGCATTGCATCAGAAAAAGGAAAGTCAGAGTGTACCATGTGTCTGAAGGGATGGAAAAACCCCGAAGGGATGAAGTCAGCATGACTGAAGAACTACCTTTACTTAACCGTTGAAGGGCTGGGTATGAGACCCATCTCAGACACTTATGGATTTATTCACTCAGCATTTTTTCACCGCTGGAGACCAAAAAGTTTCCAGGTGGAGCTTACCTGGAAAAGGAGGAGCTGAATGATGTTCAGCATGAAAAGGACGCAGTTGGTCTTAGACACGGGTTTAGACTGAAAGCCAATGTCCCAGCAAAAGCTCTAGCCTCACTTCAAGACAAAAGTGAAAGGTCATTTAAGTGTTTGAAAATGTAAGTATAATATGTTCTGTTGCAATGAAGAAGAGAAATATTAATGTCATTGTCTGAAGAAAGATGAAGCATGAATTATACAAGTCATACCATAGGTCCATATCAGATTTGGCACCAAACATTATTGAGAGTAAAAATGTAGTACTATACGAGTACTTCCAACAAAAGTAAAAGTGAACAAAGGAATAATTAACAAGTGTATGTCATTTATGTTTGCCTTTGCATGTCAACAGGCCTGACTTTTCACAGTGAGGAGTAGGAGTGAGAATAGCAACATTTCTTTTGCTTTAGATTGCAGTGGTATTTTTATGAAGACCCCGCCTGTGAGCCTTCCCTGTGAGGGCTGAGGTGCAGCTGCTCAGACCTGTGGCTGTAAAGTAAGAATGAAAGACAGTATTTAGTCTTCTGTTAAGGGGTGACTCTTCAGCACCTATGGAGTTACAGAGACCTCTATGAGGAGAGGCTGATTGCACTGTGAACCTGCAGCACTACAGACATGACAGCGGTGCACAGCACCATGTAGAGACTCAGCACCATGGGGTCCCCAGCCAGAGACAAGGGCAGCTCTTCTCTCCCTTAATGTCATTGCCACTGGCATAGTAGCTACAGGTCCTGCTTCTAGATCAGGATCCCAGTGACTGAGCGAGGCTCTGCCCTAATGAATAGCAAAAGACTGTCCCTTCCCCTAGGAATTTCTATTTCTTTTTCATCAGAAATGCAGGCTAGAAAACCCTGCAGACTAGGGAGACCAGGATGAGTGAAGAGGTAATGAAATGGTGAGATTATGCAGGGCAAAGAAAGCTCAGTAGGAACAGGTGGGAGTGACAGAATTTCAAGACAGTCTTTTCAAAGCTCTTTGTCTTTTGTTTGCTTTTATTAACACCTAGGTAACATCAATTATTAGTTAACAAATGAAATAAGAAAGCTTTTGTTAAAAAATCCACAGTCTTCATTCCTTTTCACTCAAACCGCTAAATGCTCCTGAGACTTCCCCTTCTGCTCCAGCGAACCCAGAAGACCAGAATGCCACTTCCAGTATTTTTAGTACGGTAAATCTGCAGACCCTTTCTTAGCTACCTCCTGCCTCTTCTCCCCCTCTACCTGCCTGTAACCATGCTACAAAACATGGCCTTTCCCCCCAGATTTATAAGGCAGCTCAGACCAATATAAATCAAATAGATGCTATCTACAGCAGTCTTGGTGTGCATTTTTGTTATGAAATGGGAACTGGTCAGACACATATTTAATAGAGAAACATGAATTTAGAGGGATTATTTTACAGTATTGATCTGATGTTGATCTATAGTAGAGTTGGCAGGGAGGGGTTTTTTGATTAAAGTTTTTCAGGGAAAATTGATGATTTATTGACTCATGAACACTGTCCTGATCTTAGCAATCTAAACTCTTTCAAATAACTAGTGTGGAGAAAAGGTGTCATTCCCGCCTTGCAAGGGGACAACCCAAGATCTTGATGACAGAGCCTTTCTTTCAGAGCATCCAGGGATGAGGATATTTGTCTGGGCAGCAGCTGACCTAGCCAGCTACAGGCTCCTGACTGTGATGGGCACTCCAGCTGTAAGTACACCCTGTTCTTGGGCCTTTCTGAGGAGGCCTTCAGCGGCAGGTGAAAGCAACCACTCTCTCTTCCTCCTTTCCACACATCCTTTGTGTTCAGTAGGCTCAGGGTATGTGTGTGACAATGAGCTGCAAAGTGGAATAAGTAGGAGGATGTAAATGTTGTGAATTCCAGGAAGACTTAGTCATGAGGTTCTCCCTGGACAGCACTATCATTTGGATATCTAACCCGCCAGCAAAAAAAATGCACAGATTTAGACGCTTGTATTGGAAAATCAGATTCAGAAGAACTTACCCTGTCAAATGACAAGTTGTGAGTAATAGCGGTGCCTGAAAGTTTAAGTTCTGATGCTTACAGAGACATTTAGGCTGCATCTATGCAGCCTTTATGATCCATGAAGGGAGCCTGGGGCCTCCGATCAGCTGGTGAGGGATGAGTCATGCTCACGCTCTTCATGATCAGCCCCCCTGGAGCAGACTGACTGCAGCAAAACTCAGAACAAACTTTGTCGTGGTCCCAGTCCCAAGGCCCTTCATATTCATTCACCAGTGTGCTCCTGTAGCTTCACTCCTCATCGTCTGTGCTGCACTCTGCACAGGACCACAACAGAGCACACCAAAACAAAGGCAGCACACCTTCGTCATTACTCCCTGGCAAAGCTGACCTTCAGCCTGTTCCTGCCCCACTTGCACCCACGGCTTCTCGGCACATGATGGCAGAAGCCCTTCACTGTCATAGCCTCAGCCTGAGGGAGCCCAGCTGAGATGGGGCAGGCTTGGGTGAGGGGTACCACCAGATAGGGTGCAACTCTGGCTCCTAGATCTGCAGGCCACACTTGCTTTTAGCTTTCCCCAACACAGCCCCACTTGCTAAACAACCTGTTTTTGATTGCAACCTATGGCAGTCCTTTCCTTGCATGGGGAAGGTTTGGGGTTATGGACACCAGTGTCTATCACTGTTGGGACTAGTCATGTGAGATTGCCAACCCAGGATGCAAAATTTAGAAATATGGAAGGCCACCTCTAAGGTGCCTGGCTGGGAACTGGGAGCCCCCTTGGAGCCACATCACCACACTTCAAAGCCACTCCAGTAGAAAAGGTGTCAGACTTAATGGAGCCATTGATTTAAGGATTGAAAAAAATCCATTGTGGTCACACAGGTGATAGATGTTTGCAATGCCACTCTGCGGAGTCTGTGCACCCACATGGTCCACATTGCACAGTCAGGGTTACCCATTTTTGGGGAGGAGCTACTGATTAGCTCCACGTCCATGCTCCAGCCAGTGGGCCATAGCAGGAGAATGCTAACTGGTTTATACAAGCTCAGTGACAAGGACCATCCATTGACCTGCCTCTTGGATGGGAAGCAAGTGCTTATTGCCACCTGTGCACGTGTAACTGCCCTAGCAACAAATAACCCCTGAGCCTGACTCACCCAGCATCAGTTCTCAGCTGCTTCCAGAGGTTTAGTCTCCCTCTGGAGCACCATCTCCACTGGGTCATAAGGGATGAAGATCCAATGGTGATGTGACCCTTCCTCTGGTTCCACCTCCTTAGTGCTGAGAGTTGAGGACATGGAGTTGGCAGCTGGGCTTCCTGGTCTATTGGGCTCGAGACAGAGCCCCAGCCTCAGACCAGAGGGACATTGAACATGGTACAGGAGAGATGGGCCAGTAAAAACCTCCTCACCAACGACTCAGTGCTGCTTGTACATTTACGTGAAGTTGCACCAGACCTTTTGGTGGCATCTCTGGCCTTGGAAAACACCGGATTCAACTTCTGAAATGCAAGCTGGCACAGTTCAGCACAGTGGTTGTATCTTGTACCAAGCTGCCATGCCATCTGGTGGGAGCTGCCTGGCCAATGGAGTCTAGAGGGCATCTGGGATGCCTTTGATCTCTTCAGCCGCAGCTTGTCCCTCAGTGCCCCTGCAACTTGCTAGTTGTTCTTAGTGTACCAATTCAAGATAAGACAGATATATTTAGAGAAAGATCCTTGACAACCCGTGAGCGCGGTGTTTTTATCTCAGGAAAGCAGCAGTGTGTCATGCATGCATGGGATGTGGGGGAGCCCAAGACTTACATAGAGAATGTTGAAAGACTGGTGGGCTGAGCGGTGAACCCTTGTACAGCCCACATCCTCTTTGGCTGCATGGAGTAGATCCTGGAGCAAAGTCCTCATCCACCAGTTCCACATTTCCTCTTGGGAGGAATTAGTTGGTCCACGACACAAAGAAGCTCAGGAGCAAACTAGCATATATGCAGCTGGGCAATCATCATGGCAGGGCTGGAGGGACCAAGGTCCAGAGGAACCCATGGAGAAGTGCCTTCTTTAGTACCCTTCATCCTCCTTGAAAATCTGGAGTCTCCAGTCCCTCACAAGCTAGTAATGCCTTAATTGGAAAAAAGTTTAGCTATTCCTGCTTTGAACATACTTGTGTGAGGAGTGGGATGGAAATATTCCTTTTAACAATGACCCTAAGATGATGTACATATATGGTCTCCCTGTCCTGGAGAGTTAGCAGAAGTGCTGCCCTCCTCCCTGCTTTGTGTTCAGCTGGGGGTTTCCAGGACAGAGAGCTTTCCTTTTGGTCTCTCTGGTGAGTCCACCCAGTGAGTTCATGTTTTGCCCCCTGACTCAGCTGCATTCCTGCCACCCACCCGGCTGGGATCAGGGGCACTCATTAACCCCCTCCACACCTCTGGGTGCAGCTGGGGTGGCTCAGCAGAGGTAGTCCTTAACTAACTAACTGTCCAGGCTTTCTGGTACTTGATTAAATTCCCAGAAATCCAGGTGGCCGGCATAGCCTGACTGAACGTGCCACTAACCACAGACCCTCCCCGGGGCCTCTTCCCATCCTCTGCTCCTTACTTTCCTATAATTAAATCCCCTATCTAATTTCTTCTCATTGTTTCACTCACAGCATTGAGAGCTGCTCTAGAGTCAAGTAGCTGTACCTGAAGACTATCCAATGCTGCACAGCAAGGTGCCTTTCTCCCATGTTAACTAAAACAGGCTCCTGCCCTCAACAAACCATTTTCTGACACTATATGCTTAGCTGTATTTGTTATATTGGAGCATATTATTCAGAACCACATACTGTATGTGCCAAGCATTGCATTTTAAAACAAAGTAAGTACAAGGTATTCAAATGCAAGAACAATAACTTTTTTAAAAAATAAAGCCTAGCTGGAAAATTGTATTTCCAATTAAAGGACTTGTAGTAAAACTCAGCTGCTAGGTGGGAAGTACAGGTGGCATTTTCTGAGTCTTTATTGAGCCAATTTACCAGCATGATGTGAAGGGGTCATGGCACTTTATGATAAAGACGAGAGATAAAACTGAGATCTTGATCACATGGTACTCATTAGTTTTGATGTATAAATGATAGTTATTTTTCTTAGGTGAAGTCAGTAGGATTTTTAATGACTTTTCCTTTGTTTCTGGGAGAAACCACATCTTACCCTAGGTTGTAATTTTGATTTCAAATGTACTAAGGTGAGGTAGTGCATGCAACACTCTTGTTACCTGCAGCAGGCACCACTTAACACACAACTTTCACCATGGGAAGGACAGTAAGGGGGGAAAGCTGTTCTCTGGTGCACCAGAGGAGATACTGCATTACTGCAATCACTGTGAAGTGGCAAATGTTATTTTAATGATGCCCAGCTTGGTAGTTTCCCAAGGGTGAAATCAGTATCTTGATGGTTAAACTGAAGCTACCGTTGTATTACTGAGAACATATGTATGACCTCACTGACAATACTCAGAACATTGAGCTGAGAAAGGGAAATCTCCCTGCTGAAAGGCTACAGACGTCCAAATTAATCTGCAATATGGAAAAGACATGTTCATTTAGATAATGCTGGAAAACAGCAACAAAGTAGAGATAGCTAAATGTTCATTATAGGAGAGGTTCCTTCTGCTGCTTTTGAGCATAAGCAGTAAAAGGTCACGCTGTCTCTAATTGAATTGCTTCG